>NW_028288950.1:0-703917 GCF_059628265.1 Tinamus guttatus
GTTACCTTGAGTAACTGGTTAATAGATATGAAAAAAGAAGGAAAGTTCCTGCAATGTTTGAGTAGAGATCTGAAGAAAAGTGGCATTCAAGAGGGCAAATAATATTAGGTCTAATATTTCATAGGTTATGATGACTCAGTAGCCTGCTCCAAGGAATTCATAACCTTTTAAGTGTGGTGTGCCACACTTCCACAAATTAGGGAGATTTTTTTTCCCCTCAGATTTGCTGGTAAACACCGGCAAGCAGAAGTTGCTGCTGGTCAGATGGTTATTGACATTTTGCGTCAATGGAAGAAGCCACAGCCTCTCAAAATTCTGTTGCTATCAGCAATACCCGCTGTGGGAGCAAGAAAGCAGCTTCTGACTCCAGCTAGGCTGGAAATTTCTATGGGATTGAGGAGTTGGGAGCAGTCTTCTCTTCCATATGCTTTTCTTGAAATTAGGGGAATACCTGGCCTTGCTGCATGCTCTTCCAAGTCATTCCATCTACTATCTTTGGCACTTCTGCCTCAGATTGATGACTGCTGATCTTGTCCAGTTTCATATTCTAAAAACACAAGGAAAAAACCCACTGTTGAAATAGTGAACATGGTTATTGGAAGGAGAAAATAAGTGAGAAGAGAGAAGATCTGATAATATTAAAAGGTATGTTAGTCTGGCATAGGAACAAAGACCTACTCCCAGCTTTTTTTTTCAGCTCCATAAGTATATAACAAATTGCTGCAGGACAGAACTGTAGTCCCTTTCCAAGTACACATACCAAGGAAAACTTGCAAAGATATCCAGGGCCTCGGAGAAGACAGTAGACTGCTAATGGCCTCTTGGAAAATCTTCCACAAACTGCCAGACATAAATAGGCTCATTAACAGTATTGTCATAGGTAAGGAAAATATCTTAGTGACAAACAGAGGGGAAAGCTGAACAAAGGCTCTATTATTCCTAGTTTATACCTCCCTTTTTGGTTCTTTATTAGAGATATTTTATGGCTATTTACGTAACTAAAAATTTAGTAACTTTTCTAGTTAAAGGATTTTTTTAAATTAATTTGAACATTTATTTTGCTTGCAGTATGTGGTGATATTCATGGCCAGTTCTTTGATCTAATGAAGCTGTTCGAAGTGGGAGGATCCCCTGCTAACACAAGATACCTCTTCCTTGGTGACTATGTAGACAGAGGTTATTTTAGTATAGAGGTAACTGAATATATTAATCTGCTTTGTCCTAAATTTTTGTAAGTACACTTTCACAGACTCTTTTCAAATGAAATCTTAGGTTGCTTTAGCATGTGAATATATTCTTCCATGCTCTGCTTTCTCTTATTTTAAAGACCTTTTACAGGAGGATGTTGACCAGCTGTTCAGCCTGTCCTGTGGGAACCATAAGACTTGCTCATTTTTCTTCCTTTTTACTTACTTTTGAGAAAAGTTTGATTCAGTAGCATTTCTCTGTATAGTCTTGCTTCTCTTGTAATATTTAGCAGGGTGCATTTGTAGGCTTTTGGAGAACAGGTGAGTAATTTTGGGAGGTCTTGCTCACAATAACAACTCTTTATGATAGTTGTTAACTTGTATAAATTAGACTCCTATTTATGTAATAAAGTATTATTAATAATTATTAATATATTTCTTTACTAAAATTCTGAGGGTGGTTACAGATATGGATGACCTGTTTCTGCTATTATTTTTTTCAGTATTTTGCATTCAAATCCTTCAAAAAACATTTGAATATATTTGTTTTGTTACATTCAAGAGAGATTCACATATTTGGATAATCAGTTGGTTTCAGGCCAATGATTTCTAAGTTATCTATTCTTTTGGAGCCAACTTGAGAAATGCTTGAGCTTGAAATCTCTTCATTGGTATCAAGATAGAGTAACTTACAATTTGAAATAGGATATTACATTATTATATGATGCTTTATTTCAATATTATTATGTTACCATGTATGTAGAATATTATGGACATGCTCAGTGCATTTTGGGATTACAGGTTTAGTATTCAAACTCAAGATATAGCAGGAATGGTTGCTTCAGTAATTTATGAAAAATAATTACATCAAACATTCATTTCTCACATGATTTTAATATAATTTTTACTTATAATGCTTGGGATACCAAATATGTCATAGCAAAATGAATATGAAATTTTCTAGAAATGTACAAAGTTGTGTTTTTAACATTTTTAAATGGTGCATTTAAGGATTTTTATTCAATGTTTTCTTATTCAATTTTTAAAGTTCTAGTTAACTTGTTTATTTTATTGGATATATTTGTTTTTCAACAGTGTGTGCTGTACTTATGGGTCCTGAAAATTCTCTACCCAAACACGTTATTTCTGTTGAGAGGCAACCATGAATGCAGACATCTAACAGAATATTTTACCTTTAAGCAAGAATGTAAGTACTGTCCAAGAAAGTAAAATAAGCTTACTTCCACCCCCTGATCTTTGTTTGGCTTTCTTGTTTTGCTGGGGAGATGATTGTCTCTAACTGTAATGAAGACCTTGCAAACATTTTGAGCCCACTGATGTCTGTAGAATTGTTTGCAGTTGTTAGACGTGGTATTGGTGTCTAAGTACATGAAAGACTTGTGTCAATAAAGGTACATTTTGGAGTAAGTTTAAAATCTTGGAGAGAGGAAGATAATTTTAAATAAAGCATAGGCAAGGGCTAGGTCTCTACTAGCTGACTTGGCTATTGTGAAGGTAGTAAGAAAGTCCTACTGCTACTTTAATTTTTCAATTTGGGGAAGTGATTTTAATTATGCTAGTGTGAGATGACTCTTTTGATGATGCATGCTATCCCTCCATTTGGAGATTTGTTAAGTATAGATCTATTGATCAAGGATCAGCTGCCCTGGTGAAAAAAAAAAAAAACCCTCTTTGATGTAGATGAAGGTGATGTAATAGAATCTACAGGCAATTCTTGACTTTTCAGTCTAATGAGAAGACCACAAACTTTTCAGTAATATTTAATATTTTATTTACTAAGGTATGCTATATAGTTGTATAATGCAAAATAGTTCTCTAATTTTTTACAAAGCAAAAATAGTTTATCCATACTTGAGACAATAAAAGAAGAAATGAAAAAGTTTGTAGTTTTAGAAGAGTATGAATCTTAAATTAAAGATCCATTATATTACCTTTTTCATCTAATGTGTTGTTATTGATGTTTTATATATTTTTTTTCCAGGTAAAATAAAATACTCAGAAAGAGTCTATGATGCTTGCATGGAAGCTTTTGATTGCCTTCCTCTTGCTGCCCTTTTAAATCAACAGTTTCTTTGTGTTCATGGTGGACTTTCACCAGAAATAAACACACTAGATGACATTAGGAGAGTGAGTATTTTATGTATTTGAAAATAAGTGGAAATACGAAGATTTACATGATGCTATACAAAGTCACATTTGTAAAATTGCCAGTATGCTGTTTTGTCATCTTGTCTCTTTTGGAAGTGTAATTCGGGAACTGAAATTCAGCCTAAGATTTTTTTAATTATTATAATAATTAGCTTGCCTAGTGCATTTTTTATTAGGAGATTTTTCTGAGACAAAGTGCGCGCACCCACACACACACACACAAAATAAGTCCACCAAGTTTCCGAAGATACCCGGTATGTGTAAAGAGCTTTATATGCAGTCTGTATAGTGCCTAATACTTCTAAATAGGTAGAATCCAGAACACTCATTGCTATCAGGATTGAGCTCATAAAAGTTAACCATAGTCTTAAAATCAATTGGTATATCAAACATCATATTTCAGTGTTTCTTATAAATTCTGTAAGCCCTATAAAGTGAGTGCTGGGCTGTTACTTAGTTTGTGTGTTTTTGTGTGATGGTGCACTTCCCTTAAAGTGCACTCACTTGATCATGTGGATCTTTTCTTTTTGAAAGAGACTGTGAAGTTGCCACACTTAATTGAAGTTCATAGTTATTTAAAATGGGAAATTTAGTAGGCATTTGATTAATTGCTGTGAAATCCTTCGCACTGTAGTAAATGTGACGAATAAATATATTGGTAAGATGGATTAAAACAAGTTTTAAAAATAGAACAATGGAAACTAAATAGTCAGTAGCATGCAGTTTAAAGGGAAGGAGATTGTAATGACATCACATATCTAACTCTTTAAATTGGTTGTAGTCCGTATGGAGCGCTGATGTCAGGAGAAGATTGTATCAGATGAAAATCTTCAAGCTTAATTTTTTTTTTGCGCACTCCTTTTTGACTTGAGTCAAATTAGCAGACTTTGGGAAACTAACATGGGGCGTGACAGGAGTGATGTGTTATTCTTGGCACTTATTTTCAAAATTTTGATTACTCGGTGTAGAATCTAAAAAATCATTGGTTGTATGAGAACTGAAATCATATCCGCTGCTGGGTTGTGTGGAATCTGTTTTCCCCTGGTCACCACTGGTAATGTCAGCCTCTCTAGAAGGGAAGTGGTGGGAGGGAAGAAGGCTCCAGCTGATGTTGAGCCAGCTGCACGAGGGACTTGCTTGTGGTTTTCAAAGCTTCCGAGTTTGTCCTTTTTCTTATTGTTTGCCATTTCTGAAATTTTAGAAGAAACTGGTAGTACCAAATTGGTTCTACTAAGGAAACAACTTCTGACGAGACAAAAGGCTTTTTGAACAGGCAGGTCTAACACAGCTTTAGTAGTATGGCCACTGCTATAAAGATGCAACTGCTTTAAAATCTTTATCGCTTGTGAGGTTGAGAACTTTTGCCAGAATACTCCAGTATTTCTTCCTCATGGAAGGTGATCGTCATTTGTCATCTGTGAGTCAATAGTCATCCATGTGCTATTTTTTATATACTTAGGGAAATAATAAAACCGTGTGTATTTCTGTATCTTCTTCGTTAAAGACGCAACAGCAGATATTTTACAAGGGTAACAGTAGATCATTGTTTTACATGCTATAGTGAAGTTAGTTGCAGAATTGTCATGAGTATGCTGCTGTTTTTAGATATCAGACCAAGTCCTCTGGTAAAGTGGTCTTGGTGTAATTAACTCCTGCATTAATTATGTAAATTGAATATGATGTCTGTTTTTTCCCTCCCCCAGTTTCTTTTGCAATCTAATGAAGGAAATACTATTTTCAAAATACTTACCGTACCAGGAAAGTAAAATGAAAAGGAATTATTCTTCTGCATTGTGAATTTTTCTTCACAAAAGCAGTTGGTCTTCGTTGTTTTTGATTTAGGGAGAATGTTCTGAAGCTTGTGTGTTCAGACTACAGTCCTCAGAGTTCTGTCCCTTGTCATGATTCTTCCTGTCATTAATGTGAATTCACATTATACTTTCTAAAGGAAGTTGTGATACAGGAAGCCGAAGTTTAGAATGAATGTTATTTTATGAAATAAAAGGTTGAGGCTCTACAAAAGTATTCTCTAGCAGGAAATCTACTTGTTGCATTTGGCATAGAATTGATTAAGTTTATTCTGACGGTAAGATTAGATTTGCTAGTTTTATATCCCTGATGAACTTTTAATAAAGTGAATAGGTTTTTCATGGGCCTACTATAAAAGGTATAATGTACACTAATTATGGAATCACAGGATGGTCGAGGTTGGAAGGGACCTCTAGAGATCATCTAGCCCAACCTCCCTGCTCCAGCAGGGACACCTAGAGCATGTGGCACAGGGTGGCATCCAGGTGGGTTTGGAAGATCTAATGTAATGTGATTTTTTAGTGAGGTTGCAGCATGCGTGCTGTCCCATAGCTGAGACCAAAAGTTTGTAAATTTGAACAAGACATGGAACAAAACTTTTGACATGCAACTGGCCAACATAAGTTCCTGCTTTAGTTATTTTCTTGGAAATTGTTTACTTAGGTCAAATAGAGGGATTTAATCGCTGTAGCTGGGAGTCTTACTGTTACTACTCATCTCTTATTTACAGTGTAAAAACAGTGCTGTTCAATTGTTAGAGGGTTTTGTTACCCATTCTGGATTTTCAAAAGCTGAAAGATAAAACATAATCTGTGAGCCTTGTAGGAACTTACACTTGTATTGTGTGCAAGCAGTCTTGCCTAAGTGCTTTCCTGGTTTTCCTATTCTGTTCCTCTTCTGAGAGGTGTGAGTGATGACTTTGTGTTTTGCTAGGTACATTTCCATTATAATTAGTAACAGCTGAAGATTAGTTGATTTAAACTTAAAAGTGTAAATAACTTATTCAAAGAAAACTTCAGTACTTTAAGTGAGACTGAAAGAAGTAATAAGTTTATATACATGTGGAACAAGGTGTGTTGGGGCCTATTTCAAAATAGATCTAAATATCAGAGAGAAGGAAAACTGTGGAACTGTTTTTATAATGCTTTACTTCCTTTCTGAGGTTAGCTGAAATTTCCCTGTATTTAGCTAAATATAAGATGCCTGCCATTCTTCACTGGGCCTCACATAGTTTTTAGGGCTTTACTATATAAGAGTACACAGGAAAATTAGGGCACGTTAGTTAAAACCACTGCCTGTAAGTTCAAGTAAACTCAAAGTTCTGTGAAGGTGCTTTTTCTTCAAATGTACACTAATATTAATTTGTTGTGTCTTAATCTACCTCCAAGGCTTTGCTCTTTCTGAATTTAAGCATCCGTGTGGAGTAGTGTAGTAAATTTATTTGGTAGCCTTGACTTATAATACAATTTATATTTAGGTATCTTAAGGTATGTATTAAAAATATGCTACCTAGATCTGAGAAACACCATGAGTAGAGCTTCTTATTCTAAAATAAAATTGTCTTGTTCTCAGTTACCTTCTTATTCTACAAGAAAATTATCGTGTTCTTGGTTACCTTGATCAAGCTATTTCGGATTGAGATTCTGTTTTGCCACCGTCGCAACCTATTCACAAATAACAAGTGTTTTGAATTAACTCATGTTCTTTGTTAACTTTGGGTATCGTTATGTAGAGAAACCTTTTAAGTTTATTATTCTGATTTGATGCATCTGATGCAATCTGGGTTGAGTAGAATGCAGTGGCATTTCCTTAAATTTTGAGATGTCTTGAGAAACAGGCCAGGTGGTAGTCTGGGGTTTTATCTGTTGAAGGAGACACTGATCTGAGGTGTAAGTAAGTATACTGTGTCGGTAGCCCTCCTTACTTCACTACACTACTGTTCTGAAGGCCTTGAGAAAGTAGTCTGGGAGAGAGGTGCATTGTTTTCAGCAAACAAAGGTTTTGATTTATGACATCTTCATCTAACCCTTTGGCCAAAGTCATATGGAAAATCCTTAAAGAATCAGTGAACAGAAATTTATTAGAAATGCTTTCTAGACTTTCAGCCTTCTATGTTGCAGGAAACATCCATCAGCAAACAATTGGATCGTCCTTGTATAAATGCTTCAGTTAGTTCCTGGACCCAAATTTATTGCTGGAGGTTTAGAAACTTGATGGTTTAATCTACAGAAATTCAGGTACTTGCAGAAGTTGATGGACTGACTTCTTCAATCTGGAATGAATATTCCATGATGGGTTTATCGTCCAGTGTGGGAAATGTTAAACCACTGGATTTATAATATGGACTTAGTCCCAACAGCACCTTCAGTTAATACCTGCCTAGCCATTATCTGGCAGGAATTTGTAAAGATCTGGACCTCTCCACTTATGTTACAGGTGGCAGCCTCGGGAGCTCTGATTTTCCAGGGCATGAGAGAGCTTGGCACTACTGCTGGTTCCATATTTGAATGGATTCCTATGGACCGTTAGACTCTAATTCACCAGGTGCTCTCCAAACCTCCCTTCGAACCTGTCATGAAGAGTTAAGTGTTCTCTAGTACCATCAAAGTCATCTGCTTTGGTATGGGAGGTAAAGTGAGATTAATGCGCTGTCCATCAAAGAACTGTTCCTACATTTCTTGGATAAAATCATCTTGTGAAAAAACTCCAGCTACATAAAGATCAAATAAACTTTACATTGAACTTGGGGTATCTAATTTCACTTCTGGGAAATCAGAAATTGACTGAATGTTACCTAAACAGGGTATTTTCCTTTTGTGTTATCAGATGCTCTCTCTTCTTTCCCTGTGCCCGTTTTTGCCATGGTTACTAGGAAAGTAACAGGCTGCTGAAGTAAGTGTGTCTAAGTGGACATCTGAAATGAAGCATCTAGAGAAAAGAGAGAGAAGTAAAAAAGAGAAAAAAGAAAGAGAAATAAAAGACAACTCTAAAAATGCTTATTGTCCCCCAGGGCCATAACTGAGAAATGAAAGCCTTTATGAAAAAAATGTCTACAGACAGCTGAGCTAGTCATCTCTCCATTACATTGTTAAACACTCCATTATTCAGATGGGTGGGACCATTTTGTTCCTTGTCTATAAATTGGTCATCTTATATTACACATATCCATCAGTCTGGAAGTCATCTCGCTTCTCAGAACTAATAGATCTTATTGCTTTTAACAGGTGTGTGGTTATTTTGGCCTCTGCCTTTTTTGAGGAGGAGGAGAGGAAAAAAAAATACAGAACCTGCTTCTCTGATGTGGTTGGGATTTATTCAGTAAAGCCCTGGTATTGATGGATATGTAGTATAACAAATATATAACATTTCCTCATTTACTATTCAAATAATCTTTGTACTGTTGCTTTTTCTCAAACAGTTAGATAGATTCAAAGAGCCTCCAGCATTTGGACCAATGTGTGATTTACTGTGGTCAGATCCTTCAGAAGATTTTGGAAATGAAAATTCACAAGAGCACTTCAGTCACAATACAGTCAGAGGGTGCTCCTACTTTTATAGGTAGGAGTAGGCTAGGTTTCATTTGGTGTTTTACTACTAATCCTTGCTCCATATGTTTACTCATAATTGTTTCCATTTCACAGCTATCCAGCAGTTTGTGAATTTTTGCAAAATAATAATTTGTTGTCAATCATTAGAGCACACGAAGCACAAGATGCAGGGTAAGTACTTTGTGTACTTAGATTATTCACAATGTAAAATAAAAATTAACTCTTTATTGCTGTATGTTGTAAAATAATCTGTTTGGTTTTACAGTTATAGAATGTACAGGAAAAGCCAAACTACAGGGTTCCCGTCATTAATAACAATTTTTTCAGCACCTAATTACCTTGATGTCTACAATAATAAAGGTAAGAACTTGTTATAAAGAAAATAGCTGTATATAATACTAATTTTGAAATGTGATATGATATCCTGGGAAATGTGATATTATATCCTATATATGGGGGAAAAAATATTTGTTAAAATTGATGCTGTTCAGTATTTATGAGTTTATCACTAGGTGTTTCCCAGTCCGGCAAGGCTTTCACGTGCTCATAGTAAATCACTCCTCTGTTGTCTTTAGTTTGTGAGCTAAGGAAGGAAGGGAGGCATCACAGAGCAGTCTGTGCATGATGCAGTTTGCGTTGTGCCTTTTGCCATCTGAGAGTCTTTAATTATGGCTAGGGGAAAGTACATGCTTACTGCTTGCTTCTTTTGATGAAGAAAGTTAGTAAGGAAATGACCATGAAAGCCCACAACATTCATCAACAAATGGTCACTGAGAAGAAAATGAGAGTCAGGGAAGATGCCAACTTTTGTGATATGACAGGACCAAAAATGGCAGTTTTTAGGATGTCAGGGAAGAGCAGATGCAAATCTAGATACAGATCACCTCTGGAAATGCTGGTTGGAAATGCTGGCAGAGAGAGGGAATTAATTTTTGATCATCTTGTGCAAATTGTAGAGTTGATTACTAGCGTGGGTAAAGATTAACAAACCCGAATTATAGAGGAGACCTTAATGTGAATAGCTATTATCCTGCAGAAGTTCAAGAACAGAAAAAATTAAAACAAAAATAAAGCCTGCTGAAACGGATGACATGCAAGTATGCCATGAATGTATGATCCAGCTTTTTAAATAGTGTTCCTTTGAAACACTATTCCTCTTTTCTTAAATTCAGTCTACTGTGTATTTTCTCCCTCTTTCTTCCTACCTCCTCCAACCCATCTCACAAGAGAAAAATCCCACCCAGCCTACACCAGTCATGTGGAGTGATAAACTGTATATAGGGAAAGATGAGTTTTTGCTGTTATTTGTACTGGTTTTAAAGTAAAGCAAAAATAATAATTTTAAAAAATAGCTTCAACTGGCTTTTCCCTCTTTTTCATTTTCTCTGTGGATATTGATTTTAAGAATCTTTTTTACCTACAAGGTGTTCCAATGCATAAATATGGGAATATGTGGTCAACATCTATTTAGCTTTAGAATGCTGATGATTTTCTACTTCATTTTGCTGTGCTTCCCCTTTTGGATTTTTGTGAGTTTATTCCTCTCTGTATGAAAGGAAGTCACAGAATCCAGAAAATAAATGGGCAAAGACATAACAGGGATAAAACCTGAACCTGGTAATATTGCTGTTTTGAGTTAGGATTTTGTTCAAGGTGCTGAAATTACACCTTTTCATGAGCCTTTTAAATCTGTGTTTGTTATTGACCTATTTTAGGGTAGGATAAAACCATGCTGACACTTATACAGTACCTTAACACTCGGCATTTTCAGTGAGATATAATTATAGTTCTCTATGAGAAATCTGTTGTATGAATACCATCAAAAGAGAGAAAGTTTTTTTTGGGGGGGGTATATTGGATATGTAGAACAAAATAGTGCTAAGAAGAACCCTATGACTTTGTGTTTGTGGTGCTTACTAGTTTTAAGAATTCTTTCTGAAATGTCTGAATTTTATTGTAGCTGCTGTATTAAAATATGAAAACAATGTGATGAATATTCGTCAGTTCAATTGTTCCCCTCATCCTTACTGGCTACCAAATTTTATGGATGTTTTCACGTGGTCATTGCCATTCGTTGGAGAAAAAGGTAGGCAATAGTGAATTTATTTCTTGTTTCTCCCGGTTTTATTTTATTGGAAGGATTTCTTTTGTATACCAAAGAGAAGTTAATTACAAAGTTCCTGTGAAAGTGGTGGTTATCTGTGTGCGTCTTCATGAGGCAGACCTCTTGGGCACTTAATTACAAAGAGGATTTGGGAGAATTATCAGCTATTTGGAGTTTTTTTTTTTTTTGGCAAGTGGAGATGTCATTTCTGAAAGAGGAAAGACTGAAGTACAACCTGTTCTATAGCTTATGGTTGTTAAGATAAAGCTGCATCTAATAGACATAGTAAAAGAAAGCATAATTCTGAGAACTTGTATCAGCATTATGACAGAGAACGTCAGTAGGTTTTCAGAATTTGAACTTAATCTAAAACCTCTGTTCATGTTCTGCAAAATGCTATGCTCTATATTTTTGTTAATCATATGTTCCAAGGACTGCATTTTTGGAATTATTAAACTTTTTTTTTTTTTTTTGAGATGCTCCTGTAAAATTTTAACTTTTTTAGATAGCTATCTGTTCTGAAGGTCTTTTTTGAGAAAAGATAATTTAGCACAGATCCTCATTTTTTTTCCCTCTGGAGCTGATAACTCTGAATCTAGGGCGCCAGGACTCCAGATAATCTTAAGTTTAAAAAAAACAATGAGGTTAGAGACTAAAAGGATGTGTTTAAAATCCCTCCACAACCGGAACTGGTCTTTTCATAGAAGAGATTTGGAAAGCTCTTTTATTTTTTTTTTTTCCGAAGTACCTTGAGATGATGTATTTACTTCACATAAACAAATCTAGCAAATAATTAAGATACTTTTTGGTTTGGTTAACCCATTCACATTGATTTTTTTATGGTTTCCAGATGAGGAAAACTGACTGTTGGAAGGAGGTTTTTTATTTATTTATATGTTTTTTAAAAGATGCAATAGATAACCCTCTGTTCTTGCAACTGTAGAAACTGTTTATTTTGATCTTGTTACTGCAGGCAGAAAAATCCCTTTCTGCTGCTCAACATGTGTTTTCCTGATACAAAAATAAGAGTCTAAGTATTTGCTAGCAAATTCCATACAAGCAAAATGAGATCATCTTTCACATGTATAATTAAACTGCTGAATCGTCCTCCAGGACGATTTTTATTCATATAACTACTGGACATTATCACAAGAGGGAAGTCTTAGAGGAATCTTAAACCCAGGAATACCATTTCTGACCCAGGAAGTCCCTGAGCATCCAAGTGTTGGAAGCTGGGAAAGTGTTTTGGCAGAAACACTGCTTAGAAGCTTTTATGTCATCCCAAGGCATCAGCTGTTAGGCACTGGCAAAGCCAAGGTGCTGTGACTAGGTGAACCTTTGGGACAACCCAGTATAGGGTTGTCATGTTGTTTTAAACCAACTCCTAGAGAGGCCAGGAGTGGAACAGATTTCTCCCTTTGTGCCTGAGTTTGAACACACAAAATACTTTTGTATTTAAGTAAGTTTTGCATAAGACCCAAGTGCCAATGATGATGAACTGAAATAAATCCACCTAGTGTAGAAATACTGATATACAAGAAAATAATTTCTGTCTAGAAGAACTGCTTGTAAGAAAGGAGAGAGAGTTCTGTGATGTTCTAATGTCTGATTGCTAGATGGGGCAATTTTTAGTTGCTGTTATTATGAGGTTTTAAAATTCTATGATAGTACGTATTTTCAAGATGATTACTGAACAACAACTATGATGTGGGAGGTTGATTTACTGTAGTTATAGGTGACTAGTTACGGCTTGTGTACATGAAAATATTTAAACTTATGCAATTAATTAATATTTATTCTCTCCTGCACAGTAACAGAAATGTTGGTGAATGTTCTGAGCATTTGCTCTGATGATGAGCTGATGACAGAGGGAGAAGATCAGTTTGACGGTAGGGGTCACTTTTAGATATAAAAGGTTTGGGGGTGCTTTTTTTTCTTTCTTTCTTTTTGGAAATACTTGCAGTACCATATCTGATATTTAGACGTATTACTATTACCCAGAATTGGAAGAAAATTATCTTCAGAGTGTGTTTAGGTAAACACAGGCTTGTGTTTAGTGTTTAAAGTTAACATACTAACCATACTTGCAGAAGTACACCTCAGATACAAGATTAATAAATATCTAAATAGTACAATAGTACTCTAGAGAGGTTTTATCATAAGGTCTTGCATTTCTTTTGTAATGTGTTTTCTTCAGTTTAGAGTCAACATATGTTTGTCGGAAATAGTACTTTGGGATAGCAGTATTATTATGTGCTGCTTAAAATATGAAATACAAGTCTGAATTTTGACATTTTAGTTTAAAGCATAGATGTTGGAGAGTTGTTATATGCATCTTGCATAAACATTTATGTAAGATGCATCTTTTTATCTTGCAAACTGATATGTTGCATTGATAAGGAGGTGTTTTTAGCATTGTGATGATTAAGAAGTAGTATTAAGATACTGGTTAAGATGGGTATAGCATTATGACTGCATATTAGTTGTTTATTTTTACAGTAATGCTTAATATAACATCTGAAACGGTCTCAGACTTGGTTCATTTTATTCAATAATAGATTAGATTTACTGGATTGTTTGGTGATTGGGGAGGAGGAAGGAATGTTTACAGCAGTCCTTGAGAAGCACTGAAGATCCCGTGTAAGAGATCTCAGAGACATTACCCTATTATTTAGTGTTCAGTAGTCACTAGAAACAGAATCATGCTGTGCTGTGAGCTGCATATTTTAGACAGCAGTGCATACATTAGGAGCCACTTGAACTTTGCTGCCATTTAGGTTGTTCCCAGAGTTATGAAAAATTAGAGAGAGAGTCTCAAATGCGATTCTTCAAACAGTTACTTGTCTTTCATACAAGCAATCCTACTCATCCGGTCATAGAACAATTGAACTATTTGCAGCACCGGGCCTTGTGGTTTTCTAAGATGATAGCTTAGGCTCTCCAGCATAAATGCACTCATCAGTTGATTGTATACACCCTGTCTTTAGTATGGTAGTTGCACAGTTGAATTATTTTATTCTTCTGTCTCCTCTAACAGTTTCTTTGCTTGATGCATATCTCTTAATGCCACCTAGGTACTGTCTACGCTTTCTATGTGAATGGATTTTTTTTTTAACTGTTGACAAGCTTTCACTTGTTTATCATCCAATTTTAAAATATACTCAACAATTCCACTTATTCAATAATGCATTTTTGAGTATTGCAATTTTCCATTTTCTTTTTTTCACATTTCTTTTCCATTCATTCTTTATTATCACTGCCAAGTTAAATATCTTTATTTTGTCTCACTCGCCTTTTTCTCCATCGTTCACTTCCTTTTTTTCTGGACTCTCCATCTGAAGAGCGACTCATATATGGCAATAAAAAAGGTACACACCAGACAGAGTAGGAATGTTTTGAAATATGACTTAAAAGAACTTAACAGTACAAGTTCTAGTGCAGAAAATATCTGCTTGTGGAGAGATATGCTTATGTAGTTTTCTATTTTATTGCCCATTTTAATGGGATGTTTATAATTGTTTTTATATTTTGTTAGCAGAAGTCATATTCCAAGACATCTGTCTTTCTGAGCATGAGTTTTTTCTCCTTTCTTTCATTCCTTTTTTTGTAGAGTTCCATTCTTTTACCTATTTCTAATATTTTATCTCTGGCCCTGCATGTGTAGGGAGCGTTCAGTTGTCTGTTGTACTCTTCCATAATTTTATTGTGAGCATATTTTCAAGATTGTGCATGGAATGTGTTTATAGAATGTTCCAAACCTGGTTTGTTTACTACTTTTAGTTTCCTTCAACTGAGATGTCAAAAAGATGCTTCCTTATTGTATGTGCAATTTTGTAGATGGGCTGACACAAAATTTACAAAGAAGTCTGCTAGACTTTCTAGTCGATCACCTGTGTGCGTTTTTTTGTTGTTGTTTTTCCTTAAATTCCAGTGTAGGTATTTCCATGCGGAAAATTTCTTCCGATATTGCTTATCTAATAATCATTTGCTGTATAAATTTGTCATTTCAAGAGAGTATTTTTATTACTTGGAAACACATTAGTTTATAAGAGTATTTCTGAAGGTTATGTGATTTATTTATTTTACCATAATAATGTAAGCATTTCAAATTTTTCTTGCATGGGCACTAGTAGTGGGGAATAGGAGAGTACTTTGCTGTGTCTCCTATCATTTAGGGTATATTGAAGACTACCTTTTCTGCAAGGAGATGCCATCTGACTCTGCCAGAGATTTAGTGGCCACGTTAGTACAATGTTGCAGCCTGAGGAAATGCACTTTTGGCCGTTTGGCTTGGTCAGCTCTGTTGCTTCCAAAGGACTCAGACCGTGAAAGCTTCCGTAAAAATACTGTAAATCAGCCCTTTTTAGGGCTGAAACCTCTTAGAGCATAGTGCCCTTGCAGAGCTAGGGCCTGGGCGCTGGCCCTGCCTGAAGGGCTCAGGGCCGCACGCGGCAGCGCCGCAGCCCTGGGCAGGCCGGAGCGCGGCCAGCGGGGAGGGAGAGTCTGCGAGACCTGCCGGAGCAGCTGCGCTCCCGAGTTCCAGACCAGCCTCCTCGAGAAACCCTGGAAGAGCCCCCTTCTTGTTCCAGGTCTTCTCCATGTTGATTAAATAGTTCAAAGAGACAAAGGAAAATCCTTCAGGATTTTTTATAAGTTAAATTTTAACTTAAAAAAAAAAAATCAGCACATCCTAATAGATGTTTTTACTGGGCCTTCTCTGTATTTATTTCCTTTGTGTGTGTGTGTGCAGTTCATTAAAATTTTCGTGTGTGCAGTTCGTTAAAACTTTCCTTTGTCTAAAAAAAAAAAAAAAAAATCCTTCCTTAGTACTTTCTGGTTAGATTTTTGTTTGTTTGTTTATTTTCCTCTAAATAGATTGGCAGATATTTGCCGTTCCCTGGGACTCTTTCATCACGTTCATACAAAGCCCCTCTCCTCCCCCCTTTTCTCTTTGTCTCCACAACCTGTTTCTTTTTTGCTGTTAGCCGCTCCACCCGTTCTTTTCCTTTCTGTATGTGCCTTGCCCTGGTGTCCCAGCCGGGACGTCCTGCCCGCCGTGGCCACGTTCTCCACGCGGTGCCTGCTCTGCTAGGGCCTGCCTGCTCGCAGGGGGAAGCTACGTACTACCGAGCAGCAGAGAAAAACGGCTTCTGCCCTTTTTTTGGTTGGGAGCAGACATGCAGCTTTCCACGGTGCACTTCTGGGGTTCCCCTGCAGCCTCGCTAATTCGTTTGGCGACTTTCCCAAGCGCTTTTCTCCTGCATTAAGGAGCAATGACATAAGGAAGATCTGGACGCCTGACAGAGCTGCCTGAGTTTGTCCACTCTTTTGGCCACCTGTGGTTGAATTCAAAGCATGACTGAGTTCCTTCTACCCTGGTGTGATTAAAATTTTCCCTCCCCAATGACTGACAAGAATTTTGCATTGATTTTTGGTCTTGGTATCTCCCCGTCTGCCTGTGCTGTTTACTGGGATTGGGACTTCAGCAAAGGAAAAGAGGGTGGAGGGAAGGGTAATTTTTGCTTCTCTGTCCACACTGAATGTAACCTAAATTACCATTGGAGAAAGTAGCTTCTGTTTTCTGCAGGATAAAGGCAGACAAAAGTAGCTCTCCTTCCAAAACCCAAGCCTCATTGTTGAATTTTATTTTCACTTTTGTATGTCACAAATGGTGTTTCTCTGCTTGGTGGAATATGCAGTATTTATTACAGAACTTTGGTATTTGTAAATTCTGCAAATGGTGCAAACCTACAGTGATACAGAACATAGTATTAGGTGATAAGGGAGGTAACACTGCAAGTATTTGGTATTTTGCTTTGAGCTGTGTGTGTGTGTTTTGGGGAGTTCACATAAAGACAAGGAAATAACTCTTTTCTCTGGGATTGCTGTCTGAGAATTAACACCAAACCTTGGTTTTTTTTGTGGCTTTAATGTCTTTTTGGCTTCTATATGGAGCTATAAACCTACAACTTGATATGCACAGATGCCAGTGAATAATTTCAAATGTAAAATGTATTTTGAATGGAGTATCATAGCTATTACACTGTAGTGACAGTGACTTAGGCGTTTGATAGCCTTAGCAAATTATTGTGAACATACTAAACTTTGTGTCTTTTTTGTGGGCACAGAGGTGGTGATGATTTTGAGGGCATTCTGAAGCCTTAATTTTTTAGCATTGTGGGCCTGTAAGTGTTTTGGTACTGAACTTAAAACAGTTGTGTTGAATTCGATGTGCTCTGTAAAATGGTGGCTCGGTGAATACTCATGAGCTTGAGACTCTCTCTTATTCCATTGAAAGTAGGTACAGCTGCAGCGCGG
This sequence comes from Tinamus guttatus, assembly GCF_059628265.1. Lineage (NCBI taxonomy): Eukaryota > Metazoa > Chordata > Aves > Tinamiformes > Tinamidae > Tinamus > Tinamus guttatus. The sequence continues at coordinate 17,136 of NW_028288950.1, forward strand.
AAAGAAATAATCAGAAACAAAATCCGTGCAATTGGCAAGATGGCACGAGTCTTCTCTGTTCTCAGGTAATTGCATGACTTCTGTATTCCTAAAACCCTCTTGTTCTGTATGTGAGGGGAAAAAAGAACCTCTTTTTAAGGAAGAACTGCCAAGCGTTCTTCAAGTAGACCAGTATGCTTCAGAAACTTGTGCATAGCTAGGCACCCCCATGATGCTGGAATTTTTGGATAAAGGGTATTTTTAAGTTATCTTTGAGACATAATGGTGTCAAGAAATGATTTAGAGGTTATAAATTATAGTATCTGATCTTTTAACTTGCAAGTTACTTGCTCAGTCCTTTAACTAAAAGTGTCTGAAATGCAGTATCAAAGTTGCAAAAGAGAAGGTCCAGAATCTATAAAAATTTTTGTCATGCCAGAAAGTTGAAGACTGTTTTTCTGTTAACTTTAAAAAACATGCTTTTTTCTTGCACCTATCTAGAGCTAGAGGTGACATACTTACATTTCACTGAAAGGTGTAATTTTCCACATACCATAGTTGTTTAAATTAGAATAATTTTAAAGTTGGTATTTCCCAAAGCACAGACACTGTTGAGTGAATTGTGATTACTTTTTTTCCTCCCCCTATGGCACTGAGACATGCCGAGTGCCTCCTGAGGCATCAGTACCAAGTTCAAAGCCAGTGAGCCTGTGTGTGAATGAGTGCTCACTGTTTGGCTCTGCCTTTCTAAGTCCTACAGAGTGGAAAGTTGGGTGTGGACAAGAATTATCTCCTCCATTCTAAAAATTTAAACTTGAATGTGCATTCAGCCTTGATGTGCATAAAGCACAGCAAAAATAGACTTTAACCCTTATTTTAATACTTATATTTTTCATAAGCAGTTATTTAAGTTGCTGCTGTTGTTTTTTCCTGTATCAGGGAGGAGAGTGAAAGCGTGCTGACACTCAAGGGTTTGACTCCCACTGGAATGTTACCTAGTGGAGTGTTGGCTGGAGGACGCCAGACCCTGCAAAGTGGTAATGATGTTATGCAACTTGCTGTGCCTCAGATGGACTGGGGCACATCTCACTCTTTTGCTAACACTACACATAATGCATGCAGGGAATTTCTTATGCTTTTCAGTTCTTGTCTTAGCGGCTGATACAAGCAAGTGTTATGTGTTAATCAGGCAATGTGAAATGGATCCTTAACCAGGGTATAAAACCGAAAGCGAGTGAGTGCAGTAGCGTCAGGCCACATTTTTCAGACTTTCAGCTTCCTTAGTTAAGAATTTTTCAGGTGGTGTAGGTGCCTCAGGTGGGGTGACCTCGCAGGTTTGATAATGGAATCTTAAGCTATTTGATCATTACAGATACAAATTTGCAGTGTAATTTTGCATCCTTATTTGTCTGCCTTTCATTAAAATGGTTTTAACACAGATGTGTTAGTACTTTAATTGATAACGTCAAATACTTTTTGATGTTAGTAATAACAGCTGCAGGCTGCAGAGTTCCATATTACACTCCATTTTTAGATCAAAATGTGCTACGTTTTGTACCCTGGTAATTAATGCCAAAGTTTGTTCTCTATGTCGTTTGTCAAATGTTCTATGTATAATTGACCTCCCTGAATTGTCCTTGTAACATGCTGTTTCCTTCCTCTGCAGATGTAGCTGCTTTCTTAGATCTGTCTGTCTCTCTCTAGGTATAGATGTATGTCTGTATAAGTGTGAAAATTAAACCACTATCCCAGACACTTGTCTGTCTCTTGATGTAGAAGCAACGTTGTAGCACCTTGTTTTTGAGGTTTGCTGCATTTGCTGCTGCACATTGTCTGTGCATTTTGAACAATAATGTACTTGAAAAATATTCAGTTACTGTTATAAAGTCAGTTGAGAATAAAGAGATTGAATTTAAAACTTGTAAATAAATCAAAAGGGTGTTATTAAGTGTGCATATATTTTTGCATGGAAATAAAAGAACTATATACAAAATATACCTGTAATCTGGCTCATTGAATACTTTGTAAAAGGTTTTTTTATTATTATTTTGTTGAATCATTGAATCTTTTTTTTGTAGAAGACCCATAAATGATTAACTAGGCTTAGAGAGAATGCTATGAGCTTGTACCAAACATATTAAAAGGATGAAGTCCAGGTTTGTGTGCACAATGGTGAGAACTAAATTACGAAAATTTGAAACTGGACTTCATATCGCTGTGCAGCACTCTTAAGCATAAGTTATTCAAGATTTTTTATTCGCCATTTCCAGGCTTTAATAGGCAGTATAATTGTTAATCTGACCATGGACTTTCATAATCATTGAAAGATTGTGATGTATTGATTAACTGAATAGCATTTTTTACACAATCTATTTTCTAAGAGTAGCTGCTTTTCTCATTTAGTCATTTAGGCTGTTTATTTGAAAAATTTAAATCTTCTGTATAGGATTTTTTAAAAACCTTCTACTGCATTTTCTATAAAATGATCAGAGCTGTTCATTAATGGCTTTGAAACACGAATGTCACATTTTAAGTCATTTTTCAGTGGACATATAATGTCTACAAGTAAGTTTATATGTCCAGTGTGTGTATGTGATTGTTTTGTGAATGTCTATAACAAGAAATGGTGTATGTTTCTTAATTCATCCAACTATTCCAAAAGCATATGTTCTAGTTTAATTTGCATCATTTTTAATAAGACCCTCTATGCTTAATAAGAGTGAGTCTGTAATCCTCTCATGCATTTCACGGATTCTTATCCATGTTACATGAGAAATGTTAGAGAGGATCAAATTGACTAGAAAATTCATGTTAACATAAGGCATAGAACATTCTACCATTATTGAAGATGTGAAGCATTTAGAAAATGTGGAAAATGCTTTTTGGATTATTCTGGGTGTTTTTCTTTTTGACTAGAGTTTTTGATGGCAATATTCCTTGATGCATTACATTAATATACCTCATCTGTTTTAGCTGTGTTACTTGTTCAAAATAATTCATGCAAATGTTAGTTCTGCTTAAGTTACAGTAACGTATTTCTTACTGATGGAAAATTTTACTGTTTCAGTCTTCAAAAAAGTAAATTTTTCCAATGATTATGCTCAATTGCCGAGGTAGAAATGCAGCAAAAATGAAATAAAACTTCACTGAATGATATTTTTCTAAACCACTGCAATATCAGTGAATTTATATTCTTGGTAAGAATAGAGTCATTGATATTATAGTAGGGCTTCTTATTACAAATATTTAGTCATTTTTAAAGTATATTATAGTATGTTGTCCGATATATTACCAGTAGATTAAACTAGCCTAGGTTTGAGAAAATAAAATAGCAATATGGATTGATGCAGTATTCTTCCTTTTCCAGCTGCTTTATTCACTTGAAGTTCACAAAATTCACAAATATGTCATGTTTTTTCCAAGGATTAGAGTGTTTTTTCCTCAGTGCTTAATTCAGAAATTATTTATTTGTGCTGTGAAAACTATAAGAAGTGGAGAATATATATATGTATTTTGCTAAAGAGCTGGGCAGAAAATTTATCGGTGCCAATGTGTGTGTAGGCATAAATGCAAGAATGGCATTTCCTTACAGGTATAATGGTGGCTTAAAGTTGCTGTAATTTCAAATTTAGGAAGTGTAATTTGGACCTAGTTTCACATTTTGGGACAGTAAAGATCTGAGTGGTGAAAAGACTTTATTCTGAGATGTCACTATGTGAGTGCAGTTAATCCTTAGTGTCATTAGTATGTTCTGTGCTCTTGGCCAGTGCCTCTCCCCTCGCAGGGGCTGGCTCAGCTGTGCCGCACGTGCCCTGCGAGGAGCTGGCCCTGCTCTCAGAGGGACCATTGATGCCTTGTTGGCATGGGCATAATTCAGAGCAGTGCCACAAGCACTAGGCAGTGAAACACAATTACCGTATGGAAAATTACTGAACAAGACTCTTACTGCTAAAGAGGTGGTCAAGAGTAAAATTGAAATTGTAACAGTAGAGGGAAAGGCCTAAGCAAAGACAGATAGATTAAAAAATATGTAATAGTGCAAAACTACATCCTGTGGAAGAACAAGTTAGTATATGAGTTAGTCAAGAAATATATAGACACACTTTGGAAAAAGGGATCAAGGTTTGTTTCTAGATAGCTTTAGTGTGTGAGGATAAAACTAGGCTTGCAGCAGTCCTGGCCTATGTATGTTTCTATTTTTTAATGTTGGTGTATGGCTTTCAGTAACATGTTGCTTGCATAAAAATAGCAAAAATATTGAGAACCATACTTGCCCTTTAATTGCCCCTTAAAGAGCAATTTCCTTGTGACTTATTCCTAGTGATTTATTCCATAAAATTAAACCATAAACATATGTTTACCAAGTCTGAATCCTGTCAGCAACATTCCAAATGCAAACCTAAATTAAAAAATGTAGGTCCTTCCATGGAAGTCAGTTAAACTAGCCAGTATTTTCTATTGGAGACCAGCTGCTGCCCTTGGTAATCAGAGTGGTAGTAAGACACTTAGGATTTTACATCAGTTCTGGCTTTAGTTAAAGGAGGCGCGTGGAGCTGTGTTTGAGGAGGGCAAAGCCATGCAGTGGTTTCCTTGCAACAGCCTTGTTTAAAATTTGCTGTGAAGGTGAGAATTTTCTGAGCAAAGACTTCAGGAATCTGAGTTCTGTTAATACAGGATAGTGTTTATTTAACGTTTAGCAGGGCTTACAAGGGATAGAGTTTTAATTTAGAGATACCTGGAAAAAAAAAAAACCCAAACCCACCTTACGCTGTTTTTGTTATTCTTGTATTTTCCAGTCAGTTTGTTCATTTATTTCAAGATGAAAATGTTCTTTTTCTCAACTGCTGTGTGTATTGCAAGATCTTTCTAGAACAGTAGTGCAAGTAGAATGAATTAGTTGTAAGTTCTCGAATTTGTGTTGATGGCAAGGCTACATAATTTAGAGATAAATCATGATTCGTGATCTTTTCAGGAAAAGATAGAAAAGAAAGTTGCCCCCCTCCTCCTCTCCAGGTAGGAGGAAATGGTAGAAACAGGTGTTTTTTGTGTAGCTTTGTATTACATGGCAGTAGATTATGATGATGTATAGTATGAAAGTATGTGTTTGGCCTTTTAAAATAGATCTAAAACTAATTTATTATCTCAGTTTGAGAGAGGGTTTTTCCCTTAAAGTATGCATTAATTCAAGTGCCTCTTTAGCTTTAATTCTGGGCTTGCCCTTGTCTCTTTAGATTTAGGGGTAGGAAAGGGATTTTTTTTTTTTGTAACTTCAACCATGCAGTTTGTAAAAGTTAAAATACTGCATTATGCGTAAGTATTTCAAAGTATTTTTAACTCCACGCTAATACGATTATCTTTTATTTCTGCTCATATAGTCTAAAATAGTTATATTTAAAAGGTTAAGTTTGTTCTATGTTTAAAAGAAAATGAGAAGTAAATAATTGTTTGCTTTGAAGAAATCTGTTCTTATCTAATCCCAGGTTTCTTATGTATCTACTTTCCCTATCGTTCACTTTAATACTGTTTTTTTTTCTGTTAGCAATATGTATGAAACAGGTTTAATACTATGTATAGCATTCACTGATAATAAATTATGGAATTAGAGGTATGACAAACTTTAGAGGAGGTAAGAAATTATTATTGGAATTAGCTACAGTTTATGTTTTAGGTGCACATGATTTATTCAGCAAGTCTGCATTGATAAAAGATGATTTTGATAGTCTAAAACCTTACATAAAAGCTTCAGTTTTTTGATTTAAAACAATTGAAAAATCCTACACCTTAGAAATTGCAGCTTTTGTCATAGTTACTTAATTCAAAAGAGCAGTAAGCTAGATTTTCCTCTATATTCATATCTATTCATCTACCAAGGATATGTTAAACTCAGACCTGTTCCTGCTGTTGATTAGGTTTTCGATCCACTTAAACAATCCTCTGAGACTTCATGACTTCTAGAATTGTCCTTTATGGTTGCATTTTGCAAGTTCCGTTTCTCAGAGATAAAAAATGCAAAATTTGAAGTACTAGTTTAACTTCATGGAGAAAATATAAATAAAGCAAAAGATATTTTCTTCCTGCTAGAACCATCGATAGCTTTATTTGTATAGCGTCCATATTGGTAGTTTTATGAAGCTCTTGAATGCTTTTTGAATAATCAGAGAGCAAATTTCAAATAGTTCCTTTTTTTAAAACAACTTCAACATTAGTTCAAATATTACGGTGCTGTTTTAAATTAAAAAAAATTAGAAGTGTATAGTTGAGTAAATGAAGTACTAGTTAATTAGTGCTGTTCTTGATAAACCTGTAGTTGATAAATTGTATTAATTAAATTATAGGAAAAGTTTCACAATAGCTTAATAAAACCCAAGCCCCTTAATTATAGTTTAAAATGATTGTAATCTAATCTGGCGTAGCATACTATATTAAATTGATCATTGCCTTTTCTGCTGTGCGATATTACACTCTTCATCTTTCTCATTCATTTTGCATGCATCTGCTCACTTCTGTACAGCCACTGTAGAGGCAATTGAGGCTGAAAAAGGTATGATCAGAGTCTTTGCCATTGGCAGAGATCTGTGGTGTCTGGGAGGGAATTCAAAAGTATTCTGTGTGGGTTTGTTTTACTTTCAACTTGCACAAGCAGAGATGAATCAACTGTATTGATTCATCCCTTTTACATGTAACATTCATTTGTAGCTTTAGGATGATGATTACCTGTATTAATATTTTAAGGAGGTTTTTTCTGTTTTTTTTTTCTTTTTTTTCAATACAAAATATGCATAGGTTTCTGTTTTTATTTGTATAATAGCATGTTGTGATATGTGGTGTTGTCTTGAAGTCCTTTAAAATGGTAGTGTTTAATTTTTTTATGCATTCAACTGCAGGGTTTTTTTCTTCCTTTTTGGAGGGGAAAATACAGGGAAGGAGGGTTGTTTATGCATGCCTCTTATAAAATTTGTTCTTAATGGCTTCAAACATCATTTTTTAAAATTTTCCATAACATATCTGGTAGTGCAAGATGTATAAGTACAAGGTTTGCTTTTCCTGTAGATTTTAAACATAATTTCATGATCAAATTTGCTTCCAGCATATATGCCAATCTGCCAGTAAGAGGCATATTAAATTCTATGGATTATCAGTGCTGCTGTGCTAAAAAATGTTGCTGTGTATACGTCCTTTGTTAGTGGTGCTGACTAGAATGCCATCAAATTATTTGATATTCAAATTATTCAACTTCAGATTGTCACTGACATTTTTCCATAGATACCTTAATTTCCTACTGCTCAGTATTAAGTGAAGTGAATGACAAACAGCATAGCAACTGAGAGAGAGCTACCTCAGTGTGTTCCCAGATTTGGTTACAAAGCACTGTTTAATGACTGTATGTTTGCTTTTTTAATTAAGGAATTCAGATCTTCAAAAGTTTAACAGCAGGCCATGTTCCATTCTCACACACATGTGCAAGAAGTTCTGTTGTTGTGTGTGTAAAGTTGTCTTAACTCTGCAAACAGTAGTTTTGTCCCAAAGACTTCAGTCTTACAATGTGGCCAACCATTTTCAGGTCTAAATTCAACCGCAGACCTCATGCATTCAAGTAAATAGTAGCAAAGCAATACTTTAAATGCATAGGTGATTACACGATGCCCTTTCCAAGTGCAGCCCTGACCCGGTGGCTGTGCTTGTGTCCATTTCAGCCATCCACACGATTCGCACAGCGCGTGACCCGTATCCCGCAGTTTTGCCTGCATGGAAACTGCAGGATGAGGCGGCGCGTGCAGGATGTAGCTCTGTTCCTATCTCTGTGACTCTCTGCTGCTTTGCCTCCACCGCACTTGCTGTGCTGCCTAGGTCTTGCTGCCGCTGCGCTGAGGCCCGCGGGGATGTTACGTGCAGCCCCACGCACTCAGCAGCAAAAGCGATTGGTGTCTAGCTGGCCACGGCAGGGCCGTGCAGAAGCAATCAAGGGGGTCGAAGCCCCTTGATTCCTACTTGCAGAATATTTGCCATACTCTGTTCTTTTGTCCTTAGTTGAAATCATGATTGCCACTGAACGATTCAGGAAAGGAGATTAGACAAGCTTTTACTAATACAGATACAGAGCCATAAGTTTCTTTGGCTGATTTCTTACTTATTTTTAAAAATCATTGATTAGAAAAAGTATATGCTTTCACTTTATTTTTCCATTACTGACATTTCAAATTTGCATTTTGTTAAGCAATACGAGGATTCTCTCCGCAACATAAAATCTGCAGTTTTGAAGAGGCAAAAGGTTTGGATAGGATCAATGAGCGAATGCCACCAAGGAAAGATGCTCTTCAACAAGATGGTATTAATACTATTAACACAACAAATGCCAACGGAAACAATGGAACTGGCAACAACAATGCACAGTGACCACATCAGCTTCTGGTTTACTCACTTCTGTCTTGCCTGAGAATTCCTCCATTACTGCTTTTTGATGTGACAACAGATGGAACAGCCAGGGGGATCAGCGTGACTACTTAAAGTGAGGTGGAAACCCATCGAGCTTGACCTCGCTGAAGAGCAACCATCCTGCTTTTGAGACAACAGCCCCTCTCTTTATGTGTGACCCCATGTGCTGGGAGCGCCCTTCGTGCATCTACAGAAAATCCACTGCTGGCTGCTCAATCTTGACATCTGGGGAAGTGATTGGGCTGTTATCACTAAAGCACATCTAGACTTAGCATCTTATGCTTATCGTTGTCAACACTTTAAGTTTACAAATGGGATTTTTTAGTAGCGCTAGTTTGTTTGTTTGTTTGTTTTTTAATCAGACTTTCAAATACAACCCTAAGAGCTAACTATTTATTAATGGACATCGGTTTCATGAAATGTCTTTAAAACGATAGATTAGAATGGTCTTAAAATATCTGAGGCTGCGAAACTGCATTTTAAATAGACAGGAAAAAATGCCAAAAAAAAAAAAAAATCTCAGTTGGTCATTCTGTAAAATGCTGACCTCAGGTTTACTCCTTAGATGTTGCTAATATTGTATTCACTGTATTTTTTAGTTATGGCTTATCAGAAGATTTCTATGTAGGAATGTTTATTACTTGAACACAGATTTAAAAAAAATATTTAATTCAGAAACTTTTTGCCCAGCTTTTTCAAGACTCCTCCCAACCTTGAATTTAAAAAAAGAATATTATATATACTAATTTTAAAAGTAAGAAAAATATGGAAATGTTAATTTTAAGGTACTTTTAATTGAACTTTGTACATTATGTCTAAGTAAATTTTGATTCATATCAAGTCTGTAAAGCTTGGCATTGTATTTTGTGTCTGCATGTTTTCATTTTGCAAATATTTAATATATAGACCTATGATGTACATCTATAGGTTATGTAGATGTTATGAGTACTTTTAGTTTATTGTGAGTATTACAGTTGCATAAATAGCTAATAATCACTGGCCTGAGTAGCTGCAAGCTTTTTATTATTTTTAAATCTGTAAAGGAAACTGAAACTGTATTGGACATACTTTCTGTTTAGGCAAAGCAGCGCGTAAGCAATTGCTCTGTTCAACTGCTAAGGCATTAGTGAAAGTGTAAACTTGAGACTGCATGTATTTTGGTATCTACAGGACTGCTTGGTTAAAATAAAAATTGAAGCCCTGTGCTGATTTGTTCACAAATAATGGACTGTACCGATTGCCACTGTACTTGGTTAAATATTTTGGCATTTGCTACGTGTCCTTCTCATCCCCTGGAACACAACTTGAAACTTAAGTTCACTAGAGTTCATCTCCCTTTTTTGTTTGCCATAAAGTACGATCTGTACATGCCCCTGTCTAAGTTGGAAATTTTATGCATGTTCTGAACTATTCAAGTATTTTATAAACAGTAGCACACAATAAATTTTGTGCATGGGCTGCGGCTCCTATCATTGTGTATTGCTTTTATTTGGAATCCTTGGGTCTAATCTGACCCAGAAAACTAGTTAGAAATTCAAAATTTGAGCTAACAAAAATTCTGAAAGTCACTTGTACCTAGCAAAGAATTAGCATGTAAGGTAAATGACAGCCAGTTAGGAATGCTAGAGGTCTTTTGTTTGTTTCTGCTTTTGAGTTCTTTCTCATTAATTAAATTTCATTCTTAGCATTTAAAAATTCTCAGAAATTAAATTTAATTCTCAGCATTTTCTGCTAAACTGGACAAGCCTGGAAGGGCAGCATCAGCTGGTTCTGCAGAAAGGCTGTTCTTTGTAGCTCTCTTCTGTTACTGGTTTGCAGTGAGCATTGAAGAGACCAGAGAAATGTGTTTAGGTTGCTTTTAGGGTGAGAGAATACTGTTTGAAGTTAGTGCAGATAATTTAGTCTTTTTGGTATAGTATCTTAAAAGATAAATATGAGAAGCTGCTGAATAGGATAAGAACGATGATAAAGTAAGATGATAATTGTAAGAAAGTGATACACTATTGCTATTTGAGTTTTAATGTTTGATTTTACTTTATTGTAGATGCATTTTAATTGGAAATAATATTCTTAAAGTCTGAGTGCAGAAGACCAGCTTATACAATGGTAAGTTTTTCTTTTCCTTTTTATAAAGCACAATCATATTAGTGAGCCGTATGCTCTTTGTATGACCTTGTGTTAAAGCAGAACAGTCTAAGTGCAATGAAAGATTTGCATGATGATGATGGTACCATTCTCCTTGACAGTGCTAAGGGAAGATTTCCCAGCTCTCTTAAAACAGTATTTTTCATGATTTGATACGTAGTTTCGATTATTGTGACTGGCTGGAGCTGTGTCTGTGGAGAAGACTTGGTGAGACGCGGACACGTGTTGGTCTGTGCGCTCCGCTGCAGCGGTGCTGCCTTTGGGGTCCTCCTGCAGGACCTCCCGTCTTTGCCCGTTTTGCTGGGTGTGAAGGGAGATGCCTAGTAAAGTATCTTGAGCAGGTGTTGTCAGCCTGTTCAGTCTTCTCACGCTGCATCCCTGCTGCTATTTCAGCAGGAAGTCAGTCAGGTAACAGGGGGTTATATCTGTGCCTTTCTCTGGGTGAAAAGTACGTATTCATTTTTTTTGCTACTGTTTCTGAAAGGTGGAGTCTGGAGCTGTCTCTAATTCTTGCATGGTTGGCGAGCAAAGATGATACCCTCCCTCCTAGCAAACGGTAAGTGCTGGGCTGTTTGCTTTATGCTTTCAGTTATAGGGAAGGAAGAAAAGCTTTCTGTGCCACCTGCTGTTCTCCGTTAAGAGAACAACCCACCGCCGCAGGAGATGTGGTCGGTTCCTGGTTTGAGTGGAGCAATGAAAGCTTTTCGTCCTCGCAGGGGGCTCGCAGGACCCTGTGTGGGTCTGGGGGGATGTGCCCCTTCCTCCCCGGGACTCCTGCGTTCAAACATTATCTGCAGCCGCTCACCTGCCCGGGAGGCCGGCCCCAAGGCCCGAGCTGCTGCAGGAGGGAGCGGGTTTTTCTCTCGGTGCTGCCACCTGCTGAGCCCAGCACGGAGCACCAGCCCAGCTTGCTGCTTGTGTGTCAGCAAAACTGAACATCTCGCCTTAACACAGAGGAATGGCATTAGCAAATACAGCCCGAAGTGTCCATTTTTTATAGTCATAGGATGCATTACCCAGATTTCAGTACTCTGCTTTGAATGACCAGTAAATGGGTGGGCATACTTTTATTGACACATAGAAAGATGTAGATACACTACTATGCTTTACTAATTAAATACTATTTTTTTTTTAACTTGCAAAGAAGTTTGCTCAAGATTGAAGAAAGAAAATTAAAAAGAATCTTGGTTAAGCTTGGGAATGTATTGACACAGTGACTACTGATTCCATGTCAGTGATGATCCAAGTCACACAGAGTGGAATATGTTCTTGTCTACTACAATGTTCTTTTTTGTCCCTATTTAGGCTATAAACTTGACTAATAAGCACATTTAAATTGAAAGATATTTCTAAGTTTTACATCAGAAAAAGTTCCATTTTTATGGCAGAACATTAATATACTTACTTTTTTTGTATAGTAAATTTGACTTTTTTTTGTAGAAACATGTATTATTTGTCTTGCAGTTGTGAAAGGCTTTACGAGAAATAGTATTTTACTAGAATTACTGCTTTAGTAGAATTAATTCTAAGCATTCTAACTGCTTTCATTCGAGGCTTAATAAAGATAGAGTTTTAGTGTTTTTGTAAGCATGTCTTATAATACTACCTTTATTTGATAGATATTTTGCTAGAAATGTTAGGACACACCTTGCAAGCTCCCGATAAATTTGTAGCTGAAAGTCAGATGCAGTTTGGCTTTCTGAAAAACAACTCAAAGCTGTTCTTTGTATTAAAGAGGGTTGTTAGAGAATGGGGCTGTGTTTTTGTAAAATACCTTACATCAAAGCCTCAGTCTTCTATGTCAGCTCAGCAGGAAATTTTAGCTATTTCAGTAAATCTGCTGAATATTAGAGATTCTTCTGAGAATTAGTTTAATGCAGGAGTTTAGCAGAGAGGAGGGTGTTGTTTGGGTTAAAAGCACTAACATATAGAACTAGTAGACAAGATACATCTTTTATTGTACAATAAAGAATATTATGTGCTGTAAATTAAGGCAAATATAAGTGCAAAAAGCTTTTCTGAATCATCAAGAAGGCATTTTTGATTACACAGAGTTTAAAATTATTCTTTTACACACATGGATAGTCAGTGGTTGCATAAAACATGTTATGTCCTTCAGTTTCTTTTAAAAAAGAAAACAAAAAAACAACATAAAATCTTCTATTGGCGAACAATTGCCAGCAGCAAACGTCGGTAGTCACCACTTGTATCACCTGATATCATTGTGGCCAAAGTCTTCTGATACATTTGTGTGAACATCTGTTTAATTTGCACAAGGTCAATCTGTGCGAAGAAGGAAAAAAAAAAAAAAAAGGCACAAAGCTTGAGCATTCACTGATTTTAACTCCCAGTCACCCTGCCTGTCCTCTCTCAAATGTTACTTCCTTCGTGGACCACATGTCAGAGGCCAAAAGCACAGTTTATTATAGGTCTTACTAGCTGTGTTTTTTCCCTCTCAAGAGAGACAAGCAGCTCGCAAAGCCAATGGTCCAGCAGTTGGTGCTTTGTTTGTTTGGACCTTGGTCCCCAGTTTGAGTAGTTGGATCTTTCAAGCTCAGAAGCCTTTAAGCTTCTGCTTAATTGCAGAAGCCACCACAAACAGGAAGGGAAGTGAATAGAAATTAAATTACTAGCCAGAAATAATTATTACATGAAATCTTTAAAGCAAATCATTCATCAGTCTTGAACAGAATAAAAGCTTAAGTGTAAATCATTATTTAGATGGCTTTTAGCTACACGGGAAATCTAAATCCAAAGTCTTTGCATTCTGGAGAGGAGAGAGTTTCTTACCTCACTGCGAGTGACTACAATTCTGATAAGTGTAGAATCATCCGTGCCAGCTCCTTTCATGGAGTAATAAAGTCTTTCTGCAAAAAAGGCTGGACGATTTAAAGTACATTGCACTGCAATAAAATTTATTTTTAAGATTAGTTTCCGTACTGCATGCTGTGTGGTGATAGTTGGCAAGATCAATTCAGGACTTTTACTGTGGACAGCTAGAGCTCGGTTTTGGTAAAGATCCTGTTGTGATGGGTAACAGGAATTGTTTATAGAGTTGGGTTTGGTTTCTAGCTGACCAAGTGATTCCATTCCTAGAGAAGTTATCATTACTAACATCTAACTTTTCTGGAAGAGCTTCTTAAAGTTTGCTGAAATTGTTTATTCCCAAATATGAATTTAAATAGTCCTTCTCCTTGGATAACTGGAGGCAGTTATCTGGATAATGATAGAAGGTTTTTATTTATGCTCCATTGCTAGAGTTTCATAAATACAAGTACAGATGTATAAAGTTGATGAAAAGATCTTGTTCCAGTTAGATTTTTCACATCCAAACACAAGCCTCTGTTCTCTTACAAGACCTTCAGAGATGAGTTCTTCCAAAAGAACTCTTTTGTAGAATATAATCTAGAAAATTTTAATTCAGTGGTTTCCTACCAATTGTAGCTGTAGAAATAGTGTCATCCTCATAAGTGTTGGCAAGACTGATTTCCATAGAGTACTGGTTCCTTGTCTGAACTACTAGTAAATCATGCTACGTTTAAAATGTTTTACTGTTATAAGCCAGCAAAATGGATGAAATGAACGCTTATTTTCTCCAATTAGGTGCAAAGTGAGTAATCTGAATAATCAAAATTACTTTTCTATTAGCAGATTCTCAGATTATGTTTTTCTTTTCTATATGGCCAGCACTGAGTGGGATTCTTCCTGAATGATGTTAAAGAAGGGAGTGATGTTTGAATACATCAAAGGGTATGAGTAAGGGGAAGGAAAAACTTATCACTTACAAATAGCCTTCAAACCACGCTCCACATTTCCAGAAAATTCTCGGTCAATGCTGCTTAATAAATCCCGATTAGCAATCTAAAAACAAGTAAAATGAATATATGACTAGCGAAATGCAATAACAAATGACACTTTAATTCAAAATAGACCAGCCAAATTCATTTGTAATCAATGCAGAACCCCTACCTTGGAGTATGCTTCAACTGTTGCTTTCAATTGAGGAAAACTTCTGCTTGCCAGCACCATATTAAAGCAAGATTCATCAGTCCCAAGCTTTCCTTCTCCTGCTTGGTACAGACGCTGAGCATCTTCCTGAGCTTTCTGATAATCCACAGTTTGATTCTCATCCCGATTACCCTGAAGCAAAGACATCAGAGGTGGAATGAAGTTATCCAGAGCAGGCTATGCTTTACGTCCACGCCGTTAGCTTCAAAAAAATAAGCAACTTGAGAGAATAGCATCATTTTAAAATACTTTAAATTGCTTTACATCTACTCTTTTGTTCAATATTTCTTACAAACAGAAAATGGGAAAATGTCTTGGAACTCTCTGTCTCCAGGGCATGCTTTAAACTAGGTATATTGACCAGGATAGTTTCACCTCTATATATTTTCTCCTAATTTTAGTCTTTTTTCAGGAACTGTACTAAATTCTCTTATTCTCTTAATAATACAAACTTTCTCTCGATTTGTTTCTAGGCTTCAAGTTGCAAGAAATCTTCCCAAATGAACTAACGACTTATCTTACTGAATATGCACATCTCAGCTAGCTCAGGTCTTCTGTTATGAATTTGCCCATTTCAAGTAAGAATGCCTATGGAAAGCACTTCCTGTATTTGTAACATGGCAGCAGAGCTTATGTGACAGTTTGTGTGCTTCGAGGTTTGTCTTTTCGCTAATTGATGCATGGATAGATACTGCTAAATATATTGGTCAAGTAGACTTAATACATATTCTCAAGTACTGTGGTATCTATAGTGGTTAATACATTATTTAAATTGATGTGGTTGTCAGTTACTGTAAAGTACTGCATTTATCAAAATAAAAATTAGCAGCATGAGCTTCTCAAGTTCTGCTTTCTTGTGGATTTTGACTTTTTAATCCAAATACCTAGTGATGAGCTGAACTCTCACTAAGGTAGAGGCAAACAAGACAGAGAAGTGTCATAGAAATTTCAGCAGTGAATGGAGAAGATTATTAGAGAAATATGGGAAGATGTATTTGCTGCATGTATCTTTCTAAACACTGTTGTTTCTATTCTTTATCTAAAAGAATACCAGTAAACTATACAGTATAATCGGGCTCCCCAGTTCACTGGACTTCAACAGTAGCACACACCTAATTCTAGTGATCTCAGAAAGGGAGGCTCTCGTGATGTGGCAGGTAGTTTTGGCTTGCCGTACCCGTTTCTACGTAGCCTAAAGCTGATCCTATCAGATACACCCAAATGATTAAAAAATATACATATATTATAAAGTACACGCACAAAAAACATATATCAGCATGTGGGAGCTTTTCTTCTAGTACCATTTGATTGCATTTGCATAACAAAGTATTTCAAAAATACATTCTCTGAGGTGAATACAGGGGTTTTAACTAGGTTACTCAGTTCATTGCAGATTTCTAGATAAAAAATCTCTCGTCCCTCAAGAGGGACTAAAGGACCCGATCTGGTCACGAGGGAAGAAATGAATGGGCCAGTGCTAATTTTTTACAGAACCTGACTCTGGCTAAGCATGCACAGGCAATTCATTTGTGCAGCAATTATGAATATATGCAAAGTCAGACTGTTCATCATTACTGTACCAAAACAAACAAAAATACATACAGATAATAGATAATATATATTATCTATAGATATATCTTTATACAGATAGATTCTTTATATATATATACACACACAGAGAGAGAGAGAGAATATAAAGCTCACTTGGCACATGGATATCAATAATCGTTCGAAGTGTCCTGAGGTGTCAGCTCTGATGTCTTGCTCAAGGTCTCTTCCAAATTCTGATTTATAGCAGTTCACTATTTCTCGAATTTCCTGGTTTGTTCTTGTGCAAAGGATCTCGATCAGCACCCTCTCCTGAGTGCCAGCTCCCTGCAGACAGAGGAATAGAAGGCAAGCTGCAGAGCACTCCCTCCCCAGGTATGTTTAACAGTAAAATAAAGCAGGCATTTTTTGTTTTAAAGACTAGTATAATCTACAGTGTCAGACCAGCCCCCTTCCAGTGTGAATGCACGGCTTTCTGTATATTTAAAATGGAATTAAGATTTCTGAACCATTCAGTTCTGCATCAGTTTAAAAAATACCCACATAATATGCTTCCACAATGATGGTATCAGCCAAATTTAACTGAAAGATGATATAGGAAGGAGATAAATTCTTTGGCAGTCATATTCTGGGAGCGTGCTGGAGCAAGGTAAAGCATTATGGTAGCCTTTAAGGCAGATACAAACTTAAAGCAAATACACATTTAAATTCTGCTTTACTCAGTTTACAAATGCATTCCTGACTCAAAATATGGCTGCTTACTCAACATGGAGCATCACCAGGAGCTTTTCGATGATGCCTCGCTGTCCCCTGAATAGAAATTAACTGTTGTTTGTTTCACATCATGTTGGCATGGTCACCTCTATTCAAGCACAGATTAGATAGCAATGGATCTATGGGGGACTTCTAGGCAGTGTTAGAAATGGAAAAAATAAGGAGGGGGTGGGGGGGGCAGGGAGGGCAAGAATGGCTCTTGCCATTCATCATCTGACCAGAAGAAAATACACTTTTAGCATCCTGCTGAGCTGGAATATTCTAGAAATATTTTCAAAACCAGCGGCTTGTTCCTAGCAAGGAGAGGTCAATACCTTCAATTTATACACAGTTATCTGCTCCCAGACTCCTACTAAGGCCTAGTGCTGCAGCGCTTGGATCCCCTGCTGGAGCAGTGCTCCCCACAGCCAGGCCTGCAGGAATTCGCTGGAACTGGAAGATGCAGCAGTAAAGACATCTAAACCCCACAGTACCCAAATTTGTTTGCCACATTTCTGAATAGGGATGAAGTACTTATTTTTTCTAGATGAGCATTTTAAGATGGTTCTAATCTAATTTGTTCACAGTAAAACTGTACCTTCATTGCATGACGTAAACTCCAGGCATCATAATAGGTGCGAGGCATGAAAAGCGCTAGAATCAGTTCTTCCACATTTCCACTCAACTCAGACTTGAGGTCTTTAATTAAATCCTGTCCAATTATAAACACAAGAAGAGAGTCACAATATGGGGGCAGCTCATTGATCAGAAATTACTTGAAGGGGCAGTTGCAGCAGCAGCTGGATTATGCTTTTATTTACTGATTCAAAAAGCTAGTGACCATACCTTGCCATACATAGTCTTGAAAGCTGCCTTGATCTTTTGCCTCTGATCATTGGAGCGGTTCGCCACAACATCAATGATTGCCTGCTCGTCCGTTCCTTGCAAACGGAAGGGCAATTTCACTTAAGAACTCAATAAACCCTCCAAGGCTGTCCAGTTTGTAATTATACCTTTTGGCATAGTTATACAAATGCATGGCTACTCTTTTTTTCCCATAATTATCTTAGTAACGCATTCTGCCAAAGAACCCAAGTCATTTTGACTCAAAAGCTCAAATATGATTAAATAAAAACTGAAGAAAAGAAAGAAAATGGAATAAACACACTAGCTCAATAGAAGTGTACGTTTCTATTACGTACTTACCAAACCCCTTCATAGCTTTGCGCAGAATTTCTGCATCTCTTCCAGCATCAAAGTTTGGAGCAGCCTGAATTGTGCCCTGGGTACACTGAACTGCTGCTGCAGGCTGAGAATAAGGCAGGCATGTATAGCTGGTTATTCTTCACAATACAAATTTGAATTGAAACTTTACAATTTCAGCTGGAGGAGTTCCTTATTTCCCTGCTTCCTTTCTAATACAAACATTAGTCAGCAAAACTGCATGTCATCCTGCTTCTGACGGTGCTTATCTGTGCTATGGATAAAGATGTCCTGCAGAGTATCACAGATACTGTGTTTACCATTTGGTTCAGGTTGTATTCCGAGTGTGACATTTGGACTTTCTCAGTGCAGGTCTGAGAAAAGAACTGTTCTGCAGCTCACAGAAAATAAGATTTTTCGAGCAGATTTAGATGAAAATTGACACAGAACAGACCAAATAGTTTTTCATTTCCCTAGCTGCAGTGTCAGACTTCACTGCTGCAAAGAGATCTTTTTACACTAAAGAAAAGCTGGTCCCTCTGTAAGCCATTTGATAAAACTAGGACCAGTTGATACTCTTCCAAGTCCACCAAACTTTGTGGGAAAAGCTATGCTAAATTGCCTGTATGCAACTCTGATTGCTTAAATGTAATTATGTTTTCAAATTGCAGATTAGAAAGGAGTAAATCTAAACCCTATTGAAAGCAGTAGCAACAAATTAGTTTTCTGGGCCATCTTTATCCTTTTTGCCTTTAACAAAAAGCCTCAGTAAAACCAGTGAGAAATACAATCCTCTATCACACAGACCATGCCCATATCCCTACCTTCTGTCCCTACTTTCCTCCACACAACCAGCTGTGGATATGCTGCTCTGCCAGCAGACATAACAAGGTGAGAAAACTACAGAAGCCACAGAAGGTGAGAAAACTACAGAAGCCACAGAAGTTTGATTGTAAAAGAGGATACAGCACATACCGGGCCAGGCATTGGTGATGGTGTTTGTCCCCCACCATATGCTACTGAAAAGAAATTTAGAAATAAGATAAAAGGAATTATGTTTCTTATTATTATGCAAATGCTATCTGATTGAAAATGTAACAATTTATAGACTAAGAAGTGATAGCTGTGGCAATGCACAAAACCCAAATTTCCTGAGTAATGAAACCTGTAATGATCAGTAACTGAAGTTCTTGCCCTTCAGAAGGGTTGGAAGTACAAGATAGAGAAGCGTTCGGGTATAGACATCAGCAAAGCAATGCTAAAAATGCTAAATTTACTGATGCCATGGTAGCTGGTAGGATCTCTCCTCATTAAATGTTGGTATCCTAGATATACCAAGTCTTGTCAAGTAAGGTGATAGGCCATGTACAGCACATGAACCTCACCAGCTAGAAGAGAGGGCCTAATCTGTAACTGCCTATCTTGGAATATCCTGCTGCAACTTGGGATGCTTAAACTTTCTTATCTAGAATAGTGACACACACGCCGTACCTGGGATTTGTGCTGGTCCGCCTCCAGCATAGCTTTGGGCCGGAGGCTGAGGAAAGCCACCAAAGCCAGGGCCAGCGGGAGGCACGCCAAAGCCGGGGCCTGCAGGAGCTGGGAGAACAGGAAAGATTTTAGCACACTGTTTCACCCATACGCTGGGCTACTGATCAGAATTAGGCAAGAGATTAATGGCAACCTATCACTTCTTTTCTCTGTCTTTGCAGTGGCCAGCAACCCAAAGGCGTCAAGCTCCTGCTGTCAATGAACAAGTGTTTCCTGGTGCATGTCAGTCTGCCTGGCTGTCTAACCACTACCCCGTGAGGTGATTACTGAGCACATCTGTTTTTCTTCACTCCTCCTACCGGCCCCAGGGAGCCGCTACAACAGAACTGCCGCCGAGGGACGCTACCTCCAGGGTAAGGTGGCATTCCTCCAGGCTGGGGCGCTGCGGGGTAGCCCCCGGGCGCGGGGTAGCCCCCTGGCGCGGGATATCCTGCTGCCCCGGGATAGCCGGCACTCGGTGGGGCTGCAGGATAGGCCCCCCCTCCTGCTGGAGGGTATCCTCCAGGAACGGCCGGATAGGAGTACTGGCCGGCTGGCGGGTAGGCAGACTCTTGACCTGTTGGCTGAAAGAAAAATGGGGTGTTTGTATATCTGTTAACAGGACATGAGGATAAAACCGCTCAAGCTACCAAAACGTCTGCATACATCATCATGGGATCAGACTAAGCACATGAAGCAGCAGCAGAACTCCCAGGGCCTGCACGGGAGGGCTTCCTGCTGTGCCCCCCTGGTTGAAACAGCCCTTGCACCCACTCAGAGGGAGCTGCAGGGGGAGGCACCACTGGAGGCTGCTGGCCCCATCCCCTTCCAGAGCAGCGCCAGCTCCAAAGTTAGAGGAGGTTGCTCAGGGCCATGGCAAGTTTTGAACTTGAAATCTCTGAGGACAGTGACTCCACAGCCTCTCTGCTTCTAGAGTTCAACCACTCCAGTGTGGACAGGGTTTTCCTGAATCCCATTACAGTTGCCCTTGCTGCAGCCCATGCTTGCTGCCTGCTGCTCTTTCACATTGCACCTCTGAGAAAAGCCTGCTTCCAGTTCCCCGGCTCATCTCAAATGTGAAGTCATCTTCAGGGATGTGGGAATGAAAAGCAAGAGCATAATCTACAGGGCACATACCTTGTGTGAACTGACAGCTGGCATTTACACAAGCACAGCAAGAGTGGGTATTCACAGTATATAAGTATATTAGGAATGCAACACATTTAAGAACCATACTTACAGGATAACCAGGGAAACCAGGATAGCCTGAAGGGGGATAACCTGGGTACGACATTCTGGAAAAGAAAGAGATTTTCACTGGTACAGTACTATATATGAGTTTGTAGAATTGATTGCTTTCTAATTAATTACCTGTTACATCACTTGATTAATACATTTGTATGTTCAGTAGTACTCAGGAGTATTCCTAAGCTACTAACCCCACAAAAACCTTTCCTTTCTTTACACAAATGGCAAGCAAGCTTGCAAGTAGCAAGCAGGATTCAGAAGAAAAGTATCATCAATTCTCTTATTACCTGCCATCCTTGCTTAGGGTCAGTTAATTACCCTAAGTATCATAAGAGGCCTCCACGAAAAATTCTGAAATATGGGGTTATGGACCTTGAAGTGCTTGAGGCAGGGCAGAAGTGGGGCCTTTTTCAAGTCTAACACTTCTGTTTCTGTTCTACCATAGGGCTTGGGTGTTTCCCCCTTCCTTTGAGCACTCATTTTCTCCCACCCTGCATGCCTTCCTTCATGGGAATATTTCCTGGAAGAGTAGCATCCTACCTATTCCTGTGTAAAAAGGTAATTTGATAGAAATGTAGTTTTAATTATTAACTGCTTTTGTCTACATTTATGAAATAGATGCATGCAGTGCTAAATAGTGACTAACAATTAGAAAGATCAAATAATTTGATTAAACCAAAAAGTAGAATAATGCTTACATTGTGCAATTTGCAAGGAAGCTTTGGGCTGTGGCAGAATGGTTATCTGAGAAGCTTCACAGAATGAGATTAGTTGGAGCTCAGAAACCACCCAGTGAAGTGCAATTTGGGGGGTGAAAACAAACATAGCAAAAATCAGCCCGGCTGTTACAAGAACGTCATCAGAATAGGCTTACTACCAAGTCACAACTGTGTGCTCAAGCATGCGAGGGACAGGGTGACTCACAAACCTTATTTCAGTCACTTTGAACTTTAAGTTACTTTCAGGATTTCACAATCCCTCTGATTCCTGCTAAACTAAAGAAATGACTCTGTAACCAACACAGAGCCTCCTGCAGAATTAAACTGCACCATAGAATGCTAAGTGCCTTATTAAAAGGGGTGTAAAGATCTGACTCTTAATTCAAAGTAGCTATATAAAAATAAGAAAACTACATAAATACCAGTTTATTAGCTACATGCATTTAAAGCTATCGGCGTAACGTAAACTTACATGAAAGGCATGCAAGAAATGGGAGAAAAAGTTCAGGCACAAGACAAATGCCTGCTTTTTCAGCATGCATGAATCTCATCATTTAATTGACTCTTCTGCCAAAAATGTCCTCCTACATGGGAAACATTCACATTTCTCACCTAAGGGTCCCTGGAGACGGAAAGTGAGTGGAAAACATGCTGGGGTGGAGAGATCCCTGCACAGAAACCACCTTCAAAGTGGTGGAGAGCTGCTCGGGCTGGGAAGGGACGGTCAGTTCTCTGTTTAAAGACTCTTTAAAGGTCACTAGGGCTGTTATTTTATCATCTCTTCCTGGACAAGGAGTGAGTTTAACCTCTTTATGAGTACTCTGTGCAGCTGGAATTATTTTTCTTTTACTTCCAAATATTAACACCCTTGTGCTTGAACAGAAATAATGAACCAGGAAGTATCAGGGTAAACCCAGTTTGTCAACTTCCAAAACATTCCCCTTTACCCCATATTTTATCTGCCATACCCAGTATTATTCCATTTGTGTAGAAAACATCTGTTTCCTGACAGTAAGGCCCATTTTTAATAGAGGGACTCGAGAGAGAAGGAATGGAGAGGATAGGGCTTGGCCATGTTTCCATTTGTTTGGGCAGTTTCAAGGTCATCAGCCCAGCTAATGAACACTTAATGGCAGAAGGAAAAAATCATGTTAATGCTGACCAGTAAGATCCCCCAATCAGGGATTGGAAATTACTTACTTTATGTTCATACGACAACACATAAACATCTGCACAAATCAAGGGAAACGGGATAAATAAGAAAGGACACAATACAGCTAATGATTGTTCAGTGTTCATAGGTATTCCCTGAACCAAAGTGCAGATCTGAAAACAGTATTCTTATTGTGGTGTACCATGAAGGCAACAGTTGTTTCGAGAAGTAAACATCCCAGAATTAATGTGGAAGACATTGAAAATGAGAGTACATTACTTCAAATAAACACTGAAACAAGATTTTATAGAAGTACAACTGTGCAGGCTGTAAATTAAACTTCATTTAATTTACATTTTTGATTTTACATTTTAATTACATTTTTAAGTACACTGAAGTTTTGGCTTATTAGTAAGATAATGTAAAATGCTTAAGGTGAACATTTCCAACATTTCATTTTCAATCAAGAAGCTATCAGAGCTATCCCATATTTTTGATTCTTACTTAAGGATTACTGAAACAGCTCTCTGTATACACACGTGCTCTTCAGGAGATAAAGTAAATCACACAATATTAAATGTTTATCAGCTATAATCCAGCTACTTCCACAGCACAAAGCCTCACTTATCTCAGTGTATCCAGAAGGAAAACAGAGGCTCTACCAGTACTACTTTTATAACCGAAGCGAGAACACATTTGCCCAGGAGAATTTGTTCTGAACATATTCAGTTTTTCCACGCCGCTTTTCCTCAGCAGCGAGCCAGTCACGCGAAGCGGCTCTGCGCTGCGCACATCTGGGGCATTTTTAAGACCTGCCCAGTGAGTCATCAGGTCGCCCTGGCCAAGCCCGCTTCGGGACGTTTAAAGCCCGGCTCGGCTCGGCTCGGCTCGGCGCCTCGCTCGGGGGTTTTGCCCTTTCCGGGGTCAGTCCGAAGCGGCCCCTCGAGGTTCGGGGCGGCGCCCCCGGCCGTTACCGCCGCGCGCCGGCCGTTACCGCCCCCCGCCGCGGCCGTCACGGAGCGGCGGCTCCTCGCCCTTCCGGCGGGGCGCGGGGCAGGGCGGCGGCGCGGGAGCCAGCGGGGAGCGGCCCCGCTCCGGAGGCGGCCGCGGCAGGTACAAACCGACCTAGTCCTGCCCTTGCGACGGGGTGGCGCGAACGCCGGGACGCGGCTCGCAGCGCACAGCACTCCGGGCACCTGCCGCTCCCCGGAGCCCGCGCCCCGCAGCCGCTCGCTCCGGCGGGGCGGTGCGTGGAGCGGCGGCTGGGCTGGTGCGGACGGCGGGGCACGCGCGCGCCCCGGCTGCCACCTCCCCCTCCTCCCGGGCGCTGCCTCACCTGAACGAAATTGCGGAGCCTCCGGCCTCTCTCCCGCAGCTGCACTGCAAAATGGAGGCTGTGGGGCCGGCGGCACCGGCCGCTCCGCCCCCGGGCCCGCCCCGGGCCCCGCTGCCGGGCAGGGGCGCCGCGCCCAGAGCGCGGCCGGGCCGGGCCCCGCTGGCCGCGGCGCTGCCCCCTGCAGCGCGCAGGCTGCCCCCGGCCGCGGCGCCGGCTCTCCCTCGCGGCGAGGAGGCAAGTGCCATGCACAAGTGCCACAGAAACGCAGCACAGCGCGGCGCAAAGCTCTGCCAGGAGGCGTTCAGCACCCGACACACTACATCCACCAGGGTCCCTTCCCTTCTAAAGGAATCACTCGCACACAGGTTGAGGGTGGAGGTGACCTCTGGAAAGCATCTGGTCCAACTCTCCTGCTCAAGCACTTGCACAGAATCACATCCAGGCGGTGCTGAGTGTCTCCAGTCTACATTGCCGTTTCCCTACAACACCACTGAAATGAAATTCAAGCCCTCTGCATAAGGCTTTAAGTCAGGTCTTATTATCCAGTAACACATGAGGCTGTAAATCAGGCCTGTCCTCCAGTAACTGACAGGTAGTCAGCCAAGATATCCAGGTCCCCACACTAGTGTCTAACTGGCAAAACGCATCAAGGACACTAGTGGAGCTGGAAGAGTTGGTCTTTTTTTATGTAGTTGATGAGGATCACCACCTATGTCCCACAGTGCATAAAGGTAGGACTGTCCTGACTACTAGACTGATTTTTCTAGAAAGGGATCTCAGTTGCAGGCCTTTGTATATGACTAACTACTGTGGGAAGTGCACTTACTGTTTTAAATCTATTTTCTGTTCTAAGTATAATACGAATAAGCATTACAATACCTGTAATTATTCCTTCCTTTACCTTATGGCTAATTACTCAGAAGAAAAATGGAGCAGCAAGATACAGTTTATGAAAGATGCACCCATAATATTATGCTTGTAACTATTCAAGGCAATATCTCTCTGCATTTTGTTATATATTATGATAAACATACGCAAGCAGTTCAGAGACCATGCAAAAAGCAAGCTGTTTTTCCTCCATAATCTGGTGCTGTGCATGAGTGCTAGATGAAAAAAACAGCCACTGTACTACTTGTCTGTAAAATGGCATTAAGTGCAGGCAGCAGAAAATAGGTTGGTAATAATTTACCATGCTTGCCCATTTCAGATGAAAAGCATCATAACAGCAGAATTTGAACAGTGACCTATCTTCAGCACCACTGGGCTTGTTATCTCCCTTGTTTGCCCAGAATGTGTTAGCAACAATTTTAAGAATTTAATAATCCTTGCAGCATTCTTCAACTGACATTCCCAGTGTGTGTCTACGCTATTTTCCCCTCTGTTAAGCTCACTTATTTCAGGCCAGATATATGTTCAAATCCTGGTTTCCTTGGGAACCAAAAACATGTATAAAATACGCTGTTATTTATCTGATTTAGCAGACTGCTTGAATTTGAGCTATCCAGGAATCTGTTTCCACAAACAAGTGAGAAAAAAAGCAAGAGAAAACATTTAAAAAGAGTAATTTGAGAAATTGAAAAGTCTGTATTAAATGCACTGTCTGATTATGTATTAACAAGAATCTCCCAGAATGACTTATTTTACAGCATGGAATGGAACCATTTTGGTTGTCTAACTTCACTCCTTGTATTCAGGGAAAGCCCTTGACTTGCTACAATAGCTCAAATCAGCACTTTCAGAAAAGCTGCTGAAGTCCCTGCAGAGAATCAAGACAAGCTTCCACTACTGAAAAACTTAACACTTTAGTGAAACAAACACTCCTGCTCTTCTCTTTTGGAATATCCTCATATCTTTTGCTAAGACATATGATACTGGACAGAATTCCGGCATACAGGGATTTTTCTCTTAGATAAATAACCATCCTGGGTGCTATCAATAGCAGAGCAAAAACAAAACTTCTGTTTCAAAGCACCTTTCCTGGTGGGGCATAGATAAAATTGCAATGGTACTTTCCTATGCTATATAGGCCTGGTTGGATTATTGCTTAACACTTGAATAATACAAAACATTACTTTGGACGTTGTATTTCAGTCAGTGCAGCTAAAAAGCATACTTTGCAGTAAGCACCAAGATTTGTTCATCCTTGAAGCACAGGTCAAAGTACAACAAACCAACCAGGATACTGCTGTGATACTGTGTACTAAAAAAAGTTTCCCTGTCACACTGCCTTGTGACTGCAGTAATTAAAATCTGGATAGGCAAAGTTAGCTGTTGAGTTAACCTTCCATGGGAACAGGGAGTAAAGCAACTTCTGATCACCTGAGGAGGAGCCATGTGTTTGGTGAGCGGCTCAAGTGAGAGTCACTGCGCGCTGGAGCGTGTTAGGGCTCCACCTGCTATAGTGCCAACATCTCGATTCGGGACAGATCTTACAGCTGAGCTGCAGCCCCGATCTCTCGGTTCTGTTGGGTGGAACCACACCAAAAATAAAACCGCACCCTTCTCCAGGCACGCAAGGAAGCAGAGCAGATGGTTGCGCTTTACTCCTGAAAACAGCAGTATGTCCAACAGTTTTCACCAGCAATTTATTAACCCTAATGATTAAAACCGTGCATTTAAGTTTAGTGACGAATACATGGCATATGCCTACAGCATCACACAACCATATGCCAAATATGCCACTACTTCCTCTTTGTAGCAGACATAAAAATAATGCAAAGAAATCTATGATTCAACAAGGCAAGGCAAACTTAGTGACCTTCATCCTAGTACAGTGAAATAATCAGTAAGTGATACTGTAACTCTGGCCGCAAGGTGTTTTTTTTTTTTCTTATATTTAGCAAACTGCCAATAGTAACAACAACAACAAAAGCTTTTCTTAAAAGCAGAACAGTTAATGTTTTTTCCACTTTAGAAGGCTCACAACCAAACATATGGCTTATCAAAGACCCTCACTGGACATACTGGGTCACTTTATCGCAATGTACATTCTAAAGGAGGAATTCAGTATAAATTATCTGGGCATTCACAGAAGACTTGACAAGAACCAATAATTAGTTAAACTAGAGAAGACAGAAATTAGCATGAACAAGGAGAGAGAACTTGTAAATAAGAACACAGGCCATGTTGAAATAGGAATTTGTAGAATTCTGCTAAGTTGGTTTGGTATCAGTTCCAAATCTTTTTCTTAAGAGTATAACAAGAGCTATGAAAAAGCCAATATCTGCTGACAAAACTATGAGATATTGCCAATACTGAGAATAATGCAAACAAGGAGAAAAGTGGGCATGATTGTAGTATATTAGAAAAGATTATTTTTCAATTAAAACCTGTCATAATGCCAAGTCATGTATTTAATATTTTCCACTGCAAAGTGGAGCTGATCTGCAAATGACAGCTGTGGGAAGAGATTTGATGAATTAGGATATTCGTCCCACTAAGCAGCAGAAACCAATAAGCAAACAAGGAAATGACAGAAAAGTATTAATGTCTTTTTCTGGCCACTGCTTGATAAACACCATATCCATATCAGTGTATCAGCTGAAGTTCCCAAAAGACTGGATTGAAGATGAAGTGGGCTGCTACGTGATTAACACGTGCATCGCAAGAGAGGAGATAATCTAGCAAAACAAAGGCTGCAGTATTGATGGCTAACTGTAACAGGTCATACATAAATACCAGGAAGAGCAGGAAACAAGAACTTTAGTAAAGCCAAAGGATGACTGGGGAATCAAAAGCATGAAGAATCTCAGAAATTAATTTAAGTATACCTAAAACAAATCAAGATATGGCTGTCCAAGATAGGAAATAACTGAATTTTTGATTCAGAGACTCCATTGTGAGGTTAAAAAAAATAGTGGATACTGGAAATCCGAGAAAAGAGCAACAACAGCACAGTGTCTGCTAAATGCACCAAATACAGCAACGCAACATTCATCCCCTACCCAGGGACACATGGGTAAACACAAATTTTCTTTGGTCACATGCATTTAGCATGTCCAAATGCAGCCCTTTCTCAAAGGTTCAGACTTGCATAGCAACAATACCACAATGTAAACACAGTGTAAACTCTGCCGTCTCATACACTGCCACCACCTTGTTGCTCGATACAGAGCACCACGGCTGGGCCCAGAGGCCATTCTGCAGTCCCCCCCAAAAAGCATATTTTGTTCAGGATGAGAAGCCACACTTGGATTGCGTATTAAAGTTTGTGGGAAGAAGAATAAAAAAAATCTACAAGATTTGAGTTACCTTGCATCTATTTTTTTTTTTCTGAAATCATTTTCCCTCCTTTCTAAAAGATACTATAAAATAAGTGAGAAGAGGTATCACTGACAGAAGGCATTCTGGCCAATGGAATGGAACTTTTATTTCCAATACATTCTTAAAGTAAAGCTGTATTTGTTATACAAATAGATAAAGTAAGAGAGAAAAAGATGCACCTATTCCACTTTAAAACACTTGGCTCAAATAAATGTTAGGCAGTTTCAATTCATTTCCTAAATCATGTTAGGGACTTTCCAGGAAATGGAAATAAAGATGTAAACCAAGTCATTTAGGTAATTAAATTACTGTCCAACAAAAATTTGCACCACCACAGAAGAGTGTCTGCTTCTTCTTCCGAGTTCTTTGAAGTACAGGATGGCAGAAGGGTCTTTATAAACTCAGAAGTTTTTCATTGAGAGCAATCTGTGACTGTGTGAGGTTTGCCAGGTAGGTCACCATCAGTAAGTCCTGAGAGGAGAAAAAGAGAAGGAAAATATACATGTATTAGCAAGAGCAAAGACAGTAGCCTGTCAGAAAGATGTGAATTTCTAACTCCTTTAGCACAATTTACAAACACCTAAAGGAATTGTCATTAGTCCTCAAGATCCTACCCTGACAAATACTTTCCTAGGAGAAAGAATGTTTTGGTATTCCCAGGACTTGAAACATTGCTTGTGAAATTTTAACTCTGAGTTCATCCATGTTAACCAGGGAAGTCAAAGGGTAGGAGCAAAATTAAAAATTACTTCCAGACTTTCAGACTGTAGGTGAACAATGGATTCAGAAACTTAGTTTTGTAAAAAGTTGTTAGGGAGACAAGATAGCACTAAAACCTTGTTCATGCCTAAAGTGTTACCTAATGAGGCCATTATATGAGACAGAAGAACTTCTGCTCAGATAAATAGAGTTGACAAGACAGCAATTATCCTTCAAATACATACTGCATTAAGTCAGCTCATAAGTCAGTTCTTAAGTACACTCATTCTCTCAATTGTTAGCAGAATTATGGTGATACTTTATCGACAGTCAGCTTTACAATATCAAAACTAGAGAAAAAGCTGCATTTGCTATTACAACGTTGATATGAAAAGATAGTTTGCTTTGAGCACGGATAAACTTTGGTCTGCAAGACAAACATTCAAAATTGCTGGCAATACACTGAAGAAAATAAAAAACAAACTTACATTGATATTGCTGTTCAACATTGTCTCAAAGTCCTCTGCTGAAATCTTTGGCACCTGATTAATAAGATCCATCAGGAATCGCCCAACAGTGTTGTCAGCAGCCACTTTGCCAGACTAGGTACAGATGGGAAAAAAACAAAACAAAACAAAACTACACCATGAGCAAAACTCATGGCACAAACTCAAAACTAAAGCACAAAAAAGAAAAGACACAAATGAAAAACAAGATATACAAGCTTCCTCCAAGTGTGTCTGCTGGCTCACAAAAAGTTTGCCTTACCAGCACATCCTCTGCATACTGCAGTACCATGGCCAGGGTATCCTGGATCCTGGCTGAGGCCGATCCCACTTGTTGCAAGTCACTGGACAAGCCAATCACTCGATTAGGGCTAAAACAGGTCTTCATGATAAGATCCACTGAAAGTGAAAGAGGTATCAGTGAAGAAAAAAATGACTGCCACAAAAAAATTATGCATTTTTCCCCCATTGCTGCCAGACCTACTCTACCACACAGAGTTCTCTTAATCCCTTTTCTTTACAGTAATCTCAGAAGTGAGAGTGATCCCTGAATATCAACAAATCAAACACTGTTTCACAACCAACAGAAAAAAATACTCATAACTTCTTGAAACATGATACATCTACCATCCCTGTGAAGGGAGCCCTCAGCCTCTGTCTCCCTCTCCCCAGTTCTACAGTTACTTGTCATTTCCATTTGCTAACATTATCTTGTTAGCTCACACCTTACAATTAATGTGATCATGTCTTTTTTCCAGACTGATTCCTGACTGATGACCGATAGTCATGCTACTACAGTGTGACTGCTCTGCAGTCATATTACCATATACTCAAAATATTGTTCCACCTCCATCAATCTTCACCATACTGCGTGATGGTACCCCTGCCCAAACAACTTTTAACAACAGCATGAAG
Organism: Tinamus guttatus; assembly: GCF_059628265.1. Lineage (NCBI taxonomy): Eukaryota > Metazoa > Chordata > Aves > Tinamiformes > Tinamidae > Tinamus > Tinamus guttatus. The sequence continues at coordinate 47,574 of NW_028288950.1, forward strand.
AAACAGGATCTTTGCTATGTGGGGCAGTAAAGCCAAGTAGAAGCATCTGTGCGCATGAATATGCAGCAATCCTTGTAATGTAGCCCTCAGCCATAAAAGCCAGAACTGCGGATCTCTCTGGTTCCCCCAACCCACTAGAAAACAAGCACCAGGACTGAAATAGCAAGAATAAAACTCACCTCCTATCCGTTCTGTATCGTAGTAAACATACTTCACTGTTAGAGGTGTGAACATCACGCCCATAGTTTTACCAGGGACCCCCATTGGAGCACTAGAAAAAAAAAAAAACAGGGTGAAAACACTCAAGTTTTCAGCATCAATAATTGAAAGGATGACTGGGGACAGGAACTGGGCATGGACTTATTATTAACTAGCCTGACATTTGTCAGTATGAGTGCATGAAGAGTTAAATACTGTCTAGTTGCTTCTTGCTTGTAGAGCAAGAACACTAACCCGAATACTCCATGGTGGTCTTTGAGAAACCACTTAAGAAACAAAAACAAAGATGACAAAAATTCAGCTATGAAGCACTCTTAACACCTTTGTTATTTTTACAATCTATCTGAAGTTAATTTATGCTTTCAGTATGGAAGAGGCTGTGGAACAGCTTTTTTTGGAGAGGCATAGTTAGGCAGCAGGATGATTTTTGCTACAAAGAGAGGTCAGGCCTCTATTCTAGAGAGAGATCTTCACTCAGTACAAGAAAGAACAGTGAGGTGGAATAGTTGCATTTCTCAGTATCTAGTCTCCATTATCAGTGGATAAAAACAGAAGAGGATAAGGGCTAGAAAGACTAACCAAGATGATGCTGTACTAATTATGTTTTAATCACACCAATAACTAAAATGCCCAGAAATAAAGTTAACAAAGCCAGCTTATGAAAGGTCTTTCAGCTTGTTAATGATAGTCGAGGCATTCCAGTGGGAAGAAAACCATGAACTCCGACTCACAACTTTAATTACTGCACATCATTGTCTCCATGGGACGCTGCAGCCCATTGCACTTGTTATCATGATGTGGTCCCTCTTAGTAATCCAAATACACCCTTCCCAAAAATGAAGCTTCCCTGAATACCTGACATAAGCTTTAATGCTCATGCGCCCGTTCTGGAGACTGGTGTCCACAGTGAGGTGGATCGGATTGTGCGCTTCCCGGCTGTAATACTCATGGATCAGGACCGAGTGCTCAGTGATGTCATGACCTGTCGCATACCTGCGGAAACACAAACGTAAGGAGACCTGCTTCCAACACTCACGTTCCCAAGGTTTGTTGTATATGGAGGATATTTAACAAGTTTGTGTCCTAAAACACTGATTTCCAAACACCGAGCTGCAGAATCGTGCTAGATACAGTGTTTCAACCAGGTAATTTGGAGCTTTATAGGCAGCTGCTCTGGAATTGTAGGAACTGCAGAGTGAGCCCAGGCATACCAGAAACTTGCCTATGGCCCATGTTTTACTAGCAGCCACAGTGTCAATACAGTTGCTATCAGACCCTCAAGATTCAAGCATCTCTGACTATGCTCTGGACCAACTCCTTATTTCAATGTAAATCAAAGCATGCCAACTGAACCCAGCCATAAACAATCACGTAGATCTTCCACAACTGGAACATGTGAGAGCTGGAGACAGGACTTGTTAATCTAGATCTTTTAGCTGCTCCGCAACTAGCCTCCTCTATGCATAGAAAAACACATGCATAACTAACTCACGTCATGGTGCCATTAAAAGGTTTTGAGGAGACTGTGCTGTGCCTACAGAATTATGATCCATAGGAATAGAAATATGCTGTTTTCCAGGATCAGAGAAGACACGGACAGACTGAGAAACTATCTCCTCCATCCGCACACCCCGAGGCCCAGACCAAGACTCTGGCCCCATAGCACCTTACTGCAGTATTTCCACCTATTCCCAGCCCGGAACTCCTCCATGCTTAAGCTGAAGTCAGACTCCTCCAGTGGTCTTAGGTACCTGTCTCTGGCGTTGTGTGTTCCTGCAAGGAGCTGCAGCGGTCGGCCAAGCACGTGCAGAGCGCGCTGCTGCGCGTGTCGCACCTGGCCTGTGACAGGAGCGCGGGGCGTTCCGAGCCGCCCAGCAGAGCAGCACGGCTGCCCGAGCACTTACCAGCCCAGGATGAGCTCGCTGGGAGACACCTTCTTGTGCAGCTCGTACATGTTCTTGGCAAACTCCATGTCCACGGCCACCTGGAAAATGCGCGAGGACAGCGGCCGTTACGGGGACACCGAGTGCCAAATGGGCCAGGCAGGGCAGGGAGAAGCCGCTTCCCGCCGCCCCCTACCTCATCCTCGGACTCGTTGTGCGGGACGGAGAAGCAGTTGGTGACCTCCACCGAGTGCTTGTCCACGGTGCCTGCGGGGAGGGCAGCGCGTTAGCGGGCCGGGCCGGGCGCCGCAGCCGGGCGCGGGGCGGCTCTTACCCAGCAGGGTGCCGATGACTCGCGCCGCGCCCTCGTTGCGCCGCTCGAAGCTGTCCACGATGGAGGCGAGCACCACCGGGTGCAGCCGCACCACGCGCCCGCCGGGGAAGGGGCCCGCGAGCGCGGCGGACAGCGGCGCGGCGGGCGGCGGCGGCGGCACCGGGGCCGGCACGGCGGGCGGCGGTGGCGGCGCGGCGGGCGGGGCGGCGCCTCCGGCCGGGGCCGCGGGCGCCGCCGGGGGACTCGGTGCCGGCGCGGGGGCCACCGGAGCCGCCGCGGGAGCCGTCGTCGCCATCTTGCGAAGAGAGGGAGGAGAGGGGGCTGCGCCTGCACTCATTGGCTAAGCTGCACGCCTGTCACGCAGCGCTGGCTCCCATTGGGGAGGGCCGTGCCCAGCGAGTCCCGCCTCGCGTCCGCTAACCAACCAGGGAAAGCCGTGAGGAAATGGGCTCTCTGATTGGGGAACTCTCTTTCGGGACTGGGGAGCTTTTCAATTGGACCCCCACCGCTCCCTCATTGGCTCCGCGCTGCTGTCTGTCAGCGCTTAGAGGCCAGGCTATTGGCTGCGGCCCTCCTGTTCCCGCCCTCGCACGGTTATTAGGCGGAGGCGAAGCCCGGGCTCGCCTCAGTAGCGCGGGAGCGTGTCGCGGTTGGTGGGTCTCGCAGCTCGGCGCCCGCCAGGCCCTGGCCGCCCCGTGGCCTCGGCTGTGTTGCTGCGCCCGGGCCCTCACGCTGGCCAGGCCCTCGCGGCAGCGCGCCCTTTTTTGCTGCGTTCGCCGGGCTCGTGCTGGGGCGCGTTATGGGCCTGCCTCGGTCCTGGCTGCAGGTGGCCCCCGAGGTGTTTGTGCCTAGTGCTGTGGTGGGTCCATTCTCACTGCTTGGTTGTGTACCCTCGGCAGAAACAGGGTGTGTTGGGCAGGCATGGTTGTAAGACAAACTGTTTCCTTGTGATGACTTGGAAGGATACGGGAGTCCTGTGGCACTTTGTTTTCCCTCTGTTGGTCTGGAAGCCTCCTGCTTACAGCCATTGTCTCAAAAGTTACAGCAACCCCAAAATGTTTATCTCAGCCCTGCATCTGAGTTCAAAATTTTTTCCTTACAGAAACTCCTTTGGAAGATCCTTAAGGGACTTTTTTTTAAAAAAAAAAAAAAAAAAAAGCTTTTTTGGGTGGTGTTTGTAGTTGTTCTTTTCTCAAAGTATACTGTTCACATGTTAATGATTCATCTGGAAGTCTTACATCCTGGTAGCATGTTTAGACCAGTAAAGCTATGTCAGGAAAAAATTATGTAAGTTCTTTGCAAACGCTTTGTCAGTTAAGTGAATGCTTGAATAACAGAATATTTCAAAGTAGTTGTTTCCTAGATACAACAGGGAGAAGTGCTGTGCTGGTTACATGAAGTGCTTTTTTTTTTTTTTTTTTTTTTTTTTTTCAAATATACTCTTATGCAGCTTCCCTCTGTGCTCCTGAGATGCAGTTTCCTAAATCTGGGTTAACAGATAAAGCCCTTATGACATTGGGAAGCATTTGATCAGGACTGGAGGCTTTTGGAGCTCATGAAGGGTATTTTGAGCAGATGAGAGGCGGTTCCTGTGGTTGCTGAAGGCCATGTAAGCAGGTACACGGAGCAGCTCAGCAGGGTGAGCATGTTCTTCCCCTGTGCCAGCACTTTGCTGCTCTTACATGAGCAGGGTGCCCCATCAAAGCTACAGAGGAGAGTTTATGCCCTGGTGTTGGGAACACGCACATCTTGGCTTTTTTTAGGAGCACTTGCTGGTCTGCATGACAGTAAAGGTTGTGTCTCCTATTCTTAGGCTTTCACCCTGCAACCTTGTGGGTCTGCATGGGTTGTAAGGTTACACGTAAGACTTAAAATGTTCCTGGAGCTTTGATGTGTCATTGGGAAGTCTAATATGTGAGGTGTTTTAGCGAGCGGCTATTCCAGCCTGCTTTTGTTTGCATCAGCCTGGCCTTTATGCTTAATTTGGCATAGCTGCTGACTCAGGTGAAGCCAACAGGACTCTTGAAGACCTGACTATTATACCCTTGTGCTCCAGCCTTTGAAATTGGTCTGCTTGGTTGGGAGCAGTGCTTGTGCTTTGAAGCTAGTGCATGGGGCAGCCTTCCTTAATACACTGAGGTCAAGCTGCTAACCTGTGTGCCAGGGTGGGTGCATAGGGAGCAAGGTTGGACAGCTTGGATTTCAGAAATCAAAGATCAGCAACCAGATCACAAAAAGCCCCATTCGTACAAAGAATGTTTAAATCTTTTTGCCTAATGGTAGGAAAATCACCTGTGCTGCTGCTAGGAGCTAGGGTGTCTGAGCTATAAAACTATTTACTAGTGTGGCTGGAGGAAAATGTAGGCCGCCTTAACTAATTCCCTAATAAACATTAGGTTTTTTTAGTTTATTATTTTTTATTTTAGATGGGCACTTAACAGTGACACGTCACTGCTGCTTGTTGTTGAAAACTTAATGTCCATCTCTGAAGTGATAAGGATGTTTAGATATTGCAGCAAAATCTAGCTGCCCAAAAGAGGGATGAAAGATGCATTTTTCCATTAGCACAGATCACTGTGGTACCACAGATACAGCTTCAAATTTTTGCTGCATGGTTTCCCTCCCTCTTTGTTAGACAGTGAATATAATGACCTTTTAGCTCTGCTTTTGTGTTTTCTTATGTGTGGTTGTGTTGTTGATATTGCATGTGCTGTCACATCAGCTGCATTTTCACAAGTAACGTATAATCTCCTGATCAGGAGCTGTCCCCTCATCTTGCTTATATTACTGGAAGCAACATCATCTGTAGCACAAAGCAAAACCCTTCCTGTGGTACATGCAAAGTAAAATATTTACAAATTTTATTTGTTGTTTCAGGAAGTAGTTTTATCTGGTTAGATTCACGGGATTAGGTCTAGTGGCTTTTATTCTGTTAGTGTAACAGTTTTCTACTGTGCACTCTTAAGTTAATCTTTCAGTTTTTTCTGCCAAGAAAAGATCAGTTGCTGAGCTTCCTGTATGTAATATATAATGCTAATTATTTAGGAGCGCATGAATGTCAGGTCTCACTTTCTGAATCGCTTTGGGTTCCTTCCTTGGCTGTCTCTGTCTCCAGCTGTCCTTGTGCTCAGGCCCCCCTTGCTTTCTGGCATACCAGGCTGAGACCACTTTTGTAATCTCTTGGTTAAAGTGTTTTCCAGGGACAATTCCGGGGCCCACCTTCAGTCCAGGGTCCAGGGCTTTCTGTGGTATCATGGCAGGCAGTGGCTACTCTTGTTTTCTATTTTGTTTTCTGTCTCCTATTTAATCAGAATGGAATGTCTTAGATACTTGTCTACTTTCCATGCGTTTGGGATTGGTAGTAGATGAAGGACAGTTTTTGGCAGCTGTGTCATTCCCAGCATAATGAGATATTATAATTTTCATTAGCATAATTCCCAGCAAGTGATTTATCTCCACGCTAGCAAGAAGAATTTGAGCACTTTTGCATAATGTTTATGGGGCTACTTTAATTATGAGGGAAATAGTACTGGTATCTGGGACTTAGAGAAGTAGTGCTAGAGGGAAAATCCAAATACTACCCAAATAAATGAGGCCCAGTGCTAATTGCCTGCCATATGGGCACAGACATGTACCTTCTCTAAAGCGAGCCTGGTGATGGAAGTATCATGGTGATGGTGCTCAAAACTTGCACTCTGAGGATTGCCATGTGCTTGTTAGTCGCTGTGTAAAAATATAGAAGTTCTAGCTAAAATAAAGGCAGCTGCACAAAAGTGGCAGAGACTGGTGTGCTCGAGCAGTTGTACTGAGGTACTTTCACAGTCTGAGCTTTGTCCTCACTGAAGAGGAAGAAGCAGCGATACAAACTGAGCCAACAGCTCGGTTGTGTGGTGGGGCACCCAAGCCCCAGCAAACAGTAAATGGTGAAATACAGTTATGTCAGGTAAGTGCTAAAAATGTTAAAATGTAGACAAGCCCCGGAATGATTTATTTAGCTGTCAGAGTTCTGTTGTGTACCAGTCCCACTGCTTCCTTTGATGAATTGGAGTATATTATTACGATGTGTTTCACATTTGTAACTGTGCCTCTGGCTGAACTCATAAAAGCCCTCTTAGAATTTATACTGCATGAATAAGCCCTTGGATGATTTTTGGAGGTTTTGGTTGCTTTCAGCTCGTGGCCGAGGCCGTGCGCACTCTTGGCTACCAAATGAAGGACCCGGGAAGCAGAGCCGGCTCTCGGCTCCTTCCCCTCGGGCCTGGGCGGGTGCCCGCGAGGTGGCAGCCTGTGCGCGCCGGCCCCGTCAGCCAGCCCTGTCGCACGGCTCCGAGCCCCGGCCTCCGCTCCGCGGCTTCGGCGAGGCCTTCCCGGGGGCGCCGGGCTCGCCGGGCTCTCCTGAGCGTGGCTACTGTTGTTGACAATTGTTTTTTTTTTCCCCTGGTAGAAAAAATTTTGCTGGTCACAAATACAAACCACCTCCCTCGTCATCACTTAATAAACACTAATAGTTAGCTTAACTACTGCCTGTTTTGAAGCAAGTGTCATGGGTAGGAGTATGTGCAAAGTGCACTTTCCACCAGTATTTATTACGGGTGTTTCCATGACATGCTGGTTTGTCATGCAGAGCTGTGCATAGGGGTGCTGTGGAGGTGCAGGCCTGGCCTCTGCCGTACAGCCCCTGATTCTGCCGAAATGAGAATAAAGAGTGTTTTCAGCCTTTGAAAACAAACCCTCCAACATCTTTCAGGACATTCCTGTAACTTGATGATCTTTGATTGTGCCCGTTCTCCTATGGCTCAAATCATGCTCAGAGTCAGGTTTCAGGTGAGAGGCATTTCACCTATCAGTAGCCACAGGCAGAATAAAGAAAGCTGGTGCATACTTTCCTTGTTACCCATAATCTTCCTTTCATAAAATTCATATTTTTTTCCATAAAACCTTGCTTTACTTGCACTATGCTGAACAGCTTGGCATTCTTCTTTCCCATTTAATTTCACAAGACCACTCATAGGCTTAAAGCTAAGAACATAACAGCTCTGCTGGGTCACAAGCACACACAGCACCTTGCAAGATCAAACCTTGTGCTGTGATACTACATTATAGCCCATGGAGAGGGAAATGAAGGAACCCTAGCTGGGACTCGAGGCGTTTCTTTCCTCCTGGGGAGCTTGGGGCAGAAGCGCCGCTCTCGGGGCAGTGTGGAAGGGAGCCCGATCGCCCGTGTCTGCCAGCTCGCCGCTGCTGCACTCGGCTTCAGGGCGCTCGCAACAGCGGTGCTGGTCCCCGAAGACCTGCTGGCATGCACGAAGAAAGAGATATAATGTCACTGGTGGCTGTGAAAGTCCGTGTGCAGGCTGATCTTGAAGATTAGAAACTTGTAATTCTCATAACTGCTAATGCATCAGTGTTTTATTTGTGGGAAAACACCCAGTCTTCTCGCAGTCTTGGGTTCTTAAGAGAATTATTTTGCAGCTTTGCTTCTGTGCTTGTAAGTACATCCAAGTCCACACAAAAATGGCCTCTGACCCCAGCAGCCGTGAGCTGGACCTGCAGGGCTGGTGCTATTACCCATGTAAGCAAGCAAAATATCTGCTGTGGGTTTTGAAGTGGAATCTGCTTGCACAGATGGAGTGACTAGACTGGAAAATATATATTTTATTTGATAGTGCAGAGAAGCCTGTCTAGAGGTAGAATAGCAAAAGTTTCGTGGACTCTAAGGATTATCTAGACTATCCTGCTGGAGCTTGACGGTGTTGTAGGTCTCCTTCCAATCCTATGTTCCTTTTGTTTCCAGTATAAAGCAGCTGTGTTGTGATGCATTAAATGAACAGGGGGGGGATTAGGGAGAAGATAATTACCTACAGAAATGGGAGTTGAAAAGGAATGAATATAATAAGAGGTGGAGGACAATTCTCTGTAGGAGCGTTGTGCTTTGGGGAACATTTTAGCTCTTCCAAACTACTTTCTTGGGAAAGTTATTTAACATTTATGTATACTTCTTTTCTACATCTGTAAAATGTGGCTAATGATACTCTACTGACTAGGTCTGTATGTATGGATGACCAGCTGAGGAAGGACCTTACTCTGAGCAAAAAGCTTTGAGAGGAAGCTGAAGAGTGCGTTTCCTCACCCAGTGATGGTGGAGGGGGAACCTGAGCAGGAGAGGGAGGGTAACAGCCTCTGAACTGTCTTCGAATGAGAAAATGTAAGTAGCTTTTTCACTGAGCTGAGTTCGTGCTCAACCCAGGTAAATGAGAATTCCTTTCCCCTCACTACTGTGAGCTTCCCGTGAAACGTAAGGCTCGTATCTTGGGTCTGTACCCAAGTGGTCAAAGTTTATCTCAGTCTCTGCATCCAGAGTCTTGTGACCTTCAAAGATGTGCCTAACATATCTAAGCTCAGAGGCGTAGGTGAAATATTGCCCATTTGAATGTGTCTCTGGGTTTTTCTGAATCAGACTGAAATATGGTAATATCACCAATTTCTTTGCAGGAATACCATGGTGATAATTATAATCAAACCTTGTTAGAAGCTCAGATATTCTGTCCTGTGTTGAGTACTCTAGATAAAAATAGTGAAAGAAGCTTCTTTGCATTTCTTCTGCAAAGCATTTTCTCAGACCTTCAATCTTCAACCTTTCAGCAAACTTTAAATCCATTCCTGAAAAGAAAAGCATTGAATTCTGGTACTGTTTTCTGTTTCACAGTTTGAAATCAACTAGGAGAACCCCAAAGGGCTGCTCAAACAGCTGAGTGTTAAACACAGTCAGGAACAAAGATCAATTGAAAACACATTTAGATTTAAGCTCCCTGGCTTGCTTTTCATTTCTTTGAATCAGCATTGGGAGTAATTACCGTGGTCAGCCTGGCCTTTTATTTGTTGCACGGTTTATTCATGTAAACAATCAATTTTTGGGAGGCCTAACTGCTTTCTGGAGATTTTCATCACTTTTGTTTAATCTCTTCTAAGTGTTCTGCAAGCTAAGGATTTTTTTCTAAAATGCATAAAACGCATCAAAAAGCACTTTATTGAAAGCAGGACTTTGTGATTCTAAAGGACAGTTGCAAGGAACACACTTTGGCAGCAGGATTTGGATTGTAGCACCGTAAAGGTTCAGTAGCCTTCTTGAGCTGGGAGTCTGGCTCCTTGGCAGCCTGGATGATTTGCTCAGATGGAGCTATAGAGACATAAGGCATATATGGCTCCAAAGAGTTTGCATTCCAGATAGAAATGAAGAGGAATTAGTGGTTTTGGCTGGGCTTACCTATGCCTTTAGGTGACAGGAAGGTGAAACCTAAATGTAGTTTCTAGCAGCCTCTGGGCATCAAAATCATTGAGGCACCTGCACTTACACCCATTTGCTGTTCTGAGCCCTGGACTCCTTTTCTCTGATAAAAGGTTCATACTGCAGTATTGCCACTGTGCCAAACAACTGGATCTGTTCCAAGCCTTCTAATAATTGGTGCATTGTGTTTTTTTGTCATTGTTGTTGAAGGCAAGACATTGGAGTCCAAGTGATTGAGAATGTTATCTTTCAGAGCTTTTTAAATTATGCTTTTAATTCTTAGTATTACAGAATAAAATTCTGACTATGTGAGCACTATAAAGCAAAAACAATTATTGACGGTGCAAAAATTTTCACACACTGACCTTGATTTTTAAAATGATTTGGGGGAGCTTTAGGATATCTGAGTGGTAAAAGCTTGTACCAATTTAGGAACGTCATTGAGAAGAAAATAACAATTAAATTAGATTTGCAGCTAGACCCTTGCGTGGCAAATACACTGCAGTGCAGACCTACGCAAACTAGCGGAGGTGTGAGAGGCTGGAAGCTGGGTCAGTGCAGCACCATCCCTGCACTAACGCAGCCTTTTCAAGGAGGCTACTTATTTTTGTGCTCCACTGCTCCCCATACCCAAACTCAGATGCCTCTGCTGTCCCTGAATGCCCTGGCTGGGATGCAGGGATGTGTCTTCACAGATAGATAGAAGTAATGTGAGAGCAAACCGCATTGCTCAGCAGAGATCCCAGGCTCTGAGTTAATGCACTCAGCCTCCTTTCTAAGGCCCTGGCCTGTGGATAGCTTCAGTATGCAACAGGGTGCTCATTAAGAATAATGGTAACTAGAGCCAGCTAATTCTATTTTTGGTGTGAATCTCCTAAAACACAGACAGTGTGCAGGTAGTAGGCGAATGGTAAGTCACAGAGCATTTGTAGCAAGCCTGGGGGTTGTGGGGACAAGCTGGTGGGCTGTGGAAGGTATTTTTCCCTCTTGTGGTAAGCAGTGTACTTTATAGGTGTACTGAGGCTCATAGAAATACATGAGTTGATAGTAGAGAACTATAGAGTTGCAGCTCTTTGGCTACAGCAAGTTAGTGAAACCCTCTCCTTGGTATGTCCATCACCCTTGGGTGCCTGTGAATGTCACGATAAAGGTCCTCCAAGCTGCAGAGACAGGGTGCTAGTGAGGTCTTTGCACAAATTCTTGCAGTTAGAACACTTCTTGCTTCTCTTTTTTTATAACTTTTTCCTAAACTCTTAATCCAGGTGCTTTTTAAAGCCTGTTAGCTGATGGAAGCTCTCACTGCTGCTACATTTCATGTGAAGAGTGTTGGGAGAGTGTCCCTGCAGCTGGAACCTGCAGTTCAGTGCAATGTTTCTGGTGAGGAACTTGGACAAAGAAAATACGGCTGTCTGCATCGATAGGGACTTTGAACATAGGCCAGTATTTAACAGGGTTTACTAAGGGTGTCGTTCAGTCTTTATCATCTTTATTCAGCAGGAGAACTCGAGCTGTATTTCCTGTGTGCTAGTAAGCCTTTCCTAAGACATAATTCTGTCGGTTCATAAAAGTAGCAATTTGAGTGTTTCTTGTTGCTCAACACATTTGTTGGCTGAACCATGGTGACAAAAGTCATACTATGCAAACAAAACAGAGCACTTAAATCACTTGGTTTATGTTCTTTGTCCAACTCTGCCATATGAGAAGATCATGCTTTTGGCTAAAATTTTGGAAAGGCTCAGGAAAGCTCAGTTAGGAGGAAAACTTCAGATTCTACTGTCTTTTAATCAAATGCAAACAGAGCTTCCAATAATGTTTGTAATAATCTCTCAAGTGGAATTTGGCTGTTTTGCAGCCTATCAAAAGAAGTTGTCCTTGACAAAAACAGTATTTTGAATATGTGCTCTAAAGCACTGGAGCCGAAAGGTTGCTATTTAATTTGGCAAAATACCTTCCCAAGAACAAGACCGAGAGTTGAAGCCAAGCCAAAATAAGCTCTAACAGATGCTCAGACTAGAAAGCACTAGACTGAATGGCTAAAAATTGGAAGAGTGGAGCAAGAAAAGGGCAGGGCAGCTTTCTGGTCTGGTTGTGACTTGCTGTGTGGCTCAGCTGCGTCCCTTCTGTCCGGGTCTGCCAGCTAGAGGACATTTCGTCTGGCTGCCACCTCACTCCAGGTCCTGGACTCGCTCCAGCTTTTGCTGGGAGCCCTGCTCTGGTCGACCATGGCTGCTTCCCCTCGGAAAGCCGCGGAGCAGGCGCTGGGGTTGCCTGCCAGCCTGCACTGGGGAACCCCTCTGGCTCAGGAGGCTCCACTGCGGTCTTCTCGTCGCACTTTTCATAACATGCCTGATGCTGGAGGTTGCAAGGAATAAAGGTTCAGGTGCTAGTGAGATTTGTGAATTGCCAAAGCTGCCGTCCTGGGATGGTCCCGGCTGCTCTGATGTGCTGCACGGCGCTGCCTTTCCTTCCCCTTTGCTGCTCTGGCTGTACCTGCGCTCATAATGCTCATGGGTCTGTGGGAAGGGGCTTTGCCTAAACTGCTTCTGTGAAACCGCTGTCCCTACCACTATGGAAACAGCACAAAAAGATTGACCCTCCTTTGCCTAAACTCTGCGTGGCTGAATCCAAGGAGCAGGATCCAAGGATCTCATTCCATGACTGTAGCTCCTGTCCTATGAATTCAAAGTTCATAAGGGGAGAATAGGGTTGAGGGAGGAAGATGGATCACTTTACAACAGCATTTCTTTTTTTCACTTAAATGTACAGGACTTGCTTTCAAAGCACACAGTGCTCAGATACCATACCACAAATCAGAGTGTCATTACTGGCCAGGGAATATTTGTTGTGGTGAGAAGATATCTTTGGAATTGAATACTGACCCCAATATCTGCTAAATATGTGGTAACACAGCACTGCTGTGAGACAAGAGTGGGGCTTAAGAAATAGTCAAACCTCAGGAGAAGACACAGGCAGGAAAGCTCTTTTTCCAGGGCTTGCCAGGGTTCAGCTCGGGTAGGTCTGAGCGAGACCTCTGCACTGTGAATGGCCTGTGGTCCAGCTTGCCTAGAGCAGCTGTTGGGCACTTGAGCTCTGGTTTGCTTACTGCTCCAAGCCTTGTGAGGTCTGGCAGGAGAAATGGTTTTCTCTGTCTTATATTTAAAGAAGCCTTAGTGGTTTGTGGTAAAGAACTGCAGTGTTGGCTTCAGCTTTAAGTGAATGAAACCATAGCTATGTGTTGTAGGATGCAGCTATTGGTACAATGTATATCAGGAGTTGCTCAGCCTCTGTGAAAGGGGGAATAAATCTCCAATTGACCTGGCTTTAAGTAATTCCTCCAAGTTGGACTGTCCTCTGGCTCCACTGGTGCTCTCTGTGTGCTGTACGTGTCCTCACTTGAAGAGGGGCTTGGATTTCTTGGTGTTCTCAGGCCTGGTGTCAAGTCCAGCTCTAGCCCAGATAAACCCACCGTCAGCTGAAAGGACTGACACAGCCGTGTGCCTGGCTCGGGTGGGTGCTCACACCGGGGACCTGTGATCCTGTGTAACTGGGGTGGGTTGGTTGGTTGTGAGGGGGAAGGGCACTGAATTAGGAGTGGAAAGGTTGCTTTGCTGTTGCAGCTCGCAGCGAGACAGTGTATGATAACCAAAGTCTGGGAGGAAACCAAGTCAATTTGTTCTTCAGTTAAAAGAAGGTAATAACAAATGTGCCTTTAAGCATTTTTTTCAGATCATATTTATGCAATTTATGTCTGCAGTGGAATTTTCCTACTGAGAGTTAGTTACTGTGTTTTGAGAAATGTTTTAGGGCAATAAAGTCTTTGGTGCACTAGCTCTAAAATGGTCCAGCTAGTAAAAGAATTTCATCTGCTTTTGAGCCAAGACTTACCCTCCCAATGGAAACTAGTTGGGCCTGAGAGTCTTCAGGTTGATACTGTTCCAATATAGTTTTTTTGGTTTTGTGTTTTTTGTAAAGCGTAGCCTGGCTGTTCAGGGTCTTTAAAATCTTACTCAGAAGTGTGCAGCTGTTTTCTGTGCAGAATTGCAAGAGCATTTTCATGAAAAGTTGTTGTGCCTTAGCCTGGTCCTGCGAGTAGAATATCAGGATAAGTCAGCTGGTGCCACTGAGCTGAATAAACCACATTTTTTTAATGGCTTTATGCTGCTTCCTCTGTTTAGCTCCACCTGACATGTCTTGTTTTACTAATGGATTTTAGTGGTATTCCTGTCCTGCAGAGATCAATTAAGGAGTTCACCTTTATTTTGCAGTGGGTAGCCTCAAACTCTGGGTCTTTAGGTCACTATTGAGTTGCAGGAGGAAAGAAATGAGGATTATGCATCAACTCTCCATCTCTCTGTATGTGTGACCGAGTCTGACCAGATAAAAGTTGATGACTTTATTACAGTTGTGCTGAGGACTTTGTTTGGAGCAAGTGGGCCTCGTTGGGATTTCTGTACATGTGTAACAGCAAGTAAATAGGAACTGTCATGTTCAGTTAGTTTGGATTTGCAGGCTGGCGCTCTTGGCTCCAGTAAAGCACACTTGCAATTCCTTCTAGACTATTGCAAGGAATGGGAAGATCCTCTGCCTCATGATGGTGCCTTTCTCAAGGAGGGAGGAAATTTTAGATAAACCACCAACGCTAATAGGAAATAACATTCTTCTGGATGTCATCATTTCCGTTTTCACATTAAGGGGTGCAGCCTGAGGGTTGGCTCTACAAATATCTGAAGAATTGATAGATCCACCCTCAATCCAAACATCTCTGGGTGGTTCTCCTGTGCTCAGAGGGAGAAAACCAATTCCAGGATCACACTCCCCAGTCTGTTATGCAACCTGAGCATGCAGATATTCAGAACATTTCCCCTTGGTGATACTGATATTCTCAGCTCTCTAAAGAGTCCCTGCAAAAACGTTTTTGCCTGCACTTTGAACTCTGGCTGCCTTCCCTATATATCAAGGGAGGGCAAAATGTAGTAGCTCCTGAGCTCCTTTTTAAAGCAGTTTTTGAAAACGATAGTGTGTGGCCCTGCTAAGAGCTAACAAGAAAGAATTCCTGCAGCATATAGTGATAATGAGGTGCACCAGGCTGCACCCAGTGATCCTGAGGACCTGAGAAGCTTGAGCTGCAGCATATAAGGAACTTTACAAGTTGTACTTCTTGTCTGCAAGGCCATGCTGCTTATCCACATACATGATTGACTTTTAACTGTACCAGGCGCTGGTAGAAATATGTAGGCAGATCTTCAAAATATCAACATGTGTTTAAGTTAAGATCACCAGTCAGCTCATCAGCCCCCAGTTTTGCAGATGCTGCTTGATATTAATAAAAAGCAAAACCTGAGGATATTTGCAGCAGGGAACACAGCTGTGCAAGACATTTAAACAGCAAGAAAATGAAGCTGTGAAAGAAGGGAATGTGCAAGTTCAAGGAGCTGGTGTGCTAGAAGCCTTGATGTGGCTGGCAAGCTTAGCCTAACTACTTGGTAATTCTTGCTGTTCCTCAGAAAATCTTGCCTGTCAAATCTCTTCTGTATGTGTTTAGGGCCCTGTAAAGAATTATCTTGACTTTTCTGTGACAGTGTTAACCAGCTGTGCATTTCCTTCAATCTTATGCTATCTTGTGCTGGATAATTTTTCCATTCGTTCAAATCATGGTCACAAAAGATGGTCCTGATGCTTGTTCCTAGCTATGGCAACCTGGGTGCTGAGTTCCCAGGCATTCCTGCACTGGCTGTGCTGGGCTCGTGCTCTGCCACAGCGGTCCCTGTCACGCTGGCCAAGGGAGGGGACCATCATTCCAGCTATCGTTTGCATTGAAATATGGAGATACAGCCACTTGGGATCATGTTATAATCATGTGCCTTCACTTCCTGTCTACAAAATGCAGCTAATATTTTTTTATTCCTGTCATATGTATAATTAAGCTCTTCAGAATAATGACCTTGCAGCTCAGAGGACCACTGGGACCTTTAGGCACAATATTAACGCTGTTTTACCCATGAAATGATTTAAGCTTTTGGCTACTGGTTCATTATCCAAGTCAAGCAGTGGGATCAAAGTTGACACTTGCAGGAAACATCCTAAACGAGCTCGTGGTGTCACCCAGAGCACTGTTTCTTGCTATTCTTAACATTAGCCAAATACTCTTAGGGCATTTTGTTTATTCCTGCCTGTCCTAATTTGAGGGATGGGAAGAAGGACACTATCTATTGTGTGTTTCTGGATTGAGTATTACCTGGTGCATTAGCAAGTAAAAATATCACCCTGTCTCATCTAGCTGTAATGTCCTGTTCTGGAAATGCAGTTTCTACTGGCATGAAATTAACAGGCTTCCAAAAATAACTGAGGATTACATGGAATATACAGTTCTGTTTTGGCATCGCTTATATCTGCCATTATATATTTATCTAAAAGATAAGTGATTAAATTAACTCAGCTCCATTTGAAACCCAAAATAACACAGCTTTTAAGCAGTATAATACTTGGGAAGCTTGGATTTGTTACCTTTGGCTCAAATTATTTCTAAAAATAGAGATAGCGTTGGAATTTGGGATCACGTTTGTTGAATTTAACATAATCAAAAGGGCAAATTTGGCATGTCATCTCCCTATGTATGCTGATGTAGGCGTTATTGATATGACTTTTAGGTATCAGTTAAGCTTAATTTCTAACAAATAATCTTACCAGTGGAATATTATAAAATGAGAACATATATGTATGATTCTGTACTAGACACTGTCCCCTTAGATTGCCTTTGTATGAAAACAGCTGTTGGAGGGGGAACTGGGGAAGATTTGAGCTGTGAAATTATTTTATTTAGCCCTTGCTCCTGTCTCTTGTAGCTCCTGTCTCTTCAGTCTTATAGCTGTGGAGGATGGCATGACACAGTCTGCTGCCTGAGCACGTTTCCCAGCCTCGCATTTTTGCTTGTCTGCCCTCCCTTCACTGCTGCATAGTGGCAGTTTTGATCAAGGGTTGGAGACTGACTGACTGTGGTGCCATTTTGTGGGCTCTGTCAAATCCGAAGCCTGAATTTTGCAACTGTCCAGTAACTATGTGCTTTATTTTTCAGATGGACTGAGAAACCTCAGCTCTGGAGTTGTGGATGCCCAGCACTTCTGATTCAAAACCAGGGTAAGTACTGCAAAACCGCTGGAGTAACAGTTAGCATAGTGATTATCACTGCTTCTTAGTAATCGCTCTCTACTGTGGATATAATAAGGATACTAGATAAAGTTAAGCCTCACACTTGATCATTTTCTTTAGCAACACATTTAATAACTCTTTAACCACTATTCCATGTTCTGTGGGGGACTGTGATGGCAGAATTTCGCCACACAGGTGCTATAAAGTGTTGCCTGTGTCTGGAATTGAGGTCACCTAGTTGCCTTCTGTCTGCAGATTGAATCACTAGAAAAAACGACTAGGAGATTTCCCATTTCATTTCTGCCAGGCTGAACTGAAGGATTCTGCCTTATTGTGACACTTCTGTATAAGGATGAATGCAAATGTTTAGGTACAGCTTTCTGTTTGTTAATGAAGTCCTTTGTCTTGATGACTGCTAGGGAGTGTTGAGTGATGACAAGGGTATTCATCTGTTTGTCAAAAACTATTAATTGGTGCTGGGGACTCTTGCCAGCTGTAAGCAGAGAATGTCTGCTTGGTTGACCTGTGTCTGCTGTATAAACTCTGATAATTGCTTATTGTTAGACAGGTGATGAATGTAGCAATTAACCTGAAAATGGAATCTGTTAATTAAACAGTAGAGATTTCTCCACAAAAGATGCTCAAAAAAAATTAAAATTGAGCGAATCTGAGATTACAGGACTACTTTACCTTTTGCAGAGGGTATTTTTTTAGTGGCAGAAGGAAGCTCTGTACTACAGTGGAATCCAATGTTGCTAGGAGCAAGACTGATGAGTAAAGTGGTCCTAACAAACAAACCGAAGCGGGTGGTAGGCAGGGTGCTGTGCAGCTTGTGTTTGTGCCAGCATCTCATTCCCATATGATGCAAAGAACAGTGTTAGACTGCCCAAGGTCAGCACACCCTGAAGAGTTTAGGTTTCATGTGTGGTCCCATCTCTGCTATTTGCTTCTCATCTTTGCTAATGTGTTTGCTGGTAGCACAGTGAATTACAGGGTGCAAAGGCAGAAGGTTCTCTGCTGTTTCCTGGAAACGTGATAGCCTACGCCATTAACTTCTGTGTGTTTGGTCCCTTCTTGTCTCCACACACTTCTCTATGCTGTTAGGTGTTCATCTGCTGCAAGAAGATCTGTTCCCTTAAGCAGTTGGGAACGCTCTGTGGGTCTGTTGGGCCAGCGCAGGAGGAACACGTCTTGGGCCAGGCCAGAGCACTCCGCTGGCCTTTCCTGGCATGGCAAAGCAGGTGCTGTAACAGGTTAACTGCAGATGCTGTAACCAAGTAAAGGGCAGCAGGCAGAGATCTCGTAGTGTCTCCCCTCAATGGAGCTTTAAGGCAGTGCCACTGCAGAGAATGAGAGATTTGAGCTTCTTGAGAGCCGATTTCTGTTTCGAAGGAAACCCTCCATGTTGGAGGGAAGTCTGTTTGCAGAAATGGATGGAGAAAAGGATTCTTTTTAGAAGACTTCAGGATGCATCGCAACACATCATAGTGTAATAGCACAACTCAGACTGGCACAACAAAACTGATTTGCAAATTATATAGCTTTGTTGAAAAGCTGTGTGAGGAATACATTTTTCTCTAGTTTTGCAGTGTGGTTAAATTCCTGCCTTTAGGTATTTAAGACTGATGCTACATGCAAAGGTCAGCAGGAAATGTTGCTTTTGGAAGGATGTTATAGATTAGAGAGGCACTGAAGTAACAGAGCTATGGCAGACTAGGAGGGAGCAGAAGTACAGAGTGCCATGGATTTGTTAATGGAATTTCCACTCCATGAAAATAGATCTGTCCCTGGAACTAAAGTACTATTCTGAACAGACTTCACATTACATTCGTACTGTTTTACACTGCCCTGTGTGAAAAGGCCTGTATTTTGAGGAATGTCTTATTCATAAAATGAATTATTTAACTGTTCAGTAATTCACAGAATTATGCAGAAGAACACAAAGAAATATAGTTACAGAACACACTCTTCTCAGTGTGGATTTCAGCTTGAAAAGGTCTTCTGTGTGATCTTAAGAAAACTAACCATACTATGTTAGATTATTCCTCTTCTCCAAAGACGGCACTTAAAACAGCAGAAATTGCATGGGTGCAGTAATTCATGGATGTATTTGAGACTTGTTGAGTTTACAGGTCAGGGTAATACTATGTTTTGTACTTTTGAATCAGACAAGGAAATGACACTCCACAAACCTTTGAAAAACCTCCTTAATATGTAAACCGACAGCAGACACTATCACGTCTCAAATCTTCCAGGTAATATCGTGCCCAGGATAGGGCTTGGGGGTGTCTCTCTGCAATAACTTATTTAACAAGACCAGAGCTCTAGGTAGGGGCTTTCTGGAAATCTTGATCTGGATCCAGAGGCTATCACAGAGGCAACCTTACCTCTGAGGTAGGTAGGCTGAGCACCTGACTTGGAGGAGTTTCTAAGCAGTAGGCATTATACAAGTCTTGGGAAGTCTTTCCCCGTATTGGGAAAGCCCTGAATGTTTGCTCTCCCAGGTAACTTCTGGATGGTGGAGCATCTCTGGATGCCCTTGATTGTGATCTCAAACTACGTAGCACGGGGTAAGTTTAACCCACGGTTCAGAATGATACATCCAGCTTTTGTAGGAGCGAGGTGTATTGACAGCAGAAAATGAAGACTGCCCATCCCTGGAGCAGTGTTTGAAAGGGAATCTCTCATGTCTTGCACAGGCACTGTCTTAGCCATGGAATAACAAAATGTTATGGCTAGAAGCAGAACACCTATAGAAAGACTGTTTTGCCTTTCAATTCTCTGGTTAGATTCAAGATAGTAATGTAGTGAATACTTGATATATAAGGTCTGCTGAAATTGTATGATTTGAACCTTGACCCTGTGTGTATCTTATCAAGTGCCCTTAATTTAAGGATATCCCACATTTAAGGGGAAATTAACTTGAAGTAAATATTAGCTTTTGTACTACATGGTACAATGAAGGATGCATGATCATCCAGTTGTAACACGACCTTTGAAATCAAGTTTTCAATCTCTTCTCTGCTAGTGGATACTTTATTTTGCAAGCCTTGACTCTCTGGAAATGGTGAGTTGTCTTCATATCCCTTTCCCCCACTCCCCCATGAGGGTCTCTAAACTCTGTAGCTGAAAGGATTTTGAGTGTTTCGTGCTGGTTAGAAACATCCTTGTACATTAGATAAGGACTCTCTATTTGCAGCTGAGCTCTTTAAGGATTACTAAAATGATAGGCAAACTGTAATTATGCTACAAATACTAATTACTGGAAAAATCTGACTACTTCTGATTTTATGACTTAAATACACAACACTGCTAAATAGTGTTTTTTTCAGGACTGAGCTTCACATGAACTTCACTTTTGATTTAACAATCTTATTAAATGGATTACAGTATTTTGGAGTGTTATAACTGAGCTTTATTAGTTTAAGGTAATTCATAGTTTGAAGTCAGTAAAAAGATTTTGAATGGGGGAAAATACCCACCATACCTTAAAGGCAGTACATTTGCTCTAAAAAAGCTTCTTAGAATGAAAGCAATGCGTTTTATTTGTAAGGAAA
This sequence comes from Tinamus guttatus, assembly GCF_059628265.1. Classification (NCBI taxonomy): domain Eukaryota; kingdom Metazoa; phylum Chordata; class Aves; order Tinamiformes; family Tinamidae; genus Tinamus; species Tinamus guttatus. The sequence continues at coordinate 67,998 of NW_028288950.1, forward strand.
CATGCTTGTGTTAGATAAGGTGCTAGTGACTGATCCTAGTATGGAGCCAAGTTTCAATGAACACTGAACAAAGTGCTTTAACACTTTAGTAAAGCTCTGTTTTAAGTATTTGTTTTTTGATCTTTGTAAATAAAAAATGGCATGTGAAAAGCCAGGTAATACCTGCAGCCTAGAAAATGGCACTTCATATCGCCAAGCAAGGAAACAATCACATGTGAATTGGTAGCTTACAAGGTTTGTCAAATGTGATTGGAATAACCCACAGGGATTCACCATCCAGTTGCCATAGAAACTGGATGGGAAGTGCAACCCTGGAAGCTGCTGCAGAGTCCAGCCCGTGGTATCTGGTTAGCTCTAAGCCTTTTGGGGATGTGTTAGCAGTTGGGAACCACTAACAAGGGCTGTGCGAAGTGATTCCTCTTTTGACCTCATAACTTCCATCGACTGGAAATGGATTGTTCAAGCTCTACAGTTGTGCAAACTGCCAGGGATGGCTCCATGCAGCCTCATGTTGCAGGTAGCATGTAGGGAGTCAGGGGCTGCAATTAGGTACTTAGCATTTGCTTATAAGCAGCTTCAGCAGCTACAGGCCAAGTTCAAGAATGTGCTTGTGCATAGTGCACTCCTATATACTGTTCACTATTTTAAAAAATATATATCTTTATTTTTGTTTTTGTTCTATTCAAAGTGAAAGAAAAGAAAAAATGGAGTTTTGATTCTATAAATGGGCTTGCAGGCAGAGCAGCAAACACACTTAGCCATAAGTTAATTCAAAGTTGCTCTTTTCAGCACTTTTGTCCTGGAGGAATCTGAGATTTGGCATGAAAAGACAGCAAAATCTTTAAATGATGACTAGACAGTCAAGGCTGGAGAATTCAAATAGCTCTTAAAGCCCCTATTAGATTAACAGAAAAGCCTGCAGTGCTGACCTATTGGTTTGCTTACACTTTAAGCCTTCTGGATACCTAGACATCTGGATGAGGCAACCATGGATTAACAAGGTCTATGTAGTAAGTTAACTGAATCCCTCTGAAACTGTTAGCCTGTTGTTTAACATATGTTTGCTACTGCTGAATGCTTATGTTTGCCCAAAGTATAATATTTTAATGAAATCATTGCTATTAATGTAGAAATATAATTAGATTACTGAGTTTGATTCCTTGAACTTCTGTGTGATGTGAGATCCAGCCCCTGGCTGCCTTTTCAATATGGCCTTCTAAGAGTGTTGTTCAGATTTTAACTATTTATAAGGACCTCTGATGTGCATTTTGGCTGTTCTTATCACTTAATGGAGACTAACACTGGAGTGCTACAAAAGCATAGCTGTAGCATGCGGTCTTGGGCTGTGTGCCAGAAATAAGAAGGGGCAGAGGGAAGAAGGAATAACTGGCAGCAGAAAAGGTCGTGTTCTCAGAATAAGTGGCTACAATTTAGCATAAGTTTGGAAATCGCATCTGTTTTTACGCTAGTGATTTTGGAACAAAGTAGATGCCAATTCTCTTCAATCTAGAATGCAGTCTTGTAGCCCTTCTGAATATCACGTGGGGCTATAATCATGACTCCATGTGAGCCTATTTTCTTTTATTTCTCTAAAAATGATGTATTAGGTCGGAAGCTTTGGGAAATGCTTTTGCCCTTTAGAAGTGCTAGAATTCTAAAGATTCCTTTTCAGGAGGTCACTTTAGTATTTTTAGTAGCTTAACTCATTTCTTGTTCATGTATTTGCTGCTCAGATTAGCTCAATGCAAGTTCCTGATCCAGCTCAGATGCCTTCCTTGGGAAGATGCCTTGGTGCAGACACTCCCTGAGAGGGCAGTGATGAGCTTAGGACTGCCTCTATGATAAACCGTAAATGTCGACAGGGTTTAAAAACAACTTCTGTGTTTTGAGTGACGTGTCTTGTAATTGACTGTTTTGGAGGGTCTTGTACCTAGTATTTCAGCTGTCTGAGAGCTGTGGAAGTGAAATGAGCACAATTATGGCAAGGAGCCTTTAAAAAAACATGTTTTTTAAAAATCTAACTGAAGTAGGAGTTAATGGATACGGTGAAAGGAGATTTTTGGTCTCTGAGACTGTTTCCACCTAGGATGTGAAGCCATATAAAAATTGGATTGTTTGTAGTAGTGAACATTTGATGCAGAAGTCTTTGATTCTGTATGGAGGTTTTCAAAAAACCTGCAGTTTGCAGGAATGGTCCAGTGACTGTTTAGTTCCTGGAACTGTCCTCGGAGGTATCTTTTTATTACACTGCCTCTTGCCATTCCATGTATTTGTTAAACTGCATAGCAGTAGTAGGGTGGGCACTTCAGGCACCCTGTGCTACCGTTATTTTGCAAGTCTAGACTAGTTTCTGCTGTGATAGTTCTGCTTTATCAGCAGGGGAAGCTTCAAATATGTTGTTCTTCTGCAGTCATTTTGTGTTTTGCATCTGTTTGATTGAGAAGCCAGCTAGTTACTGTGAAATAGAAGGGCATATAAGTCATGGTGCATAAATGCTGGAGGTCCTAGGGTTTATACTCAAAACTTTACTTTGTTCACATAGGACAACTGTTAATGGGAGCATGAGGGAGGGGGATTATATAATATAAAATAAAAGCAAGTATAATTGGACTCACATTTCATAACTTTATAAAATAGACCCATGGGAAGCTACAGATAAAGAAAGGCAGGAGATGTGACTGAAGCCCTGGTTCTGTGGGAATCTCTTACCTCTGCTCCCTCTTGGGCAGTGTGTGAAAGGCCAAATTCTCTGTTTGTCTTAGTTCTCCCAGCTGAATCCAAGGAGCTGCAGTGATTGACACCAGCTTAGGCTTTGACAGAGCCCAGCTGGCCTCCATATTGCACTTGGGCATGGTTTTATAGCTCAGGAACACCCTTCATGGTGTAAAATGTAAATCTGCACATGGCAGAAATGGGAAAACGCCATTTTTTCTGGAAATATAAAGAAAGGAGAGGGAAAAAAAATCAAAAACAAACAAAAAAACCCAAAAAACAGAAAGCCCTTGAATTTATTTTTCTTAGTTTCTACCAGTATTTGCTCATGTGAACTTTCTGCTCATATTTCCTCCAAAAGGAAGGCTCTAAAATCTTTGTCAAATGTGTTTGCACAAGTTCTTCAATTGAATTTATGAACTTACTGTGATTTGACTCAGCCACAAAGGGTTATCATATAGGTTAGGAGAGCGAAGATGAAGAGTAGGTGTACTGTAGGTGTAAAACAGCCTAGAATTGGCTGACAAAGTTGTCAATTCACTCGTGCTTTTAGGAATTCAAGTAGGGATTCAGGAACACACTCTAAATTCCAACTTCAGTCAGATATTTTTCTAAAAAAAATCTGATGTTTGTTGAATTTTCTGTTGGCGTAAGCGCATTTTTATATCTGTTTTGAGAGTATGTCTTGCAAAATTTATTATAAACAGGGCTTTCTAGCACAGTGCGCTTAAATTCTGAATCACAACTAATTTTGCAAATAGATTTATCTGAATCTTTCCCAATTTAGTTGACCACTTCCAACAATAATTCTGAAGTCAACAGGCTGTTTACAGGATAATAAAAATTCGGTCTGATGCTGAGACTACGGTGGGAAAATCCTGCAAATGCTCTAGGAAAACACAGGCATGGAACATCAGATTGAGGCAAGAGTTGCAGACATAGCAGTATGTAGGTCTGGTGAGATCATCGGATCCTCTAAATACTTATTACAGCTCACTATAATCTCCTTTTGTGCTGTCCATGCTTTTTGCATAAAGCACCTTGTACCACTACCAACACAAATTTGCTGCCACTTTGCTCTGTCATGGGCTGTTGCTTCCCAACTTGGAGAATTGACGAGTGTTCTCTAAAGCTGGATTTAAGGAAGCACAGATGCCTTCCTGGCTATAAAGATGTCTTAGCTGGTTAGAGGTGCATTTACCTTTTATAAAATATCTGTGTTTGTGTGATATATAAATTTTTTGGAAAAAATGTTTCCTACCTCGTTGTAAAATTGATATTCCCTCCATGTGATTAGCTAACACCTTTTTGTAGCTAAGAAGCCCATAAAGAGGATAATGTTGCATACTGCTTGCACTGAGTTATTAAGATCTGCCAGCTCAGATGTTTTGTATTAAACTGTTCAGATAAAGCTTTTAAGCTGACTGTGTTGACTAGTTCAATAAAAAAAAAATTAAAAGTGCTAAACAGATGAAAATCTTTTACTGGTATGATGAAGACACAGTTGATAATTCAAAAGTTTAAGGAAAAAGTTAGATGTGATGCAAGTGATGACTAGACAAGATCACTGTATTAAAAAAAAGTGCAGGGGAAGTGCTGTTACTGAAGTTTTCTAACCAAGTGCTGTTATGCCCTGAATTGGTGCAGTTTGTAGCCATTCAAAATTCTGCAGGGAGTTGTTTGGGTGGAGTTACTGAAATAAGCCAGAACTTAGTTTTTCTCATGCAGCTGAATTTTCCTCCTGTTTATGGGGAGAAAAAAAAAAAAATACATTTGCTTTTCTGCTATCTATCCAGGTTCCTAGTAGCTACTATTCAAAAAACATGATAGAGTGAATATAGATTTTTTTCAGTAAGGAATTTTCTACAGTGAGTACAAGTCTGATGGCGTTTGAAGAGTAAAAAGTGCTTGATGTCCACGGTGTTAACTGGAGTTTGCAGAGCAAAGCACCTTGCAGCTGCACATTCGCGTCTGCCCCAGCCTGCAGCCTCTGGCAGGGGCAGCTGCTCCAGGGTTCGAAGCCCAGGACCTCAGCACATCTCCTAGAACTGCTTCGTGCTTCTGTGACCGGCCTGTATCGGGTGAGTCTCGGCCTCCAGCTGCTAGTAACAGGTTATTCCGAGCCCAGCTGAAGCAGAGGGGTCAGAGCCATGGGATGAGCTGGCCGTTGTGGCCTGTGGGGCAAGCTGTAGGGAAGCTTGGCACCTGCCTCAGGCTGCACCGTCACTGCGTTTGGGCTCATGTTATGGGAAGGATCCAGTATGTTATAGTGCCGGGTTTGCTTTTCCTGGTTGTCATGGGATCAAAGTGGACTGATACGGATGCTAAGGATGACTTTTAGCCCCCTGAGACTGTAAGTTTTGACCCTTTGGACAAGTTTGGCTTACTAGAGTGTGAGATTGCAGGTGAACGTCTGGGAATGAGGAGTTTGGTCTCTGCTATTTTTGCCTGTCATGAGTAACAATGCTGCACAGAGCACAAATCCACTTTTGTTTTCTGAAACAAGGTCATCTTTACTTCACTCTGCAATGAAGAAGCTGATCACTCTGAATACCAAACTGTACACACACTGTTTTTCTTACCAGTGTTTTCAGTCCTTTGGCACTGTCTACCATTTCCCGAATGCTATGTAATGAATTTATATTAATGCACCAAAGATAATAAATTTCCTTAAGGAACTATTTTCAGCCCAGATGATTGTGCTGCTTTTATTTTCTGATAGACCTCTTTGTGTCTTTGCCAACATTCCTGGATTTTTCTGATTCTTTCTTATTTTTATAATGCTAACTTCCTTTCATTAATCGCTTTAGACCTATACAAAATTAATTCTCTCATTACAAGAAATCCTTCACAGGGCATGGTCTGTATGTTGCTTCCTGGATATATTATAATCTTTTAATTAGGCCTCATATTAAATAGCAAAGTACCAAATTAGATATGTTATCTGTCTATGACAAACAAGTATTGGAAAGCAAAAGCAGAGTATGAGGCACATTCTTTTTTTTTTCCCCTTTTACTGAGCAGAAAAAAGCTTGTTAGCTCTGATTTTGGGGAATCTGTCATGTGACTTAAAATATTTTAAAGACTGGGATTTTTTTAGTGTTCTTACTGCTGGTTTCATCTGTTCTTGTAGATTCCCTTGTAGCATTTAGTAATCCTGAAAACCAGCCCCTGCTTTATCAATAAGGGCAACAGACACCTGTGGAACAGCTAGTGTAGGTTTTGGCAGAGAAGATGCTGGGATGCAGTGGGGGAAGGATCGGAGCTGGTGCTGTCTCAAGTTGCAGGTTTGAACCGTGTTTTCTCTTGCTGTGTGAGTGGGAGGATACAAGTGTGAAGGGGAATTAGGTGGCTGGGGCCAGTAAAGCAATCCCTGCAGCAGAAGTAGGTGCCAGTTATGATACAAGTCATCTATGTGCGTGGGAGAAGAGAACTGGAATAGGTGATTTAAGAGCAAGTTCCTCCTACAGTGCATCATCTGGCAAGAATGGGGATGAGCTTGGCTGCACTGCAGTGGTTTTTAAATCTTTCCTGTTTCTGAGAAGCCAAAAAAGTGGTCAGGAAACATGTGAGCACTTAAAGGGAAGGTGCTTGTGGAGGAGCAGGCTGAGGCTTTCTTATCCAGCTTGATAAAAATCTGTCAGTCTGTAAGGTTTGGGGAAGCCCTGTGTTGGGAGGATGCTCATAGAAATTTCAAGGAACCCTAACTCATGGAAAAGGAAGGTTATTTCCTAGGTGAGATTGCATTTTCTGCTTATTGCTCAACCATCTCTTAAGCTCAGGCAAGTAATTTTGAGGAATAAACTGAATTTGCTTTAAAAATGAACTCTCTTTACTGGAAGATTGGTCTTGGAAGGTTAAGGGAAAAAGGGAACGCTGAGGGATGGATCAGCCTCACTCCCTGCACGGATGCCCCAGCACCACTTTGGGTTATTCCTGCTGAGCTGATATCCCAGTGCAACTCTCAGGCAGAGACAACAAGCGCTCCCAGCAGACCCGCGCGGAGGAGCTGCCTGCGAGCGGAGCTGGCTCCGGGGTGGTGCCGCTGGAAGGCGGGAGAGGAGCAGCCCCAGCGAGCGCCTGGCCGTGCAGCGCGGCCGCTGCGGCGCCCTGCGAGCCGGCCCGTGGCGCGGGCGCCGCGCGAGCTCCTGTTTTAGAACATTGGCAGCACATTATTGGGTGGGACGGCTCCATCTTGGATCTTCTTACACTCTCCTGTTACAGGAGTGGTTTGTACCTCTGCTCGTTCTGCCGTATGAGCTGTAGCTTGTTTGGCTTCTGTGTGGCTTTTTTCCTATGCTTTGCTTGAAGCTTGTTGTGTTGATGGTGTGCTCAAGGCCAGTCACCTGACTCTTGCGAGTCTCTGGGGCTCATTCTTGCTCCAGTAGGTGTTAGCCATCTTTAAGTGCCATGGATTTTTTTTCCTACTCTACTAACCAACCAGCCTGTGCTCAACTCTGTGCCCTAAGGCATGGGAATGGCAGCATTACTCAAAATACAGATTATCTGCACAAGGAGTGATAAACGTCCTTGTTTGCCCTTGCTGTAGTGATGCAGCCAGAGCTTCAGCCTGGCTGCAGGTTCCTGCTGTGCATCTTGCAGCTGCCTCACTTAACTGTGAACCTGCCTCCAGGAGGTCCTGCCGCACAGGATCCTGCTCCAGCCTGGATGCAGCCTCCTTCCCTTTCGTTGCTGAGGGCAGCGGATGTGCCATGGAGAGGGAATAGCAGAGGGGTGATAAACCCAAGTGCTGCTGTGGGGTTTTTTTTCTGCTTTTGGCTGGTAGCTAACGATGTTTGCGCAGCGCCTCGCTGCTGCGAGGGTGGTTCTGCTGCAGGGAGGGAGCCACTCTGCTTCTCGCTGGGTGTTCGGAAACAAGGGGCCTGTCACAGAGGATGGAGCTTTAGCTGTTGTTTCTGTTGGCCGCCCGCGTCTGATAACATCTCCTCCTGCTGCGCACAAAGAGTGCTCGAGCTCAGGGCTTCAGTATCCTGCGTGGTCAAGGTTTTGTTTCAAAGGGTGTAGCGCTTTATTTTTGGAAGGAACTGAGGAGTGGCCGCATAGCACTGAACTCTCCTATCCTGTTTATCTCCAAGCCCAACCCTTCTCCCAGAATGGGTTTTCAAGATGCAGCACGATGGTACACAGCAAGGCGAAAGTACTGGATTAGATTTGGCAGTCAGTTTTCCTTTGGTGGCAGAGGCTGACACAGTGGTTTGAGAACGGGATGCATTGCTTGAGGATAAACTGCTTGGGCTAATTCACACCTAACCTAGTCCTGCAAACTCAGTGGAGTCCCCTCACAAGTAAATTTGTTCCTCTTTCCCCAAGAGTTGTCTCAGATGGGCTAGAACGTGACAGCCTTAGCTAGGGAGAGGCTGATAGAGGCCAAGAAGGGTTGATTCACAGCTCAGCTGGAAACATGTTTTTTTCTTTAAGGTCAAATGTTTAAACTCTGCTGTTTATGTCTTTTTTTCTGCTGTCCCGTCTAGTTTTTTGCTTGTGTTCTTGGCTGAATCCAGAACAGGACTTCTTTGCACTGCTAACAAGATAGAGAAGAGCAAAGTGTAAATGAATACTGAAGAGAGCTGTAAAACCTAGACAGGTGGATACCATCAAGAGCCTAATTTGCAGAACCATGGGCTCCTGCATGATCTCGTTTATGAGAGCTGTGATGTTGCTCGCGCTCCAGCTCTGTGGTGCCGGCGCGCTGCCTGGCGCGGTGCGTTGCGCTCCCCGGCGCGGTGCGTCGCTCTCCCCAGCGGGCGCTGGTGAGCGTGGCTGCCGCAGCGCAGGTACCTGCATCCAGGGGCTGTAACAGGGCTTGGAAACTCAAGTGCTCTTCCTGTATTGGTGCCGGCCTGCACAAAGCTCGTGTGGCTTTCCCAGCAATTGGATCCAAGGCTGGGGAACTAAGAAATCCCTGGCTAAGGGAAGCCTAGCAACCCGCTTCAGTTAAGAGCGGATGCTGAACATTCAGGCTGGTGGGATGGGTGGAAGATAAACAACATTACACAAAACTGCGGGTGCTCCCTCTTGCTATAGAAGCCTCTCTAAAAACTTTAGCAAAAAAAAAAAAAAAATGCTCATCACCGTAAGATTGGACTTTAACTGGTAAATAGAAATAGGACAGGGCTTTTTCTTTTGAGTGACTATAACACCAAGTTAACAGGACTTGCATTTGCACAGCATATCTACAAATGCTTCTCTACAGTGCTTGAAATGGATCTTCTGATTTTAGAGAAATATCCTATGAACCTTATTTGTGGTGTTTGCCTTCTGCAGAAGTTCCTGGCAGGTGCATTTCAAGTGGTGGTACCGCATACTCACCAGGCCTTGCTACCTGCCGTAGCTGCATGTCCTATAGCAGGAGCTGAGGAAGGAGCAGCTGCAGCTCTCCTATTCCACAAGAGGATCCCCTCTTGCAGGGGAATCTTCCATCTTCCCTTGCTCTTTGAATTCACTAAGTTTTAAGCCTGCTTTGTGCTGATTGTCAGACATGGGGCAGATGCAATAGCCTTAGAATTAGGTCTTTCAAAGGTAATACTCGGTATCGAATGACTGCTTATTTGAAAAAGTGATATTGGGATACCTTTTTTGATCTTCCCTTCATGGATTTTAATGTGCATCCCGTTAGGTACTATGTATATGTCTCTCAGTTCTCTATAATCAGCACAGTTAATCATTAACCATGAGATTTCTAGGTCTTATAAACAGTACCCTCACGGACAATATTGTTCTACTGTCCCCAGAAAAGGATTTATCCTCCCTGCACTGAGTGCTCTATCAACTTATAACCTCTTCCTCAAACTATTTATCTAACTGGAAACAATTTCTTCCCATATCTTATGTGACAATCTTAGTCTTAACAGTGATATAGGTAGCTGTCTGTGTGTACTGCAGGGGTTTTTCACCTTAGCCTCTTACCTCCTATTGATTCCAAAGATCTCTTCTTTATTAAAATAATATTGACTAGGTCTGTTTTACAAAGACTTAGAGAAAGTATTGGCAGAAACTAAGTGCAGAAATGACTGTTGTTTCTTCAAGTGGTTAGTTTGGCTTGTGAGAAGCAAAATACCTCTGGCAGTTCCCCTACATCCTTGCAGTTTGGGTACAGATCCACATGAGGTCTTTTGCTTTTGTTCTCTTTGGGTTTAGAAATGTTTGGCAAAGGTTTGACATTGCTAGGTTAACATTAACTTTATAAAAAATTGAATGTTTAACCATACTGCAGAACATTTAAACAAGTATAGAGTCTAGAAGATTGGTCAGAAATGTGATGTGGGGAAGTTTTGTAATTGTCTTGTATATTTTGAACAATCAACACTTTAAAGAGTGTTTGCATACAGGTCATGTGAATAATACAAATTATTTTATCACCAAATATCCTTTTTCCTTTTAATGGGAAAGTTTTAATAAAATACGCTGGCATTTGTCCCAGCTAATACTGCAGTAGTTCCCTCTCCTTGTCTTGTTCCATGAAAATATTTACTTAAGCATGGAAAATTCCTTCATGTTTGCTGCTAGTTTGCCTGGAAAGCAATAGTAAGATCACAGTGCAGGCCATGTAATTACTGTAGAAGTAAATAGCAATATGAAGCCCACACATTCACTCGTACTGAATTTTGCAGTAGGCTTCTGCTATGAAATTTTTTGTAATGCAGATTTAATGCATACTAGACCAGAGGTTTCTAAAGGCTTTTGCTGTAAGAGCACATGTGGCTGCAGAAAGGTCAGTGGAGGCAGAGTCCTGGCACTTGCATTAGTAGCTACCTCAAACTGCATTGGCCTCGCATGGAATTTCGTACAGCTTCATTTGAGAGATGCTGTTGCAGGCCCAGTCAAATGGAAGGTCTCCAGGACTGTAAGTCTCATTCCACCTTTTACATATGTACTTTGGAAAAGGGCACGGAGACTTGCCTTCAACGAGACAGCAAGCCTGTGGCTGCAGCTAAATGCACACGGCAGGGTGGGCTGCAGTGAGCTGCCTCTGTGTGAGCTCCTCCATGGCTGGGAGGGAGCGGGAGGAGGATGGCATTGCTACAAGGACACTGCCCCATTACCCAAGCCTGGCAGCCTCACTAGAGTGGTGCAATATTTGGCCAATACTGCTGTAGTCAGACTTCCAGCACAACCCATTTGGAAGAAAAGCAGGTTTTATTGCTGAAGGCTTTATCTGGATTGTATCTGTGCTGGCAAAATGAAAAGCATGCTTTTCTCTTAAAATAACCAAGCCAGGACTCCAGGTGTTCTTATCACCGTGGTATCTAACCTTATTTTGGTATCAGTGTTGCTAAAGGCAAGAGGAAAGATTGCCCGTGGTTTGAACTCCTTATCACTGCTGAGCAGACCCGGGGTCATCTTTGCCAGTGAAAGCTGTGCTGTGCAGCCTCCTGGGATACACTGCAGTAGGAAGAGATGTAGCCCCTGGGAATGCCATAAAAACTTGGCTGACACCACTCCATCAGTGCTAGCAATCTCACACCACAGTGAGTTACTGCTCTGAAAACCTCAGGTAGTTTCAAACTGAGACTGAAAATGCTTATTGGCAAAATTGTATATAGTATAGGGGTAAAATCTTTGCTGTGCTATGATTTTCATACTGCTGAGGTTGCTTATGTGGGGCCAGATCCCTAGAGCTTGTACAGCTTTCAATGGACTAGAGCTGGTTTGCTCTCTGAAAGGACTTGGTGCCTTCTGCCTGGAAGACAGAGAACTGCAAGATTTCCATCAGAGAGGATGTCTGACTGTTGGAGCAGGTGTCTAATAGGCCTTTGCCTTGCTTCTAGAAGCAGCCACTGAGCACAAAACCCTGATTTGGCCAGACCAGTGCCAGGCACTGCAATGCACTCTTGACTCTTTATGTACATCCTTCCCTCAGATCTGAGATTGCGGCTCCCTTGCGCTGGCATCACTTCAGTGATGCCCATCTCTGAGTCAAGTTCCTTTCTGCTACCAGTTCTAAAGTATATTTCTAGTGTTCACTCAAATACTGCTGCTCCCAGGCAGCTTGTGAAATTCACAGTGAATTATAACAAATCCAAGTTTTCTGAGTGTGTTTTTTCTCTGTGTAATTAGCAGTTGGCAAAGAACTCTTCTTGTTAGGTGCTGAGCTAAGGATGGATCAGCACAAAGCAAATGGATTGATACTTGGTTGGCTCCTTTTTGCATTATTTTTACAGGAGTTTTGTCATGGGAAGCTGTGTTTGAGATGCGACAGCTAAAAACAATTACTCTTTACCCTGTAAAGTCCAGGCTTTAGGTAATGTTTGGAATATAGAATGTATAACAGTCTTTCCCAGAAACAACACTTTATTTTGGATATTTACTTTTTCCCTTGTTATTTTTGAGGGATCTGCAGTCTTCATGGTGGAATCATCAGAGTGAAAACAAGGTGTGCAGCTGGGATAGGGATGTGTGGTGATAGGTTACTGGGCGGCTTTGCCTGTGGTATTTTACTCAAGTCAGCGTTAAGCCTCAGTAGAGGGAGATACCTTAGCACTGGAGCTTCTGGGATTTTTCACATAATTGGCTGTAAATTGAGAGATCTTGTGAGACGGGGCTGGCGCACTCTGCTCTGATCACTCAGCACTTGGGGGCAACTTCAACTTCCTCCTGAGGCTGCTGCTTCATGGGATGCGACTTCTGGGCTGGAAATGAGGGCCCTGCGCTCCGGGACCACCAGGCAGGGCTGTTGATGCTGTCTTCAGCAAAAGTGCCAACAGGCAGGAATCCATTCGTGTTTTAGCAGCTTCCTTAAATCAGAGAATACTCGGGGAGATCTCACCCTGCCTGTGGAGAGGAGAGGGGAAGAATAAAAACTGGCTGCGCTCACAAAGGAGGGATAGATGTTATCAGCGCCCTGCAGAGGCGGAAGTTGAGTCAGGGGAAGGGACTTTTCTATTGTCACCCAAAAGGCAGTGGCAGATCAGCTTTGTTTCCACATTCCACGTGCTTTATGCTGAACCCATCCTTGTTTTAAAGTCTGTTTAGTTACATAACCAGTGATATCAAAATGTTGAATTCCGACTACGTAATTCCTCTTTGTCAAAGAAACTATTTATTAATAGATAAAATGCTGAGAACAACTCCAGTGATGGTAAGGTTGAAGGGGGTAGAAAACAGCAGTTAAAGAAATCCTCACCCCAATGTTTTAAAATTGAAATACTTGTAACTTAAAAGCCTTAAAAATGCATACTGGAGGCACTCGGCAATTGTGAGGAAGTATAGGCAGGTTCAAGAAAGTTCAAATTGGGAACCTACAATCAGCATAAAAATTAACTTAAAAGAATTTTTGCTCTTTGTATTTGCTGCTATTCTTTTCAGCCTGTAATGACGTTTCCCCACACAACACAGCTCTGTTAACTTCTGTGCCACTGCATTCCTGGTGTCCTGTAAGTAACGCCACAGGACATGCTCCTACTTCACCACATTTAATTTATTTGACAGTTAAGTCACAGAGAAACTTGATTTGTGCATTCAGAGTGTCAACTTTAAACAAACATCCCTGTTTTTAGCACTTCATAGAAAGCTGTGAGTGAATGTTTTAACAACTCACTCAGCAATGCTGATTTTAGGAAACTTCTGCCATTGAATTACCCTATTACACAACTGCAGAGAAAGAGCCCACTGTGTGAAATGCCTTTTGCAAAAGGAAGCTAATCACATTTGGTTACAGTTTGCACTGTGGCCCCATATGCTGAGCTGTAGCTCAGACCAAGCGGAGCCTGCATGGTTTGGAGCTCCGTGTTCAGAGGTCAGGAAATACTTGTTGTAGTTCTGTTCCTTACTGACTGCCCCTGAGCAAGCTGCTTCACCTGCCTCTCCAAGGGCTTCCTCAATTGTCAGCAGAGGCAACTAATAAAATCTTACCTTATCTGGGATTGCATGAAGATACTTGAAACTGAAAACACTTAGAGGTGATAGATTTTGAGGTGTGGAACTATGAACCCCCGCATTTGTTCTGATAACAAGAATCTACAGAACTGAAAATTTCTGAGAGAGCAAGCTCTGGTAACAGAACATGAGCAGAAGCCTTTCCTCTTGTGTGCTTGACCTGGGCTGTGTGAAACCTATTGCCCCCTCTAAAGCAAGAAGATTTGTCTACTGATGTGAAACAGAAAAACCTATTAGCAAGCAGCAAAGCCATACTTCTGTCCTGAGTGCTTCACATATGATAAAATGCAGTAAAAAGCACATAGAAAATGGGTGTCAGAAATGTGAATGCATCTGTGTTGTGCAGGTCTCATTATTATAAGAATGATAATTGCACTGGGCAGAAAGAAAGACTGTTTCATTGAGAGTAGTTTGCAGGTAGACACGGAATGGTTTCTGTTGGAATAGAGGAAGTGCTGCTATGTAGAGAAGCTCTGTAAAAAAAAGTCAGTGTAAGGAAACCAGTCAAGGCAGTACAAACATGCCTTTTGATATAGGAAGAAACAGGAGAAAAGCGAGGGGAAAGACAAGATTTATGCCTGTTACTTTAGCGGTTATATGGCTGTTCGTACGTCAGGGAGGAAGGAGTAAGAACTCCCTGGTCTGAGCTTTTCCTTTGGGATCCCTGAGGTCATTATTGCTTAGGTTCTTGAAAACCCTGACTGCTGGGGAATGGAAACAGGGAAAATAGATGGCCTTGTATTCTTTGGGTATAATGACCTGTGAGATCTTTCCTCACTGCAGCAGGAGGGAGCCGATACTGTGTTCTCCCCCCAGGCTCTAAATATTTTGGTTATTTTGATTACTGTGCAATGTTTTTCATTTAGTAAGAAATATATCAAGTAATAAGAACAAATAATGTACCCACAGCAAAAAAAGGTGTGAAAAGATGGAAACTGAAAACAAAGGCCCACAGCACTTTAAAGGAAAGTATCTGTTCCACCTGGGTCCTTATCTCTTCAAGAGTTTTCTTAACAGTGCTCTAGTCCCATAATAGTCATGGTTACCTGTGCAAAAGGCCACTGCTTCTCTCTGTGAAGACCAATGCACATGTTTCAGGCTTTGATAAGAAAATGCAGATGTTGAAGACCTCAGTTGTGTCATGGCATATCCATGAGCACTGGAAATAGTGTAGCATTCAGCTGACAGCACTTCTGGGTGCAGTAAGCCAGTTTCAGTACACAATTCCAATTTATTTATATTTCTGTTGAATAACTGTAATGTGTAAATATGGCAATGTAAAGAGTTAAAAATATGATTTTGAAGAAAATAGCAGCAATACTTTCATAATGGACCATTATTTTCTGATTTACTGATGAGCATTAACAGAACAAAAGCAGAAAATCAATTTATTAGTATAATCTTACCTGTTGTTAGGCTGAAGTTAGGTTTGTTTGGGGTTTCCCTTTGAGCAGTGATGCTGCACTCAAACTCCAAGCAGGCAGCTTCTGAAGTCAGAAGGGCCCAGGAGCAGAATCTTCATCCTAAAAAGGCAGAGCTGGTGCTGTAGACCAGATTAGTGCTGAAACAAGCCAGCGAGGGGCTTCTAAAGCTGTGGTTTTGTTGCCCAGATATTGCATTTGGTAAGTGGCAGTCAGGATGAAATTCCTCCCTGTCTTTTTTTTTTTTTTTTTAAATCCACCTTCTCTCTGCCATATATAAATAAATTGGGTAATGGTTTACCATGTTGCCATGATGTTTTGCAAATACAGCATCCTTCTTGATCACTCCCATATGGAAATAAAATGTATGGCCTTAGTTTGTAAGGCCTTAAGTGGTGGAGGATCAGAGCTTGCAAATTTGTACTAGAATAATGTTTGCAGGGAGCATCAGATCTGGGCTCTGTAGGCTCTGTAGACAGTAGGTCCCTGGGAACAAACATTTTCAGGTAACAGCTGCTGACTAGAACAAATCTGATGGCAAGGTCTAGTAATCAGTTCCCTATAGTTGTATTACTAGTAACTTAAAAGGTGTGGTCAAGGCTTCTGTGTTAGAGGATTAGAGAAGGTAAATCCACTGTGTGCTGTGGTGCATTTCTAGCAAAGACCTAGAAAGCAGAGATCACCAGAAGCTTCTGTTTTTTTTTTTTTTTTTTTTTTTTTTTTTTTCCTCGACTGTATAACTGTATAAGTTAATTTAGGAAGATATTACCTATTGTTTACAAAACTTGCTCTAACCGATTTTGCTAGTAATATAACTGCTAAATAGAATTCAGTAACAACTATCCCTGCAGGGTAGTAGTGAAAATGCTGTCTGCTTAAGCAAGGATGCTAAGTATTAAGTTGTATCAGGCTGATTTCCTGTGCATCTGTTTAAGTATATACTGATATGCTTACACTTTCCTGATTCTTCCAGTGGAGATTCTTACTATTTTGCAAAATGCAGGTGTTCATTATTTCTTTTAAAACTGCGAAAATAATCAAGCTTGTTAAGACAGTATAAACTTGACACTTAACAAACTGAAAATCACATGCCATAATAAAAATATCAGCTTCAGTACATAAGCAAAGCCAAAGAAGTGGTATCTTCATAGCTGAAATTCCACTCACTCTTTGAAGCAATCATATCTGTTTGCCTATGACCAGATGAGCACTGCTTTGTTCTACTGATATCCTTATTTGTCTGCTTTTTTTTATTATTTTAACCCCCTCAAGCATATTCTGTTGTAAATGGGAAGGGCTCTTCTACCAAAGCTCGGCTACCCCCTAGCTGTCCTTCAAAAGCCTCTTCAAGGCCTGTCCTTGCTGCACTGCCTACAAATCACTGTCATGTGGTAGTCTTGAAGCTGGAGGCCATTTGTGACCATGGTGACTGCTGATTTATGCCAACACACCCATCTTTATTGTTATTCCTGCCACCTACTTCCGTACATTTTTCCCTTGGTCACTGATGTCTTGTCTTAGGAATGTGGAGTGTGAGGAGTCTGGGGTGAGAATTGCCCAAGGTAATGAATATCAGCAGCAAAATAGATGAAGTAGAGCTTTGTGAAAAAATATGTTGGGAAATAATAGGTTTGGAGTGCATATTTCTCAAAACAAGATTGTATTGAGTGTAATTACAGAGAGGACATATCTGCCAAAATATGTGGGCTGGAATCATGGCTCAAGTCAAAGACTGTAAGGACTAGAGTGGCTTAAATCCCATTTTCAGCTCAAAACAAGAGTGTACCCAGAGTAGAGTTGAGGATTTTCTGAATTTTCTTGCCTTTTACAGCTCTTAGAGCACAGTTGGCTCCCAGGGATCATGGCAATTTTGAGACTTTGGGGCCTTATTTTGTTATGTGGCTAAACCCCCAGTACTGGTGGCCAAGAAAGGCACGTGGTGCTAAGGTGACTCTTTTGGTGGTTCTGTCACGTGTGGGACTCTGCTGGCTTGGAGTTCTCCAGAGACAAGTTAAAACATTTCCATATATCTCTGGAAAGTGGCCAAACATTTACCCTTTTATGAAACTGTATAAAGGCAAACTAGAAATGTATAGAAGAAATACATCAATCTATGTAAGAAAAACTTGTTATATTAATCAAAAAATACAGAATTTGAAAAAAAAAAAACTGTGTCTAATCATGAAATTAACTTAGTGGTTATTCAAATACTTCAAAGGAACATGCTATACTCAACAATATGGACCCAATCCTTCCATCACTGAAGCAAGAAGAGAGTGCAGGCAGACTAAGGAGAGAATTCTTAAGCTGTTAAGTATTTATTTTTCATAGACATATAGGGCACGTGTAACACGATGCACATCACACCTTCCTAGGAGTTCACGTGCCCAGGTAGCCGTGCGAGTGAGGCTGGCTCCTGCGTGCACAGACTGCAGGATCACTCGCGCCTTTTTGATTTATTCTTCAAAGCTCTTCTGCATCGTTTCCGACTTCTCTTGTCAACATGATTTAGTGCAAATCTCCGGGGATGCCTTGTGCATTATGTAAAACTGGTGTTATTGTTGTCCTAGCAGCCTTGAGCAAAGGGCTGCTTTTGGCAGAGCTGTTTCATATTACATATGTTAATAATGTTAAACTTCTGAAGGAAAGGCTCCTCCTTGAGCATAATCTAAAGCTGGCTGTGCAGACTTTTCTGTAATCAGAAATCGCCTCTGTGACGTGCTTTCCCTGATGAACTGTTCTAAGTTTGGGGTGCTGCGTGCCAGCATCTCTCCTGACGAGTAGTTTCATGTCAGTAACCTTAATGGAGCCTGATCCGCCCGCAAGGTGCTGAGCGCGCGCAGTGAGTCAAGGCGGGCGGCTGGTGTTCAGCACTGCTGCAAACCAGGGTGCCTTCCCCAGGGCCTCACTGTGAGTTGGGGAGCCTGATTTACATTCCTGTTTTTATAAACAATACTCATGATATTCATGTGCATTAACTGGTTTATATAGCTAGTATTTTTTTTTTTTAAGACAGTGAAGTCAGTTGGCCAGTTTTTAATGGGATTTGGGTTTCTAGCTTTCTGAGCTTCTTTGAAAATCCTGTCCTGTTACTTTGCTCACCATATCTAAGATCCAGGAGGAATTTCTTGATTCTGTGCACCAGTTTTGGTCAATGTGTTTGATACCTCTGCTTGCTTAATGCTGGTGTGGTTGGAACAGGGTAAATTTCTTAAAATGGGCAACACTCGAGGCAAGTACATTACAGTAATTCTGATTTCAGTACTTTGAATGTACTGCGTGTGTTTGGGGCTCTAAAGAGCATGGAAGAGGTAAAACTAGAAGAGTGTCTACTATTAAGCATTTCTCCAAAGGGTCTGGTGAATCTTTGGTCCTGCTGACTCTTATTGCACAAGTCGGCAAATAAATATCAGAGCTTGGAACTTCACAAGGTTTTTGTCTGATGTGACTGCAAAATGAGATAGCCTTGCTAGGCGTATGAATTTGTCCTAGTGCAGGAGGAATTGCTCATGTAAATCCCTGTGCTGCTGCTGTAATTTATTACGTGTGCAAACCTCAGAACATCAAAATGGAGCTGCAGCTCTGTTGGCTAATAGCTGGACCTGGCATGAATTAATATGGTGTCATAATTCACTAAGGGAGCTCTGTTCATGTCCCAGAACCGGAAAGCAAAGTATGAGCGTTTTGTCACTCGCGAGTATATAAATAACTGTGTAGGATACACTGCTGCTTTATCCATAGTCCCTTGCATTAAGACATAATTTCTGTGGGATCATGCTTCACATTTCACCAGCGAGTAGAGTCCAGTCAGTACTTGGAAGGGAGCCGACTGGTGATACTAATTTGTATTTAAAGGGATAATTCTTTCACAATTGATGTTCATGAGTTCTTAAACTTATCTCTCCAGAGCTCTGCACACTGCACAAGTTAATAAGAAAATACAGCTGTTTCCATTGGACTTCAGCTTCTGACAGTGTTTTTTGCGTTGTGTCCCAGAGCTTCCCAATGTTTTTCCTCTATCCCTCAGGTTTGCCCCATGCTCCCGAAGCAGAAAGGCTCCTCTTCCACCTGTCCCTGGGGAGGGTGATGGCTCCCAGGCTGGAGAGTCTCTTTCCTAGGAATATCCTGTCCCATGTTTAAAGCTGGGCACTGCTATCTTGACCCATCTCAGTCTGTTTGGAAGCAATGTTGTTGTGGAGAGAAGGAGGTCGCGGAGACTAATGAGGTGCTCTCTGCAGCAGTTTTCCATTAGTTGCTCTTCCAGAGCAGCCTTTCACTGCCCGGTATTTTGTTAGTGATCGCAGTCCATCCTGGCTGAGAGGCAATGGGTAGTGTCCGAATGGAAAGGGAACGGCTTTTGCCTCTTACCTGAAAAACTGGTAAATAAGAACGTCATTGACTTCCACAACTGTTTGGATATGCTGAGGTAACCAAGGAGCTAAAAAAGATGCAGCTAATTGCAAATGCTAATAGAAAAAAGAAATTATGCCCTTATAGATTAGAAAGCAAGATGTTATAAAAAGCAGTCAAAATATGAGGGAAGTATCTCTCATCTTTGTATCTGAGTGGACTTGCAGACAAAACCTATTTCTCTAATTCGACTAAGCATGGAGAAAGTTGCACAGGGTGGATGGGAGACAGCTCTGGAGCTGAATGGCCTCATCGTTTTCATCACAGTGTAGTGGTGAAGGCTGGAGTATATTGAGAAGCTTGCTTGCATGTTGCTCAGCCACATTCCGTGGCATATAGAGATTTTTAGGTAGAGAAGTGATGGTGCTGTAGGACAGAGCTGGGTTGGGATGCGCGGCCAGCAAGCCCAGCGCTTGTGGAAACTCCTTTCCCCCATCTGTACTCACACCTGAAGTGTGGCATTTGCCACAGAGTATTGCAGTGGGAAAGACAGAACGGGAGAACGGCGAAGATGACTTGAACACTGCTGGTCCGCGGGCTCTTGTCTGAGGCCCTCACGATTCTGTGGTCTGTGTTGACCTTGGAGAGCTGCTGGTCTCTTGTGCAGCTTCCTGGCCTTCGAGCCCAGTCCTGGAGCTGGAGCCAGTGCCCGGGTGTTAGCACAAAAGTGAGCTTGAATCCTAGCCGTTCTGTGAGCCGTGACATTTCTATCTCATAGCAGGTATTCCTGTGCACTGCTGTGTGTGCCCCTGTATGCATATCCCATATACAAGTGTAGGTGTTTTTATGTGGAAGGTGCAATTCCCGAGGCCATGTCACAGGGCTCTGTGGGTTAAAACAGGGGGATATGATTTAGTATCCCACCCCTGTTTAGGTAATAGTTAGACTATTAGCGTCTAACTCATTTCTTTATTAACTGCTGTTAGAGGCTCTAATGGTCAGGTAGCTGTGCTGCCAGTGAAGCCGAGGTTTTTATGATGATCTTTTCAGATACGATATTCTTCATTTTTACAGTTATAAATCTTGGTCGTAATGTGCTTGTCTAGTTTTTTTCCCCTTGTCCTGAGGAGCAGGCGCTACCTTTTCCTCTTCCAGTTCCGAATGCAGCATTAAACTCGCCAAGAATCCATTTTCTCCTCCCCTCTGCCCCTTTGAAAGGTCCTTCTGTGACTTGGGCAGTTCATTTACTCCTCAGACCCCAGTAATCATTTCCGTGTGTGCTTCGTTTTGCAGCACACACTCTGGGGCACGCGTGGCTGTTGAGCAAATGTGGCTGGCCCACATGGGTGGCTGGTCACACATCCCAGCGCCCAGAGACCACACACAGACACAGCCTTGGAAAGTTGGGAAGTCAAAGGGGCCTGTTAATTTGAGCTGGTTTTTACAGTCGGAGGAGGGGGGATACTGACTTTGTTTTTGCCCATCGACTGATTGCATGGTGATTTATTTTAAGGAGAGACAGTGGTCAGAACTTTGTTGATAAAGTATCGCTTGGAATCTCTTCTAATATGTATCCAGTGTGAGGTTAACCTCATCAGTTTAACTGGAGTTTCACAAGACAGGGGTTTGGCCTGTTGTTCTTTAAATAAAACGTGCTTCGTGTAGGTAAATGTAATTTGTTTGCACATTCCAAGATGTGTGTAAATAATGCGTAGCTGCTTGGAGCAGTTCAGTTGTTTCCAGCAGCCAGGTTGCCTGATCCGATGGTGTGGTGGTTCTGGGTTTCTGTCTTCCTGCTGCAACGAGGATGAAACAACAAAATCCTGTGCGAGGTGCTTATGCAGCAATGAAAGATTTATTTTTTCACATAGCGTGTAATTAGTCAGTAGAATTCATTGTTGATGAATGTCACTGAAGCCAGGAGTTTAGCAACATTCAAAGTGACACTGAGGTTTTATATGCCACTCCTATAATTACTGTGACTAAGTGGAATAATGAGAGACCTGTGAAAGGTTTTGGGTTTCGCGATAAGGCCTGAAGCTTGCTGCAGTTTTAGGGTGTGAGCTATTGAAGACCCTAAAATATGAGGCTTCTGTTAAACCATTCTGTGCTGCTGGTGGCAGCCTGTCTAAAATTTGAGTCTTGATATTTTTGCAGCACTGACTGTTATGCTGTGAATGTATCTCAATTATTTTTTGTCTTTTTATATTCTTAACTAAAATCTAAAGCAACGAATTATAGTGGATTAATTTTTATAAAAATACTACAGTTAAATCTTGTGTGGCATATCACTAGTAAGTATTAAATGGTGTTTTCTATGTAATCATCATTTCTATAAGTTTTTTTTTTCCTCTTATAGTAATAATCCAGGTCGTGGTATGTATAAGAAGATACTGTTGTGTTTCAGGAATATACACAATGTTACAAACATTAAGCAATGTTAGGAAAAAGGGTTTACAGAAGCATGCAGTATAAAACGAGCAAGAAGCAGTACAGGCCTCTCTGGTCAGCAGCGCTTGCTCTGCACGGGCTGCCGGGGCCCTGGGGAGCGCAGGTCGCTGCGGGTGGAGGGGCCTTCCTGGGGCCCTGCAGTTCACCCCTGTCCTGAGGGTGAAGGAGATTGTGGTGCGGGATCAAGTGCACAAGCCCCTTGGAGCCTGGTCAGCCTTAGTGTGTGCAGGCAGAGCCGCTTTCCCACCGTGAGGAGGTCCAGAACTTTGCTCTTCAGTGGGGAGATTTGAGAAACTTCTTTGCTCTCCTCATCTCTCCTGCTCGTGGCCCGAGCCTCGAGACTTTTGGCAGCATTAAGCAGCTTGGTCTGCAATCCTGCTGCTGTGACTCAAAGGTATGACTGAAAGCACAGCGTAGTCATCACATGTGTTGCTAGCATCAAGTTTTGACACGTTCACAAATGTTGCTCCATCAAAAATGCCAGCCTCAATGGCAGGAGCTGCACCTTGAGGATGAAAGCTGCTTTCCAGAGTAGTAATCAGAACACTGCTCTTTTGCCAAGGTGAAAGTCTTCCATTCTGCTTTATCCTATGGACCTTTGAAGTTTGTTCTCACAAAACTTGTAGCAAAGTGACAGTTGTTCTTACAAAGCCTTTCTCTAAACCATTGCCATCTAGTCTAACAATTTCTGTGTACACGAAAAGGGCATTCAAATTGTGTTTAAAATCTGATACTTTCTGCAAATCCCGTTCAATATTGCACTTCGCTCCTCCTGGCAGTGTGTATGTGCATGAAGGCAGTGGAGGCCTGGACTGACTCTGATGTACCAGGCTTGTGAGCAGGCAAGCATTTTTTGTTTGAAGCACTGGTAAGCGAGTAATAGTCTTTCTTTACTATATGCACCTATTTTTCCCCAGCCACCAATCACCTTTTAGAGATTCAATGCTGCATAAATAGAAGAGAGAAATGTATTAAAAATTCCAAGACCACATTAATTTTAATCTGTCTATCATAATAGCTAACATGGGGAAATTAAAGGTGGACAGATGAGCAATTTCTTTAATCAGTGTAGCTTCAAGCATCACCAGAAGATGATTTTTATGAAGTGTAAAGATTTTCACATTATATGTTGTGTAGCATGGACACAAGAATATGCTTACATACATACACAGATTTTCAAAAAAGAATATACACATTGGGCTTATATTTCTTCATATTTTAGGTTGTGATCGGCTGTAAAAATTACCAGTGAACATGTCTGTGTATCAGTGATAGTAAAGTTCTTGTTAGAGAAGCACAAGTCCATTCCTTGTACACAGTGCTATAAAACAGCACATGGCAAGGTTCCCCAAGTGGTTGCCACAGCCACTATGGTACGAGTGGTGCCATGTCTGAATGGATTTATTGAAGCAAGCTGCACAGCTGACTTACATGCAAATGTAACAAGCATGAATGTTCTTAGTTAATATGCAGATGTAAAAATCTGTCCCCAGGCTTCTCAGTGGTAATGGCAAAAAGAGGGACTGGGCACGTGAAGTTCAGCACCCACTGTCACTGCCCCCAGCTTTGCTCAGTGCTCTTCATGTTGTTACCCTCATTTCGGGAGGACAAATGTGAAACAACAAACAGTTTGGTTTCCTTAGGCCGCCCGTCAGGATCAGCCTAGCAAGGGGACAGCTACAGATGGAAGCTGTTTTATTTGTATAAATAGTCTGGAAACAGCCTGATGCTGGGACAATGTTCTAGGCCCACCTCTGAAACGCTCCGGTCGTAGCAGCGTCTGTCTCTGTTTAACCTTACATGGTTTCAGATCCATGACCGTAGGTGGGAGCTTTCCTCCCTCAGCTGTGTCATATTTCCTGTTTTAAATATGTATTGATTTATTTCTCATAGAAGTGGTTTTTATTGATAAAAGCTGTCAGACAAAGGCTTTTGTACAGGCAGATTTCCTTAAACACTGTGCAGTCCCAAAGGAAAGCGTTTGTTTAGTAACTAATGGAAGTGCTGGGATTGTGAAATAAATCTGAGTTTACACTAATGATCTGGAGATAATGAAAGGAGTTTCCTGGGTAATTCACAGGTATGCAAGGACAGATTTCTATTCTGGAATGCAAAACATATCTTAATTTGGGTAAGAGAAATGGTTATATCTTGCAGTCAGTGTCCAGTGATGAAGGTTTTGATACACAAGACGGAGTTAGAACACCAGGGTTATTGTCCCCGATCCATGGCTTGATTTTAATTGTGCTAGGCAGTTAATTTTCTGCATCTCAGGAACAGCGAGCTTTAATTTCCTTCTGAAACTGCTTTGAAAGTTGCATAGCAAAGATTGCTGACTTTCAGCCCTAAATAGTTTGGAGACTATAGTCTGACTCCCTGCTTGGTTCCCACATTATGCAACAGAAGCATTTCTATATGCTTCGAAGGTGTATGCCATAGAAACGTGCCTCTTTGATCCTTTGTGTGTACAGTCTGAAGCACTGACACTCCCAGAGTGGAGAAGTTCTTTCAGTAAACAAATGCCAGTGAAAGCCCAGTGACTCAGGGTATGTCCTTTAGTAATTCTCTGTAATTTGTAGATGTTTATTTCAAACAAATGGTAGTGCGGTGACTTGTATAATTTATATCCTTCAGAACGTTAGGGATTCCATATGCACAGCTCAATTCTCACCCAGCGGTTTTAAGCTGCAGGCTGAGACACATACAGATTGTGTAGCCAAATGCAGCTCTGACAGCACAGAGCTTTGGTGGAAATAGCTTAAAAAATGGCTGCTTCCAACTGCCCTTCTGCCCTTTGTTTGGAGTTAAGCACCCTTTAGCAGGGACCGCAGAGCAGGACGTGTGCTCTGTGTACGTGACACTTCATGTACCCTGGTTCAATCCTAGGGCTTTAATACTGCAATCTTAGCTTAAGCCATTTGGTAGATAAGCTGTTGGGAAACGAGTCTGTGTTTGCAGATAGTGCTGAACTTACCTCAGAGGGATGGTGGCTACTTAGAAAATCCTGATTTTTAGTGCAGATTGTAAAGAGGGTTTGGGGAGCTGGGAGGAGAGAGCGGATGAGTCAGTAGGCCGAGCTGCGCTGCAGTTTGCCAGAGGCGCCATGAGGAGCACGAAGGCGCAGGCCGCCGAGGGCAGTGTCCCCGTGGCAGGAGATTCCCATCCAGCTGCAGGTGACCTCAGCAAAGGACAGGTATCCACAATTACCTCAGGCCTTAGGCCGGTTTTGTGTTAGGTGCCAACCCATGGGGATAAGGGGTTGCCCCGGCGGTGACGGGAGCAGCTCGGAGCAGAGGAGAACCCTGCAACTACTAAGCAAAGGTCCCTGGGGAAGCCTTGAGTTGGGCCTTCGAGCAGAGATTGCTGGCTCCTTCTGGCTTAAATCTCAATGGAAGAGGAGTGAGGGAACACTCACACCTGTCTGGATAACAGGTGTAGACTGCGCAAATCACATCACCGATGCCCTCCAAATGCTTTTAGAGCATTTGATGGAGAGCGATAATTATTATTGATAATTTCAAAGTGTGAATGTTAATTTTGCCATTATTTGTTATGATTCTTATTCAAGATAGATCTGAGCTTAGATTAACATTTTTACAAGCTTAGTTCTCCCCAGAGAAGGGAGAGAAAGGCATCCGATTCGTCTAAAGGTAATTTATTCTTAGCCAATTTTATTCTGGTTTTTCAGTCTGTTCAATGTTTCTGCACTCAGTTCTTTCACTGCAAATGTTTTAGATTTGCTGTGGGTGGATAAAGGTTCTTTTCTAGTTGATGGAAATACAGGCAGAAAACAAATTAACTCCCAGCAGAGGATAACCTCTTTGCTGCTCTCCCAAATTGCTTTCAAGACTCCAGTTTTACAAGTGAAGATACTGAGAAATAAACCTGTCTGTCAGTGGTGCTGAGTGAGAATCTGCAGGTCAGCAATGAGATGATAGGCTTTGGTCTAAGTGTTGCAAGCGAGGTTCTCCTGTATTATTCATTTCTAAAGACGTTGCATTCAACATCTCTCTTGGGTTGTTTCTCTAACTTTGGGTTAAAACTAGGCATAAAGAAATGCAAAGAAGGTAAAACTCAAAAAGAAGTAAGACAACAGGACTTTTCCAGGCCTATTCAGATTAATTTGCATTGAAAACTAAAATTAGGCTGGATGGGTTGAATTGGCATTTTATCCAAAACAATCAACCTTAAATTGTTTTGATTGAAGTAGTAGGGAGAATCCCTCATCAACCACACTTTTGCTCATCTTTTTATACCGTTATACCATTATACCGTTAATGCTTCTCTAAAGCTGTGTTATTACAGCAATTTTACTTTTCATATCTGTCCCCAACAACCACAGCTCACCTTTCTCCTACAGATTTTTCAGATTTTTCATCTCTTTACTCTCCTTTCCCAGGGTAGATGGAACAAGAATGGGCAGAAGAGTCCTCACACTTATTCTGTGAGTGGAGGGGAAGAAACTGGCCGGAGTTACAGTCTACTTCTGCTCTTTTACGGTAGGCATAACATCAACTCTTGGAAAGAAGGCAACTGGGATCATAGGAAAGGCAGCCAATCTGAGGAAGGTATTTTTTATAGCCAGCCATAAACATTGCACAGTTTTATTGATTGTTTAATGGTTTCCAGACTTTTGATACC
This sequence comes from Tinamus guttatus, assembly GCF_059628265.1. Lineage (NCBI taxonomy): Eukaryota > Metazoa > Chordata > Aves > Tinamiformes > Tinamidae > Tinamus > Tinamus guttatus. Next base: position 94,469 of record NW_028288950.1, read on the forward strand.
TGGTACAGTTAATCTGTTGCCTGGTTTTAGTTTCCAGCTACAAAAAGGTATGTTGCTACCTGTAGAGTCAGAAGGCAAAGCTTTCTGTTTATTATGTTCTGATTGCTCTTTAGGGTCAGTGTCTCTATGGATTCTGATTAGAGATGAACAAGTATTAGTGGAAAAACTGTATGGATTTAGATTATGTTTGCCTCAGACCACATCGTGAATTGCACTTGGACTCTGTTCATGGTCTTTTAATGTTATTTAGTATTATTTCCTCACAAACATCCTAGTCTGTTTTCAGAACTGTTCTTCAAAGCAAAAACTCAAATCATTAACTTGAATTTATGGAAAGCATTTTAGATTCATAAATTATGCATGGAAACCTTATTCTAAGGGTTATCTGTATTTTAGCAGGGAGTACAATATTACTTGTTTAAATAATAAGCTGTTTTAAATTGTATATGTGTACATATGTCTTATATTCATAAACACATGAATGTACTTACACAGCCTGCCAAAGAAAAATTAGTTGAAATGGGTCAGTGATTGATTAGGCAGACAGAAACAGATGCCCAAACGCCCTGCCATAAGACTGTTCCCTTTGAGGAGGCATGGATTTCCTCTACACGTGGCCTGCAGAAGAGTCAAACACAAACAGCATTGACTTTGCACCTGGACAGTGTTAGGGACAGGGAACATGTTGTGCAAACTTGAATGTGTGGCAGCCTTACTTGAACTGAAGGGGTTAGAAAAGCAGCAGTGCCGTAGAGTGGGCAAGTTTATTTTATAAGGCTGAATGGAGATGGTAGTGTCAAAGCTGGAAATAGTCAGGTCTTTTAATAGCTGAGTCTGTACATCCTCCTCCACATTGCCCCGTCTCCTGGCAGAAGGAAGAAATAGGCTGTGATGGTGGAATGCGGTGAAGGACAAGTCAAGCTACATGGCTGAACCTTTCCAGAGTGCAACTCCTGTTTCTCCTGTTTGTGTCTACATCATTGGTAGAAATTGCCATCATCCTAGTTTGAAAATGGTTCTGATGCAAAAAACAAGGTGGTGCTGCCTAATAGACACATGATGAAATTTTATGGAGTAAGACTCTGGAATGTGGTTTTCAGTCTGTGGTTTATGTATTTGGGCCCCCATTCTCTACAGCTTTGTGTGTCGTGTTGTTGGTGCCAATGTGCACTTTTCATTCAAGACTAAATAGAAGAGGACTCCCTCCCCTATAGCAGTTGATGTTCTTTGGCCGAGGGACAGTGTGGACAGAAAAAGCAGAGCCATGGAGATCCAGGCTGTCATCCTGAGAGCAGAGATGTTCGTATCTCACTTTGGCCCTACCATTTTTACTCAAGCATGAAGAGGCATAATAGAGATGGGATAAGGTCTGAAAGAGCTGCTACGGAGCAAGTGCACCATGCCAATAATTTGAAGGATTAAGGATTCCAAGCTGTATGTACTGACACAATAGCTGGGACCATCCTGTTCACTGGGCTCGTGGATTAGAGAGATGTTTCATATGATTCTGGTTTTCTTTTCAACTCTGGTTGAACAAACATAGCCTGTGCGCTCACAAATCCCTTGTTAGCAATGCAGAAAGTCAATACAATTTCCCTTTCAGTACATGCTATGATTTTGCTTTTGGAAAATGTTGCAGTTGTTCTGTCTGGGTGCGTTCCCAGAATCAGCATGACTTTGTGTCTGGTTTAAACAGTGTGATGCTGAGTGCAGGGAGTCCAGCAGTGGGGCCTGGAGCTCGAGTATACCTGTGTTATGGCTGTGGCAGGGAGACTGCCCCTGGCTACATCGCTTGACTTGTTTATCTAAGCTGCTGTCTGGGAATGGAGGTAATTCCCCCTTGAAGTGTACTTCTGCACAGGACTGCTCCTATGGAAGTGGCAGGATTGGGGGTTAGTGGTGTCACAGATTATATTTTAAAATTTTGTATATTTTGCAGATGAATTGTTCTTTCTAAAGCTGTGTGAAGTTTGTCAGCGTTTGAGATGAGCAGAGATTTTCCTTACACTCCCATTCACTGACAGCATTAGGATGCTGCTGGCTGAGCTGTGTGCCATGCAGTGCTTGTGCCATCGTACCCAGGGTTTCCCTCTCCAGCCTGTCAGCAATACCCCAAGGAGTTAATGGCAGCAGTTGGCCCATCCTTGCAAGGACCCAATGTGTGTGTCCTCCAGTGTATTCTGGAGGCACTGCTTGGGCATGTGCTAAATGCTCGTTGTTATGAAGCTGATCACAGAAGTCCCACAGATGTCAGTAACTTAAGTGCATTTGCACCTGTATGTTTATTATATATTAACAATTGGCATTAGAAATGGACATGGATAAATGCTTTGTGGGAGCACAGAAAAATCCAGGGGTGGTTGTCACAGCTCCTAGGCCCAGCATGTGGACTCCAATGCTGGCTGTGTATTGGATGTTCACTTTTTTTCAACTACTAAGTGACAGAGTTGGTGCCTTTCTGATCTGTGCTGGATTCCGTCCAGTAACTTTGTGATGAAGATTTGATCCCTCTGATAACGCAGCACCTCCTGGGAGGAGCTGCGTTCTCGCTTCCTAGCAAAACGATCGGCCCTATTCTGTCCTTGCAGCCCTTTTCTGTGTGTTACCTTCAAGGTGAAATGATGAGCAGCTTGTAGCATTAACAGTCCATTATAAGCCTTTTCTTTTTTTAATGTAGAAGGTCACAAGCAGAAGCCCAGCCAGCCTGAGGATGTTTTGATGTTTTTTATCACTATGTGCTATATGTTGTGAGCTTCTTTTCTGACTTCTATGAAGGATCTCTGTGTTTTCCTTAGGGGCAGAAATCAGTGGCTGGATCTTCAGAAAAGCTCATCAAGTTTTGAAAATTGGGCTGCGTATGTAAGTATGTGTACATTTAGTGTCATGGTTTCTCTACCGCTTGGCTTATGTTTTCCTGCTGCTGTGCATGTGACTAGACTGGTGACCATGTTTCAGATTTAAAAGCTACGCTTAAATCATACCAGACCTGACTTCTTTGTTGTGAAAAGGAAAAGCTTAATTTGTGCTTTCCCTGTGATCCCATTAACTCATTTATACTGACACGGTGTCTTCCTAAGGCCCTTATAGAATCTTTCTAAGGACAACAGGGTCGGTACCTCAGCACCATAGGCATAAACATGGTTCGGTGCTTCTTGCACTGAGCATTTCTAAGGAGGTAAGAGGTGCAGCCTGCCCTGTGCCAGGGGTCTGTGTGTCACACAGACCCTCCTGCTGAGCACGTCTCCCTTCCCCGTGCCAGAGATGGTAGCAGCACAATTAGTCTAGATTGGCCGAGTGACGTCCCTGCGTCCAGGGATGAACTAGCAAGCCTCTAATCTACTTAAGAAATTAAAGGTTCTTGAACTGGTCCTTCAAAGGCCTCTTAGAAGAGCAGGGACGTGCAGACAGCCCTGAACAGGTCAGCAGAGATCAAGGCGATATTGATTATGTGTGTCTGTACTGTGCGTCGATCCTGAGCTCGGCCTCTTTTGCGTAGGGATAAAAATCCACACGCACATTTGCACCCATTTTGCACTTCAGTAAATCTCTAAATTGAAAATGAGCCTCTCAGATATAAGGTCAAGGGAATAGCCTTAGACCTTGCTTTGAATTCTCCCCACAGGCCGCCTCTCTCGCACAGCAGAAAGCTTTTTTCTTTAGGGAGGGAGATAAGGGGGAGATCAGTGAATAAAATGTCAATACTTTTTGTCTCCCTTATGATATTCGGCATGAGTAGGATGAGATTTTGTGGTTTGGGCAGGGTGCCACGAATTGTGTGGGCCTCCTCTCCCTCGGCTGGGTGGAGAGGGGCAGGTGAGGCGAGCTAGCTTGCCACATTGTTTATGTTCTGCCCAGGCTGGATTGCAGGTTTGAGAATTCCCGGCTGACGGTTCTGCTAGATTACTGTTGTCCCTTCCCTCTCCTGGGGCTTCCCTGAGGCAGAGGGTCAGCGGGAGCTGCTTCCCATTCCCATCTGGAAGGCAGATCCCGGCCTTTGTGTGTGCCTGTCTGGCTGGAATTGGGGAGGCTTCCCCAGCTGCGCGGCGGGTTCTGCCCTTTGAGCAGAGTCTGGCGCTTCACTTCCCCGTGTCTTTTGGCAAACAGAACCAAAATATGTTTTGATTTTTTTTTTCAAACTATTTGCCAGATTGATATCTAATTCATTTCCCTTGGCAACTGTTTTGAATTATTGGGGAATATTTTTGATCTGTGAGTAGCACTGAAGCAAAGAGAGATGCAGCAAATTCATGTGGCTGTCAGCGTATCCGAGAGGGTTTTGCAGGCAAAAGAGAGCGTTGTCACTGCGGGAGAAAGGAGCCCAGAATGTCATGACACCCCGCGACCAAACTGCCCTTGCGTTCCGCGTTTCCCTTTACGCGAAGGGGGTGAAACCGGCGCGTGGGGAGGCGCGGCCGGGCCGGCTTCCCTGGGGACCCCGCGGCGCTTGGTTCCCTCGGCGCCCGCCACAGGGCAGGGCCTCCCCCGCGCGCCGCGTCCCCCGCGCGCGCAACAGGTCCCGGCGCTGGGCAGGGCCGCGGGGCGGGGCGCGGGGAGGCCCCGGCGCCCATTGGCGGCTCCGCGGCGGCCCCGCGGCGGCCCCGCGCCTCAGAAAAGCGGCGGCGCCGCGCGGCGGGCGGCGGGGCCGGGAGGCGGCGGCGGGCAGGGCCGGGGCCAGGGGCGGCGGGCGCCGCTCCCCACGCGCGAGGTGAGTCGCCGGGCAGCCCCCGCCGCGGGATCCCCTTGGCGCCGCTGTGTTCAGACCCCTGAGGACTGGGGGTGCTTTAAGGGGCCGTTATGCTGCAGGGTAACGGCTCGTGTGCACGTGTGTGTTTGTCGAGATATATATACATATGTGTGTGTGTGTGTATGCGGCTAGAGCTATAGGAGGGTCTGGTTGTTATTAAGCTGCGTTTTTGCCAGCTCTTGCTCAAGCGCGTTGTGCGCGGATGAAATGGGCTGCAGATGGAGAGAAGTCGCGCTGGGAAGGACTTTCCCGTGCTCGCAAACAGAAACGTCGCTGCTCGCCGCGGGGGAAGGGAGCGGAGGGCACCGCGTTGCGTCCAAACCCCGCGGCGCCGCGGGGAGCCCCGGGCCTCGGGCGGGCAGGAGGGCTCGGGCGGCCGGGCCGCGCGGTGCGGAGGGGCCGGTCGCTGCGCTGGCCGCGCCGGGGACTCGCGTTCTGTGCGCGCCTCTGCGGAGGTGTAAACACCTTTCACAATTTGCTTGTGAAAAATTCAGGAGTGAAAAATAACCAGCAACAGCTTCGGGTATCCCCATCGCCTGGTGAATGGTGCATGGTTTAGATGCCTGAGAATTCACAGCTGTTTTAATTAACCCCTATTGCAGAAAGGCTTCATTTAGGACTTTTCTTTATTATTTTATTTATGCTTTTGATTCTGCAGCCCTGATATGGCTCCCTCTTTCATAAGGTGCCTTGCAAAAGAAAGGGGAGGGGGGGGGAAGGAAATCACCAACATATTACCATGGACACAACTATTCCTTATTTATTTATTAGGCTATTAGGGTAATGAAGGAAAGCCATGCATGCCCTGCTGTGCAGATCTCATTTCAGCAAAACTGCCCGTGCTCCCGCTGCTGCCCGTGCTTGATTTTTAACCAGTAAGTGCCCTGCGCTCGTGTCAGCGCCGCGGCCGCTGCACCCCCGCGCTGCCGACACGGACCGTATCGCCGGTTCCGAAGCAGCGGTGCGGGCCGGTGGGATCTGTGCTGGGAGCGTGTGTGGAGCCTTTCCCCCGGCAGCCCGTGTCTGCGTGTGGGTTCTGCTGCTGTCCTCTGCCGGGTGACGCTGCTCGCGCTGCCGCTCCAGTGCAGTATTTGCGTCGGTGTTAGTGCCTCATTCCGTGGGACTTTGGCCCCTGGAAGACTGATCTGGTCTTGTATTTGCTGCTAACGTGTAGTAATAATAATAATAAAAAAACAGTAATTGTCCTGAGCACAGCAAAAGCAAGGGGATATTTAGCGTTCTCAAGGTTACTGGCAGAGTTAGGGCCTCCTGAGTTCAAGACTAAGGACAGGACTGTATTGGTTCTGTAATACATACATGCATGCATACGTATATGTGTATGTATCAATTAGAGTTTCTCATAACTTCTATTTATCTTCTGATTAAGAATGTTTATTAACTTAAAGTAGGAATACTCTTTTTAAAGACAATCCTGCTCTGTAAAGGCAATACTGATGCATGTTACCGTTAAGGCAGACAGAAGTAGTAATATATAGGCAGGCAAAACACAGTGATTGTGCTTCCAGATCAGATTTATTGCAAGCCCGAGTGTGTGCATGCGCGCGCACACACATCCCCATCTGCAAGAAGAAAGAAAGGGCACCTAATAAATTTCCCATGTCCAGAAGGCAAACCTAAAAGTCAGGAAGACAAGAATTATCGTGTGCTCCGTGTGCATGCTATTGTAGCTTCCTTTCTCCTCGGCACATGGTGATTTGGGGAATGCAAATGTGAGGGCTCCTCAAGTGCGATATTATGTGATAAGTGGGTTTTTTTTTTTTTTTTTTTCCTCTCTTCCCAGGGGGCGGAAGATATTTGGGGAGGAGGGAGAAGGAGAGTTCAGTGAAACTCAGAAGCCCCTTGCAAATGTGGAATGGCTAAAATTATAGTTTTTACTAAAATGGAATCCGGAGGAAAAAACAGGAATGTTAACCCTTTGTGTAAATTATGCTTCCTGTTTTGAAGAGTATGCACTGTATATTGGTACTTGGGTGCATGCGTGTGTGCACAGGCATGCTGGTCTCTGTGAAGAGATGAAAGGATAATGAATAGAATTAATTAATCATAGAATTAATTTATCCTGATGTGTTACTTTATCTAATTTGCTCATCAGTTGATGGAAGTGGTTTGTCTCTACCTGGTAATGCTGCTCATAGTGCTGATGCAGTGCAATGTCTGGTATGGTATTAAAGTTTCATTTTATGTAACTTGGGCCACTGCAGGATTCCTTGCTTCTTGTGTTTGTCGCTACCATGTAATAAAAAGCAACAGTAACTGGTATCCTGCAGCAGTGAACTCCTCTGGTTAACTACCTGTTCTACCTGCTGCTTTGGGGCTTTTTCAGTTTTCTGGTCCTTGACTCACTAAATGCCCCTCTCCTCTGTTTTAGAGCAAGGCATATGGGGTTACTGAGTTAGTGCTGACGGCTTTAGTTTGTTTTGTTTCGAATTGAGACTTCAGCATGTATTTCCTAGGAGGGATGAGCCGTCATGCTGCTTTAGCTGAGTGTTCTGCTGTGTGTGAGAGGCTCTTTGGTCTGATCCCGAGGTCGCCAGTCCCGTCCGTAATCCCATTGATTTCAGGAGAGGTGTGAATGAGCAGTGTGGAATTAGGCTGTGCAGCATGTGCTCTTTCTGGTGCACACGTAGAGACAGGGTCAGCACTTGCATTGCTTTGTGTAATTTATATCATAAAGAGGCTGCTGCTTGTACCTTTAAACTGCTTGTACCTTTAAAAGTAGACAAGAAATCTTCAACAGAAGTGCTTTTTCTTGCAAGGTTTCTTGCTTTGGACTTTGCTGCTAGTTCACTTCCCGATGCTAGCTAAGAATAATGATCACTGTTCTTTGAAAATTGTTTTTAATTCAAGCCTTTTGAAGTTCTCGGTCATGGGTAGGCTGTTTTATTCATTGCCATTATTGTGTTGAAGAATATGCCAGGGCTTTTACTTGCTGCTCGAGATTTCTGAAGGAGGATCCTAACAAAAGACTGGGGTTTCAACAATGCTGAGTATCCAGAAGCTTCCTGGCACTTAATTGGTATACTTAATCAGGGACTTGCGAGCCTGATCTTGAGTTTTGATATAATTTCAGCCTTTCTTCTTATGCAGGTTATGCCATGACCCTTCTCCATGCCACAATTTAAGCGTGTTTTTGGCCAATGTGGTGTTTGGATCAGTGAGAGGGTTCAGGAAGTGACCATGTGCTGTGCTCACACGCAGCTGAGGTATCCCTTATGCAAGCACGGCAGGAAAGGCAGATGTGTTGCTGGAGATGTCTGTTAAAGATGATGTGCTCTGGTTCCTCAGGCCTGGATGAGAACTGATCCATGCCAAATTGCAGTTTGGATAATTGTGATCAGCCATTTTGTCACGTCCCTGCTGACTACATGTAGTTATGCCTGGCTTACCGCCTCGCTGTTGCCGTGCGCTGTTGCTGAGCGCTGCTGAAGCCGGCACGACTCGGAGGTAGATGCTCTTGAAATAAATACCAGAAGGAAGAATGCCTGTGTATTTGCCTTCTCTTGGTCTCACAAAGATGTCACGAAGCACAATTAAATCATTTTGGATCACTGCGTTACAGATGCTGTTCACAGGAGTGTGTTTAGAAAAACAAGCAGTGTTAGAGGGGAATAGTCGGGCAGAGGAACTGGTTTTGTGAAGCTCTTCTCCGATCAGGCCCTTCGTGCCAGAACCTGGGTGTGTGAATGCCTGTATGTTGGTCGGTCAGGCTTATTCGCTGCCTTCCTTTTTGACACCTGTCTAAATTGCACAGCGTGAGCCGGCGTGTTTGGATTTGTCACCCATTCCCAGTGAGAGGAGCTGATCTGGATCGATTTATAGGCAAGCTTGTTCCATAGCCTGTGTACAGTCTGCCTAGCGCTAAACCTACGGGGTTTCTTATCTACAGGTGCCAGCATGGGAAGACGGTTTCTCCACCATTTTACAGGTGAGGGAAATGAGATGTGGCAAGATAAAAGACCATTTCTTGCAGAAATCTCTTCATAGCCATGGTTTACCATGGTACAGTTTGTTGATGCTTGCCGTCTTTACTAACAGTACAGACTTTGAAGCGAGTGGCCTTATCTCTGAAAGCAAAGTGTGGTTGTAACTATTTTGAGTTGGAGTGACTACTGGAGTAATTCCACTTCCCCACATCCTGAGAACCAAGAAAAATTATTTGATATTATAAGGACTGGAGATTTTCACTGACCCTGTTGAAAGGGTAAAGAGGGAACACAGTAGCGTGGGTAAAAATGTAGCTTGCCTGCAGGTTTGATTTATAGCTATTCTGGTCTTTCCAGTAATTAGTTACTTACATTGTATCAGTGAATTTTGCATTCCCCCCAGACCAGAAGGCTACTCTGATCTTCTGTAAATACTGCAGCACTCGCTCATGCAAGGAGCAGAAATTATGTTTTTCCTAGAGCAAAATGAACACAATTAGGATGGAGCTGACTGTGGAGAGAGAGAGTGATAACAGAATATGGGCCCATTTTTCTTTGTTTTTATGTCTGTATTGACCTTGGCATGTAAAGGGCAGAAGTAGGTGCCGTTCGGTTGTTATCCTGAGCTTTGTGAGCTTGAGCCCCATTTTTAGAGCCTGCCGTTACAAGAGACCCCGGCGGTGCCCTCGCAGGAGAGCCAGCGCAGGGGTCCTGGCAGCCCCGCTCCTTCTGTGGCTCTTCCAACGGGGCCGGGCCTGAGGAGGAGGCCGCGTTTGGGGGCTGCGTCCCTGGGATTTTGCCCAGCTCTGCCAGTGCAGAAGTGATGTGAAAGGGAGTGTTAGCACTCACTATAGCTAAACTCAAGCCCCTGGGATAGAAAGGCTGTGGAAAAGTTACTTGGGCCCTGGTATGGAATAGCATCTTGTTCGATGCGATGTAGCATTTGTAGCTTTGTCACTGGAGAAAAAAACAAATCAGATCAGCTTGTCAGAGAGCTAAATACAACTTTTATGGTAGATAATAATGTATGCATAAAACTGTTGTGTCTAGGCAAATTTGTAGATTGTTCTCCATTTGTCATTGGTGGCCTTTAAACAAAGGATAGTACTAGACTGTGATAGATCTGTTTGACTAAAGTCAACAACTGCTTCCTGCTGCTTCTGTTCTTTTTTGCAGCGCACCCTGTGCGCGCTCTGCAAATGTGGTGAGAAGGTATTTGCAAGCGGGCGTTCAGATCAGACACATCCGTTCAGTGGTGTTATCTGTTATTCCCCTTTATTGGATAAATTTTGCAGCAAGTTAGGGAATACAGCTTTGCTTATGCAAATGGTGGTTTTTCTTGAAGCTTGGTTGTATTTTATTGGCACATGGAGCACCTCTCATCCTGTCACACTTGTGCTTTGGGGCTAGGCAGTGTCCCAGAGCACAGGTTGTCCCGAGAGGCCACGTGGCACTGAGCTCACCAACCCTTGGTCTGTCGCTCGGCTCGTGACTGTGACTGCAGGGCTGTGACAGGAGGAATAGCTGGGAAGGCTTGGGGAATCCCTCTGTGTTGTGCCTTGGAGGATGGGCTCCAGGAAACCCTCTGGGATCAGACGTGATGTCGTCCCTCACAAAGAGCCTGAACTCCAGCCAGGTCAGGCTACTTAAGAATCCTACCTGTCCTGGCATCAGGTGATGCGAGAATCCCTTTGGAAAGGACTGAGGGTATTTCCAAGGGAAGATTTCCTGCTTCGTGTTGCTTGCCTGGAATTATCCCCTTGAGGGCAGCTGGTGTGTAGAGACTGTCCAGTCTGCGGGCTTCTCGCTGTGCTGCCTCTGGCTGTACCCCAAGTTTTCCCTGGGAATGCCAGCAGAGTTCCTGAGGAGAGGCTGCTCTGTGTGCACAGGGCCTCTCTCCCATGAAGCTGTGGAGAAGGTCCTGGTATTAATTAAAGGACTCTCCTCCCTTGTGTACTGACAGAGACACCATGCATATGCTTCATATCAATTTGGGGTTACTAGTCAAGCCTTTTGGTGCAAGGAGAGTTGCAGTAAATTGCTGCTGGGCACCTTGTACCAGTACGATGTGTATCCCGAGAAGAAATCACGGAAACCTGTTAGGTACAAGGCATCATCACATACTGGGAAAAAAATACATTGCACGTTACATGTCAATGAAAAGCTATATATGCCTCAGCGTTAGCGCTTCAGGAGAAGTATGCTGAGGTACCACCGTTTCAGCAGATGCAGTGTAATGCTGTGAGTGCTGGCAATAGCACTCCTCTAACACATTTTAATAGGGGACCAGATACTTTGTTTTGTTTCTTCTCTTGATGGCACAGCCAGACCTTCCAGGACAGCTCTTGGGCTAGTCAATTATTAAAAGAGGATGTTAAATATTTTACAGCTTCATTTTACTTTTTAAATTTATCGATACTTTCTTCTTCTTCTTCTTCTTTTAAGAGTTTAAAACAGCAGAGGAATAAAATCACAATATATGCTAAAAACCTATATGGCTTCCTATAAAAGATTCAAGAAGAACAAAGCTTTGTAAAACATTCGTATCCTCCCGGTAGCCATGTTTCTTTCTTCTTTACTTTCTCTACAGTATTTGTCCCAATCCATTTTGTTGATTAACTGCCACCAAAGACACTTTCTTGTGGGCTTAGGGGTTTTGTTTGTTTGCTTTTAGCAGAGATTTCACTGTGCGTTTTTGTCCAGCACATCTGAGCTTTTCTTGTGCACGATGTTACAGGAATGTAAATACAAGCCCATGTGCCACAAGGGTTATTTTATAGAAGATGAGACATGAGAATGCGCTAGACATAAATTACAAATTCTTAACAAATGTTGTCTCCTACTTGGCCATATTCTTAGGCACCTGCCTCCTAGCACTTCTGTGAGTTGGGGGTTTTTACAAACAGTAATCAGAGCCAAAAATCATAGAGAACCCGATCCTAGAATCACATTTCCGCAAACACCAAAGACACTGGGATCTGAACTTACTGCCTTCAGCACGTTAACAAAACTCTGGTACCATGTTTGCTTGGTGATCTAGCATGTGGATAGTTCAAAGCTCTGTACAAACCGTGTTGCTCTTCTGAAGGCGGCACTTTACTTGCACACACCGCAGCACTGCTGTGGCAGGAACAGTCTCTTGCAGTGACTGCTGGGTCTTTGTGACCTTTCTTACAGTAAATGCCATTAAATTGCTCATGTCCAGACAGCGCTGGCACTCACTAACATCCAAGTGCTCCTGACACGAGGCCTCCTGCAAATGTGCCAGGCAGCACTGACCCAGCGTGCTCATAGCTTAAGTGAGGAAGGAGGCCAGAGGTGGGCGAGCTCGGAGGATGGGGGCTGCAGGACATAGCGCTTCTGCTGGGGCTCTTGTGAGAAGGCAGTAGGACCCTGTGGGCTGGAGGCCACCTCTTCCTTCCCCTGCTCGTGGTAGCCAGGCATTTGGCCCCTTGGGCCTGCCATCTGGCACGGTTGGGCACTTTGTGCGTTCAGCATGTGCCTCCCCCACGTGGCTACGGGACAAAACCAGCAGTGGGAAAAGTAAAATAGCATTCCGGCATCTCTTAGCAGGCTGCGTGGCTTTATGGGGCTGCCGCTGTAGGCTAGTATTTTCATAAGTAATGCAGTGGTTATTTTGAGATATATTATCTATAGCAAAAATGTCTTAAAAAGAAGCTGTTGACATCTTAACAGAGGCAAAACTGTTTTACTGCCTGTAAGGTAGATACTCGTATGATAGAACAGATCTTCAAGCCTGATTCTCCTTTCTCTTTATTGATAGTAAGTTTGTACAGAAATGTTCTTAAAATGTATATTATTATAGTTCCAATTTGCTAGGCACTTTCTGGAACACTGTTCAGAGTGTTCGTATTTTAATCATAGGACCATGCTTGTTTTCTTAAAAAATATTTATACATAGAAAAAGGAAACAAAGAAAACCCCAAAGGCTGTTTTATATTATAATTCCTGGGTCTCCAGGCCTGTCTGTATAACAAATGGATATGAATGGGGGCAACAACTGGCAATCAATCTTTGTGCTTAAGATACTGAATAGGAGATTATTCAGTTTAAATTATGTTGTTCTTATTTCATTTCTAATTAGTAGAGAAATGTGATATATCTTGATGCTATGGTTATGATCATCTATAAAAGAGCCAGTGTGTGTGCTTGTGTTAGAAATAAACAAAAAGAACTCTAAGATAAATGATATATCAAACAAGGAAATTATCTGGAGGTTCTTGGGCTGAGTGCGATGGAAGGACAGAAGGGAGTCTTGTTATTTAGCTCTGAATGATGGAAAATGAGATAGCTTTAGAAGTCAGATATTCCATATAAAATCATGCAGTTTAGTGCAGGAAGGGAGTAAGGCAGGGGTGTTGCTTCTCACTGCAGCTGGCTAGAGCTTGTGGCACTCCTATCAGTAAGTCTTTTTCCTCAGTTTACATGTTTGTGTCTTTTTGTCTTTAAATGGGATCTTAATGAGCAAGAATGTAGGTCTCTTATTTTGCATTCAGATTATCAGATTGCTGACAGGAACAGAAGCACCTCAGCATCTCTTGTGTATGGAGGGAAGGGTCGTGGAATTAGTGTGTGATGTGGCCGGTCTAAAGCTGGGAGGTGGCATCTGGAGAAGCACCAGCTGTTTTGGGAGGCAGAGCTGCAGCATCATGGGAGAGAGGACGTCATCCCCTTGCCTTCAAGTTTGCTCTTCCTTACTCTTTTGGGTTGCCTTTTGCTAGAACAAGGGAACTACCCGAGCACTCAGGTTTGCATATTTGTGCTCCCTGCAAAGCACCATGTCCTGCAACAACCCGCCGTGGGGACCCGTGCAAGGGTTTGGCTGCTGCCGTTGCAGTCGTCGGGGCTCGGGCCGGGTGAGCTGTGGTGCTCCGTGACTCATCCTGCTCCACGTTCTTCCACAGCCTCTCCTTGGCAGCCCCCGCTCTAATCCAAGCTTACTGGAGCTGATGGAAATCGTGTCACTGGCTTCAGAGGACGAGATTCATGCAGAAATGTTTTGGGCTGAGTTGTCAGGACTGGATGTTAAACGAGTTCTCTTTTTTATGTATATATAGAAATAAGTTGGCCTGGAATTAAAAGAAAGTGAGAAAGAATGTGGAAATTCTGCAATAGTATTTTAGTTCTTTGTTGCTTTTAGCAACGCTTCAGGCACAAAAGATGGAATAATCTCTTACTGTCCTACCACAACCCGCGTGATTTGCATCAAGTGCCAAAAACCCCTGTCAAACACCCAGCCCTGTGACTCTTGCCACCACTGCAGAGATTTTTTGTTGTAAGGAGGAACTTCTGGCACCTTCTGAAGGTCAGGTCACAAACTGGTCAGTGTTAGTTCCTGTTAGTCGCAGGCTTGTACAAGTTTCTTGAGGAATTTTCCCAATCCTGACTTACTTGCCCAAACACTTCAGTTTTCTCTTTGATTACCACTGAAACTGGGTGTGTGTTGGTTTTTTTTCTCTTTTTTTAATATGACTTTTTTGCCAAAATTTGTTCTGCTGTTGCCTTAAGTGAGAATGTGTGGCAGGAGAAATAGTATGGCTTTAAAAAAGGCTAATTATCAAACTTGCACACTGTCATAAAGGCTTGCAGTTCAGCCATGTGAAATACTACATATGTAGTTTATTTTCCAATAAATAACTAAAGCTTAAGACTAAGAATTAAAGGAAAGGACTAAAATTTTGTGCTAAATGATTTCATGCCTGTCCATCACAGCTTTTAGTCCTCTACTAGGATTTTACAGTATTCTAGCAGTTTTAGACTTTTAAGTCTCCCCCACCTCTGTGAGGAAGATAGGGAAGTCTGTAGGAACTTGAGTCTCATTACCAGCTCTAATGAAGATCCATGTGTTGTGATGTAAGCTAAAGAAAAACCATCATCAGTAGCTCAGTGCTCTGCACTTGGACTTCCCCAGGTTATGCACATGCATAAGCTAATTCAGTGATGTTTTTACAAGGGAGATCTAGCAGTTCCATAAAAGGAAATCAACCATAAGGTAGATCCATGACCTTCAAGAATATCACACTGCTCCTCTGGCCCATCAGCAAGAATTCAGTCACCTGGCAAACAATGTCCTTTATGAATCTTAAAATAGGAGTGCGAGGACGCGCTGGAGCCTTCTGCTAGCCCAGTAACACTGCCCAGCAAGAACTTCTGCCTTCCTGACATGGCAGACATCCATGTCCTGCGTAACCCCATGTTGATCCCGTCACTAGTTGGTAGTTGGCTTCTTAGACAAGGGTTAATCCTGTGAGAAGTCTGTTTCACTTGGTACCTTGCCAAACTGTGGTCTGGCCTAGTATTCATTCAGAATTAATTAATTCTCTTTCTTGTGGCTTAGTAAAGTAAGGCAAAAAGTAAGGCCAAAAAACCCGCGATTCAGCTGTCCTTGGCCCTCTCTGGTTGCCTTGCTCTAGTTCACACGTGCTTTGGAGCAGGGCTCTGTGAAGCACCTGTCAGGCCACTTGATGTAGTGTCTCTAACAAGGGAGGTTCCTATTTCCAGCTCTGTTTCTGGCTTTGTGCATGGTGACAGGTAAGTTGCACAGCATTCTCTTATGCTTCCCTTTTCCCATTTATGACATGGCTGGAGAATTTTGGCTTGCCGATCAGGATTGCTTTCTGTTGTACAATAAGGACCATATTTTTTGTGCCAGTGTTCAAGGTCATTGTTCTCATTTTCAAGAGGAAGGGGGTGTTGTTTTTGCATCTAATGTTTGAATTTATATGAATATGCAAGTGATGCAGAAAGCAATGTTGATGGCTCAGAGCAGGGCACTTCTGCTCGGTACATGCTGACAGTGCACATGGTTAGTGGACTCATGAGTGAAAATGTGAAAAAAAGGTCTGAGCATCTCTGCCTGGCACTTTGCACGTATACAGAGGCCTCAGCTCAGGCTTTGCCCCTCATTTTGGCCGTGGCACAGACACAGTTCCGACCATCTGAGAGCTGCTCTGGTGGGTAGAGGACCTCCTGCTGCCTGTGATTTGCAGGAGGGGTTTGAGGTCATTATGAATGGAAAGGACAACAGGTGTGCAAGACACTGATGTGTGTGGAAACAGGACATTTTTGGAGTTGATCTTTAGTGCCATAAGCTTCACCTCTAAATACTAGACCTTCCATCCTTTTCTATGGTCAGTATTTTATGCAAGCTGAGAATAGGGAGCTGCTAATCAAAAGTTTTTCAGAAGCAGAGTTACATTATGTTTTATTTCTACGTTGCTTTCCCCTTGTGAAATGTTGAGATAAACATTTTTATAGCCATGGAGTGACTGTGGAGCATATGTTCCTGTAAAAGTTGTCATTTCCCATGCAGGGCTGCTGTTCCCATAAGCCTGGATCCTGGATGTGTACTGCATGCCTGTTGTAACCCAACTAGGTACAGTGCTGATACCCGGCGTTGAGAAGCAAACGCAGATGCACAGCTGCAGTTTTTGAGTCCACACCTAGGTCTGAGTGAAAAAAATGGTTTAATTTTATACAGCAGAGAACACATGCTGTAAGTGTCCTGGAGTAGGCAAGGACAGAGGACCTTTATTTATGCTCTTAGATCATCTAATTGCACAACAGGGACTCTGAGGCAGATACATGGTCTCATAAAAGGGCATCTCTTCAATCCACTGGGTACCCTGGGCATTAAAAGAAAAGAACTAAAATAACAGGCTGTCACTTTCCTCCAGCCTTATTATACCTCAAAACACTCTTCTGGTATGTCGCATAAATAACTTAAATTAAAAAGTCCCATATGCCGTCCCCAGGGTCCCAAATGGTTCTTATATTTCTAATGGAGCCACCATTCCCTGAATTTCAGAAAGGGTGATGCTAAGTTCACCCAATACGCACACAGCGCTCGCATCCTTGGGTATAAATGACCTGCTTGAGCCTGTTCCTCCGATATTGGTGTTCTTCTAACGAGGGCCAGGCTGCTGGGCTCTTTCGGTCTGTAAGTTTGCTTGTTTTTAATTTTTTTTTTCTTGTACTAGCACAGAATTAAATGGGGATGTCGATAAGCCAAAATTCCTGGTTTTTCTGTGGGAGCTGCTCCTAGGGTGTGTATCATAGATGTGAGCTTCTGTCAAGAGAAGGGCAGTGCCCAGAGCCCGCTGAGTCTGTTGAAATACTGTGTGTGGCTCCTCGCTCGCCGAGTTGGGCCCTTGTGCCGGGGAGCCCCAGCTGTGGAGCAGGAGATCCCAGCCAGCCCCAGGGATCATCCCCATTCCCGGAGCTGAGCCCAGGCCTCGCAGTGTGGAAAAGCAGGATGACAAAACGGGTGCGTTGCTGCTTGTTCCGCTGCGGCCTTCTGTGGCCACGGCCAGTGCCGAGCGATCCCAGCTCCACTTACTATAGAAGGCATCCGCGGGGCGAGTCCTTGGCTAGCTTTTGGATGCCCAAATTAGGAAAACTGGATCCGTGTAAGCAAAGGAGAGCCAGGAAGCAGAAAACAAGGATCACTTAGCAGAAGGTGTTGGAGATTCCAGTGGACGATAGTTTGTGGGCCGACTTGTCAACCAGCAGCTGTTTTCCCTTCCTTATTCCACAAGAAAACCCCACTAGATTTTAAAATGTTTTTAACCAAAGAAAATTAATGTTATGCAAATTTTATGATAATTTCATTTCCTATCATTTTAATATTTTATAAGAAAATGTAATTTTGAATTTAAGAATTGTTTATGGTCTAATAGAGCAGCTAACTTCCTGCTAAATTGTCATCCTCAAGCAGAGAGAGGTTTTATTTCTGTACCCAGCATATGCAAAGTGGATGAAATGAATGCAAGATTTGCTATTTGTGTGGGGACTTCTGCAAACTATTATCAAGTGACCTACAAAAGATAAAAAGTAGCCTTACAGTTTTCTTGCTATTTTTTTTCTGTTCTTTAGAAAACAAAAGGCCCAAAGGACCTCTCTCTTCTCACTCTATTTTTCTTGTGTGAGATATATATATATATATTTTTCCCTTTACTTATTTAAAATTCTCTCATATTTGGTGCATAACTGATAATCTGGTAGAATTATCTTAGGGATACCATGAGACTGACAGCTGGTTCACTGTTGGGAGAAGTTTTTTTTTTTTTTTTTTTCAATAACTCACACACCTGAATAAATATTTAAGAGAAAAGTTGTTTTCTAGAATTTAACACCTTGCTCAGACGAATGCCTGAAGGAGCTGTAAGTCTATAGCAAACACCTGAGAAGAGCCATGAAGCTCAAAATGGAGATGTGTTTTAAATGGAAGGCACAGACAGCAGAAACATCCCAAGCATTTCCCTCTTCTTAGACAGTTTTCAGGCTGTTAGAAACTAGAAAAAAAGAGGGTACAGTACTCAAAAGGTCATTTTATAGGTATTATGCCAAGTCCTTGCTAGGTATATCAGACTGATAAGATGTTATTTGCAGTAAATATTAACTATTAAATATTAACTAAATAAGTTCAACAAGACTTTTTTGTGTCAAACTAGCTAAGCTGTCGCTGTTTGCTGTGGCTAAAAATGAGCTACAAAATTGTCCTTGCAGACAATTGACCAATGTTGCAGTTTCCGTACCACTGGAAATAGTTGAGTACAGAAAACACTCTATTCTTTTTCTTTTTTTTTTTTCTTTTTTCTTTTTTTTTTTTTTTTGTCTATTAGTTTTTATTCTGGCTTTAGGGAATGATGACGTGTGTGTGTGTGTGTTTTATCAGGTCCTCGTCACACCACAGTGGCTTGCTTTATAAAAGCTGGCATTGGTAACGGGTCCGTGTGTTTATACGTGTGTGTATGTATACGTGTGTGTATATATATATGTGCGCATGCCTGGGTGGCGAGTGGGATGCACGAGGCTGAGGCGGGAGGGCTGCTCGGGGCTGTCTGGTTATACAGAGCAGGGTTGTTCTCCCCTCGTAGGAAATGAGAGGAGGCAGAAAGTCAAACCCCGTGCTTTGCTTCCAGACAGAAAACAAACTATAGGCTCCTGATTCTCTCTTATTAACTCTATGTATCTTGTTAATCCCGTGAATGTATGTCCTCTGGGAAATGTTTTAAAAATGCCTGGAATTAGTTATCCTATTGAATTGATTTGATTCACTGGGAGGCTTAGGAGAAGTATTAAAAAATTAGATTTTTTTCTTAAGCTCATTCATATAAACCTGAAAGCTTTTCTCATTAGCTACTGTTCAGGATTATGCTTGTTCAGCTCCGCGGGATGGATGGGGCTGTTTAACCGAGTACCATAACTGCTCTCCCGCCGTTGCAGCAGCTTTGGGTGCTCGTGGCCTCTGCTCGCAGCCCTCCCCGGGCGCCTCGCGCGACACGAGCGCCGTGGCCGCAGAGCACGCACGGGCGCCCAGGTTGCTCCTGCACGGGAGGTGCCGCACGCTGGTGGTGCTCTAGGGTGCTCATTCTTTGAGCAAATTCCCTGGTTCACAAATACCACAGGGAGCATGTGTCTCTGCGCCTTGCTGTTTCTGTTTTGGCTGTGGGACAGCAAGGAGAACTTAATTTGAGAGCAGAATTCCAACTGAGTCTTTCCAGCCTCTGCGCTTCCCCACATTGTTGCTGCTTATCTTTAGGGGATGATACTTGTTTGAAGATGTGACTCTCTATAAACTGAGGTTTAACCTTCAGGCTAGATTAGGAATAGGATTTTGATCTGGATTTGAACAAACTGATATTAATGGTGTTACTTGTGAAATAGCAGTGGAATAGGCTGTTACTAACACTGCTGGAATTGTCCCAGGGAGATGTGAATCTTCCATTTAGTTTGAACTAAATGCAGGTTATCTGGTCTCGTTTTCTCTTATTAATGCAGTGTAAGTACACACTGTGTGACATGGTGTGTCCTAGGGCATCAGTTTTTGAACATAGAGAAGACCAGAGATCCTCTGAAGCACTGAGGAGCGTCAATAGATGTGGATAGGCAGGTGGAAAAATCCGGTCCCAGTTAAATAGCTGGAGTAAAAACCAATAAAAAACAGAAAAAGAAGAGTTGACCTTATCATGGGCAATGCATCCATCCTTGGTTTCTGTCCATTGTGCTGACAAAGCATGGCAAAGGAAAGTAAAAATGTGATTGTAGGTAGCTGTTTTTGGTTACTTTAGTGACACCTTTCAGGTCTGTGATTCTTGGGGTCGCTGATGTAAAATCAAATGAGACTACCTTGAAAAGCTAGCGGAAGAAGACAGCAATGCCTTCCATGCCCAAATGCACGATACCCATGTGCTAATCTCTAAAATCACTAGCTTAGAGGAGAGGAAGATTTTTTGAAGGGAAAGCAGTGTTAAAAGTCCTGCAGTGTGTATCATGTTGCTGGGTCAGTCAGACTGATAACGGGTAAGTCTTTCCTTACACACGCTGCACTGTCAGTCCAGGTATGCCCAGATGGGCAGGACCTTGTCAGGAAGCACAGGAACAGCAGGAGGGAGCTGTGGGTTTCAGTCTGTCTTTCTTAGCAGACTTAAGGACATCATTGTCACGGTGAGTCTGGAGTGGTCCCTAATGTGCATTTCCTGAAGAGTACTTTGGCTGCCCCTTTCTCTGAGGGAAATGTCCTTGGATATTTTTAGCTCCCTTTTGAAGGAACTTCAGTGTTTTACACAGGAATAAAATGCTGTCCTTTCTCTTTGAACCATCTCAGGGCTACCAAAACCCTGTTTTTATACCTGGACAAAAGTTCACGTTCTTCTGTGTCATTAATTTTCTAGGGCAAGTTCAAGGCAGGCTGCATGAGGCTCTCAGGAGAGACCTGCCTAGCACAGGGGCCCGAGAGGCTCAGGCATGGAGTAATTCTGTTCCAGGAGCAGAGCTGCTGCAATGCTAATGTGTAATTAAGGTGTTACACATGCCCTCTCTCCCTGGGGATGTGTGACTGTATTTAAATTCTCAGGTGGTAAGCAGTGAAGAGTCGAGTGGCAGAGAGAAATTGTTGAATGGTTGTGTAAACTATATCCAAAAGTCCTTTCATATTCACATATGTCTTCATGAGTCATTGGAGTCAATCCTCAAAAATGGTATCCAAACATTATCCAGACAGTGTGGGTGCTTTGTCTTCTCTCTTCTTTTGCTAGTAAGGTCGGAACCAGAATCCCTCATCTTGTATCCCTGAAGAATGCATGTATGTGGCATTTTAAAACTAAAATCAATGCTGGATGGCTCAGGCTCCAGTGATCAGATTAAAATTGATTTATTTGATCTTTGATCATTTCCATATACTTAAAATAATTTATTAGGTATTTCAGTGATTTAAATATTTTCTCCTTTCCTCCCTCCCTCTTGACTTCCTTAGAAAAGGAAAAATAAAGTATTATTTTCATGGCAATACTGAGGCGTTCTAGTGCAGGATTATTGTTTCTTTGTAAAAATGACTAGATAGGGAGAAGAAGAAATTCTTAGAAGCTCCTGGAACCCAAGTGAATGAGCATGACAATTCAGAGAAGTGCTGACTCCCTACTGTATAGCCTATGTCGCAAATATGTCTTTTTTAAGCTTTCTTCCTTTCTTTTGTCTTTCCTTCCTGCCTGTCAGCAAAATTTACAGCCCTACTGGTTGTGGAGGAAAGGATGAAAATGTGGTTTCTAAGAATTTGGAATCCAGAGGTAAAAATAAACTGTAGAAATACAAAATGTATTGTTTGCGCGGTCAGCTAAGAACAAAGCAAAGCCTCACAATTTATAAAGAAAGCAAAATGTGATGACTTGAGGGGACCGGCTCTCCTCCTTTCTGAGTGCTTCACCGCGGCCCAGATTTCAAGGTGGTTACCTTTGGACGGGGACAGTTGGCAGGTTGAAGCCTGATACTACTCGTGACGCATAGATCTGGCTTCGGAGCTCCTGCCACGACTCTTCCAGCTCTAACAAGCTCTAGGCCCAGCCCTGGCAGCAGATACTACAAATGTTCTGCAGTTTGTTCCCACAAAATACTGCAGTTGTGTTCTGCAGTCTGCACGCTGGAAGCTAAAATTTCCTGCTCCGCAGCCCTTTGCTGGAGCCAGTGTGTGTGTGCTGTTATTCCAAGGCTTGCTCCAGGACGCGTCTGGGGCGCAGGCTGCTGGTGAGCAGATGCTCTTAGGCCTTGCCACGCGCTCCCTGTCACGTTGTGCGGTAGCGGGGGGCGCGCTTCGCCATCACACCTACTTCTGGTGTGATCTAGAGAAGGAAGCGCCCCGATGCTCCGGAAAGGAGCTCCGCGTCGGCGTGCGGCTCCGAGGGCGGCTGCGCGCCCACGGGCGGCCCGTGCAGCGGGTTCGCGAGTCTAAGTCACGCATTCGACGGCTTTGGTGTAACCGTTCTTAGGAAGTTTGCTGGAAGGGCATGGGAGGACTTAGGACACCAGCTGAGTTGCCCAGGCAGTAGAAAGGGCACCACTATTGCCCTTTTCTTCCAATGAGCAAAGCTGAAATTCTGCCTTTGCTTTTACTGGGCCGGGTATTTTTTGGGGAAATCTAGAAGAAGTTATGAAAATGTTTGTCACAAAACATAAGTTTATAACTGTTGCATTCAATATAGGTCCTTTTTAAGTTGTAACAACATCAAGTGTTTAATGCAGTGCAAAATAAATCTCACTTTTGTTGCACTTATTGTATAAAACTAGGCAACTCTGCTCTGCATTTGCCTCAACTGTTTATATTACTTAAAATGTCATTCCAGAGGAGAGCTTGGCTTAGGACTGCAGTGAAAGCCATTTTATTCCATGTATGGCCCTGGTCTTCCAAAGCTATTTTAGTGGGTAGCTAGAAAATATTTTTTAGTGAACCATAATTTCATTTGTGTTTATGTTCATTGGCCAGCTCAGTGAGGGAGCTGCACTGCTCTGCAGTTCTGCCCTATGCTGTTTCAGGAAAAAAAGGGCAGGAATTTTCGGGCACAGGCCAGGGTTGTGTTTTTTAAATGTTTTGTTTAAAATGGCATATTGAAGTCACTGTGTTCTCAGTTCAGCTACTGAGAAACGATACCCTTCTTTAAACAGAGCCTCTGTTATACACAGAGAGCAGAACTGGCGTCTCGCGCTGGTGTCGATCAGCGCTGGCTTTGCCAGACCCCGAGCACTTCCACCCGGTCGCTGTCGCTGGTCCCAGCTTTCACGTTTCAGCTGTCTGAGACTCACTGCTTCCCATGGCTGGAGGGATGGGGCAGATCAGTGGGATCAGGGATCAGTGGGTGTTTAAGTTTTCATCCTTGGGATTGCATTGCAATAATTCTCCACAAACCCAGCTTAAGGAAAGAGTAGCCCTGTGCTGCTCTGGGAACCGCGGCTGCGTGTTTGTCTGCAGGACGCCCCCTCGGAGGGCATCCCCAGAGGGTGCTTAGGGAGATGTGTTTCTCCCACCGCGTTTTCAGTTTGGCATCATTCCATGCTAAAGAAATCATTCTGAATCTTTTTACATTTGAGATCCTCTTGGGTGCTTGTTCAAAATGTCCCCTGATAGTAATTGATGCAGTGTGACCTTTTGGTTTAGGGGAAATGCAAGAGTGATATTTATAATAATGTGCATAACTAGAAATAGTCTTCCATGCGGTTGAATACTCATTTGAAAGCGGAGAACCAGCACCACCTCCCTCTGCTGCAGGTAGCAAACCGTTATTCCAGTTTGGCTGCCCAGTTTCCTCCGTGTAGAGTAAAGCCCTTATTACTTTTCCAGGGAATTTATTCCTGGAGTTAAAAGGCAAATTACACCTCTGACTGTGCATGCAGCCTTTGCATGGAGGCTACCAACTGCTGTCATCTGTTATTATCATCTCTATACTTTCAGTGACCTGGAGCCAGATTTTCAAAGGTATTTATTTGCTTAAGAACCATTAGACTCTAAATGGGATTTCAGAATTGCCTAAGTAAGTTAGCCACCTAATTCACACTGTAAATCTGATTAGGAGGCTTCGTGTATCTGGGGGTGCCTAAATACCTTTCCATAGCATCCTGCTGGAGACGAGCAAATTGTCTGGGAGCGTTCCTGCTTTCCCTGAAGACCACAAAACAGTCAGAACACAATGGATTTTGATAGCTTTTGAAACGAGGAGGGTTTAAAGTGCTGAAGGAGGGATGAAAGCTCCGTTTTTTTTGATTGCTGTTTGTCTTCCAGAGCACTGAGTCGCCAGCCTGGGTCTGCCCTGCAGGGCTGGGTGGCAGTGGCCGTGGGGCTGACAGAACATGCAGTCCTTGCTGCTTTCACCGTAGCTGAGCTATGGTCTGAAGCTATTTCATGCTGCTTCCTTTGGATAAAAATAAAATTTTACAAGAGGCATTAGCAATGTCGGAGTTCTGCAGTAGGTATTCGTCAGCGCGAACCTCAGTGTCTCCTCATTACCATTCCTTGCATTGCTTTCAGTCAGCTCCAGTTCTTGCAAAACTAAGTTTGCCTTTCAGGCATGTGTTCAACAGACTAATCACACAGGACCTTCTGTTTGTTCCAAACAAATTCCTTTCAAATGATTTAAAATTTTTCCATTTGGCTTGGTGCTTACCTTGATATGTCTAACAAAGTAGAAATGAGAAAAGGTGGATGTTATGTTTGCTCTTTTACATTGGTGGTGTAAAGAGTCAGACTTTGGCAATCCTGAATTTTAGGCAGTCTAAATTGCTTATTCCTGTCTTGAGCTTGAATGCCACAGTAGTGAGAAGAGCAGAGTTCTGCCCCTGCAGCGAGCAGTCTGAATAACAGCTCCCATCTGAAAGATGGAGAAGTGCAGGCATGAGAGAGGCTGAACCATCCTCATCCGTGCGTGCCTATTCACCAAGACTGTTTCAGGTGGGCAGTGAATTCCACAGGGAAAATTTGTCTTTCATGTCACTATTTTTGGAATGGCTCAAACCTTGAGATGCTTGAACAGCCAATGCAACATGTTGGGCAATTGCACCAGCCCTGTTCAGTGCATCACGTGGGTACTCTGGCTAGGTTTTATCTGTTCCAGCATTTTACCATTGCTATGTTTTTTCATTTTCTTGTTAAAAATTCTCTGGGGATAAATGCAAAACTATGCTCAAAAAAGCATTACATTTAGAGGTATCTTCCTCATTTAATTCAAATTATAAAGTATTTGGCTTTCTTCTGCAACCCTTGGGATTTTTTTCCTGTCAAATAAACCTAGAATTCATTGGGTACCAAAGAACACAACTATGATTACCCTTAAAAGGGGTTAGGATAGTGCAGCCAAGGAAACCTTTATTAGCATATAACAGTATTATGGTAGAATAGCCCTCAGTAGTAAATGGTTGTTCAGCGCAGCCCAAAGCTAGACCTCATGCATAGATTTTAGTATTTGCTGCTGCCTCTGAGCTTATGGACAAAGTTTTCTAAGCAGTAGCAGGAGAGAGGCCACCTTTTAAGCAAAGGGTTCCAAGCTTCGGTTCCTATGTGGCCAGCACTCCCAGAATTCTTTTGGTTTTGGACAAGGAGAGGGATAATGGATAATAAAAGAGCAGCAAAAAACTGTTACACAGAAGCACAGTGATATTCAAAGAAATTTACCATGCCGTAAAGCTTAAGTCTCAAATACCAAAGACTTGTTTTTCTCCCAAACTAACTTCGAAAAGTCAAGTCAAATTTCCTTGTTTATGATTGGGAATTTCACCGGTGCTGAAAGGCATGGATTTCTTAATGGCAGTTGGATTTCCAAGTATCTTGGGACTCTCTGAACATTATGAATAGAAAAAGTCAATAACCTTTTCTGAGAATGCACCATATGGAGAGGACAAAACACCTTTTTTTGAACAGTAGTTTGCAAAAGGCTTTAAGTACAGCCAGGAAAATATGACTATATTCGTAGTTATAATGGCATGTGTCTGTATTTGAAATGCTGAAACTCTGGTGTGAGCTGTTAAGTCTATTAATATACATTTTACAGTATTCCACTGCAGCTTGAATGCATCCGCTTAGCTTTTGGCTACAGTAGACAGTTTTGGTTTGCACTGGGTGCATACTAAGTACAGTTAGTTAATTAATATTTAATTGCCATTAATGCAGAGGTTCTTGTTACATAAGGAAACTATATTGTACACGAAAAGCCCCTAAGGCCTTCCCTTGCACTAGAAGTAGAATTCTGAATATTTAATACGAGACTTGCTAGCTTACTCTGATTTCAGTTTTCTTTGATATGGCTTGATGTGGAAGCTCTGTGTTTACTTGGTTTTCCTTGTTAGCGCTAATGGGGCAAAGCCCTGCTAAATTCTTGAGCACGCTAAATAGGGAAGGATCAAACATGATGGAAAAGATAGTGGTGTTTGAGTCCTAGGCTGAAACTCGGGCAGTGCATGTTATGTGTTTGTGCAGTATTTCTAAGTACTGTGATACTGCAAACAATAATAACTCACTGCAGCCTTTATTACTGTCTAGAGACTCACGGAAGCAGGAGAGGAACCAAACATTAATGGCTTGGAAATTCGGGTGTGATACTAATCCTCATTGCCATGTCAGGAGCTAGAGCAAGTATATGAACAGTAAAAAAACTCAAACTGTTCGAAATAGGGTGTACGTCCTTAATGCCTAACCCCCGAGATGGATTTGTCCTTCCTGTTCTGCGTGCTGATGGATCTGCGTCCCCTCCCCGCATGGGAGGACGTTGCAGCAGGTTGTGCTCTAGTCCCTCTGGTCTGGCCGCGCTGAACAGGCATCGCGTTGCCTGCGGGTGCGGATCCCGAATTCGTGCAAAGCCCCAACAAACGGGGCATTCAGCGCTCGGACAAACAAGTTGTGTTGGTGAGCGACGCTGCTCTGAGAACAGAGCAACTCCTGTGCGTCTCTGTTAGATGTGGTGACCTGGCCATTTGATAGCAGGTTCAGACGGTCCTGAATACCACATTTATTTGTTTGACAGTCACTGTGAGCTCTACCGGTTCATCAATAGCAGGGATCTTCCTGCAATAGTTTGTTCATTAAACATGAAAATGGCTTACACATGAAAGTGTTGGGGAATCGGAATGAAAAGCCATTTATATTTAAAACACTGGGAGCAAAATTGCTTTTCTCACATGTTCCTTCACAGTGCCTTCCTCCTCTGAGCGCTTTCTGCAGCGTTATTCCCAGAGAGATGATCTCACTAACAAGAAGCAGGGACTGTAAGATAAGCTTAAAGCCTTGATCAGATACCTCAGTGAGTGCTGTGGGAAATCTGTGTATCATGGAAAAAATAGCTTTTTAAAAAAACAAACAAAGAACCTATTGTGATGAAGATCTGTGGATATTATTCTTTGTGTAATGCCAAGAACAAGATCCAGACTCAGGAAATGGTATTTAACTTTATTTGTTATCTTGCAGTTTCAAGTCCTTCAGCTTTTCTCTGCAGGGACTGAATCAGAGGAAAAGAGCACAGTTTTCTCAGGAGATACAGTAGCTTGGGGAGTTCTCCAAGAGCCTTTTCCCCAGGTCGTTCAATGTGTCTGCTCTTTGACTGCTAACAGCAAAATGATAAACTGTCTTTTACTGCAGCTTCTGTGTCAACAAGGGTGGTAAAAATGAAAGGGTGTCATATCTCCAATTTCCATATGTCTGTTTTGGAAGGATGCAGTGCCTCATAGTTAGGAAGAACAGATGAAGCTCGTTTTAACTTACTGTAGCAAGTAAAAGTAAAGAGCTATTTGCATCATTGGTCTCCTTTATGTCCATCTGTCTGTCTCTATTAATTACATGACATGACCAAAGGTTATAGTGGCAAATTCAGATCCTTTGGTAAAAGCATTCCCGTTTCTGACATCATCTTCTTGCCTCTGAATCTGTGGACCTGAAGAGACGGGCACATCTAATGAGACAGACTGTCCCGTCATCCCGCTACCCTTAGAGCGCCATCTAAACGCGTTTCAAAATCCCTTGGTTACCGAAGGCCCAGCCCAAGGTGACGCTGCTGGAGTTTCCCGTGCGGGGAGCCGGGAGCCTGTGTGATGGCAGGAGCTGGCAGGAGCATCAGCCTGGGGTGGCTTCTGCCCCCCATGCTCCATCCTGTTGCATCTCAGCGATCTGCAGCAGGGTTGCTCCCACCGTGCAGTGGGGATGAGTATGTCTTTAGGGGAGCCTTTCTGACTTAAATGTAAAGAAGACAAATGAGGTACTGGTAGTGACACTGGAGGGCATCTCAGCTAGAGTAAATCTGCATAGAGAGAGTGATAAAGTTCCTAGGAAAATATGGTTTGTTATTTCTTTGTTGACATTAGTATAGACTCATCAAACCAGACTGTACTTGGTCATCTTCTGTGTATTCTTCCTCCAGGTTCCCTGGAACTACGTTATGACTTTCTGGCAGTGGACGACTTTCAGTATGTAACCCAGAGATTTTTAGTATGTAACCTGCTGCGACTCGATTTCAACTGAGCAGGAGGCAATCTTGATATTTTATTGTTTGTATTGCAGTGATGGCAGTTGTACGTAGTCAGGACCAGAACCTCCATTCCTAGGCTCTGCACAGAACTAAATTTAGTTCCTGCCCCAAAGAACACCGAGTGCAACCAGACGTTGTAGAGCAAACACGCTTTATCTGTGAAAAATGACTTTATCTGCCCAACTGCAGAATAGTGTAATGAAGTGCAAAGTTGAGAAGAAATGGAAAGCAATTTTCACTTGGTCTGAGACAATACTGCATGGTTCTTCCCCACGTCATTGCGGAGTGGTTTTCATACACTTTTAAGCTGCGGTAGTGATTGCTACTCAGAGAATCCAGTTTTGGCTCAGAAACGTTTTCCAGATCATTTATTCTCACTTAATTTGACATCTATATCCTGAATCTAAGCCTACCTGCCTGTTACCTTCCATAAGCTTGTTCTTAGAGTAAAATGTTTCCTTGATTCAGCAATACTGAGCAATGGAAGTTGAGTATATTGTGGATTTGAAGAAAACCTACTGGAACGATTTTTCATCTTCTCTTGTTATCTTGGCTCACTTTGTAGCCTATTTTGAGCAAGTGTTTTACAGTGCATAAAATGAAAATACAGGTTGAAATATAGTTGTGCTACTAGCACCGCTTTTGCATGGTGTTTTTCAATGTGTCATTGATGGAAGAAGATTTAATTTCAGTTATGCAGTAGATCTGTTTCACTTGGTCGTACCATGAAATACATGTAGTGAAGCCAAACAATTTCAGGCCCTCAGAGCTTTAGGAAGTTTTGGGGCAAGTATAACTTCCCGGATATTTGATGAGATGGTGTACACTGCAACACATACTCTAGAAAGATACGTGGGGGTGGTGCTGGTGGTATTTTTTGCATATTAAATTCACTCAACAAATTATGTGGCCTTTGCAAGTTTTTTTTTTTTTTTTTTGGCAAATTGCCAATCCTCTACATTGATATAAATATGAGACCAAATATTTTGTTAGGATGACAGAATTAAAATGTCTTAAGTGTCAGGAAAAACATGTGTTGGGTTTTCTTGTACTGCTGTAGTGCATTCATTGTTTCACTATAATTTGGTTATATCTATCTAGCAAGATGCTTAATTTTTTTTTTCTCTAGGAAATATGTTGTTTTAATGGCATAACTGGGCTTGGTTGTGGTTTAAAAGGGCTTCGGCCAATTCATAGGATTGATCTGAGGTATGTTTGAGGTATTATTAAGCAGCCTCTGTTATTTGCATGTTCCCAGAACCTAACATGGGAAGATTCTAGCTGTGATGGACTTCTGCCAAGCAAAATGTGCACTAGCAGCTTAAAAAAACTTACATATATATAAATCCCAAATTCACTCACCAGAATGAACATTTGTAGCCTGTGCATGAAACTGAGAAATATCCTGCTCACTGAAGGGCTCATAATGTTAAATCTGTAAATGCCATCTGAAACTGAGCTAATGTTGATGCACACGAGAGTTCAGTACGGTTTGGTTCCAATCACTAGAATCGGTTGGAAAAATTCCAGTGCAGTATTTTTAGCAAGTCACATATTCCCTGAAAACGAAATATGCTTCTGAGACAGCTCAGCTCTGACAAAACGTTGACAGGATCCGAACTGCCAAGCACGTTTCCTGTCGGGTCCCTGTCTCATTCCCTGTAGCTCCGTTGTGGAATTACCCTGTCCCCAAGGCGCTACCTGTGGGAGGACTCTGGGCTGGAGGCTCCAGGCTCCCCGGATCCGTGGCCTGTCCAGGGCACCACTCTGTGCCCTTTTGCAGAGAACGGACAAAAACTGGATATTTCTTCAAGTTTTTCAAGAAGCAAAAAATAATCTAAGATGGAAAAATTCCTAAAGAGTCGGTGCTGCTTTTCTGTGCATTCTTCCTGAGTGCATCGTGCTGGCGGTAAAGAGACAAGTTGTTCTGTTGATTTAGAGACTCGGATCACTGCTGCCTTGCAGAATCGGGAATTGTATCCCTGCAAGGCAGAAGATTAAAGCTATCCCTAAATTTTGGGAGGAGAGGCTTCTAGAGATTAAATGATTTGGCCAAGTCATTTGGGAGCTTCCTTCAAAGGAAGCTGAACTCGGCTCCTGAGCCTTCACCCATGGGGCCATCTGCTTTCCCACATGGAGCAAACCCTGTGCGATGTTCAGTGCCGAGACTTCCCGCTGCCTCCCTCAGCAGTCACAGCGGGTTTGGTGGCATCTGCAGCTCTGGAGGAATCGCTCGTGGTGTAAAATGGGACCTTCTTCTTGCACTTGAACGCTGGCTCCAGGTGCCTGTGTGGGTGTGATGAGACGCTTTTGGGTGATGGTCTGACTGTAGCTGGTTTGGAAGATCTGTTCCCGTGTACTTCAGCTGTAAAAATAGAGATCTTCTCCTCCTATGAAGGAGCCGCTCTGTGCCTTGGCTCAGGCACAGGTGCTGGAGGGTAAGCATGTGGGTGCAGTGTGGGAGACTTTTTCCTTCCTGCTTTTAAACTGTAAAGAGTAGAGTAGCAGACCACACTTTTTCTTTAGTATTCATTTTTTATTTAGCTTTAACATAGCTTGGCCAAATCAGAAGATACCCTTAGAAGACGCTGGCCTTACCAAGAGCAGCGTTTCCCTTCTCTTGGCTGTAGCAGGGCCCTCAGCAGTGACAGCTGCTGGTGTTTGAGTTGCTGCCTCGTGTCCTGCTGCGGCCGCCAGCATTTGGGGTTATTCGGTGGCCCCAGGCGGTGCTCGTGGGCGCTGGGGCTGCGGGGACTCGGGCCCAGCTCGTGTGGGTCCCAGCCCTGCTGTGCGAAACCTTCCAGGCCCTGCAGCGAGCGGCAGGAAGGATGGAGCTGTTCAAGTATCTTTCGTTATCGTGGACTAATTAGGGCTGCCCCAACTTCCTGAGGGAATATGTAGTAATACCCAGTTGTTATTAGGCTGAGGAGGAGAAAAAGTGCTTGTTTCTGCTCTTCTCTCATTTAGCACCTGCTTCTTATACCTTAATGAAATGTAAACTGGATGCAAAGCAAAGCTGAAGGAAAAATGAGAAAACATTCTGCATTCTTCTGAGCCTGTGCAGGGGCCTGTAGAGAAAGCTGGAAGTGTTTGCCTGCTCTGTCACTGTGGAAGGGCAATTGCACAGGAGTCTTGCTCGTTTTTATTTCGCTTTTCCCTTGCACTGCTGAGGCCGGTGCTATTTTGCCCGCATCTCTAGAGAGCGAGAACAGGCTTTGCATTCAGGAGCTCCTAATCGGAAGTGATGACAAGCCCTTGAGCGGGGCGCCGTGCCCTTGTCCCCGTGAAATGTTTTATCCTCTCTGATACCACTGGGCATGTCAGCCGTAACGAGGGCCGGGTTCAGCTGCTGGGCGCGCGCGGGAGTTGATCCCCACGGTCTGTGCGCGGGAACCCCCCACGGGGACATCTGTGGCTGTGCTGAGCCTTATTTCCTCCATTTCATGGGCATAAGATGATGCTTGTACGTTATTAAAAGGGCCTAGCAGGTTTCCTGCAGAGAGACTGGGAAGTGCAGTGCTTAACAGTGTTTATATAATTAACTTTTGATATAATTAATTTAGTGAAAAATGCTGCCATTTTGCAACCGTAATTTTCATCACCTGACAGCATTTGTGCCCCAAGGAACCTGTAAACAGCACAGGGTTCCTGAGCTGTTGTCTCTGATTGGAAAGTTAGGCAATTTTGCTGTCTTGAAGTGAGGATGAGCTGAGATCTAATCATGATATTAATGTATAATCAAAAGAACTTCGTGTAACGTAAGCAAAGAGTTATTCCAAGGATGTGCTGAGTACTGTCTCCAGCTGCGTCATCCCCGAGCTTCACTGAGAAGCTATGAAAGCCCTGAGATGTCTCAAAAGATTTGGGATCTTCAAAATAATGAATGCAACAGAAAAGCACAAAATCAAGTAGATCTTAGGCTTATTTTCTTCACTAAACCTCTTATGTCCTTAGACTAATTTCTATGGGGTATGATTTGTCCTTTCCGTAGTAAAGTTGTGCTAAATTTAGTGATTTAGTGCCCTGGGCCCAACTTCATTTAGTTCTTTTTTTTTTCTTTATATATGTATATATATATATGTATATATGTGTGTATATACATATATATATGTATATTTAGGGACTGTCAAAACTATCTTCAATTGTAGCTAATCTTTAGTTAGCAATACAGGGAAGCAAACTTAAGTAATAATGGCATACTTTTTCTGTGGACGACAATAATAAAGAAAATATGTTGAAACCTAAGCGGGCATGTCCATGGAATCTTTGCAGATCTTACCCTGTGCCTTGTGTACAGTGCCATGTGCATTGTAAATGCTGTGTGTAGTTCATTCCAGGATAATTTTCCTTCAAAGCAAATTTTCAGGGGGTCGCCCGTCGTGCGGTGACAATGTGCAGCGCAGGCTGAGGGAGGTGCTGTGGAAGGACTCAAAAGATTCAGCTAAAACCTTCCTGGGAGTGCTCTGCCTCTTTCTGTCCTCCAAAGAAAACAGCTGTGGTCTCATTTTGTGATGGTAGGCCTGGTTTTTTTTTTCCCCTTTTCTTTTTTTTCATATGCAATTTTCTGGCTGCATCTTCAGAACAGCTTAAATCCTTCCAGTCCCCAGAGAATTTCTGGGGGAGCTTCTCAAGTGAAGGATTTATTGTCTCTTGCCCTTCTTCTTCTCCAGGAGCAGAAGTGACCTCCAGGCTAATGCACTGCAGTATCTCTGATTAGAGAAAGCAGAGTTTTTGGCAGTGCTGTTTTGGAACATTATTCTTCCTTTTACTATGAGCATTTTGGGGTGTGTTTCTCCTGGAAATCACGAACCTGCAAATATTTCCTAGGACTAACCCCTTTAGACACGTTAGGGAGAGAAATTTTCCTTTTCATACCATGGTAGTCCCAGTGAAGCTGGTGCGGTTTCCTGTGGAAAGCAGGTCATTTTCTAGCCAGTTGCGAACTTTGTGTTATTTTAATCAGACTCCTGAAGTTCATGGTTTTTTGCTGGGCTGTTTCCTAGTATGCGATTGCTGTTACATATCAGAATGTTTAGGAACAAGTTTTGTTGTGTCATTTCACGTCTGAAACTTCTAAACAAAATCTTATGTAGCAAAATAAAAAAGTTTAGATTAAATTTCTGTGATTTTTTGTTGTAGTCTTACCTTCCTAAATCTCATTTGGATGTAATTACTGATCAGTCAAGTCTTGCTCATACAAAAGTAAACTCTCTAAGCTCAGTATCCCAGTGATGGGAATAAAAGGACTCTGCATTTCTGAGAGATATAAGCCATATGCCTTACTGAAGTGACAAATAGTTGAGCTTGTAAAAAGAAGGACAAGGAAATGTGGCAGTCGTTGGCACTGATACAATACCAGGGTGTGGGGTGAAGAATCAAATCGGTGATTTTAGGACTTGTACCATGCAGACAGCAGAATTCCTCTGTAATGCCTTTGTTTGAAGGATTGTTTTATCTGGGGTCATTCAAGGAATTAAACTAGTTGCAGTGTTTCAAGTGTTAATGATGTTGCATCAGATTCTCAATATGTAGTTGTAAATCTGCAGTAATGTTATTTAGAGTGAAGGTTGTGGATTCAGTGCCGTGAAGATGAGAAGCTTGAACACAATCATGGTTTCTGTTAACAGAAACTCAACTCTTCAGGGTTTTGAAATTCTGATGTTGACGATAAAAGAAGGAAGAAGAGAAGCAGAAATGTGTGTTACTTCTGATATTGCCAGTGTGAACTGGTGTAACTCCACTGACTTGAGCAGATATTCTCAATGTACCGGCTGAGGATCTGGTCTTAAAAGCCTATATATACTGTGATTAATGCTGTTAGGATCATAATAAGTTTTCTTAATTGCTTCTAAAAGCGTTCCCTTCATTTTCCAGATGGTACCGTGGTTATGATGGGAACTTGCCCAGTAAGTTTTGCCTTTCATGGGATGATAATAACAATCTGTTTATAAGAGAGGTTTTAAATCCTGTCTTCCTACATTTGTGTTCTGCTTTGGCCTTGTTTATTCATATCAGAATGCTTCTGCTTATTTTAGCTGTCATGCGCTCGGTGGTTGATGCTTTGCATAGCAGAGCTGCAATAAGCTGGCTGTGCTGTAGAGGTGTTCAGTGTATATTCAAGATAGTTAAATGATCACTGTTTTACTTCCTCAGCAATTCTTTAAAGATTAGTCAGAGAAAGTAGTGCAAGCCCCGATAAGGATAGTTGAAGTAAATCAGAAATTAAGTATTTCTTCAGTGTTTACTCACTATTCTGATAACTTGCTGTGGAATTCACAACAGTAACCTTGTTGCACATCTAAAATTTTCATGTGTAGTGATTAAGAGCAATTCCTGAATGTGGAAGATTAAAAGTTGTTGGGCCCATGGCTGGTCTTTGATTTGCCTGTGTAAGTGAGAAATTCCCTTGGGAATTTAGGGGTGGCCCCTCCTTCAGCAAACTCTGGATTTGTATTCTGGCCTATTATCATTATCTCCTCCATAATGGTACCTTTTTGGTTTTATATGCTTTTTTAGTTAATCTCTTGGCCATATTTCACATACACCAAGTCTCCTTGGGACTTTGAAGTCTTATGGTTCGGTGGGCTAGTTCCCTTGAGAGCTTTTCAAGGGGTGATTTCAGCCTGTTTGCAAACTGGAGGCGGGGGCAGTTGCCCCGTTCACGCTGTTTCTCACTGCACTCAGGGGTCAACTCCCTTTCACTGAAAGCCGTAGTTATTCTCACTGTGTTACTCCCAGTGCTTGCACTTTAGGTATAGATGTTATGTGAAGTTCAGGCCGTGGGATACTTGTTTGGAGCTGCTGGAGTAAAAATGGTGAATAGTTTGTAGCTGTTGTTGCATTCCAGTGACTGGGATGTTTAATTATATGTAATCTTTCTATGTTATTATTCAATTATTTGCTTTGAGAAAGAGCCAAAATCTACTTCTAGGATTCACAAATGAAAAACACAGGACCTGAGGCCTATCTGCTCTTCATGTAGAACTGATATGAAATTAATAGAAGGTGCAGCTCTGTCAGTTTTGAAAGTGGATTTTAATGTTTGCACCAGAGAGACCAAGGATTCTTGGACTATCTGCTTTGTTATTCAGCTATTTGATACTGCATTTGGGAATAAGGAGGCTGCATACAATGTCCACAGGTGAGACAAGATTGCATTCATCTGGGGGCTGTTTCAAGCTGCCACAGGTGGTGTTCTTTCAATTAAAATAGCTAGCTTAAAATATAAATGACTGCATTTATTACTTCAGCTCTTTCACCTTCTTTGGAATATCCCTGCTCAAGTTACTTTACACATAGCAAATGTTCTTGCTCCCTAGAGAATTAGTTTAATTACTGCTATAGGTGGGTAAAGGATATATAGTGTCTGAGATACTAATTTTACCATGCTTTAATTAAGAGGTCAAGTATGAAAGGCTGCAAAGTACCCACTTAAAGAGAGCTGAACAGAATGGTAGTAGGAGAGCGGGCTCTGACATGAGGAGCTTTTTATTCTGTCCATAGGAATATCGACCTGTCCTTCTGCATTTCATTAAAGTGACGCCTACATCCGGAAACGTAATCCTTTATTCAGTCACTCTGTTTTCCAGAATTAAAGGATTTTTTTTAGTCCTATTGGATCTCAGCACCAAAGCAGCGTGTCTCAGCTTTCCAAGGTGATGCTTGCCCCTAGGTTTCCCTGGCTTCCAGCCCAGCAGTCAGCACTGTGTCCTCTTGGCCAGCGCGTTTGAGGAGCGAGGCCACAAGTGCCCTAGAAGACAGTGCCGCAGTGGGGGCACGGAGGAGGAGGTGCAGGGAACGTTCCCCTCCGAACGCCCACGCTTGGTGCCTCGTGTCTTACCGCCAGCGTGGGTAGATTCCTCCCAGCATTTGACTTGAAAAATCTTGTTTCTGGCTAGCTCACAATCAAGGAAACGGCCTGGGAAAACAATCGGAAGAACTGGGCAGGCAGAAGGAAGGACTCTCTCATAATGAGCTTACACAAAAGTAGTCAATAATAATGCTTTGCCATGGGGTGGCCTGGGCATATCTGAAAAAGTGCCAGAGATGCTTGGCCTGGAGCTAGAGACAACACTCCTATAGTTATGTAGCTGTGGAAATGAGCAGGCACTCCCTGGCTGATCGTTGGAGGTCTGGTCCAGATTGCCTCTTGCCCTTGCAGAAAGACCGACCAGGTAAACCAGTGCTGTTTCTGTGGCTCCAAAGGGAGGAGCTGGTATTTTTATTTGCATCTTTCATTACTACTTGTCCGTATGAATTGTGGACACGCTAAGATGTTCGTGAAATGCGTGATACAGAAAGTTCATTCTCAGAAATTGTGTGTATTTTCTCTTTTTGGTTTGAATTCTGTTTACTTCTTTTCTTGCGTTGAGGAGTGTAACAGTTCAGCTGTGCTACGGCCTTCCTCAGTGCCACCGGCGGAAGAATGGTGCAATACTGGAAAAACACGGAGTTAAAAATTAACAAGTGTTCAGGCACGTTTTTGAACAGTGAAAGCAGACCTTCCTTTCATGCAGTAAAGTTTTGCTGTTTAACTTTTAAAATTACAGCTTACTTGATCGTCCTTTTAACATGATTAAAAGTTAGAAATCTGGAGTGCTCAGACCTAGGCTTCCCTTTTCTAGGTGAAAGACTTAAGGGAAAAATGTCATGTGCTGAATTAATGCTAAAACATAGGTATTTTTCTGTCCTTTGACTTAGAAATGAAAGCTCCAGTATTGGTTGTTTTAGTCAGAAAGGTGGTGGTGGTTACTGTTTTAAGGTGCAAAATACCCATCCAAAAATGATAGTTACTTATCTGAATCCTGTGCATGTCACTGCACTGCTTTGTTGAATATGTGTATATTCAAGCACTGCAATATATTTGTGGTGGGACCTGGTGGGATCAACGAATGGTTTTTTGTTTCCTCAGTGTGAGCATTTGGCTGGTTTGTGTGTTCATCTAATTCAAGGAATGCAATTATGTACAACTAGTAGTTCTCCCCTTAAAAGAGGCCCAGAATTTGCCTGCCAGCCCACCCCTCGCATGGAGAGCCCGCAGGGGTAGCGCTCCCGCTGTGCTCTCATCGTCCCGCCTGGATCTCTGTGCAAGAGGCAACGCGGAGGCGCCTGGGCAAAGCTGCAGGTGCTCTCGAGGGCACAGCCTGCCACCCCTGCCCGCCGCTGCGCGTGAGCTCCCAGCAAACCTGCCATTTCCCTCCGCTTACCTGGAACGTCCCTGTGCCAGGCTCTGCGGAGAGAAAGAAGGGCCGCAAAGGGAAAGGTTTTGGTGAGGAGGGAGTTATGCACTCTGCTAGTCTGCGATATTCAGACCTTTTCGCCCCTCTCGTGGGTTGTCTTTGGAGTTGAGACGTCTGCCTCGGTGCACTGGGAATCCCTGCTCGAGGTGTTAGAGCTCAGATCCTTGCAGAGCAGCTTGGAAATTGGCTGTGGTGAAGCAGGAGATGTCAAGCCTGTGACTCTGAAATGGAAGGGCTGAACCATTTAATATTGTATCTCTGAGGTGGTATGGCTGAAACTTCTCCCTGTGTGTTTATATAAAGGTTATGCATTTTGATACAAAGTTAATCCTTCATCAGGAAAATTGTGGGGTTTGTTTTAGTTCTGATTGCTTTCATTTGCACAGCGGCCTTGCAAACAGAGGGGGATCTCACCTTTTGTGTGAGGCAGGTGCTTCTGCCCACAGCAGCCAGCGGGACAAGTCCATATAAACAAGCACGGCAGGAATTGCTCTGAGGTGGGAGAAACCCACTGGGCCGCCTGGCCCTCCTGTCTGCCAGCAAAGACTTGTTTCACTTGTGTTTGCTTAGAGGATCCCATTTTCTGTCTAATACGGCAAGAGCCCTTCTATGCTTCCCTTTTTACATTTGTACCCAGCTTGGACCCACTCAGGTGACAAATTCCAGGAGAGATTTTCCAAGTGGGTCCCATGTAGAGAGCAACAACAGTCTGAACAGGAACTCTTGTGATTGCGTGGCTTCTGCGGGGCCTTCCATCTCCTCAAAGGAGAACAAGAAAAAAGGCAGATCTCAGTGAGCACAGGCGTCTCTGAGCGAGAGTGCAGCGTGCAGGGTCCGTGTGTCTGGGTTTTATCAGGGGCAAGGACAAACCCGGCTGCTGTGCCTGTCCCCAGGGAGGGCGTTCTGGCAAGGCAGCGCGTTGCAAAGGGAGCACAGGCCTCGCTGCGCTCCGGCTACGTGCAACACGCTGCTAGCGCTCCTGCGAGCTACCATTTCCTATTAAAGTAGTGCCTGTCTGTCCATGAAAAAGAGACTGCCATGCAAAGTGATTTAGCTTCCTGGGAGCTGATGCATCCAGTGCTGGCAGCGACGGAGGAGGCGCCTGTGGTCAGAGGCGAACGCGCCCGTTGGTGCTGAGGTTTTAAGCAGCTTCATCTGGTGACTGGACAGGGAATTGCAGGCACATTTGTTTCATTGCATTGATTTCTTGCATTATTCCCCTTTTGCCTGTTATTGTTTCTTTATCAGTTTGTCTTTGAATAGAAAGAGAGTTCTGCAGTAATGAGAAACTTATGGGCAATGTCCCACTTCTTTCCAGGCCTGACATGTTTATATATGCAAAGAATTATGGAGGAATTAGAAAGGACCAAAGAAGCTTAGAAATTCTTTGGAAAAGCCCGTCAGATTTGTAATTAATGGGCATACAGCAGAGGGAGTGAAATCTGTTGCTCAATACCATAATAGGCAGTGCAGTGCTTCTGCCTCCCTATGTCATCCTTAACAGACGGATTTATTTTTGGTAATGAGACATTTATCTCCTTTGCATCTATTAAAAGCCAGTTCTAGTGTCAAAAAATCAGTTGGAAATGACATGAAAAAGTTAGGTGGTGAAATGTGTTTCTTTTGGTTGCTTGTCTATCAGTTCCTGGGGATCCTTTTTCATTTTATTTTAGTATATTTTTGTCTTGTTGCTGTTTGTGTAGATTATTCAGCCGCTGTTCTGATGGCACCAAATGATGGTGTTTATGTATAGATTGTGTCAATAAGCTTAATGTAATTAATTTCAGGGATAATATTAGTATACTAAGAGTGAAAATAAGTGTTTTTTCCCGGTATTGTTCTGGGTGTGGGCTCTTAATTTTTTCTTCTGCAGTTCACCCCAGATCACTGCCTACCAAATTAAGCTTAACGCTAAGCAGACTTGCTTCTGCTAACTGTCGTTCATGGGCATCCCTGGAGCAGTGATGTGACTCAGTGGGTGAGCAGCAGCCGGCTCCAACCTGCCCAGTGCCACGGAGAAAGGGCTCACACTGAGATAACTGGGAGAAAAATGCTCACGAGTCAAAAAACAGCAATTCTGAGTATAGTTCTTGCTTTGATTTGAAACAGTTCAGTTTGGAAGGTGTTTTCCCACTCACAGATCAAGTAATTTCATATTTAAGCAGGTCGACAAGCAGACCACTTTTCTTTATACGTTCCATAGAGGAGCTTGCGTGGGCTTTAATACAATACAGATGGATATTTTTTGGTAGGCATTTGTTTGAAATCCTGTAGGATTTTATTCAGTGCCTCTTAACGGCCTTTCAGATTGTTCTCCTGCATTCTGCAGGTGGGGTGTAATTTTCCCAGTGAGGTCTGCAGATGCTTGACAACTAGGGGGGAAAAAAACCCAACTGCATTCTTTCAAGTTTGTATATAAGCTGGCTTAAAAAACCAAAGCTGTTTCATGCCTCCGTTTACCTGCATTTTGTTAGCTATAAAAGAGGGGAAACAGCCGGAAGGGCTTAGCGATAAGAAATGACCCAGCAGCTTATTCCAGAGCATTTATTTTGGGAGGGTTGCGTGCTGATACCCCAGGAACGCTTCAAGGTATTGGTGATTCGCGGCAGGCTGAGCTGATGCAGGTGACGTGCGGCTAACCGGGCCGATGTGCAGCGAAACGCCGATCATGACCAAGAACTGCAGCCCTTCTGGTAACAGAGCAAATAACAACATTAAAAGGTTACTCTTCCAGATGAGCTATTTCATCCAACTCCTGTCTTTTCCATGGAAGAAATTGCACATTACATAAAAGGGGTTCTCTTCCATGCAGTACAAATGCTACAATTGTCCTTACCTAATCATTTCCTTTCACTCTTCCGCTCTTACATGAAAGTTATTCTCCTCTTTTGGCTACTGCTGCAGCCTCTATTTCTATGTACTATAAACAAAGCTGCCCCTCTTCCCCTCATCCTCCTCCATGTGCTTCTGAGGAGCTCTGGTTGCTACGAAGCCTTGCAGCCTCGTAAAGCCAGAGCAGTGGGGGGGAAGTGTCCCTTCGTCATCAGCTTCCTTTGGAGACCGTCTCTTCTTCTGTGCATTAGTGAGGTCATTTTTTCCAAAGGCATGTTTGTTGTTCGACCTTTAGGCTGCAGCGCTGTTGCTGCTGCCCGGCTTCTCCGCACTTTTCCTGGCTCTTGGCTTGACAGGCATTAAAATATTTGTCGAAGTCGGGGAGAATAATTCCTATCCGTTCTATGGCGCCCGTCAAACCTTCAGGGTGCTTCTTGTGCAACGCTTTCACGTGTGACGCGCAGGGAGAAGTGCCCCGCGGTGAGGGGGAGGTGGTCCCCTCCGGCTCCCTTCCCTGGCACTGGGCTCCAGCAGACGTGGGTGCCGGCTCTGACCATCACGTTCAGTGCAGAGCTGGGCATGCTTCGCCTTCACAAAAGGTGTGTGGAAAATGACAGCCCTCATCTTACTGCAGGCAGCACTGCAGCCCTCCTGTGATGGGCCAGACTAATTTTTGCAGGCCAGAGATGGCACTGAATTAGACTTTTGTGACTGGAAGCAAGGACACGTATATTCTGTCCTATCTGATAAGTGTGTGTGCTCCT
Source organism: Tinamus guttatus (assembly GCF_059628265.1). Lineage (NCBI taxonomy): Eukaryota > Metazoa > Chordata > Aves > Tinamiformes > Tinamidae > Tinamus > Tinamus guttatus. The sequence continues at coordinate 135,284 of NW_028288950.1, forward strand.
GTACAGTGCGGGCACTCATTAATGTGCAGCCTGTTTAGCAGCATGCTTAACAGAGAGCTTGAGCCACGTAGCTCAGCTCCCAAAAGCTGCAATGCCTATTTCAAGCATCTTACTATCACCTTTTCCTGAAGGAAAAAACAAAGCCAACAAAACAAAAGAGCAGTCAGTGCAGGAGTCATCTGAAACCTGGAGCTCAATATGCCTTCCCAGTGGCCAGAACAATTTTGGCTAGTCCCCAGGTCTCTGGAGCCTACGGGATGTGTTCCACGTGGCAGGGGCTGCTCTGGGAGGAGCCTGAGCCCCTGGGGTCTTGCCTGAGATGTGCAGGAGTGGGTTGCTTAATCCTGGTGCTAGACTCATGTGGGCCCTCTTGGCCAAAAGCACCATCCTACAGCCATGAGAAAGAGTGAAGTGCTGAAGGGCTTTGAGTGTTGAAGACACCTTTCTCGGCATCACACCAGCCTGATCCACACCCCCTGTGGCACCCGGTGACAGTGGCACTGTTCAAGTCCTGCCTCTGTCTCAGAGCTGTGTTTTCTGCGGGAGGAAAGGACAAGGGGCAAGAAAACACATGGCATGACTGAAAATAGAATGTGCTTGGAGAGTGGCAGACATTTAGCAGCTGATGCTCGGTGCGGTGAATTCAGGACATTATTTGCTTCTCGTCAAAATCCAAGAAGCTCGGGGGAATGTTGCTGCCCATTCCGTCGCGCAGTCTAGCTCATATTAGGGATACAAAACCTCTCGGTGTAAGCTTCCTCCTGGGTACGTTCACAACACGCATACATGCGCCCAGAACGCTTCCTGGTACATTCTCTCTGTCAGATCTTACTTGTTTCTATTTAAATGCTTAATAGCGATGGCAGAAGAATAGACCGAGAGGCTGAGTAGAGCATGAGTGAATGCTCGTGGCAAGAAGGAATTAAAAAGTCCTGCAAAGGGAGGTTGGAGAGGAGCCAGTGAAGTGGAATGGATATGAGTAGGATTTCTATTCATGAGATGCAGGAAAGATTGCCCAGAATGTCCCCTTCCAGCATCTTTATTGTTGGTGCCTAGGATATGCAGTTTTAAAAATTGCTGCTTGCACCTGGAGATCCAAATATTTGTACAGTTCAGTCACTTAGAAAATATACAGGAGTTTTAGAGTCGTGCCCCAGTCAGAACATAGATTTTCTACAGTTTGCATGATATTTACAATATAAGATAATCTTTCTTATTCTCTCTTTCTCTGTACTCTGAGAGTACAGAGCTGCTGTACTCTTGTCTTTCTCAAGCTATTTGGAAGCTGTGTGACTACTGCCAAATCAAAATTTAGACCGTTGTACTTGCAAGGAAGGAATTTGTGCCTACCTTGCCCTGACCAGGCCATTCTGTGGGGACTGGGCAGCACCGTGGATGTTGTTTCTGCAAGCTGTAAATCAGTGGTTTAAAAGCAGCATTTTATTTTGCTGTGCTTGCTTTCTGTTAGGAATGTAGTAGGTCAATGTGTGTCTGATCCTTGGAGGTGTCCATAGGAAGCATGTGCTAGGGATGGAGCTTCATTGGGCGCTCAAAGAATTCCTGCCCTATGGCAAACCCATGGAAGTGGCAGCCCTTTGGCAGCCTGAATTCACATTAGGTAAGAGCGATGCTGGGACTTCACAGAGGTCATAGATGTTCCCCGATGACCCTCTGCATGCAGCGAGACTCTGCAGCGGGTTGGCCTGGAGCACAGGCCTTCCTTGCATCATCCGCTTGGGACCCGGGGGAGGAGGTGGGTTGTGCCCCGTTCCTGGCTTTGGTGGCAGCCGCGCAGAATGAATCCTCCACAAGAGACTTCTCTGTTCGAGAGTCCTTTTGTTCTAGCCCTGACTCACATGTATCTTTGTATTAAATGCATCACGTTAAAACTAACGTTAAAACATTTGTGTACATCAGTCAAGCTGTCCTTTCGGTGACAAAGCGGGGGGATTTAACTGCTGCTTGCTAACTTGCATAGTATTTTGGGCATGCTCAGAAAGCTCTTGAACGTTTTCACAGATGATGAATAGGAGTTATCCTGTACAAATTACATAGGGATTCTTCATATTTTGCACTATTTTAACTTCTTGTGGAACCTAGTTCCATCTCGTTACCAAATGTGCCTGTGTCTGATATATTGGATCAAAACGTATTCCTGTCTCCAAATGCTAACAGCAGCACGTTGAGTCCTCTGGGTTTCGGCAGCTGAAGTGCATGTTGCAGGAAATTTGGCACCATTTCTCTTTACAGAGTAATAAACACAGATGATGTTGCATTGGGTTTCATATAGACATGCATGCTTTGCCTCATAAAAGCTGATTCATAGACAAATGGTTGCTATTAGATTTTAAAAATAACAATACTAGCTGAAGTAGAAAGACTATAAATAACTGTCAGATTTCCTACCAGACCCAGGGTGGTGGTTTCTTCTGTTTTAGACTGATTTTTTTTTTTTCCTAACCGCTGCATTAGATCATTATAGTCTATAGCATTTATTGCTCTTCTCTCTTCCAGGAGGCCAGAGCATACCTGTAGAGTTGTGGCTTCTCTTTCTCCAAGCTCTGCCAAAGGTACATATTTACAGCCTATTATTCTCCCCAGTATTCATGTTAAATGTGGTATGGAAACTTTCAAATGTGGGAAAAGTGAGATGCAAAGCTATTGGCAAAAGAAGAATACAAGATGACTTTTAATGCAACGTTTTAAACACATTACAAAGTCCTTCCTCAGAAAGTTGCCCTGAATTAGAACTAAGCCTGAAAATTCAGGCTAATGCAAACAGCACTGCCCATTTTGTGGGTATTGTTTGCTGCAAGGAGTATTCAAGACTGGGCTCTCTGGTAATGGATAAACATTTTGTTGGCTGCAGGAATAAAGCTTTGGAATAGCAGGTCTGCACTGCCTTCCAAATCCCGGCCCGTATCTGCTGGTTGGTGAGATTCCTCAGGAACCCGACTCTGGTATCTCTCTGTGTGAGCACGTGCACTGCTGGGAGCAGAGCCGCCTTCGCTCGCTGCCTGGGCTCGAGAGCCTTCCCCGCTCTCTGTAAGGAGATCTTGTTTTCTAATCAGGCCTCGAATCAAGGTTGCATCTCTGCTCTTCAGCACCTTGGTACCTGAACCGGTGCCTGCTGTGAGAATTGCCCCGCAGGAGAAAGCGCTTTCAGCAGATGTGCAAAATCTTGGCCTAAATTTAGGATAACAGTAAATAAGGAACTGATGTTCAAAACTGTCTCTGCTGTCTGGTTTATTGCATAACTTGGAAGAACTGAAACAGCTTTTGTGATGATAATTGGTAACATGTGATTACAGTGTACTTAAAGAAAGATTTTTTTCTCTAAATGTTGCTGTAAAAGCTCATAATATAAGATGGTATTTCCACAGTTTTTCTGAACTAATGCGAAGAGCATGGTGGTCAGTTTTACATAATTCTATAAGATCCTCTGCAATCCTGACTAAAAATCTGTTTTCTCCAGTGAACTCAGTTGATCTTTCCACGCTTGGTCATCTTGGCCGTGTCTGTGGGGCAGCACAGGAGATGATGAGGATGAGGAGCAGTGGCTGATGAGGAGCAATGGTGCTCACCAGCCCCAGGGCTCCCTCAGTAGAGGGAAGCAAGTGGTTCCTTTAAGCCCAGCACGGCGTAACCCCTGAATACTGCAGTTTGTGCTGCCCTCCGTGCCTGTTAGGATAACAGGCTGGATCTGGAGTTGGATCTGATGGTGCCCCATTTCTTAATGAGCCATGCACGGGGAAGATGCTGCTTCTCCGTCTGAGTGTCTCCACACTCTAGTTGTGCATTTGGAAGGCCAGTTCCCTGGCCCTGTGGGAATTCCCTGGTGCTTTTCATGCTGCCTTGTCCCCCTCATTTCCACGTGGAAGAAAGAGCTGAGAATGTTTCTCAATGAATTTACAGTTTTCCCAAATAATGCTCAGCCTTCTATGGGTTTTCTTGGAGGAGTTATATACAATAGGCCATTGTCTTCAAATGGATTTATTATTTTTTTGTCTAAATGCCTAGTTTGATCCCAGTCTAAAAGGGCTTTTTATTTCCTGCGGCTTATCAGTTCATGCTTGAAACCTTTCGAAGATGTAACTGCTCTGTGAATATACAAGGTATCACGAATCTGTTCAGCACTAGAATTAATGCAAATTATTCTAATTATATCTGAGTCAGTTTGTTATAAAGAAACTAGAGAAAAAGCAAACAACGTAAAAGAGATATGTTTTATAGTTTCTAGAAAGATATGATTGTGATTTATGTCTGAGTTCCTTGACAAAACCAACTTTGACTTTTGCACTGTCTAAAAAGGAAAAGTCATATTCTAGGCTACAGGTTTATGGTTCCTTCAAGATGTTGCATATCTGTGGCTCTTAAATTGTGGCTCTAAGTTGTGTCAGATAAGTTTTCTGTTTAGATACTTGAAACCACGTCCTTTAGAGATAAAAAGGAGGACTTCAGCAAGAGCTTCTTAGGGAAGAAGCCCTTCTTAGTGAAGAAGCTCTTGGTGGTCCCAAGAAGCTTTTTGTCCGTGACTAGGCAGAGTAAGAAAATACGGGTTTTAGCTTAGTTGACTTAAAAGAAATTGAAGTCCTTCTAGTTCATTCTGTTTTAGTTTGGGTCTAGTAAGTAGTTTGACCTTGTGGAGCACAGTTTTCACTTGAAAAGCCTCTCGTATGCGAGTTCTGGAATTTGACAAGCTGCAAAGTTCATGATAAATTATTACAGATCCAGGAGAGACGCTTCTGATACCAGCTAAATAAACTATCAAGGGTGCTATTAGCCAGACTGCACTAAACTTACCAGCAAGCTCCGGATCCCATGCTGCAATGTTGGAGGTAGGTGGGTGGAGAGGGCCCCAATCACCCCTTGTTGCAGACCCCTGTGGAGCATACTGCACGTTGTTTTGTTGATATACCTCTGCATTTCTTGTCCACAATGGACAAAATGTTGAGATTATGGAGCAAGTCTCATCAGCCTCACCAGTAAGAACAACCTGATATGGACAGGACAAAGCCTAAGAACTTCTGTTTGGGCAGGTTGTGGAGGTTTCAGGTTTGTTGTTGTCCGTCAGTGTTAACTTGAGCCTAGATGATATAAAGGTCTGACCCTGTAGCTTCTGCGTTGGATTTTCTCCTTTAGCTTCACCATATTTTATTCATTGATCCTAAGACCAAGACATCATACGTTCCCTGTTTAATTGGGCATTCACTGCTTCTGTGGTGCCAGTGATGAACCATCCAACTCCTGTTCAGTCCCCAAAATAAAAACTATGCCTCCCATCTGCTGATGGTTTATTTTTCCAAAATTAATACTAACACAGGACTTAATCCAACCAAAACCAGGGAAAAAACATGTCCAGAGCATGGACAGGACCATCATAGAGTCCTTAGCCAATGTTAAAAATAAAGCAGGGATTTGAAATATTTTTTAAAAATGGTAGATAATACAGTAGATAATATAGAAGAGGTGAGGAACATTTAGCTAATCATAGCCCAATATCTTTAGTGCTGAGTTCACTAAATCCTAAGAGTAGATGTAGCCATTCCTGTGCTCTGACGGAAGTTTGCTTAACTTACTTCTGTACTTTGAGACTTCAGTGTCCCCAAATATCTACATTTTTTTTTAAATCCAGAAATTTCTTACAATCTGCAAGGATTGTATCCAAGCAGTTCTATTGAGTAGAACTACGCAGCTTGTTCCAGCAAATGCATTATTACCTATTAAACATTTATACAGCAGAATAAAGTTAGACACGGATTCGCAAACATAAATAAAACCTATTCCCTGCACTGTGGAGCTTCTAGCCTAAATCATGCACAGCTGCTCGTAGGAGGAAGAGTGAGGTTTTGCTGAAAGAAAAGTGATTTCTGGGAAGACTATAACTGCAGAAGGGAATTTGCAGGTCTAACAAAAGTTGTAAAGCAGAGTGGAAATAGACAATGAAGTAATGCAGCATAAATAAATAAATGGTAAATATGAAATGGAAGAGTTGTGGTTAGCTGAGAGAGAAGTCTGTGTGTGAAATAGGCAGGAATGAATAGGAGAATTCTCTCTTTTAGCCACCTTTTGAACATTCAAGCAAAGATTGCTGCAGCACCCAGGTCTGCCTGCAAGGTTCTGCAGAAGGATGGGACACTTCAGTTTCTTGCCATGGTTCTCTGCAGCTCGGCAAAATGGAAACAAGTCTGTGAAAGTCTGTCTCGAAGCTGTATATTCTGCTGTACCTGCAGCTCCTCCACTCTGCACTGATCAGAATGCAGTGGTGGTTCCTCCGATGCCCTTTTATCTTGAGTGCTGTAGCTATTCCCTCTCTTCTGAACACCAGTTTATAAACCTGTGTGGATTGATTCTCTCTAGGTTAGTATTGAATTCTTCAGGCTTTTTTTCAGGTTGTTCTCTCTCTCTCTTTTTTTTTTTTTTTTTTTTTACAGCAATATCAAGGAATTCAAAAACAAAGGGTTGTACAGATGGTTATATCTGTTGCCTGGAGCCCCTGTCCTACACGGGAAATGCGTAATGAGCTTCTAGGCAAATGGAATCTCATTAAATCCCTAAGTCCAGGTGACTGTATAGGAGAAAAGATAATAATGATATTATCCAGGGCTGGCTCTAAGAAAAGATGCATACAATGCTAGATTGCCTATAGCTTAAAAAAAAGTCAGGGCTGCTTTTGGTCTGCATGTAAGCCCTGAAAAACCAAGCTGGCTGCACTGCTGAGGGCAAGAGGGCATAGAACAGCAGGAGTTCTGGTTTACAAAAGCAGTGGCACCTCCCTCTTTCTCCTCCTCCTCGTCCTTGCTGTCTCTTGGCAGCAGCAGGGCTCCGCGGGACTTTCCTTCCACTCGCGCTCATCTCAGAGCCACTTTGTGTCCCTGCCTCTTCTTTCTTTGGCTTCAGTCATGTTGGCACAGCCCGAGCCAGTGCTTGCTCTATCCAGTTTGTTTTGCCTCTACTGCTGAGAAACTGTGGGCCTATTAAAACCAACTCATTTGTGTTCTTAGTAGTACCCACTGCAAGTAATGACATGGCATTTCCAAAACACTTTATAGGGTTCTGCCAATTTTGTTTGTGTTGCAGTGGTGCCTTGAGGTTTTGTCTGAGATCTGGGCACAGAGTAGAACACGTTGTCATTGGGAAGTGTGGGCGTTCTTGTATACAACCTTGAGATATGTAGCATTAAGGTAGGCTTTTTCCTGTTTTTGAAATACCAGAAGATGAAGAGACTTGACTCCACTCATGAAGACAACCTCAGTGTAAGGCTAAGGCATGAATCTAATGTTTTTGACCATGGCTTTTTAGTGTCTCCTGGACCATCCTTGTCCCTTCAACAAATCTGCATGTGATATTTGGAAAGCAGAATCTTTCTTTTCCCCAACACTGCAATTAGAGTTCTCAGGCCATTATACATCTCCCTTTCCTTCACCACCACAGTAATTTTTAATGCACAGCTATCAGAGGAGTTGCTCATTTGGCTGAATTCAGCAATTCTTACCAGAACGCTTGAGGAATGTGAGAAATCCCATGTTGGAGAGCTACTTGCACCAAGTTGGCAAATTCAAGCTGTCAGGAAAGGGACATCCTGTCACCAGCTTTTGTTGTCTGCCACAACTCCAGTGAAGCAGGGGGGCTGCTCACCCCATCCGTCCTGCCTGCGCGAATCGGCCAGCGCATGCCCACGTGTGAGCCCTTCCACGCGGTCACGGATGCAGGATGCCAGGCAACGGCACAGCTACTTGCTGCTGGTGTCTGGTATGAAGACGTCCAAGAATGAAGTCCCTGTCATGGGTACTCTGTGGATTGCTCCCTGTAAGCTTCTCCCCATCAGAGGGCCTTCATTGGGGTCTTGGCTTGACTTGGTTCATTGACTACATATTTCTGAGTGCTTGGGTTTTTCTTTTGATCCAGCCTATGAGCGGCTCTCAGAACTTGCCGCTCTGCTGCTTGCCCTTCCACGTTGGTTGTGGCCGGGCTGGCCCCGCAGCCTGCGCGACGTGGTCGTGGTCGTTTGCTCCTTTCACAGGGTGTTGGGAGCATTCGGGGCTGGGCCTCAACGGAGTAGTCCTGCTCGGAGAGTCACCTTGTAGCGCATGGGAGGGGACAGAAGTTCTGTACCCAGGTTATAGTGCCCTAGCCTTGGAGCTGCAGTATCACTGCTCCCATGGAGTGCCTCCTTTTAGATTTGGCGTACACCCAGCACTAAGTTGTGAAACTGGCCTGAATTGACTTGATATGGAAACTAATTTTGGAAACACAATGCAGGGAAAGGTAATTTGTATAGAGTCTAGTGGGCACTAGTGCCAAGGAAAGGCACTATCTCCAAATCAAAATTTGCTGGCAACTAGAAAACAGCTGAATGAGGTAGAAGAGAATGTGGCAACTGAGGCAAATATAAATCATGCTTAACAGAATATTACCAAGAAATAAAATTTTGTCTCTGGAAGGAAAGCAAACAATGCCAGAGCAAAAGCTGGTGATCTGAAGGTCAAATGGTACTGGAAAGCTGTGCCAGCGTTAAACATTGTTTTCTCTCCCAACCTAATCTCACAGGCTGCCGTTTTTGACCTGCCCCAGAACCAAGCTGGCTAGCTGGATTAAAGGATGTTTGTCCTTTTTCAGGTTGGGATCTGAAAGATCAAGGAGGTAAATTGTTACTTGCAGTTGAACAAGAAGGGAGGACAACGACAGAGGAGAAACACATGGGAAACATCTGCACCAAGGAGGCATTTTAGAAATAAGCTTCAGCAAAAGGGAAGGAGAAGCAGCTGTGCTGTGTGCTGCAGACCACCGGGGCTGCGGCAGTGATAAGGCTTCACCCAAATCGCAGGGACAGACAGTGTGGGACACAAATGGCAGCTTTGTGGCTGAGACCCGTCTCTAATCCGTCTGAAAGTGAAAATGTATAGCCTCTGTGGCCAACCTTTAACCTAACCTAGCCCAGGGGAGGGAGCCGCATGCTTTGCATTCATGCAGGGTAGTCAGTGAGCATAAAGAATGATTTATTGGAAGCGTAAGGTCCTCCCTGGAGGAGAGCCTATCAGCCTGCAATCAAGGAGGACTCATAATCGCTAGAAACGGATCCAAGTCCTGGTTGCTACTGAAAGATGTGTTGGCTCTCTCTGTGTTGATGGGATATGGGGAGGTAAACTGGAAACTGATCCAACCAAAATCTTACCCAGCAAGGACAAAATAGTAACTTTCTGACCTGGGGAAGCTGCTTTCCATCTTTTTATCTAATGATAAGTTTCTTTTATGTGATTTTTCTGGTATTGAGAAAGGATATTAAGTAGATCCTTTTTCTGAAATGCAAAGGTTTTACCATAAATTGCTAAGATGAGGAGTCCTTGTTTCTCTAGATGTCTGACTTTATATCCTTTTCACATTGCTCCTTGGGAGACTGATCCAAAGCCCATGAAAGCAATCATTGGCTTCATGTTACAGATCAGACTTTGGATCAGAAATTAATTCTGCTTTTGTGCCTGGGGTTGTACTATGTATACCTCACAGCTCAGGCTTTGTATCCCATAAAATATACATTAAAGAAATCAGTATAAAATTCATCTTGTATATCCAGTTGTCTTTATTACCCTTTGAATTTATAGCAAGTCTTCTTATGCTTAGAGATTGTGATTGCATTAGAATTGATCTAGTCACTGTTTTCATGGTTCCGTGGGTTTTTTTTGTTTGTTTTGGTTTTGGATAAGAGTATCTCAGCAGCTCTACAGGAACTATGCTCAAACTATTCTTATACAACTTCACCACCATTTGCACATGAAACACAAGAAACTGTAGTTGTGGGATTACTTCCTAGTGAATAGAAAAGGTAGATAGTCATTAACATGGCTTTTGGTTGGGGCTGTTTTCTTTTCTGCATGCGGTGGGCTGGATGAAGAAAAACAGCACATTTTTCCATTAGGCGCAGTAAGAGGAAGTTTTGCTTCCCTGGTGAAAAGGCCCCTCCCAAAGGCCGCTTTCAGCGTGGATGGGGAGCGAGAGGCTTCATGGTCCAAAAGCAGATTCAGACTGTCGAGATTTTGTTCAGTGTCTCTTGAGCTTGGCAGTGGTGCCTCAGGCCTCCAGGCTTTGGAGTTAGGTCGGGCCTGGTTTGGTTCTGTGCAAATATGTGCGTTTTTTGACTAGTCTTGAGAAACCAGGACCCTCTGTACTCCAGATGGGTGCTGAAGCATCCAGTTGGAGTTCAGTGCAAATGTGGCAGTTTGTGTTGACGAAACTTTGTGTTTAGCCTTAGCTCAAACCTGTTGGGTGGCAACTGCTTCAGTAAACTACATAAAAGCTGTTTTAGCTCATTCAGTTGTAACTCCTGTCCTGTTGTCACTGGGCAGGCTGTCTGCCTGGACACACGGGCCTTACAGTGATGCTGCTGATGAGTACACACTTTGTGTGGCTTTGTGCTAGGACCTTAGAGAAAACATGGAGTCACCACTGCTTTCCACAGCGCCCAAGGGGCTTCCTGCCTGGCTGTTGAATTGGCTCAGGCTGCTTGTAGGAGATTTTGACAGAGCTGCTGCACAAGGAGGCAAACCCTTGGGCAAAGAAGCTGCTCAGAACATGTCTCATTAGTGCATTGACCTCTCTATCTACTCAACAAAATATCTGTTTATCCGTGGGAAGTTTTTTGGTCAACTAAGGCTCCACTGTGTCCTGTCTATGAGTTACTCCATCAGTAATTTTCCTAATGTCCTGCAACCTTTGAATAAAAGAGCCTTAATTTTCAATGTGTAGCTGCAACTAAGGGAAAGATGAGCTACATCCTCTAAAACTCTGTTGATTTGCTATGCTATTAGTTAACAAAAGGGGAAAGTAAGAGGTCTTGAACTGGAAGAAGGGAAGATAAGATGGCGTGTAGGAACCTGGCTTCCATGGCAGTAGGTACCTGGAAATGTGAAAGAGAGAAAGGCTGATCTGTCAGTAAATGGTGGTGAAGGAGCCTCAGGATCACAGTTTGCTGCCACAACTGGACCAGGGTTTTCAGCTGGGGCCTGTGCAGAAGGAAGGAGCAGGTCTGCCCTTGCTGTGTTGTCCCCTTCACTTGCCTTGCAAGCATCCTCTTTAGGATGTGTGGCGTGAAAGAGGGGAGAGGAGTAGCAAACAAATCCTGTTTACTTCCATGTCTTCATGTTTCCTCATTGCTAGAAGTTGAATACCCAGGATTTTCCAAAGGGCTTTTCCGTTATTGAAGTCCTTCACGAAGCATGCGCTGTTTCAGCTAAACCAAAGGGTCCGCGATTCCGTTTCTCCCGGTGACCACATCTCTTGCACAGACAGCATAAGGCCCCTACCAGCCCAGGAATTCTAAACCAATTTTCTCTTTGTGAGGCTCTTACAGTGTAAATGAACTATGTAGCAGATACAGTATCAGGACTCTCTTTTTAGTATGAAAAAAACAATCTGACAAAGGGAGGAGGCCTGGGCTTTAGCCTGGATCCCTTTAAAGGCGGTAGTCAAGACTAGGCAGCATCGGTACCTCTCAAGTGTGTACAGAGAGCAGCAAATGTTTATCCATCCCTTCCTTCTCTGTGAAATAAACACTGAAGAAAGATACTGCTGCCCTTCAGAGAGCAGCTCTGTTTCTGTACCAACCAGCTCTTCAAAGGAGACATCTCTTTCTTACTGCAACTATAAAGAGACCCTGAGCTAAAATATTTCGCATGCTTTCACGGATCTGCAGGAAACATTAAGTACACAAAGGCAGAAAACCAGCTATTTCTTAAGACCTCGTTTAAAAGTAGGAGTGGAGAGGGAAGGGAGTTTGTGGCTGCTTTTCTCAGACTCGGTCTGAAAAGAGAATCGAGCCGCTGAGCTTATTTTGCATAAATGTATCTTGTTTCTGAATATTAATTAACACCAGCTGCTGAACCAGAAGGGCTTTGGGGCAGTTACGGTTTTTGCCCCACGGGGAGTGCTTGGCCATCCTAATGATATTTTTAAAGATGTCTGTTATTAAAAAAAAAAAAAAAAAAAAGTCTTGACTGTACCACTATTTCTTAGCTGCTGCTAGGAGAACAGTCATTGCCCAGTGCTTGGCTGCCTGCCTTACACTGAAAAATGCTATTTGACAATATGTAAAATACAGGTGTTTAAAATAGTTTTATTTTTACAATCAGATTTTACTACTGGAATGCATTAGATTTTGCAGTTGCAGGCGAAGTGGGAACAGCATGAGAGAGCACAAAATAGGAGTAATTCCTCCTGATATCTGGTTATGGAATAACTGCTCTTGGTGAGCAGCTTCGGTCATGAAAGCTGTTACACAGGAGTGAGCAGGACTGTATCTCAGTGAACAGTCACGTATGCAGGGTTTTGAAGAACAGACCAACTCAGATGCTGCTCTTAAAGTCCAAATTCACTTCTTGGCCACAAGAATGTCTCACAATTCCTTCTAATCCCATCTCCTGTCTCTGCTGGTGCCCAACATCAGAGGTTTGGGGAAAGGGTTAATACAGAGAAAAACGCAAATTGCTACTTTCTCTGCGATGCTCCTGCCTTCCACTAACTTGTGGTTCACTGTTTCCCAAGCTAAGAGTTTCTATTAAGAGCCTGTGAAGGATCTCTTGTTCATTTTTTGAAATGCATTTTTTGAACTTGGAAACAAGCTTGACCTCCGCAAAATCCTGTGGCAATGAGTTCTGCAAAGCAATTATGTATTATGTGAAGTACTTCCTTTTGTTTGTTTTAAAACTCCTGCCTAATGGTTTCTGTCAGTACCCCTTATATCCTGTGTTACCAGAAGCAGTGAAGCGTCATTCCCAGGTTAGGGGGTTTGATGCCCTACAGGATTTGATACTGTGCTCTCATTTCCTCTCTGGGCAATGCTCACCCAGCCTGGAGTCCCTCCTTGTCTGTTCCCTCTCCCCTATAAAGAAACAGTTCTGGAGATTTCGCCATTCTTACTGCTCCCCTCCGCTCCTTTTCTAGTTTTATCTTTGAGGCACTAATCCAGAAAAGACATGATACCAATTCTAAATGTCACTACTCATGAAATACTTGTTTCTTCTTTTTTTTTTTACCCGGGCTTTTTGGTGGGCAGTCATTCTATAGAGTATCACCTTACATGTAGATTTAAGTCTTCTAAAGCACATGCATACAGAGAGTAGTCCTTGTAGGGAAAGGAGGGAAGATATTTTAGGGTTCTGTTTTCCCTAATAAAATGGGAGAGCAATGCAGAGGAAGAATGCAATTCAGAAATAAAAAGCATTGTTTTTTTTCTGCCTGTTCAGATTCCAGAATGAAACTATTTTACACCCAGGGAACTTAATCAAAAACTGCCTGGACATCCTCTTCCTTTCTGTAGCAGCTGTTTCCACTCAGTATTTTAATGAGTGGGCTGAACTAAAACCTTTGGGGAAGGGCTTCCCCCCTTGGCATCTCTATGTGAAAGCCTGTGCTGCAGTATCCTGCTCTGGGCTGAATGAGTAAAAGCCAGTGCCTGGACAGTCCAGAGGAAGGGCTGCATCATGTTCTCGGCTGGCTGAGCTCCTTAATGCAAGCTTTGAAAAATTTCCCTGGATATTAATCTGATGTGATTTTGGCCACAAGAAGTAAGTATTTAAATGCTCTGAAGATTTAAGACTTCTCCAGTTTCTTTTGTTTCCTACTATTAATAATTTGTGGAGTATCTACCCTCTTTGGAGGTAGACTCTGTTTGAATTATGTCATTTTATGTTTCCTGTTAGCTGTTTGTATTTTTTCTAAATGATTTATAGACTCAGAGCTCACGTTGCATGCAGATTCTTGGAGGAAGGTAACTCGCTTGGTGGTGCATGATGTGTGGTGGAGAGCTTTGTAATTGAATGGAATTCCTTTACAGATATTTTTTCAAAGCTATTTTTGAGTCTCATTTTTCTTTGCCTGCTTGATTTTTTTTTTCCTAAGTGTGGTGTATTAACAGCACATCTGTTTTGCAAGTTTTTGTCTTCACAGTAATATAATAATTTCTCTGTCCTTTGTGTGCTGTTTCACTCTCAGCAGAACAGAGAAAATGGTGAAAGCGGCAGTGCTTTTCTTGCTGGTTTTCCTTCGGCACTAGATTACATTCACTAAACTCAGCAAATAGCAGAATTCCCTATGGAGTACTGGGAAGCAGCCCAAATGCTCTACAGTTGTATTTTGCTGGACTATTCTTGTAGCAGGGTTTTCTTTCTTCCCTTTCCTGCCCGCCCTGCTTTTTTCCTTCTCTCTCTCTCTCTTCCCTCCCCTACCTCCCAGTCTGTTGAATTACTTTCTTTTGGGACTGCATTCCACACCGATTCCTTTCTCAGATGGCCTTAAATTCCCCCCAAATGAACATCCCAGCAAAAGTAAAAGAGATGCCCAGTGACTAACAGTAAGTTCAGGTTAAGAAATACTTTACTGCTTGGGGAATAAGATGGGCTCAGCTTCAAGTTTTCTTCATAGCTGATAATTTGTGGCTGAAATTACTGGCTTAGTTTAATAGAAAAATCAAGACTGGCACTAAACCTTGGACACTTAATGTCTGGGTGTAGTTCTGGGCTTCTCTGCTGCAACCGGAATCATCTCGTGCCAGACCCAGCTTCATGATTTAACTCAATTATTAGTAGTAGGCTTAAAATATTGAGGGAGATGTAGATCTGGATGCTTCTGATAGTTACACTGGCATAAATATGGGACAATTCCTTTCATTTTAAAAATTCCAGTCTCTGTGAGTATGCAGACACTTGGTCTTTCCGACAGGCGTTGCGGTTCGGGATCTTCAGTATTATTTCCCACTTTATGCTTCTCTGGCAGCCCCCTGTGTCTGCCCCAGTTCTCTTCACCTCACCTGACTTTGCATGGCAGTAGTAGCCTGTCCTTCCCCAGGGGAGAGCAAAAATATGTCCCTGAGGCATTTTTACAGCCATAGGTGGCTACGTGTTGCATGGAGCGGCCCTGCTACCACGCTGAGGAACTAAAATTCTTCTGTGGGCTTTGATTGAGAAAGGAAAACTGCAGCTAGTCTGGTTTCCGTTCTAATTTAACATCAGGTTATGAGCCTGTATCTCTTTGTTTGGGAAAGCCAGGCTTAAATTGAGACACTTAGAATAACTCCCAAGACCATCTTAATAGCACACTTTTAATTTAGGTACTCTTGTGTGGTATCTGAAGATTATAATCTTGTCTCTCTCAACATTGACCTCAATTTTAGTGTTTCTGTTGGGTAATAGCCATCCTAAAGGGCTGGAGCTGTGTTACATGTTGCTGTAAATGAAGGCCTCTCTGCTGCTGCTTCCCAGTGAGGAGTGCTGCTCCTCAGGACCATGTCCAGCGCATGCTGGAGCGCCGTGCCCAGGCTCATACCTCTCATTGCCCTGCATCAGGAGGCTGCGCAGAGCGCTCGGCTTCAGTTTCCTGCTTGGTTTTTCCAAATGATTTGCTAGAGATAGTTTGCTATTCCAGAACATCGTGCAGCAAACCAGCTAACAGAAACAGTCTGCTTGGAGGGGGGCAGTGTGTGGTTTGTGCTTTTTTTTTTTTTTTTTTTTTTTTTTAAGATGTTCCTTTCTGAATCATTCCATGTTCTTAAGGGTTTCCAGACTATCTTGGAAAAGTTCTTGCAAGTCCATGCAGGCTTTTTTCTTGGAACAACAATTTTTGGCTCCTCCCTTCCACATCCTTTTGGACAGAAGATGCGGAGTGGTCCATCTAGGCCACTTTTCAGCAACTTCTATTTCCAACATGTTTTCCCACCATGTGGCTAACAACTTTTAAAGCCCTCCAGTAAGGAGCTTCCTATCTATTCTACAGAGATGATTTCTGTAGGTCTTTTCAGGGATGACCGAATGGTATCTCCTCACAGGAAAAATCCTCTCTGTGCTCCTGTAGTTCCATATTTACCATCCTGTAGAGCCATCAGGTCATGGCCCGCAAGGGAGATACAACCAGCTGGTCACAGGCATAGGTGGACACAACAACCTCGAGGGTCCAACTGCCTTCCGACCCATGAAAACTAGTTTTTGTGCTGAACTGGGGCTTACTGGAGGAGTATGATTAACGCCTGACTCTGCTATACATGTGCTATGTGATCTTTGGTGTGTTAATTACTGTATCTGCACTAAATTTCCATACTTGTGAATGTAATAATATTTTGTCTATCCATTTTGTCTGTGTAGGTAGGGGCTGTATTCCTAAGCACACACAGCACATTAGGGTTTATCTGGACCATTAGATGCTACTGTAATAGAAGTAGTGAAATACAGTAGCCTGAAAGAATCTTTTCTGTATCACCTTTGTTCACATTTAAAGCTGCTTAAGTAAGGGTCTACTGAAAAACTTATTAGAAAAGTGTCACATCTCTCAAATACTGTCAGTTCTACTTTGTTACTAAAAATCCATAAAAGTGAGATCTTTCTGTGTGCATCTTTTTTCTTTTTTTTCCCCCCCTCTCATTTTTATTTTTAATTTTAAGCTCTGGTAACCTCTGAATAGAGGCAAGCATAGGTTTCTGTTGAATGGCTCTTACTGGCTAAACTGCTAGCACTGAGCTGAACTAGCTAGCACTGTCTAGCACATGAATATGTTTCAGTTTTTATAAATTATTTTTAGATTGCATTCAAATCTGCTGGCTGCATTTGCATGCGCTAAAGATTCCCCAGGGCCAAAAGAACATAACTCGGGGATGTCCTGTCGTTCCAGAAATCCCGTACAGCGGCTGGCTTGATTACTTTCTGAATTCCAACAATTAGGCAGTCAGAGCTCCCAAGACTCTTAAGGGACCTACTAAGCTTTGACAGAGAACGAACCCCGAAGCCGGTGGCTGTTTCGTTTACGTCTTCTCACCTTACCAGGCGGAGAAGCTTTTGGCACTCAGTGAGCTGCACAACAGGTCAACGCAGATTTCAGATACCTCTTCAGAGCCTTTGTTCCCACTCAGTGTCCCAGTACCTTCTTTGTGCTGTAGTTGTCCTTTCCGATATTGCTGAGTGTGATGTGGTCCAAAAACCACCAATAAAAAGAAATTGAAGAAAAATAAGTAAAGAGCAAATGAGTCCTTTTTAATGGAAAAGAGGAGGAAGTGCAACAGGAAAATATTTGTAGGGACTATTGTTTAAACATACGATTTCCTGCATGATGTGCAAGTGGATCTTTAAAGTTACATGGAATTAGTATACCTTATGAAGAATAGAGTGCTAGAGTGCTAATTTGTAAATGTTTTCCTGTGGATAGTATGTACAGAAAGATTGCTAGCCGTGAAATAATTAGAAGATGTTGGCGGCTTTTGTTTTCCCTATACACAGTATTTCGCTTCCCAACTTTTTCATATTGTGGATCAGAGAAAAGTTTGGAGGAGAGGCAGGAATGGCATTCTTAGAAGTAATTATTAGTGGTGTTTTTTGAAAATTAAGCAGTGCTAGGAATCACTATGGGCCTATTTTTTACCTCTGAGTTGCTGATCGCAAATTTTTGCAATTGGTCGGATGAAGAAACTGTCTACAAATACTGATATGGCTCAGGTTCTATGGTGGTCGAGTGCTTGAAAGATACGCTGACGGTATTCCCATTTTTAAATTGAGAAAACTGAAGCATAATGTAGTGCAGTGTTTACAGAAGCCAAGGCTGGTCTGGGAATAAAGCTCAGCTTTCCTGAGTCCCAGTTCCTCAATGATCTTTTTGAGATGAACCCCTCTGAATTATCATTACGGAGAAACCATCATGCTGAATTGCTTTCTCTTGGCAACACTGTGACTGGGAACATCCTAAAAGGATGGATAAACTTTTTTAAAGATGCTATCCCAAAATACCATGTCTTTGGCACAGACAAGAATATTTGGCAGGAAGTTTTGTCTGCAGATGACACAAGCTTACTGCATTAAAACTTTTGTTTCTTCTTTTTTTGGTAAAATGAAAAAGAGGTTTCCCACCGCTTTTGGCACGATAATTTGTATTTGAACTGATTCGGGGGACACTGTCTGTAATTAAAGTTTATAGATTTGTCCAGTCATCAGCTCCTACACATAAATGGTAACTCATCTATCACATCCTCGGTAGCAAGGGGGAGCAGGCTGTCTCAGAGCCATTGAAAATGCTTTCCTTTCATATTTGCCAAGTTCTTCTATTCTCTGTAGATTTTAATGACTCAGACCTCTGAAATCTCTTCCATACATGGTTAAAGTATAACTACTGATCGGGGGCGGAGGGGGAGCGTGGAAGGAATAGCTTACTGAAACGATAGAGTTTAAACAAACTTGGGTGGTTTTCTTAAAGCAGCATTTCAGTCCTCTGTGAGTCATCTGTATGTATATTCACACGCAGGGCATCTCAATCATAACGGTGCTGGAAGCTAATGAAAATAAGGGGTATGTGTATACGGTGAATGCAGGGTGTTCACGTGTCGCCCAAACCTCCATCCAGGCCCCTTGACATAGCAGGATCCTTTTCTGAAGTCAGATTTCTACAGGTTGCCTTCAGCCTTTTCCTCTTAGTGTTTGTCTCTTGCTCATACAGATGAAATAAGTTGGCAGCACCGTGGGCTTTGTACAGCGTACCCCCATCCATCTGCTTCTCCCCTTACAATAGCTTTGCACAGACAGCACTTGTTGGTAATGGATGGGAAGCTCTTGCTGGCGCTTAAGTTTTCGGCTCCATGTTTATATTTTAAAAATATCCTCTAGAATAATTTCAGATGTAGACTAATCTTTCCTCCAAGTAAGAGATAGTCAAAGCAGGTGATTTGTTCTAGTGCTTACTAATGTCAGACAAATGGAGGTACGTGTTGCTTGTGCCACTAACCTCTTGTGTCATGTTGGACAAATCATCTAGCAACTATGGGTAGGGTTTTTAAAAGCATACAGCATTTAAGAAAATCAGCATAAACTGATGGAGACCTAATTCTTCTTTCCACTAAGGCTTCATTACACTGCTTGGCAAAGTAAAGACTCTTAAAACTATAACACTTTAGCAGCGCAAAACGTCTGAAGTAGCGCGATGAAAATGCAGATCTCAGAATCATAGCAGTTCTTTAGCAAACTTCGATAGAGGAAATAAACACAGCAGCCTTTTTAAAAAACAACAACAAACTTCATCTTGTTAAATCTTCATCCTGAGCATGTTCATCTTGTTAAAATAGAACTGATAACTACCTCGTGAAACTGCAGCAAAGCTTTATTAATGTTTGTGCAGCCATTTGAAGATGTCCAGTACTGTAGGAATGCCAGCTCTCATCATTAATTTGACCAAATTAATTTATCAGCTGAAGAGTAAAAGACATGTAAGGTATCTCTCTGAAGAACAGCCCCACATTCAAGTAAATTAGTTTCATGTAGGCTTCTGATGTGCAGGGTTGCATCTCTGAGAGGTTCTTTTGTCCTGTGTTAGCTCTGTAGCAGATCACAAGACTGTTAATCAGAGCCAATTCCTTTCTGTCACAACACTACAACTATTTATCAATTGCTCATGGCATTTTGTAACAGATCCTTGTTAAAGTTCACAAGGGTATGAGGATCACTGTCTTCTAAATACCATATGTATTTTGCAGATTGATAATGGACTAAAACGAACTGTCTTTGCTTCTCTTGTTGACATTCTAAAGCTCAAATTAATACCACCGTCTGTAGCTCAGGGCAGCCTCTCTCGATTTTTATTGAAGTGCTAACAGAAGTAAATAAAAATATATTTTAGGATGTTCTTGTTACCTGATCTGAGACAGTTGTTAGATAAATTAAGAGACTGCTATATTAAGTGTCAATTTAATACAAACCCAGATTGCCCCACAAACATGTACTAGCAGGCGCCTGGCCCTGTAAATACTTGCTTGCAAGAGAAATCCCTGCGTGAGTATATGCCTTGCTGTTTGTGGAATTGCTCTTGGAAAGTCTCATGAAATCATCTGTGACACTGTGAAAATCACATTCTCCATAAAGAGTGAAACATGGACATTCTGTGGCAGTGATGGGTTATCTTGAGCATAGGGTTGGAGGCATATTTCTCTTGCCTTCTCCTTAAATAAATTAATATGATATAAAAATAATGATGATCTGAAATGTAGCTTGAGGAATCAGCTCATTCCATTTTCATTCCCTAGTGCTGCTTCTGAATTTACATAGTCAATAATGTACATAAACCTTTCATGGACTTAATCTATTCCTTCTTTGTGGTGTATTTTCTCTCTGTTAACATTGGAATTAACAGGATCTGCCAGGAGAGCCTATTAAATATAGCTAATAATATTGACCATTTCTGGGATGCAAGCTGATTTACAATTAGAAAAGATCACTGTGGTTTGTGAATGCAGGAACAGTAAAGCTGTCTGGAACTGAGTAAATCAATGCTGTTTTAGTAACTCTGTGAATCTTCGGGTTGCTTCAGCTGGGAGAACTCTTAACTACCCCCGTGTCCAGTGCGACGTATCTTAAGCATCTCATTTAAGTGCATCACGTGTTATCAGCTACAGCATTTTATGTGGATACGGTTGTTCAGCTCCCCAGTGCTCTGTGGAGGTGGTGTCAGCGAACCCCAGAGATGAGTCCACAGCCTGTAGGACTCGCCGTGCAGATTTCTTCTGAGGGATCTAGACCCAACTGTTCCTTTTTAAGCAAAGGACCATGACCTCATTTGTGTCTGAGTAGAGAGGGTTGCCAGGATTTGAGTCTCGTTGGAACCTTCACAGCACCTTTGTGAAGACGAGGCTGCGGCTGTGCTATGAAGCTGCTGTTTTGGTGTTGCAGACCTAACACTTTCACTCCTGGGCTACGCTGTTGGACATTTTATTAGTATTCTTAATATTACGGGATCTCAAGTGCTCCTTCATAGCCTTGCATGTGTTTAAGAACCACCACATTTGCTATCTGCAGTTGACACCTTCAGCTCTGGTGTTTGTGGCTGGGTCCAAACAATGTCTATGACAAAACACAAACTGCAAGTTAAAAAACGGCTGTTACTTCTCTCACAAGCTGATCTGTATCTACCTGCATATTTGCTGCGCTGGAGGGGAGAGAGGAGGAAATCTGCATGTCCATTCTGGTTGCTTCCATCCATTTTGTAAAGGATTTAATGTCTGTATGTAGTAACACTTGAGAGAAGTCCTGCAAGCAGGAGCTTCTGCCTGTATGTTGTTGTATGTTTTCTGTGGGAGATTCTGTTTGCTGGAAAGCACCAACTAGCTGATGTTGGTGGAAAATAAGAGAATACAAAAGGCCATAAAGAGATAATTAAACCTGCATCTGTCAGCAAGATCTAATATTGCAGAGAGCAGTATTAGCTCTCTGCAAAGCTGAGAGTTTCAAGGTATAAATACTTCAGTGCATGGTGTATTTAGTGCTTATTTATATCTGAGTGGCTTTTCACTTTTTTTGTTTTTGTAAAGTTTTTGATTAGAAATGGACAGTTCTGCTCTGAATATTTCACAGATTTATTCCGAAAACCTGTTCTGAATTTGTGTCTCTGAGGTCTGTAGTACTCTTATCACACTGTATTACCGTATTCCATGTGGCTTTAAAACAGTCCCACAAATATTCTTATTATAGACAGGGCCATTCTAAGAGGTTAGTATAGTGAATTTAGTATTTATATTGCAATAGCATGTAAAAAACTGAAGCTGAGTATTGTGTAAGGTGTTGTGCAAAAAGCACTGTTTCATAAAGAACATGCTAAATAACTAGCTGATACACACTTTTTTTTTCCACTGTGTGTCTTAACACTGAGGATGGAGGGGGGAAAAAATCTTTCTGGACTTACCTATTGGTATTTGTGTTCTCTATGTACTATTTAATTTGGAAAGAAAATCTATGTGAAGATGGAAACTGAAGATACATTATGTGAATATGCTCCATTCTGGCAAGAATGTAAGTATCCATAGGAAGATAGGTATGAATTTAAAGCATTATATAGCAACTTGCATAGACACTACACAAGTTTTTAGCAGCTTCGGAATATATCTCTCTAAAGCCAAAGTCTTGCAATTGTTTACCTGCATAAAGAGATGTTAATACATAATTCTGTTCACTTTAGTGAAAGTGCTCATATGCACAGAGTTAAATAGATGCAGGGTTAAATTCTAGTCTTGTGGTTTCTTTGAAAAGTTTTCTTGCTGGAACCCAAGCTGTACCTGAGGTTCATTAACACATTTTGTATACAGAGACCTGATTTTTCACTCTGGCGTAAGGGCTACAGTTCTGCGTACAATTCGTTTTGCTAACGGTGCAAGAAAGAGTTGTATATGTATATTGCCTGTGTATTTCTTCTCCTTTTGGACTGGTGGAAAAAAAAAAACCTGTTTTGATTGCCAGGGATATTGAATTCCTGAGTCATGAGCTTGGTGCACCATGAGTAGTGGTAATGTCAAATGCCACTCTGCCATCTGCCAAGATATCCGCTCTGACATATCCCAAGTTGTCTCCATGTTTGTGGACAACTCCACAAAGTTGTCACCACCTTTCAGTCCCTCGCAGCAGCGCTGCTGTAGGGTCGGTTTGGATAGAAGATGCTCTCATGCCTGAGACGAGTTATTTTTCGCAAAGCACTGGGTATCTCGCTTTATTTGCACAGTTCAACAAATAGTTATGACATGGTGGCGTCTTCCGTTCGCTCCCGGATTAGTTTCAAGTTAGTGTTCTCGTGGGGTGGTATTAGAGAGAGAGCTGGTCTCCTCTGTGTCATCCAGTTTCTTCATTATGTTGTTTATACACTTCTCTAGGCACATCAGTGAAGCATATCTGTTAAAGGGTGTTGACACTTGACTGTATGAGCATGTTAATTAACTCTTAATATCTTGATTGTAGACCTGAAGCCTGAAATTGCATGGGTTACTTAGAGAAACAGAGTTGGGAGAAAACTTGCTGTATTAATAAGGATTCCTCTTGTTATTCCAGAGGCTGCTGGCAGGCATTTGCCCTGCAGGCCCAGTTCATCAGCCTGCTCGTGTCTTCCTTTGGGGCTTTAGGCGAGTCGTGCCCTGCTGCGCTTCCGTCCTCTGCCAGCTGCGGGGGCGACACTGACGTATTCACAGTAGTCGGGACCCCTCAGCTTGGTGTTGCTGTTAGGCTGCTGAGCTGGCATGTGATAGAAATGTGTAATTTTGCTCTGATTGAACTACAAGTTTACCATTTCCCTAATACTTCTCTTTATGAGGAGCATGCCAGGGCTTTCGTAGTGATAGCAGTTCTCTTACTGCATCACAGGGCGAGTTCTTGCTGTTTCTAACAGCATTGTTTCCATTTGCCATGACAGGCCGTTTCTAAGCTTTGTTCATTATTTAGCAACTGGATCATATCACTTTGTTTCTGTAGATGCTTTCATCGGAAACCAGATCCAGATGCAGTGAGTTGGCAGTAAATCAGGTTGAACTGCCCAAGGTTTTACTGAGACTAAATAAGGCTTAAATATTTTTGTTCTGTTTCCTCTTCACCTTACTTATCATGCTGGCATTGACAGAACCAAGACTGCTTTCCCGAGAGCTGGTCACCCGTCTGCATAGCCAGTAATTTCTCTTAGCACTATTTAAAATACAAGTGACTTGTTGATGTAAGGGAGAGACGGGGGTTGAACTGCAAACTCTCCTTGCTTTGGCAAGCCTGTTAAGATGTCAAGTATATCCTATGGTAGACAGGATGGGCGTGTGGATGCCCAGTGCTGCTGTTTTGTCACCTCCCGCCCTGGAGGTGACAGTGAATTCTCCCTTCACAGTTGCTCTCCTAACAGGTCTATATCTGGCAATAGGCTGCCACTGACAATTTGCATGGCAATTTGGACTAATTGCCAGCAGTGCTGTCGCCTGTCACTAACAATTCATAATCAGACAACGTCTCTCTACAGCTCTGGGCAATTATGTGTGTTATAAGATGTCCTGTAACATGGAACGTTCAGTAAACAACAGTGCTGTGTGCTGGCTGTTTGCCTTCTGCTTCCTGAAGAATGCAGCTTCTTTGAAGACGCGGCTACCTCCGGCCCACAGAAGAAATCTCTTATTTTCTGTGCACAGGAGCCAAAAATGAAGGATGGCTTAAACTAGGACACGTGACAAACTGCCCTTCTAGGGGCACTGGTAGCTCCCAGAAAGGCCTTCGGGTGAAGCAGTTTGTATCATCCTCTGTAAATTTAAGCCACAGTCTTTAAGATCTTATGGAAATGTGGGCCTTACAGAAAGTGCTGCTCTGATTTCTGTCAGTAGAACAGCATGACTTAACATCGATTAGAGAAGAGGTTGGGGAAAGGATGTTCTCTGCTAAGTATGCGAAGCACTTGCATGATTTATTTTAACTAAGATGTGAAATACATCCTACTCAATCTGGGCTAAGAAGGAACCTGGGACTAGCAAAGCGCAGAGCTTCAAAAGGCAGATGGAGACTGGAAGAGCTGCAAGATCTCCATGGAGGTGCCTTGTCTCCTGTGTGCTGAGGTCACCCTGTAGTGATGACAGACCTGCCTCTGAACTGAGCCCTGAGGACGCTCTATATGTGACACAGGGGAAAGACAGAGTTCATGAGGAGATGAATGTGAGCTTGGGTTCCTGTTGCAGAATTGCTCATGGGGGTTTTGTCCAATGCAAAGTGCTGTTGGACCTTCCTGATGTGGTTGGGGCCTTTTCTGCTGATGATAAGGACTATAATTTGTAGTGTAATTTAGCTATGTATGATGATAAAACATCAACAGCTAAAGCCTTGCTTCTTTCCTTAAAGCTGTTGTAGGAAACATCTAAAACACGACAAGTTAATTAACTGCAGGCATTATTTAGTTACTGATATCAAATCTGTTGTATCATCTTGTATTTAACTTCTGAAAGTTGTTAGAAGTTTTCGCTTTACTTATTTGGGCTTTGGGAATGAGCTGTTAGCATCGTAGGGCTGATTTCTCATAAACTGTGCAAATGGCAAGAATGAAACAGCCAGTGTATGTCCAAATTTGGCTCACAGAAGCTGCAAGAGTTTCCTTCCATTTCAGAATTCTGTCTCCTTCAGAGAAACACAATTAGCAATGATCTCTGTGGATTGGTCCATGTTTTCTACAGAAGATCCCATTCTGTACAGTTGGGGCAGACACTCTCAGATACGTAACCTAAACTGCAGTAAAACATATTTGCTCACCTACCTTTTCACCGAGTGCTTGCAGCGTTCCTCTTGACTTCTTCCTGCGTAACAACTTCCCGATAGCAAAGGAAGGATTAATCTGTACAAGACTGCAGGCCAGGTCCACACAAAGAATGTGGCTCTAGCCTACTGTGGTAGAAATGGGTATATATCGTAAATGCAAGTTACAGGAAAAGCTGCACCTTCTGGATGGAGATAATTCCATGTCTCCTTCTTTTAAACAGAATGCAATGTATATAACTGTGCTAACATAAGCATAGTAATATTGGTCATGGATCATACTACTTCATGTCAGCATTTCAGCACACTTCCTCTCCCTTTGTCTATTCCCTTCTTTTTCAAGAGCACAGGACTTGATTCCTGTTAAGTGAAGGGCTTTATTGCCTGTTACATGGGGCTCAAGCATCCACTTACGTACATATGCCTGAAAGCTTTCCTGCCGTGAAGCCTTGGGGATGTGCTACTGTTTCCCCTGAAATCCACACAATTTGCCACAAGGTATGCAGGTTCAAGTCCTGAGGTTCCTCACCATTTCATCTTTGGTAAGCCAAGGAGATGTTGTAACTGCTGGCTCAAAGGTGCTGTAGGAAGCTGTGGGCCCAGCTCAGCCATTCTCATATTATGCAGCTGTCTCTGGGCTGGAGAATATAAAGCTCATCATGCAGAAACCACTAATGCAGTTAGTTCCATGGTATGGATGTATCTTGGCCATTAAAGCACCTCCTTACACTTACTCTATTGAAAAAAACAGCCCTAGTTGAAAAAACACAGCTTAAAAAGTGACTGATCCAATAAAAGTGGGAAATTGGGGAGAAAAATATTAATAGTTATTATGAAGGTATAGTTATTATGAAGGTTTATTTAGCTTCTTTTCACACTTAACACAGCAGGGAGCTTGTATACTATATGTAGCCATGGAGAGTTTAGAATGGAATAGTTTTCCTTCTAAGGTTTGAATATGTTTGATGACTAAAATATGGTAGTCATGAAATGGCTGTAGAACAACTAAGCAGTCACTGTCACTGCTTACGTGTCCTTCAGATTTAAGCAAAGGAGTAGCAAAGAACTAAGCCTGTAATGCTGCATGTCTTTTGATTCTGATCTCTGGAATGGGGATAACCACCTAAGCCAAAGCCATCCTGTCATGCTGGGAGCAGCTCTGTTTGCCCTGCTCAAGAGGAATGTGCAGAACATTGCTGACTTGCCTTTGCTGAGAACAGGAATACAACGCAACGGGCACTCACAGGGTCTTAGCCACTTAGCTAATAGGCACTGCATGTCTTTGTTAGTGTCTGAACATCTGCGAAAGAGTTTAGTTAGTAAACCTCAAGACAAGCAAGTACCTTGCTCTTTCTTTTTTTAGGACAAAACTGATCATCTTTGAACAACCTGTTGAAAACATTTTGGCTCAGCAGCATTATAACTAGCCCAGCTGTGTTATAATAAAGCCAAGCTCATTACTGCTTGAGTGGTAGGAAGGGACAAAGCATTTCTCATTGTGTTACCGACCAAGCAGGAAGCAGCTGAGTTGCTGGTCGGTTACTGGTCTGAAACATGGTCACTTTTGCTGTCAAGTTGTGGACAAAAGGTGGACAGCATTTACTATCCAACGCACATCATCAACTTGAGCCAAAATGTTCTCAATTTTTGCATTCATAGCCACACTCTGTCTATCAGGTGCCTCGCAAGGGCAAGTAAGCTGCTTATATGTGATTTTTTTGCTAAATCCCCTGCCTTGGTTAAAAGGATGAAGGTGGAATGGGTGATGGATGGGTGACGGACGTGAGACAAGAGTTCATCCTTTCTCCTTTAGTATGCTTGTTTCTCTATAGCACTGGTTTTGTCTAGCCTGTGAAGTTCTAAGAAGTCACAAGAGTCACATCAGGTATAAATTGATCTGGACATTGAATGCCAGCTAAGTTGGACTCATAAGTGCTCCTCGCAGATCTTAATATGTTTTCTTGTTTTAAAGATGGAGGGGGAAAAAAAAGGGAGCAATGTCATCTCAGAACCATTTTACAAATAACAAGAATACTGGATGATTTTGTCTTAGCCCTGCAACAATATCCTTCCTCCCTTTTGAAATTCTCCAACCATATTTGACTGTTCTGTCTGAGCTATCCTAGACATCTTTGCTGTTTTTGTCAGGCACATGGCATAGCTGTCTCTTGGCTCCATTTTGTGTAATCTGCTGTATCTTTTGTCCCTGAGTTTTTTTTTTTTTTCAATGATAAGTCTGAAGAGTTTATAGTTCATTTGAATATTTGTGAGGTGCCCTCATCTCTCAGATTGTTTAATGACCATATTAGGTCAGCTGTGAAAGCCCAGAGATTCCAGTTTATAAGATTCGTCCTGAAAGTTAGTGTCCTTAGAGAAACTGAAAAACAACTCGACTTAATAGCTTGCATTTTATGCAAAGCTGTAAACAAGAGGAGGCTAGTCAGAACTTGCTTGATTCACAGACATGAATACTTAATAATTTCTTACAGGGTATACATGAAAAGCTTAATTATTCAGGTTCATGGATAGGTTCTGTTCTGCTGAATGGTTTCTTAAAGTGAGTGCAAAGATAGGTGAGTCCTGCTATCGTATTACCTTTCCACATTCACAAGAGCTACCTGTAAAATTTGAGGTGCCAGTGCACAGGTGCATGATGAAGCAGTACTCAGGTAGACTTTATGGTGCTCTTCCTGTAGATAGAAAAAAAAACGTGAGACATACTGCACAACATGAGCACTTGTGCTTCAGTCTTATTTGAGTTGTCATTATATCTCATATCCCTTGTGGTATTTAGCAATGAAATGTATTTGTCATTGCGTTTTGATAGAGTGCCACTGAACAGCAGCACCTTCAGTGGAATGATAAGATTGCTGTGGTTAATCCATTGTAAACTAATTAAGTACTGTGATCTTTCTGTGCCATTTGGGCAAGTTGGGCAGGTGTTTTTGTGTTGTTGCTTGGTTGGTTTGCCTTTGATATGGTTTTCAAGCTTTTTTTTTTCTGTAGCCACAAGCAAAGCTGAGATTCCTATACGCATGGTTCCAACAAGATTTAACTGGAAAACTCGCAGTAGAACTGTGATAGTGGGCAAAGCAGTTGGATGGTTACAGCTGCCCTGGGAGGAGATGGAGCTCCCTGCAGCAGGAGGTCGGTGCTCGCTGCTCCCAGAGGTGCAGGCGGCTGTCTGCGCTGGAGGGGGTTGCTGGCAGCCTGTGCGTTCAAAGGCAGCAGGGCCTCAAAAGGAAGGTCTTTAGGAATGTGAGAAGTAAACACTGTCTAGGACAAGTCTGTGTAGCAGAAATAACTCACGTGAGCATTTAAGTGATCTCATCTGGGGAGCAGGGGCAGCCTGCCTTGTGTCCTGGGCTGCAGCATTACTGTCCATAGCTACCAGCCTTGCACGTGTACGTGTCTCTAGAGCCCCGCACTGTCCTGGGTAGATGTTCCCAGGCAATTTTCTTTTCTTTAGCTGAAATCTAAGATCTCTGGTTACTGCATGAGAACCCCAGCCACCACAGGGACTGCTGCAGTCAAAGATACAGAGCTGATGTTGCTGAACGGGCCCCCCTGTGCTTAGTCTATGTTTGACTCGCAGCATCCACAGGCACCTCTAGGGTCCTGTGGAGTAAAACCCTCCTGTGAGATGGGATCAAACCCTGTTTCGTGCCCCCTGCCTCGCACCGCGGAGGGAGCGGGACCCGAGGAGAGCAGCTCCTGTCCTGCTCTGCTCGTCACCGAGCTCACATGTTCTGCCGTGTTTCTGGGGCCTTGCTTACACAAGGTCACCTTCCTTGTGCCAGGGAAGAGGCTCACCTGCCTGGCAATACATGCCTGAAAGATGAGGGGGAAAGCAAAGCCAAAACCCAACAAATTTAACTCTCCCTTCTTGACGTTTGGGGTTGCTGCACGTGTCAGGTCTCACTGCTAAGACACTGCCTGAGGTTCCTGCGCGCGCCCGGGTTTGGCTCCGTGTTAGCCCTGCGCAGCCTGGCAGCGCCGTGAGGCGCCGGGCGCTCCGCTCTGCGCGTGCGGCCTCGAGGCCCTGCGCCCGCCTGGGGCCCGAGCCCGGCAGCAGGGCCGGCAGCCCCGGCTCCGCGTGCGGCACGGCCGCCGAAGCGCCTGCTCAAAACGCAAACGAGGATTTTGAAATCCCTCTTGGCAGTATTTCAGCTTCTTGCTTTGTGACTCTCCCTGCTCCTGCCTTTTTTGCTACTCTATGCCTTTGCATTAGCATAGGATCTGTGCTTGCCAAGACAGCATGCCTGGAGGATGGTATAAAGTCATGTGCTGTATGTTCAAACTACTGCCACTTCCAGTGTTCTTGGATCTTCATGTCTCCCTTTCCCACACCACTTCTCCTGCCCCCGAGTTAAGAGATCTCACGTAAACAGTCACGAGGGGGTTTGGTTTGTCATGTTAGGAACACATTAGTTCTTTTATTCACCTTCTGGTTTCTGATGCATTCTGGTCCCGTTTCGCTTGCTCTGAGTGTCAGTAACTCCCTGCTGTTGGTTTGTTTGTTTGCTTGTTTTTTTTTTTTTTTTTTTTTTTTGGAGGAGATGTGTTTATTTTGAGTAAAAGCTGAGGTTCTCCTGCAATCTTCGGTTTCCACTGGCTCAGACTTGGTACAAACCCGGCATGTTGTAAGAGATGACGGCACCATACTCCGTTTTTGGTGCCGGGGGATGTATCAGCCTGGGAGATGGCACTTCGTGCTCTGCCTGCTCTGCACTGGTAAGGAGGCTTGGAGGGCTTTTGAGCAGCTCCATAATTGATTGTGGGCAATTCTGGAGAGAGTTGAGCATAGAGGATACCCCTGGGAGACTCTTTGGTTAAAGACTGAATGCTATTATGTGACTAGAGCTATGTGCAAAAACTTCAAGGTTTTTTGTTGTTGTTTTTTTCTTGTTTTTTTTTTTTTTTTTGAAGCAGTTTGGTACTATTTCAGTTATTAAAATGATAAGCTATTTGGACTAGGAATTCAGCACCAAGACTTGGAAAAAGTGGCTTTTCATCCTGTCTTCATGAGAAATGAATCTCTCAGCGTTTGTGTGCTTCACGAGTGTATGAGGACCAAATAAAGAGTTTTTTGGTCCTCATCTTCATTCATAGGAGGGGGCCAACTCAGTCGGGACAGACCCTCAGGAAGAAAGATTGCTGATTTAAAGTAAGCAATTTGCTGCTGTGCATTAGTCTTCCAGTTCACTGGAGGAGGACAAATGGCAGTGGTTGCCTACAGACTAAACTGTAGGCTTTCCCGCTGCATTGGCACATGCCAACCTATGGAGAAGAGAACTTGAGTCAATGCTCCCTTCACACACAAGATCATTTAAGGGCCAAATGGGAATTTTACAGCCTCTGTAATTCAAACTGTGACTCAGAAGAGGCAGACCCTGCCTGAAGGTGCAAGTGCAGAGCTGCAGATGGCAGAGAGGAGAATGCCTTGGGGCTGATTATCCTTGTAATTCTTCATGTAGCTCTCCCAGCTGTAGGCCTTATTTATGTTAATATAATTGTCTAATCCTTTCTAAAATCCAGTACAACTATTAGTACCCTACAGAACCTTCCTCCTCCTTGTCCTATGGTGATAAATTCCTCAGGCTGATTTCATGCCACATTTTTCTTTAAATAAAATAATGTCCTCCTATTACATTTATTGCCTTTTTATAGCATAGAGTAGGATAAATCAGCACACCCTTGTCTTGCTTCAGAGTTATTCATTCATTATTTCACTTTTAGCTTTGAAATCAATCAACTTTTTGCCTTTGCTTCTATCTTTTCCAGTTAAATATTCCTCTAATATTTCCTCATAACCTCAACATATGTTTGCCATATTTTTGGTCTCTTAAGTATTAATTTGACTTTGCTCCGTAACCTTTCAGGGTTTCTTGGTATTATTTAATTTTACATTGGTTAGTGAGTCAGACTTTCTGCGTGGCTGCTGCACGAGCCTGCTGTGTTTTCTGCTGCTCGTCTGAAGGCAGCTCTGCAGGTTGCAGGCCAGGTCACGGCGTGGTGCCCGGGTCTCCAGCTGGCCCAGCCCTGCTCCTGCCATTGTTGGTGGCTTAATTTTCCATTCCTCCCTTCCTGTGCTCGAGACAGGCAGGAATGGTGTTCAGGTAAGTTTGCATGGCTGTTACCTTGGCCTTCAGGTGCTATTCAGTTCAGTAGCAATCACGGTAGCCGTGGGACAGCTGCCTGTGTCGCCCCCTTCGCTGTCCTCGAGCAGGGCCTTACACGCAGTGTGTGGTAGCTGTCACCCAGCCTGCTGCGGATACGTGTTCCGAGAGCCGTGTTTGGTCATCTTTAAACTCCTAGAAAGGTTTCCTGGAGGGGAGGAATTTCTTGGGGAGTTGGTTTTTACCTGTCTTAAGGATCTCTTGGCATTACTGTACCTGATTTAACTTGGCCAGTTACCTTTGTTGCTTACAGGATTCAAGCATACGGTACAGAGTTGCAGAGGATCTCATGAGATTTTTTCTCAGAATGATTACAATCAGTTTGCCTTCATTCTGTTCTGTACAAAGACATCAAAACAGCATGAGGTTTAAGGAACTGTGAAACGAGTTTGTTCTCTAGAGCAGGAAGCATTTTTCTCTTCCTGTAGTCCTGTCTAGACCTTTAGCTTTTGCCCTTTGTTATGCCAAGAACAGCGCGGGGGTTTTTGTTTGTTTATTTCTTCAGCATGAGACCAACTTCTGAATTAGAATAACAAAGAAAGGGCATGCAAAAAGAGATGCCTGCACAAGCACAGGTGTGTAAATGAGTGCAAATGCATGCACACACCTATGGGGAAGCATTCAATATGAATGGCTTCTGAGACACACTTGCAGTTTCACCAAGATGCAACTTCTGCATAGAAAAGCAGAGGAATGTTTCATATCAGTTGCACAGCTCATATAGACTATCTTTGTATTAGCTTCTCTGTGCTGCAGTAGGAACCCCATGCAGTGCGCTGTTTCTCTTCTCATTTTCATCAGTTTATCATTTCAGAATCACTGAAAGCCTCCTATTGATTTTGAGGTGTGTCCTAAGATGGCAATAAGCTTTATGCAGTGACCATATATTGCCAGGAAAAAAAAAGACTGGAGACACTTTCAGCCCTACATCTGCCCTTAAATGAGAAGTGGCTGTTTGCAAATCATTGCAATCTATTTGTGAGCCACAGGAACTGTCTGGGCTGAGAGAGAATCACCAGCACTTTAGTCTTTATTGATATCCGCAGAGTAAATCTTTCTGTTCTTGGTGAAATTCACTGCTTTACCTTTGTTCTTTGTGTTTCGGTGCATGATCCATCTTTTTTTTTTCTAACAGGCGCACAGCAGCACCAAATCCTAACAGTTGTGTCTCTGTCCGGCATGTTGTGATTTCACTCGTGGCAACGTGTTCACGGTATGAGATCAGGCAGAATGTGCTCTGGCAGCAGCGCCTCCGCCTGACGTGCACCACGGCTCCCGCAGTCTGCACAAGAACCCTTTTCACGACGCCGCGCTCTTCCTTTTCTCATTTCCATCTGTTTGTCATGCCATAGCTCCTTGAATAACAGCGAGATTGCTATTGCCTTTGAGATGTGTCATAAGCTTGTCGCAAGCACTCGCTTTCCTTTAGCAGCTCCCTTTGCCAGGCAGTGCGCTTGGAAGATACTGTAAGGGGAATTGACAACTTATTCCAGCTGTTCTGCTGTAGCTTTGCCAGCAGCTCTTAGCTGTGTTTCCCTACTCGCTGTCCACATTGATATTTCTATTATTCATGGCAAAAAATTGAGGGCCATTCTCAGAGTTGTTTAAAATTAAGGGGGAGCTTCTTCTCTTCAAGTGCTAGAATAAGAGAGCTCTTAGTATTATAGAATGGTGGCAATAAGTGCTTGTACTTCAACCAGAAGGAAAATTGGTACAAAATCTAAGACAAGAAGCTTATTCCTGTTCTGAATTTTGCATGGTTCTCTCTTTCTGTGCTCATTGAGATAAAATTCATTACCATAGTTGTTAGCTATGAAAAACTGTATTCACCATGGAGTAAAATCATCTGACAGGACTTAAAGTCCCAGCCTTATTTGCAACAACTGTTTGTCTCAAGCTCTGATAAAGATCTTATCCCTTAGGTCTTCAAGTGATCTGCAGGGAGATCAGGTAGGAACAGGAATACTGTCTTCCCAGTGCAGTGTTACTGAGGTTCAGAGGGGGGCTGTGAGACCAAAAGGCACTTGTTGCCTTCCACAGAAATAGCTGGTGTTGATTCAGGCTGGAGCCAGAACGGAGCAGTGCTGCGATTCGGGGCTGAGGCTGCTGCTCCTTGTTGCCAGCTCAGCTTCCCTGCGCTCCCAGGCAGGAGGGGCAGAGAAGGGCAGTAACTGCAGCATTTTCACCCGGAATGTGCAGCCCTCTGAGCCCAGTGAGGTGGGTGTTGTGGGATGTCGTTGCACGGTTTTTCTCTGTGGTGTGAGGGGCTATTGTGTCTCTGCAGAGCGAAGCGGAATCAGCAGAGTGTCCTGAGGCCAAGTTGCCATGTGTTTGACCCTTTGCCTTGGTCACTGACCAACATTTCATTCAAACGTGTCTGTAAGTGCAGGCACTTCATATGCCTTTAAGATTTATGTAACAGGCGAGGGAAGACTAGAATTGGAGGTATCTCTTACTATTTCGGGGCTGTGGGCTGCCTGCCAGTTCTGCTTCTTGAGAAGCAAGTATTTAAGTTTTGTGAGTATGGAGAGCGTGACTCATTGTCCTCTTTGACATGCTTTAATAAATGGGATGAGCAGTGGTTTACATGAGGATGCACTTGAGGCTCTGCCTGAGCTGATGGGCTCGGTGCACTTTAATCTCACATGGGGAAAGAGGAAATGAGTTAATCTGCAGTTAAATATAGAAGTGCTGAAAGAGGTGGGAAAGGGGGAAGGGTTGATTCTAATCTCACTGGGGCTAGGGTCAGTCAAGAGTAACCTCTCTGTGTGGACAGCATGGCTCTGGGGTAAGTCATATGTCACCTCTGCGGAGCTGACAATGTTGGCTAATGGAAAACGGAGACAAGTGAGAATGTGTCTTAGGCTCTGGAGTCACTGCAATGTTGTTCTTGCTGCTCTACCTCCACATCTTGCTGACTTTTTTTTTTTCCCCCTTCTAAGAGGGTGGGCAACAAATTACAGGGATAAGAAGCTGTATATTAATGAAATTACATCCTGAGGACCAAATTTGAGGAGGATCAGTGTTGATGTGCAAACTTGTTTCACTGACTGCCATGAACATACACTGCAACTTTGTTCTTTTTTTTCTGGTAGCGTACATTATGTTCTGTTTATTTCTGTCCCCAAAAGTCTTGATATATGAGCAGGAGGTGCAGAAGAGCCCAGGAACTGGGATATAGACTCATGAATTTTTTTTCTCCTCTAGTTAAAATTGAATTACTCGAATGCAGTTTTGTGCTCAATTAAAAGTTGATTGAAGATCAGTGTTGCGTTTTTTCACCTTCTCCTCTGTTTATGTGCAGATAGACTCTTAAACTCTGATTGCATTAGAGTGAGAGCTGCTGCTGACTGTGCTGACCTCTACTTTCAGCCTTTTGCATCCCTGCTTGTTGCAGTGGCCATGCTGTTGAATCCCCTGTTAGTGTGTGTGTATATGTGTGTATATATATATGTATATATTAGCTGCTTCTGAGCAGTATCTTGTGGTACCTTCTGGAGCTGGGGAAGAGGCAGAACGATCTTGCTGACTCATTTGGGCTGGTGAAAGTGGGTACTCAAGGATGGACTGGGCAAACCTGAAAGGTTTTTGACAGCAGCCAAAGCTGTGAGTGAGGCTCAAGCTGATGTGTTATTCTGCTGACAGTGTTTTGTCAACATGGTTGAATCCCAGGTAGTCTAAGGCATCTGTGTTTGGAAATCACATACTCTGTAGGTCATGTTTGTTGAGCTGTGGGGGAGCAAAGCTAGTGGCTTATATAAACTCACTAAGATGGAAGAAGAGTTCTTTTTTATACTGGAGAAATTGCAAAACAATTTCAAGAGATCAAGGTCTGCCCTGGAATATACTTGTGCATCTTCCGTTGACATTGCTAGGAATCACGTGCTTTTGTCAGAGAGCAGGATTTGGCCTTGCACGTGGGTTAATAATAGTATTACTCTTCTCTGCACTCACCCTGCACACAGCAATATTCTGTGGGTCTTTTCAGGCCATAGCTGCGGACTGAGCACTCTGGCTGCCCATCTGTTTCTAGACAGCCCATATAGATCACATGGGAATAGCTTGTTGTTTGATGAAAATCTAATAAAACTATCCAGAAGTTGACAGCCAATAACGTTAGAGACGGCTTATCATTAACAGACTGATTCTCAGTATTACTATTATTTGTAATCTGCAAAAATGCTGTTCATCTTTGCTTTGTGGAATGTGGTAGTGTATGCAATATTTAGTAATCTAGAATAGCTCAGATGAGAAAAGCAATCAATGGATCTTATAAAATTTCTTATCTGAGCCACCAATATTAGGGCTTTCAGAGCTCATGGACATGTCCATAATCTGAGGCCAAGAATAAGCATCAATTTAGCAAGCAGCTGCTCTGGTTGAAGGTGTTGCCTTCGTCCTCCCTTCCATCTCACTGCTTGTTGCTGCACCAGTATTGATGGTTACAGCTTTGCTTGTAGTTTCGCCCTCTGAAAAGTGTGTGGATCATCTTAAATTATTTCCCCTGGCTGCTTACATTAACTTGGTGGATTCTGCCTTCCGCAGGCTGAGGAGTGCTCGTGTGGAGGCTTCGCCTACCAGGATGCAGGGAGAGGTAACCTCTAGCAGCTGGGACAGCAACAAGCTGTTTGCAGTGGAAACATCTCCAGTCTCCCCAGCCAGACCCGAGAGACACGTGTTTATTTCTGGCTTCGGAGGCAGGATGGAGCAGTGGAAAGAGCTCTGTGCTGGGAACCATAGTTTTTTCCTGGCACTGCTCATTGTGTGCCTGGGGTCAGATTGCTTCTCTTCCATGCATCTGGTTTCCCTTCATCCATCTTGTCCACTTGGACCCCTTGGTAAAGGGGCTGCCTGTTCCTGTGTGGACAACAGCAAAATAGCAGTATCTGGCTAGTCCTAAAGAGTCGCTTAAAGCTTTTATTTTCCAAACAGTTGTAGGTCTGGCCTTTGGATCTGAATGTTCTGTTTGTTTTTTTTCTTTTCAGCCTTTTGCTTTTCAGTTGTAAAGCTGGGCCCGCCGCTGAGGTGTCTGATTGTTTTCTTTGTGGTTGTGCTCCTTTGATTTTGCAGCTCAGTGCCCAAAGCAGAGGGTGCCGTATAAACAACAATTAAGTCCAGCAGGGTCGAACTCTTTCTGTTTTTGTCTTGAAGACAATGTGAAACTCGTGTTTCTTTGGATTGGCGTGCCCAGTTCCTGAGCTCAGAGCTGTGCGTGGCAGTTGGCTGCCCTGGGATTTTCTGCTGTTTCTCGCCTCTGCTTTTGCTCGAGTTGGGTTCAGACTTCAGGAAATCTCTTCTCCCCTGCCCCTTTAAAACAGCAGCAGCAGCAACACTCACTGGTTGCACTGCTGAGTGTGTTTGTAGTGCCTGTTTGGGGTCTAGTCTGACTGCGTGTTTGTGTCTCGGAGTGGCTGCCCGCATCCGTGGCCACCTCCTGTAGGAAGCACCAAGCGCCACTCGCGTCTCTCGGAGGAAGCTCTCCCAGCAATCTCCTCCAGCAGGTTTTTCTGTTGCAGTGGGAACCGTACTCCAACAGCAGATAAAACAAGACCACAGATGAAGTTTAACAAAATTTAATTTAAAAATGCTGATAACATTGGCAATGGCAATACCTGGCAGGTGTAAAAGCAGGACAAAAGGTAGGACACCCTAACTTTGCTGCTGCTAGCAGGAGAGGGAGCTTTGCTACCCACAGTGGTGGGAGTTTGTCCAGAACTTAATCCTTTCTGAATACTTTTGCAATTTGTTTTTTTGTTAACCAAAAAAAAAAAAATTCTTATGGTCCCCCAGGAATTAATGCGGAACATATTTCCAAGGGGGAAGTCTGAATATTGGAGCTGTCCCCTCTAGCTTGGGACACACAACCAGCCCTAGTCTGCCTCCGTATTCCTGTCAGTGACATCCGTGCCCACTGGCTGCGTGCTGGGAAGAGCCTCTGCTCTGACAACTCTGGCTATCGGAGGGGTGTCCGTCAGTCCCCTTTCAGGACATTCACTCTCTCCTCCTCCCAGCTTAGCTCTTAGTCCTCCTGAGGAGCAACGAGTCCTCCCTCTGCTTTGGGCAGTGCCCGGCCAGCTGGCCAGTGCGGACGGGCAGGCTGGGAAGGAAGGGAGCTCTGTCAGTGCCAGAGCCAGCGGCAGCGCCTCCGTCACAGCGAAACCGGCGCTTAGCCTTGACTCCTTCTGGTGCTTGCTTGATAGATACCTTTCTTTGCGGTTATTTGAGAATAAACCTTTCAAATGTGCTGTCTAATATAGGAGGAGATTTGTATCCTTTCATCTATTCTTTTTTTGCCTATTGGAAATGGAGAAATGACTAGATTGTCTGAGACAGGAAGCTCTGCTTTCAACTTGTCTTTTCTCAGAAATATAGTTTCACTGGAAAAATCCTGGCACTTCTAAGCCCAGACTTGTTATTACTGGGGCTCCGGGACCAAGCTCCGAGACGGCTCCCGGGCAGGCTCCCCAGTGCTGCTTTATACCCTGAGAGTTTTCACCTCTCGCCATCACCACCTTCCTTCTCTTCCCTGTCGTGTTTATGCACTGCCTGTACTGTCTGAAGTGCATCTGACTGGCAAGGCTCGTTGACTGATCTCATGCCAGGGTCTGGTTCACGCTGCTTCTTGAAAGAAGTGAGACTTCATCCCTCTTAGGTTTGTTCAGTCACGCAGCTTATGGCCTGCAACTTTCCTGGTTGACCTCCCCAACTTCTTCTGAAGTTAATGAACAGTGAGATGTATGGAAGACAGTGCAGAGAAGACTGACTTACCCGCTGGAAGAAGCTCTCCCTCCTCACTACCAGGGAGGCAGAGTGACTAGCTGATAAGTTCAGCCTAATGTATGATATGATTAAAGTTGAGTGGTGCCAAAATTTGCCTTATAAATCAAACTGAGGTGACATCTTTGCTAAAGCCAGGCTGCTGTTAATATTACTGAGTGAGATAGCAAAGCTGCCCAGCTATCTATCAAATCCATGTCAAATCTAACCATTTAGATTTAATGTGTATTTGCAGTTATAGTCACATGTAGTGACTATCAATGCATTTAAAAAACTGCTACAATTTCTACCCATGTGGCTATCTGTGTAGTTATATACCCCAGCCAAAAAATACACACAAGGAGAAGCTAATGTCTGTGTCTTAGTCCCCACCTGTTCTCTGCTCCATGGCTTCCAAGCCATGGTAAGAGCCCTTCCCAGGACCCTTGCTCCTGGTAGCAAGGGGCTTCTCTCTTGCGCCTGTTCCTGTCCCTAGCTCCCAGCTCAGATTCCCTCTTGGATAAGCCTTCTTATGCATCAGAGATAGCTGAATAGGATGCGTTATCCACATCTCTGCTTCTGCAGCTTGCAAACCGGGACATTAAGCTGAAGCCAGCAGTGATTTATATCAGTAAACAGTGTAGGTTGTTGGGGGGTGGGTGTATTTGTGCTATTTAGCTGTCTCTGCTACTGGTGGGGGGGAATCTCTGGCAAAGGGGCTGGAAAACAGATGTTTCAGCCTTCCCTGGAGACATCCTTAAATTTGAGCTCTTGTATAGAGGATGCCGTGATGTGGATCTGCTAAGCCTGCTGTTTGTACTAAATGTGCTTCAAGCATGGTAAGTGCAGGGCATTGGTTTGTCTAAAAGGAAGTTTATTTCTGCTGCAGAGTGAGTCTTTGGTGCAGACACACACATGGACGCGTATATCACGTTGAACCCTGGGGCTGTGGCACTGATGGCACACTGTCCTCCCTCTGCCTTTTGCAGGTATGCTCGATTATGTAACAGTTGCCTGTGAGAAGAAGCTGGAATCGCTGGCAGAGAATCCTGTCCCTTTCGACTGAGCCTGAAGAGTTCAACCAAGCTGATCAGTGTGAGTATGGGGAGAGGAAGGAGGATGTCGTTAGGAGACCCAATTCTGTCTCTGAGTGCCAAAATGGCATCTATTTCTATCACTTAGAGTAAAGGGTTCCCTAAGGGGATGCAAGGTGGACTAAGGTCTGCTGCAGACAGAGTACAACTACAAATACTGGTGAAGATGTCTGATTGTTTTCCTTTTTGTCATGGAAAGGAGATGATACAAGGTTTTTGGTACCATTTGTCTCAAGATTAAATCCCTGGGTTGAAAGACTTGAGAGTTCTGAGATAAGATTTAATATTTTTACCTTCCTGCGGCAAAAGTGCTGCAGGCTTGAGAGCTCTTCATTGAAGCAGAAGACCTAGACATGATCAAGGCTGATGCTCACATGTCAAGCTCTTGAGAGACATTTTTCCCCGCAGGGTGACTGATATGGAGCCTGTTTGTGGGCAGGAAGGTGAAGGTCAGAGTAGCAGTTGCAGACGACTGATTCTCTGCTATCCAAGAAACAGCAAAGACAAATCTTTTGGGCTCCTTTTTTCTTTAAAAAGGCTGAAGTATCAGGGGAGTGATTCTTCTGCCTCTCCCCTTTCCTTTTCTCTGTCCTGGTGCTCTCATGGTCAGAAGTTTCATGTCTTTACAGTTGTCTGGACTCCTTTTGCACATAATGCTCTCTATATCTGGTGCTTGTCTCTGTGCCAGGCGCACATCACACACATCGTGACGCAGTGATTCAAGGGTTGCTTATACCTTCGGTGAGGCAGAGCCCTTCCAGTAAAGGGAGAGTGGGGAGGAATGGAGGTTGCATCAGAGTAGCTTGCATGCTGAACATGCAGAAGCTGTTTTCAGCCTGACTGCACTGTCCTCTGTGAGCTCTCTCTGAGGAAAGAAAGTCTACGTCGTTAAAGAGGAAATTGGAGAAGCTTTTGGGATGTGTCATGCCCAAGTTTGTTCTAGTCCTGCTGCCTTATAAGCAGAATCTGCTGGCCCCACTGTGGAACTGGCACAGTTCCTTGGACATTGCTTGAGTTGAGCCATTTCACAGCAGGTCTGAATTTGATCCTGTGCTTTGGCTACATTTTATCTGGACTGAAGGCCACCAAGTCCTTAAGTATTCTTCCAGCCAGAAGGATGCAGCAGGCTTTCGGTCGCAGGTCTCGATAAAGAGCGTCTCTGCAAAGCCTTGATTCTGAGATGTGATAGGGAGCACAGAGCAGTGTCTTCTGCTTGCACGTGGCTGTTGCCTGGCCTGTGCCAACAACCACATGGCAACACTCGGCCCCGCTGGCTGTCAGGTGACGTGGAGGCAGGACACGTCTTTGCACTGAGGTGTGCACAGCATCAAGTACTAAGGTCTGGGTAGCCTGCGTGGGACTTTGACAGAGAACAGCTCACAACTTGGCCCTTCTTCTAGATTAGGGAAAGCTTTAAATGACTGTTTTAATGTTTTCTTTCTATGTGGAAAAAGAAGAGCTGGCTTTACTGTAGTCTGACTCCTTCCTTTTGCCAGAGGCTCATAGACATGCTCAGGAGTGCTGGTATACCATGCTATTTTGTGTCCATTGTTGTTTGCTTGTTTGTTTTTAGGGATCTATTAGGGATTTTTTTTTAAAAAATGCAACCTGCAACACATGCTTCAAAACAGATATGCACTGCAGACCTCCAGGCCAGGCATCTGGTACCGTGCTGAGAGAAACCAGTTCCAAGCGTGACAATCTAGACTAAAGGCACTGAGGGAAAAGAATCTAAATGGTGTTAGTATTTTGTGAAGGTGCTGGAGCTGGCTGGCTGTGCTGGGGGAGAGATTCTAGCCCAATAGAATGACTGCACAGAAATACCTTATCTGACCAGGGCTACAGGAAACAAAAATAAGTCTATGGAAACACAGGTGGGGAGATGCTGAGTATATGTTTAGTCCTTGTATTGTGGGGCAAGGAATGGAAAACTTTACCAAGTGGGTCTAAGGCTCTTCAGTTGATAATTTTGCTCCTCCCACCAGGGAAGCTTCCCCGCTGCGTTAGCGTGTGCAGAGGCCTGAGCAGAGGCTGCCCGAGAGCTGCTGCTGCACCCAGTGGCCCTGGTCTCCCCAGGGCCCACAGCTCTGCGGCTGCTGCCACCTTCAGCACTCCAGTTTGCTGCTTGGAGTGAGTGCTGAAGGCTGTGCAGACAGGCTGCTGTAAGGGGCAGGAGGCCTCCTGCCTTCTGTTGTCCCCCCCAGGAACAGGGCAGGAGAGCCCCTGGAAGAAGGTGTCACCCAGAGTGTTGCTTTGGCTCCAGCCAGTTGGTCACCCTAAAAGGGGCTTAAGCGGTGTAGTAGTGAACAAGAAACCAGAGCAGCAACAGAGTGAAAGCGAGTTTATAGACAGCAGGAAGATGGGATTTTCTTTTTCTGGGAACAGATGGAGAGGCGATGAGGCAGCAATGCTGGAAGGGACAGTGTGTTTCGAATGCCTTCCTTAATGTCTTCCCAATCTGCTTGTAAATTGTCAGCTCCTGCCTCTTCTGCACAGGGTAGTAGAGGGCACATTCCCAGTCCCGCCGGCCTCCAGGGGTGAACGTTTCCTGCCCTTGCAGATCTGTGTCCTTTGGGCTAATGGGCTTTCGACACGAAGGGTCGTGGGAGCAGCTCGTGGCCCAGTGTGTTATTTCACATTAGCTCAGTGAAGGGGCTGGACATTCTGGATGGAAACATTGACACTGGGGTGTCTTGACTAGGCCTGGTACTGAAGCTGATAGACTGGTCCTGCCTCTCTAAGTGGCCAGTGTTTGTTTTAATCTGGTTAGAAGCCCCAGAAATCAAATCAGAGCCCAGCAGTGTGCTGAACCACAGTCATTTTTGTGCATTACTCATCTCGGCTCTGACAAGAAACTTAGCATGGTAGGAGGGAATGGGGGCTTCTCTCCTAATCTTGATTTTTCCTTCTCTCCATCTCCTTTATTCTCAGTGTTCCCCAGCATTGCCCTTGAAGTACAGATCTAACTGTATCATATCTAACTTCACAGATGGTTTCAAAACATAGAAACCAGAGTTTGAGGAAGAAGAATGAAGGAAAAGGGGGTATTAAACTATGATTAGCTCCCAAAGGCAATGACTTCAGGCTGGGAGATTTGATTACTCTCCTGTTAGCTTTCAGAGCTATGTATGCCACTGGTTAATAATTCCAGCCAGCTGGCAAAGTTAGAGTCAAATCAGAATTTCTCCTTAGCCTGGCGTTTTGAGCTGGCTCCATCTCTGCTAAGGACAGATACAGTAAGTACAGGGGGCAGAGCTGCTCAGCTTCCGTGGATGCTCAGGCTTGTCTTCTGGAGGACAGGTTGCCTCTGAGGCTCGTCGGCTTGTTCCCCGAGTGCAGGGAATCAGCTGTGGCTTGATTCTCTGTTCACTTGTCTGGAGCAATTAGGGCATAGGAAAAGTGTTGTGGGAAGATACCAGGGTGGACAGACAGCACAGTCTTAATTTTCTTTTTGTAGCTTCTGCTAGTTCTCTTACAGCATTCCTGCTTCTCCCGTTTTTCCCTGGACTACTGCTCGAATCTCTGCTGTTGGTATAAGCAGTAAGCTCAGATCATGAGACAGCCATTATGCCAAGTATCTGAATATTCTGAGTCTGTAAAACGAGTGGGAGAACTTGACAAATGTCTCTTTCCTTGCATGCCATGTAGCAGATGATTTTCTTCTGACTGAACCTTAAGGTTAATTTAAGCCCTACAGCATGGCAGTAAAGAACACTGGTAAATAGCTGGTATGTCCCTGCAGAAGTTTTTAATATTTATTTGGCTTCATGGTGTTACCTTCACAGCCAGCAATGCCATTTATTGATTGAGTTGCTGGTTGGATCAGTAATGATGGCAGTTGGACCTTTAGTTGACTTAAGCAGTGCCCTTGCTGTGCTTGTCCTGCAAGGGAACAGAGCCAAGGTTCTCTAGCCCCACACAAGCCAGTCGTCTCTGTGAGCCTAAGGCTCAGGTCCCATATCTAGCCACAGATCTTAGCATGAAAGTTCTTTTTTTTTAATCTCTATTTTGCCTGAGCAGAAGTAGCAATGCAAGGTACAAAGGGATAGAGAAGCTGAAGCGCAGGTGAAGATGCAGGTGTTTACTTGATTGCATGGTGTAACTACCACTCATTTTCTTGAGACTTGGGTCAGTGTAGTATGGCCCAAAGTTTTTTCTCCAGTAATGTTGCACTTATCAGACCTATAATGAGACAAAAATGCTTAGAGCAGGGTGAACAACTGTTCAAGGGTGTTGGGCAAGGATACACTTTTTTTTTCCACATGGGAGTTTAAGTAGATCAGTAGAAATTTGGTGGGGGCTGGGAGAAACTGCTGTT
The DNA here is from genome assembly GCF_059628265.1 of Tinamus guttatus. NCBI lineage: Eukaryota > Metazoa > Chordata > Aves > Tinamiformes > Tinamidae > Tinamus > Tinamus guttatus. The sequence continues at coordinate 178,665 of NW_028288950.1, forward strand.
CAAGAGGCTGTCAAACAGCTGATCACTCCCAGCTTCTGCCAGTGTAAGGCAGAGTTCTCCAGCTCCTGCATGCAGAAGGGACACTGAATAGTTCTTTGCCTTTGAAAGGGAAGTCAAATTGTGTGTTTCCTTTCCCCATCTGTTTGCAAAAGTCTTGGAGCTGCCTGTCTCTGCACTTTTAGCAGATTATGTGCTTTCACTGGATTAGCAGGCACATTGCTGTTACAAAAACTACTTGTTAGTCCTTAAGTTGTTCTCTGCTGCAGACTTGCTCCCACTAGATTTGGAGGCAGGAGATTTCTTTAGGAGAAGCAGCTGGGAGGGAGTGTTTTTGCATCAGATTTGGCTCCTCTTTAGGTGGAGTTATGCTTCGTGTCCAGTAACTGTCTGCAACCCTTTGTACCACTAAGATTGTTCTGTGCTTCCTATGTCCGTGCACTGAGTTGCCTGACTGATATTTCCCTCCCTGTTGGCACTGAGTCCCTTAGCTTTGAGCTGGGAAAGATGGAGCTGCAGAGTTCAGGCTCAGATCTGAGGCATCCAAGGGGATCCAGAAGTTGGGAGCTTTGGGGCAAGCTAGGGCTCATCTGCAGTGACAGGAAGAGAGGCGTGAAGCCATCGAACTGGAACTTGGGTGGCTGTTTTGCAACAAAGCAGAAGCTCCAGCCTAGCAGGGTGAGGAGTCTGGGCGAATGATTCTGTGCTTAATTACAGGGCTGGGTGGAACTCTAGCAACGGCGTGTTATTTTGGTTGAGTTTTGTTTTGCTATTCAAACCCACAAACTCAGAGGGAATTAAAGTGAAAAGCATGAGGAGGTTGTAAGTCTGCTTCCTTTTATCCTCCATCTGCAGAACCAAACAAGCTCTGTTATTTTTAATGAGCCTCTCCCTGATCTATCCTTTTCTAAAGTGGCTTCCACAGCACCTGTTTGTCCTCTGGTTAAAAGGCCAGCCCCATGGCATATTGAAGTGGCATGAAGGAACTAGGATGGCTATGTGACTCTATCAAAACACAAAAATGGTATAGTTTGTGCAGAAAACTTTCCAGCCCACCTTAGAGCTGGACAAACATTGGAGGTCGTCCTTTCAAAGAAAGGATTTGTGTATGCCTGTGACTTCAATAGCAAAACAGAGGGAAGATGAGGGTAGACTTCTCTGGTGGGTAGAGCAGTGGTTTGGAAATTACTAGAATTGGCCTCTGCCTCTGTTACGCCAAAGACTTCCCTTGTCGTACATGTGATTTTGTCAGTTTTCCTATTTCCTGCACTTATAATAACGATACTACAAAGATATGGGTACTGTGAGGGGAAAAAAAGTGCAGAAATGTCCCAGTACATCAGTAGAGGCCATGTAAATGCCTGGATTACAGCAGAAACTACAGTATTGCCACATGTTGGTGGTAAAGCAGCAGCAGATGGTCATAAAGCTTCTCATGTGGCGCTGAAGGTTGACTTCAGATGCAACCATGGTAGGTGGCTGTGCTGCAGACCCTGCTGCCTGGGGACCCTCCACCCATGTGAAGCAGCAGATTCCACAAGGGTCCTTCTCCCTGGCTGGGTGTCCCTAGGACAAACTTCTACCTCCTGTCAAGCTGCCTGAAGCCTATCTGAGCTAGGTCCTGCAAATCCTAACGACAAGTCTTTCTAATCTGCTCTTTCCCATATTCACCTGAACTTTCCCATCTGAATTTGGATCTGGAGCAGCCCCTGGTTCCTCCCCTACTTTGCCTCTCCCTGGGTGTCATTCTCCCTAGCTTTTGTTTTTATAAAGTATGGTTTCTACTCTCTTGACACTTTAATGATGCTCATTTTTATTATCTCAAAACCAAATGTCAGAAACTTGTTTATAAACCCCTGGCACACAGCAAGCAAAGGCTCCCAACTAACAAAAACCCTCATGTGGTCAGGCTCCAGAACAGATCTGGGAAGGAGATCAAAGAGAATATCTTCAGCATGGGGTCTTCTGATGCATACGGTGCATAAACAAGTACGTTTCAAGTAATTGGAGCTGCTGATAGCTGCACTGTTTGCTTTGGACAATGTTGTGTGTTTTCTTTTGTCTTTTCTGATTTGAGAACTTTTTTTCTTCTTTATCCAGAGGAGACACCAGCTTCTGACCACTGAAAACATAGTTTTCCATCATCAATTATTCTGAGCGTTGATAGATCTGAAATAACCATCATGTTTCTCCTGTGCAAACACAGGTGTCTCTTAGAGGAGTTGGAGTCTAAACCTAGATCCAGAATCAGATTTCACAAATAGCCTCTGATACCTGCTGGGGTAAATGAACACAAAGCTCATTAAAAATATTAGTGCTCCTGGGATTTCATACTAAATCTGGGCATGAGGACCCTTAGCTAACTTTATGTACTACCAGTGGCGTGAGGTATGGGATCCATCTTAAACAAAAGGCAAAATAGAACAATATTTTCCAACCTCTTTTGGCACCTTAGCCAGTTTACCAAGTCAGGATTCTGCATCCATTGACTGATGATTAAATGTTTCCTGTTGGTGAGAGATGGGTACTGGGTTGCTAAAAGTTATACTGAGGAGGAGGAGAAAGGGCTTGGTTGGCACAGCAGAACCTCAGTCAGCACAACCTCAGGCATTGACACAGTTTTGCAGGTGTAGGTATTTGGAGACATTTTTTCTATGTCCTTTGCTAACATCTTAGAAGAGACTGAAGTTGGAATAAGCTTTGACCCACGCAGTGAGTTCTGCTCTGTGCCCTTCTGCAGTCAGCAGCTCTCCCCATCTGCATTGATTTCTAGCTCTTGACTGAATGATGAGACTGCCTTGCAATGATCTTCAGAACATTTTCAGTCCATAAATTGCTGAAAATCAATGCCTGTACATGCATGCATAGTTGAGAATTCAAACTTGAAGGAAAACTGAAGCTGGAGAGGTGCTGTATCAGTCAGTCACAGAGGTGAAGATCAGTCACAGAAGCTTGCAGTCTTGGTGCACTGGTTACAGTGATCTGAGGACAACGGACACGATCGAGAGACTTGGCCTCTCCTTCACATTGGTTCTGGTATTAGACTTCTACTTGACACCGACTAACTAAACTCCAAAAGATTTGGGGAAATCATAATCCCCTGCATTCATTGTGCAAGTGCTCACAGTGGAAGCAAGGGTGCTGCTGCCCTCCTTTCCAGCAGCCTGCCGGGCCCAGGACAGGGTGGCCAAATGCTGGGCTCCTGCAGGCTGGCCCGTTTGTACTGCAGAGCGCTCCCAGGGCTGCGTGACGGGAGCCTGGCTGCGCTGTGCGGGGCACGCCGTGTCCTGGGGACACCTGGTGCAGCTGGGGGCTAAAAAGCTTCCTTGGTGCCTGCTAGGATGCTCGGGGAGTGTTAGGGCCCCTCATCCCCGTAGCTCTGCAAGCGGACACCTTCCCTTTGTGTCATGTTGTTTGTGCTACAAATGTCATCTGCCAAGTGCAGAAACTTTAGCTACCCCTCAGCTCCTATCCACTGAAATAGGATCTGCAGTGGCCAGTTGTAATGAAAATTTTGTCCTTCCTGTCAAGCAAATGCTCATTGACTATTAAAAAAAAAAAAAAAAAAGTGCTTTTTAAAGCACTTGCCATGTGCTTGAATCAACTGATTCTTTCAAGGTCTGTCTGTTGTTTTGCTTCCCTAGAGCATCCCATACCCTTGCTCCTGTGGACTGTTACCTTCCAACTTTCTCCTCTTCCGAGGAGCTGCAGGAAATGTCAGTGTCTCGCACGATGACAGTGGCAAGGGAGTGACAGGCAGGCTGGGCGGGGGTGGCTGGTGGTGAGCAAGCCTAGGGACGACAGGGTGGTGTGACTAAGAGCCAGCTGGCTAATTAAAGCGCAGCAGGAGGAGGAGCAGAGTATTTAAGGGTGCCAGAGAGAGAGAGGCCTCCACAAATTTCTTTTTGCATCTCAGCAAACCCAGTGGCTGTGTGACGTAAAGAAAAGCTTCCTTAACTCCTTTGTGCTTCTTAAGGGGTGAAACCAAACTGAGAAAATGGCACCACTAACTGAAAAGCCTAAATCACGGTAAGGACACCAATATCTTTTATCCATTTAATAAAAAGGTAGCCCTTCCAGAGCTGCTGATGGATTGAACTCCCAGGACTTTGTATGACATTGGCACATGCTGATGTGCAGTGGGTTGTTCTGCTGGGGCAGTGCAGGTTAATACTCAAATTGTTGCTTTTATCGGGATAGGTGTTACCCATTGATGCTTGAAAAGTGAGTAGGTTTCTACATAGACCTTATATGGGTTTGTATTGTAGCTAGGAAAATGGATAGGTGTTCATTTTCCTACCAAAATGACTGGATCTTTCTCCTGACTTATTTAGTGGGAAGGAGTGGTTGAAGGCAATTCCTAAACACTGAGTCTTGGCCTGCTGTTGTGAAAATGAAAGTGAGGAGAATGAACATGGAGTTCTCAGCAATGTGTAAATTCCATCACCTTAGAGTGGAAGAGTCAGAGGGAAGTGAAGATGAGGGTTGGGTTCTGGAATGTGCCATTTTGCTATTTCTGGAGACTCCTCGGACCGTTGTTTAAGCCAGCAGATTAGTTTTCCTGGCTCACTTGCAGTGCTGAGATAAGAAGCAATCACTGTGTTCTCATTTCCAGCGTGTAGGTGACTTCAGAGCGGCATGGTCCAACCAGCCGAGCCCAAGGTGGCGGAGCAGGGCTCCGGTACCAATTCCCTGGCAGCTACCGCTTTGCTGGGTGGCCTTGGGTGCGTGGCAGCAGCCACCCTTCTGGACTTGGCTGGCACCTTTCTGTGCCGCATGTGCAGGTGCATGAATCAGTTCCCTGGAAACTCCTCCAGCGCAGCAATGTCTCCATGTAGGCAAAGGCCAAGGCGAATGACTCGGTCTTACCTCCAGCCGTATCCCCATACTTGTAAAGGTGTCTGGGAAGAGATCCTGGTGTGCCTGAGCCCCACCTTTATGTGTTGGCTAGACGTAGCTTTTGCTGAAGCCCCCAGAAGTCATTGCATTTGTGTGTAACTGGGAGCAGCTCTCAGACTGCTCCTGCTTATTCTGGCAGCATCACATAACACCCCAAAAGGCTGACACGCGTATGCTGGGCCAGCCTGGCTGATTTCAGCTGCTGCGTAGAATAGAGGCCAGTGTTGTCCATCTCCGTGCAAAGTGGGAATGACAGCTACACACCTCCGAATGGCGCAGCTGCAGCCTAGTGAGTGTTTGCACAGAGCTTCAGAACAGGCAGTGCTAGCAGAGCTCACCACCAAGAATTAACGTGTGCTGGTGGTAAACACTTGGCAGGACCTGTGCAGTTCCTCTGCCTAGTGCAGCTAGGAGTCTTAGGCTTGTCTAGGCTCGCCTATGGTATCTGTAGCAATCAAGTATCTGCTTCAAGCATTGGAGGTGCATCAGAATCTGGATCTGTTTGTCTGGATCAGAACTCCCTGATATGATTCGATCTCTAATTAGAATTTCTACAAATTTCTGCTTAATGCAGTCCACTTGTTTGCTGCTTCACTGTTGAGAAGTGTGTGACAGTAGAGAAGATGGCTTTTGCAGGCTTTGCTGTACAAAGTCATGTCAGGAGAGGCTGCTGGATGTTGCTCAGTTGATCTAAATTATTGTATTTATAGAATCATTCACTGTAGTAAATGTCATATACTGTTTGTCTGTCCCTCAATCCTGTGGCCAGCCGAATGGGCTCATTGTCCCACGTAATTAGGGCTTCTGGAATTTAAATCCCTTTATGTGCAGCGATTGTTCTGCAGAAACAAAACCGGCCTCCAGCCAGGGCTGTGCACAGAGGTAAGGGCAGCACAGAGCGCACCCGTCACCCAGGCCTACAGGTCGGCTCAGAACAGCTTGACCCCGAGGAATGTGCTACGTACGTACGGAAACCTACATCCAGCTGAAACAGAAACCACCATCCCCTTGGCCAGGTGTGGTCATTGCAGATTCCTCAAATGATTTCCCTTTTGAAAAAAATAAATCTTGTGTCACTGAGTTAATTTCCCCTTATTACCCCAAGACAAAATGAAACTTCAGTGGTTGATGTGCTCCGTGCCCACATTGTCCTATGAGTCATGGCAGAACTAAGTGTCCTGAGCTGTCCCAGGTTGCTGGATGGCTGTTCTCTTATTTACCGCTTTCCCTCCATAGTTGGCAATGTGAGAGCTGTGCCTGGTTGGGTTCCCCGTGCAGGACGTGTGTCAGTATGTGCAGCGCTTCCGTCTGCGAGGTGTTAGCGCACGGATCGCAGTGACGCTGAGCAGGGGTCTCAGCGCCCAGTGCTCCCAAACACCACGCCTTGGATCTCCTGCTAAGTTGAATACAAGATTTTATTTAAAATATTCCAGAATTTATTTTTCTCTGGCATTTCAAAATGTTTATGTGGGTATACAGGTGTGGCACAAAGGCATTTGTTTCTTTGGTTGTCACAGATGATACATAGCCCTCTGCTAGTGTCACCATCGTCTTGATAACTATCAAATGCAAACAGAGGGTAGTCTTGAAGGAGCCTAAAGGAAGTCAAAGCCTGCTTGCAGTGTAGTGAACTCTATCGTCATGGGAAGACATGTTTTTGGTTGTAGTACTACTGATAAGAGCTGTTAGCTCAACCAAAGGGGTTCAGTCAGGCTCTTTGCGTGAGGTTTCTCTTGTGCCTCCTGTGCCAGACCCGTCTCCCCTGGAGCTCCTCTTGGAGCGCAGTGTCTGCAGCAGGGCAAGGGGCTCCAGCAGGAGCCCCCGTTTGCCTCCAGCCCCTGCAGCCAGTTGTTGTCACCTCACAGGCTTTTTCTGGCTGACGTGAGGTTATTCCAGTTTCCTTGCTAGGGAGGTTCCCGTAGACATCAAAATCACGCTCTGAACTAGCACTGATGGCAGAATTGTTTATAGTTGACAGGCCAGATTTAGAATGGCCGAAAAAGCTGATTCATCTCTTAAACCTACAAGTTTCCCTTCCTTTTCTGCGGTTGAGCATATCAGCTTGAGGCCTTGCTCTCTTTTTCTGTGACATTAAGCAGAGTTCAGACTTCAGACTTCCAGTCTTCAGTTTCTTCCACTGTTTTCCAGATTAAGATCTTGGATATAGTTGTTGTAATTCTTATCCTCATTTTAACAAGATGGGTGGCAATATGCAGGGCAGCTGCTTTGGAAATGCTTGTTACGGGCTTGAAAAATGAAGTCTTGGAGGTGCAATAGCTTTCTAAAAATACATGGGTGGGGATGTGCATCAGGAGGGAAGAGAGCTACTTAAACAGAAAAATAGCAGTGGTGTGAAACAAATTAGCACTAGCCAGTCATGAATTAAATTTAGGCCTTAGGTCAGAACCTGAATTCTAACTGTCAGAAGAATGAGCTCTGGAATAGCCTTCAGGAGGAGCAGCAGAGGCAGAAAGTGCTACCACTTTTACGCTGGGACGTGAGATGTTCTCCAGAGGGTTATATGACACAGTTGCCTGCAATAGCATTGGAGTCGACTCGATGACCCGGGAGTCCTTTTCTACCCTACGTTCCGAAGTGGTGACCTTGAACCGAGTAAAGTCAGGTTGTGGGTGAGTTTTGTTTACTCTGAAGCTGGTTACTGAGAGGTGACTTAATTCAAAAGCATCTCCGAGTTCTTAAAGCCCCATGTCCCATTTTAAATTTCCTGCTTCTGTTTTTCCAAGTAACATGTTCCTGCTAAATCATACAAAATTTAGTGCTGGGGCAGATGTCTCCAGATTAACATTGCAGATTAGGAAGGAAACAAATATGTTCCATACCTAAAAATAAATAAATAAATAAAGCTGTGATATTGCATATGAAATGTGCTATGTTTATTTCTTCTAACAGCTGTAAGCTCAATTATTTATAAGAACATTTAATGCTAGCTTGTGCTCTCTGCTGCCGTTTGTTTCATTTAGTGAGCTTTCCTTGCTCCCTCTCTGCTGTTTTAATGCTCGCTGAAGAGCGCGGGGAGGCCGCTGTGCTGTTCGGAATTAGTGCAACTGCTTATTCATAGTCTTTCTGTGAGATTTATTCTTAGGAGCGTAATATCTTCTGAAGGAGTGGCAGGATGTTCTTTAACCCTTAAAATTGCAGTGACAGGCAATGTATTTCTCTCAGTGCTTCAGGGTAAGGTATGCTAATGAAGGGTACTTAGAGAGAATGCTGGTTGCCTGCGTTAACCTGAAGCTGCATCCTCTATTCTGGTTATTTTTCTCCCTCTGCTTTATGTAATACAGGGTGAGAAGTGCAGGGGTGGTATTGTAGCCTCGATAACCGCTTCAGACAAGCGGCGCTCCTGATGCGGGAGGAACGCACCAGGACAGCTCATGTGCGACACCATTAAATTCAAACCAAGCACAGGCCAAAGCGTCGCTGTGGGGCAGGACGGAGCCGCACGCGGGATGTGGACCTGCCGTGGGGCCGGCAGCGGCCAGTCTGCCGGGGGCATTCGGTGCTGGCGGGGTATCTGGAAGCGTTGCTGGAAGAAGCTGCCTTACGCTTTATGCTGAGCTTTTGAACGTGGTGAGGCCACCATCGGGTATCAGCAAGGGTGCGAGCAGCCCTCTCCAGGGCAAATTCAGCTGGGTGTTGAGGCTGCGAGCGGCCCTGGCAGGAGCCAAGCTGGAGCAAATTAAAACTTGTCCAATTTTCTCCACCTTTGCTAAAGTAAAACAAACAAACAAAAAAATCTAATCTGTGGGTACTCTACTCCTGGCATCAAGTGCCAAGTTGGGGGGCTTGTCGGTGTGACATGTGGTGTCCTGGGAGCCGTGTTTGCAGGCACGCTCGTTCCTTGAGCAGAGCCCCATGCGGAGCGGGGGGGTGGCAGCAGCGCGGCCCTGGGCGCCTTCCCCGCCGTGGGGCTCCGTGTCAGCAGCGCGGCCGCGCGCACGGGCCTGCGCCGCGGGCTCGGCGGCTGCACGGCGCGAGTGATGGTGAGACCCGGCCCCGGGAGAAGTAGGGGTTATGATCGCTGATGCTTCTGGTGTTTGCGCAAGTCTCAAAGCTTGGCCTTTTTCTACAAGTTCAACTCCTAAATTATACTAATATCAATTTTCACTTCAAAACAATCATAAATTCCTTAAAGTATTTGCGTGTGGAGAGAAAAAAGGGGGAAATGTAAAAGCTCAAAATGGAGAAGATAAAGCAGGAGGGCAAATCTCAGGAATTTAGGGACTTGCCTCATGAATTTTGAATGTTTATGTTTAGTAACTTCCATATTAAAATCCTCTGTGAATCATCAGAGCTGTCACTAGTAACAAGAGAAGAAACCGAAGGAAATTACTTCTCCACACACACTTGGCCACCAAAAATAACTACCTCCTGTGACCCTTAACTAAGATACCAGTGACTTAAGAGCATATGTCCTTACTCGGAACTATTAATGAGCTGTTTGTTATTCCCTGCCATTGGGGGGGGAGGCGGTACTTGAATGTTTAGAGCCTGTGAGATAATCCAGAGACATGCTGAGCAGCAGTAGGCACCACTTATCTGCATTCCTCCTAAATAGGGTTCCAAATCCCCAGCGCTCTTTTCCACACCAAGTAGGGAAAGAGCTACAGTCCTAGAAGAAACATGCTGGGCTGAAAGGGAAGAAGGAACCATTAAACGTCCGTCCAGAGCTACAGAAGGACTGGCAGGGGCTTGGTGGACATGACATACAGTTGTTGGCATGTGCAGAATCGCAGCCTGTGCCTCATGCCCTTAGGAACTCGGTACCTTTCATTGTCTTTTGAACGTCTGCAACTTCAAAGCCTTTGGTTTTTTTGTCACATTTCGGGAAAGGCCTGAATTCAGCGCCTTTGGCGAGGAGACAGACTGTCCGCTAGTTGGAGCGGGGAACTGGAAGGAGCAGCTTGTTTCTTTTGTGCTGCCTGATCTGGCAGTGCCAGTTCGCTGTTTTCAGGATTGACAGAGGGATCTCATTGCTGGTTCCCTTTGAAAGGCTCCGTGCTGAAGTGCTGCTGCTTGCTGTCCTTGCACCGGTCTGCAGCCCTAGCTCGACTCTGCCTGCAGGAGACTTCTCTGGAGCTCCAGGAACAGCAAATGTTTCCACCTGCCCCTCTTTCCATAGTCTGCGGGCAGCCTGGGGACAGGCTGTCTGGCCAGCCTGGCAGGGACTGCTCTCTCAGAGGATGCACGAGCCCTGCACTCCTGGCACACTAATGTACAGCATGTATATTCCCAGCCATTATGTGTATATGTCCAGGTGTTACAGAGGGCAGCTCTTGGCTACGCTGTGGCCTTGGAGCCAGATGTGCCGAGGGACTTATGGTTGGGCTCGATGATCTCGATGGTCTTTTCCAACCATAATGATTCTGTGACTCCATGTGCTGCCTGGCTGGACCATGAATCTAGTCTCAAGAGCAGCCTCAGGCTACTCAATAAAATAGAAAATAGGCCTAATCCGACTTCAGCATGTGGTTTAGGTTAAACATATGTGAGACAGCTAGAATAACCATATAGCCTTAATGCAGGAAGGTGCTGAAGCGTGTTCTGAATGTCAAATGTGCATTGTAATTTCTTGAGTCTAAAAGGTGGTTATCTTTACCTGTATGCAATAAATGTGCATGTGGATCCTCAGCTGATCTAAATCAACTTTTAAATGGCGTCTCTGGAGTTCATATCCATATCCAGCAAGCACTATGATTTTAATACTTTGGATGGGGACCTTCATTAGCTGTGAGTTCAGCCAAGTGCTTAAATAGTGCTGATTAGGTTCACAGTTAATAAACACTGAATGCTTGTTATTTTAATTGAATTCTATAATTGCTAGTAAGTTTGGGGATATGTGGAAAAGTCATTTTCTAGATCTAATTCTAATGAGTTTGTCCGCCTCCTTCATTTACTTAGAGCAAACTTATTTCTTTAATTACCGCTTTAATCTCCACATCACTTCCTGTGAAAAGTAATTTGTTCTTTTAAAGCCAAATAATTGCGCATTTTTGTGGGTTCTTCCATTAAAGCTGCCCTTGCGTTTCAAGTAATGTCAAGACTCCTGAATCCAAATAGAAAACATTGAAATCCAAGATTTCTTGAAGTTTTGATGCCAGTATTTCTGCATGGAGATGAGTTGGTCTGGACGGCACAAAGCATGGGCCTAAGTTTAATTGCTCATTGACGGCTGCTGTGGAAGGGGGCCTGTGGGATTTAGCAACAGCAGGCTCTGTCTTTGCCCGGGTGTGTGAGCTGGCATTCCTGTTTCCCCTCTAGAAAAGATGGTAGGGTGGATTTTTTTGCCTTATGCTTTGTATCTTGTATACCAGAGGAAAGCGTGCAGCCTTTGAGGGATGCTGTAAGTGGAGCATTTTCTTTTCGGTGACTTGTATGGAATCTGCGGAGAGAAGGCCCAGTGTGAGTCAAAACTTCTGGGTGCCTTTGGTCTCCTCAGCTTTAGAATGACATTTGCAGAGGCTTTAATTCTAAAGCTGAGCTGGGACTTGCTTCAGTTTTGGTCCTTCTTGTAATTTTCTCCCTGTTCTACAAAGATACATATATTTTTCGAATGATTTTTAGCTCAGAATTTTTTCATATTCATAAGTTTTAGGCTGTATCTTGCTGAATCTTCACTTTCCCGTGGTTTATCTCTTATGTGGCTATTTCAGTTAATAAAACGCTTAAAAAATTGTGTTGTCAGCTGTCGCTAAAGTGGTGTAATTGAGAGCCAAGATACTGGCTAGTTTTAGCAGTGAACAGTCTGTTACTGTATTTGCTGGTTGAATTTTCTTTCCATTCCTCTTTGAGTATGAGTTGAGCCCGTTCATTATGTCCTGGCTGGTATGAAACGAATGTTAGCCAAGAATGGGGACAGTTCAAGAAGCAGAACAAATTTCATTCCCTGAAGGCAATTTCCACCTTTTACAATGTACCACTGCTGCCTTCAGTTCATGTAACAGGAAAGCAAATATGTCCATCTTGTTCAGTTTCTTATTTCTCTTAGCAACTTGAAAGGAGGGGAGAATTGTGTACTGCCTTCTGTTAGAAAGTCTGTTAGTAGAAACAGAGATGAGATGTTCTCCTGCAGGAAAGGGTGGTGGTTAAGGAGAATAGCAAAATGCTTGTTCAGCTAGCAACCTAGACCTATGCTAGATAAAAGAAATCTATCCTTAACTCAAGATGTCTTTAGCTGGCATCTCAGTAGAAGCTTTATACCAGAAAATGCTAACCCGATCTTTGTATTCTTTTTAATTTCAGAAGGGGCAAGCAGGACTGGAGGTGTTTGGGGCAGAAGCTAATATGACTTTTTATAGATGACTCACACATCTGTATTGTAGTGTCTTCCAAAGGAGAGGCAAACTGTGATCTGGACAGATCACCTTTAAATCTGGCTGTGGTTGAGGAGCTAGGTTGAGCAACTCCTGTGCTTCGAGTTAGTGTCATTGAGCTATATATGTATATTTATTTATTTATATGTATTTTAATGGTGCATGTTTCAAAGATTAGAGACTAGCCAAATTTGCAGTTGGCTAAATACAGACTCTTATTTTTTAGTTGGTATCTTGTGATTTAATCTTGAGGACTAATCTGAAAATGTTTTTAATAGTATCTATTTTTGGGTAGAAATCCTGCTTAATTTTTGATTACTAACAAAAAACGTAACTAAATTCTTTTGAGTTGAGAAAATAAATTTTTGAAGACACTGTGTCTCCTATGTTGACTTCCGTGATGAGTGTTCAGCTGCACTGCAGTCTGGGCAGACATGAAACATAATGTAATCATTCTCTCTTTTATTTTAAACAGAGACAAAGAAAATCCAGAAGTGAAAAAGGCAAGTCCCTCAGCCACAATGAGCTCTGGTAAGTCTGTTATTTTCTACTTGTCTTCACTGACTTGTGTTTTTACTACTAGAATAATTCCTGTCTGCTTGTAATGCAATTGTTCTTTCTTTTTTTTCTTTTTTTTTTTTTTAATTAAAAAAAAAAAAAGACTCTTCTTCCAAGCTCTCTGAAAGTGCTCCCTGCTCAGGGAATCTGACCATCGATGGAACAGTGAAACAGTTTCTTAGTTAAAAAACAAAAATCCTGGCTTGATTTTTGCTGTTTTAAATTTGTTTCATAAAGCTCAAAAATTACTAGAATGGTCAGATCTTGACCAGGAGTTGGTCACTTCAACTTCTTTCATTTTGGAATACCAAAAATCAAAATTGTGTTAATTACTTGAAGGAATGATTGTGAAAAAATGATTGTTTTAGTAGGGGCAAATGCCAAGTTTAACATCTGGATTGGAAAAAAAAAAAAGCAGCTGTTCAAAGGCAAATGTGGGAACAGCAAACAGGGCTAGGTAAGATGGGGAGAACCTCAGGGTTCGTCTGTCTAACACTCAGAATCAAATTGCACAATTTTCATATTGTTGCAAAAAAAAAAATGTAGACATCATATTGAAGTGTCATATGTTGGACATTTGGAATAATCTCTGCTGATTTTATCATTCTGTCAAGTCTTATTTGGAGTATTATGTCCAATTCTTGACATTAGAAAAATTTAGACCAACTGGATTGAGTCCAGAGGCAAAAAATGAGGAAATAATCAGAGATCTGAAAAATGTGGCTGAGGAATATGACTTAAACATCTCTGAAGTTCCAGGTTTGAAGCACTAGAATAGGTTGGTTTGGGATGTTGCTGGAAGTTCATATGAACTGGCTAGATAAATGCTTGTCAGCAATGACACAGGTATGGCCATGGGTTAAGTGATGGCCATGGGTTAAGTGATGGATTAGATGACCTTGGAGGTCCTTTCCAGCACTCTCTTCTGTTTCACAAAATCCGCCAGAGGAAGGTTTATTTGTGTCAGCTGAGAACCTTGCAGATTTGAAAACCTCTCTCTCCAACAGAGATCTTTGAAATCTTTTTATAGACCCTAAATCTAGCAAATACTGATTTCACATTAAGCTGGATTTCATGTTAGACTTCCTTCAAATGACAAATTTGAAGACATGGAGACTCGGAAAACAATCCCGGCAGCTTTGAGAACCCAACCTTGACGTGTCAGTGACAGCTAAAGCTAGGTATTCTCTTTGTTTCCCTTAAGCCCCAAGGTCAGCAGGTATCAGAACATTACAGGGCAGTCCGGCGTGCCGTAACCTAGCACGCTTCTGGAAAGTCCCTTGTCTGGGACTTGTGCATGGACATCTGGCAGATTCAGCAGTGAAGAGCAATTACTCTCTCTCTACTACAGTACAGAGGCCTCCTACATGCGTGTACAGGGACAGTCTCTGTTTCAATGAGGCTGCAATCCAGATGGGCAAAGGAGAAGGAGGAATGGGTCTCATGCAAGGAGGAAGGTTTGTGTCTCCAAGCAACATCACTTAAGACAGGAATATCAGTTCCTGAATCATACAGTGCTGATCTATGGCATCCCCTCATAGTTAGAGCTTGCATTCAGTTGCAGGTGTTCTAACACTGAGCTAATCTGCTCTTGTGTTTTGTCTTTCAGAACACGAAGAAACTGATGCTGCAAAAACAGTTGTCAACGGGCTGATATCGAGCAGCAATGGACAAGAAAAAGGTGGGTTAAGAGCTTCAGAGATATCTCTGCAGCTCCCCCTGCATGTCGGCTGAGTGATGTGGCTTGTTCTCCTGGTGTTCACTGCAGAAGGAGCTTCCAAATTTAGTTTCCTGGGTACTGATACAGGAAAAGTGTTGTGCTGCACCATGCCAGCAGCAGCATCGAGCTGAACTAATATTCTTTGTCCTTTAAGCAACAAGATGTGACAGGCTAGATTTGCCTGGTAATAAATTTTTGAGTGCTGTTTTGAAGAAGGTTGTGTGTCCCCCTGTCCTTGCAGGGATTGGGAGCACCCATGTCTCAGGAGCTCAGTGCATCCACACAGCATGGTTTGGGTGCCTCTGTGTGAATCCTGTTAACCTCAATGCAGGGTGAAGGTTTTGGCCAAGGATTAAAGTGTAGGAAGCAACTATCTAAGAAATAAAAGAAATCTGTCATTAGCAGCAGCAGTTTAGAACCCAAACTCATCTTTGAGAACGGTCTTTATGTTAAAGTAAATGAGTCAGGACTGTGTTTTATAGCATCCAACAATGCACAGTGATCATTATATGTATTTTGGCAGGGTGAAAGTGCGAGCTTGCATGGGTGTTTTTTGGCTGTGTTCCTTTCCTTTTTCTTTTCCTTTTTTTTTTTAATATAGATACAGTGTTATTTTCACTGTGTCGTAGGTGGTTGAATTCAGTCAGTTAGAGCAGAACATGAGTAGGGTGGTTGTTTAAACTGCAGGCTGTTTGGATTTGGGTTCAGCTGTATTCAGAGTCCCCAGTGATCTGGAAGCGGCATGGAGCATAGGCTGTGATTTGTTTCCTGTTTAATAAAAATTGGTTAAAACCAATTTCCTCAAATTAAAAATTAAGTTTTATCTGAGATTTGAGAAATCTTTCAAGCTCTTCCCCTATCCTGTTGAGAGCCTTTTTTCCCAGGTAGATGAAATCTGTGCGTTCCACTTTCGGACCAGGAGGAGCTGCCACCAGAGGGAGGTGCGCGCAGCACCCGGCGGCAGCGCTCGCTCCAGCTGGCAGGGGCAGCCAGACGGTCTCGCTTGGCTCCTCTTTGAGGGCCAGGCAGATGCTCCGAGTTATTCTCTGGAAGAGCCGCTATCCTGAAGGCAGGAGATTAGTTGCTTGTACATAGTGCTCGGCACTGGGGGTGTGGAGAGTATTTCCTCTTAACCCCTATTTTGCAGGCCAGAAGGAGATGGGAGGGACTTCAAGGAAGCAGCTAGTGTTTTCCAGTTAATATGCACAGAAAACAAATGAGTTTGAAAGAAGAAAACTCTGCTTCTGTGGAAATCAACAGCCAAACTCAAGTTATTTTTATGGAGCCACATTTTACAAGGTGTTTATCTTGACAAATCCAGTTGAGCTTCAAGTACAAGTGATTTTGCCGTTCTTTCTCTATTTTGTCTTTTTATAAATAGACTTCCACATTAGCTGCAATGTGGAGTTAGAGAGGAAGTATAAGGAGTTTTGGGAGTTTCTGTAATAATTGCTAGGGTTTTGCACAGTGCTATATATACAGTTTTTTCCTAAAAACAATGTCTCTGATAGAAATGTATTCAATATAATTAGTATACTAGCTGGTAGATTCTAATAGTGATCTCTTAGATTTACTGTTTAAATGAGTGGATTTTTATGAACTGGGTATTTTGATAATTTCCCTGTGGCAGGGACCCGTTTTCCTTACTATCTCATGTGTGTCTGCTTTCTATTGCTGATCTTGTAAAATAAGTACTGTAGAATCCAGAAATCATATGATGTGGCTGGTATAATGTTCCTCTCGGAACCTTCCACACCTTGTTTTTTCATTTTACCTTGCTTTAATTGAGTAATTTTAGTGTTGACTTAACGTTTTTGCATGTAGTATATCTCAGCTAAATGATCACACTAAACTTTATCAGTAGCTTCTAAAAACTAACTCTTGCAGATTCATTTCCCTGTTGCGCAGCAGTCAGGCAACTTGGTAAGCAGTTCTGTATGCTGCGTAAAACAGGCATGTCCTGAATTAGGGTGAACAAGAGGATATTTTTAACGATTGCATCACTGCTCTTTGGACTGCTTTTGTTTCTGAAATTTCCTGCTATTGTGTTTCCAAGTACATTAGAAACCTTTGTGGCATGCTTCCCAACTCTGTTCTTCCTTTTTGGATGTGCCATTTACACTTTTGTGTTTGCAGCTGTTGACGTCCCTTTATGTACACGCTCTATTTCTGCCGTTAAAATAATCCCTGTGAAGAAAGTGAAAAGTTCTCCTCACCTAGTGCTGCCTACAGGTATCTTCTTCTCTCTCCCCATGTGCATTAGTTGGCCATTATTTGCGCTCTCTCTTTCTCTCTCTTCCTCTGTCTTTCTTTCTCTATGCTTCACCCACTTGCTTCAGCTAGTTTTTAGCTTCATCCTCCGGAGCTGTAGATTGACTCAGTAGATAATGAAATTAGCTCATGATGATGCAATGCTGCTCTCAATTGTGCTGCTGCTCTGCAGGCACAGTTGAGCCTACCCGAATCTGGGATCATTGTAAGCTCTTCCAGTAATGCTTGGGAATGGATAATACTGTTATCACAGCCTCGTTTTGAACCAAACTCCCGATGAATCAAAGAATATTTCTTGAATGTCTTTGATCTTTATCAAAGTAAAGAGACATGGGAGAATTTATGCTACCGGTTCAAGCATAGTTCAACATCTGTGGAATGGTTTTCTTTTTCTTTGTCTGTACATACACTGACTTCACAGAAATTTTGTATGGATAAGCAAGGGTGATAGGCTCGCTGTCACCCATTCCCCAAAAACATGTTTTCCAGGTAAAAGTGCAAGATTATTTTTGTACTTTGCTGAATTTGGGCAGTCCAGCTAGTTTAGCAGATGCTTGTTTAGCAGATGCTTGTCTTTTCTGGTGTTCCGCATGTGTGTGCCATTGCACTAGTATGGTGCTAATATCGTGTTTGTTACCATCTACTGAATTTCTATACCGAGAGATTCAGATTTTTGTTTCCTTCATTTCGTCTTAATTGGGAGGAAATACAAAATGATAGGTGTTTGTCTTTCTGTCCTGAAATGAAATGATATTTCATTTTCACACCTTTTCAAAGCATTCTAATTTTGTTGAGTTCAGGACATTTATTTTATGATTCTTACTGTTTTGGCTTTTGTCATTACGTTTGTAATACATTGTACAAAGATAAAAATAACAAGTAAAAATGAAATGCCTGAATCTTATCAAAATTAAATGCTTTGGTAGTTTGCTGTGAGAATTTCCATGAAGTTGATTGGTTTCTTCATAGTGTTTCCATTTTGTCAAATAATCATCCTGCAGTGGAAGACATTAGTGGAAAAAAAATCAGGCAGATTTCTGTGAGAATGCAGTTAGAAATCAAGACAGCATTGCCTTCGAGAATTGTTTTTATATCCAGAATTTTGAAAACAAAGCTTAGAGGTGGTTGGATTTGAGGGGAGAAATTCACTCTCATTTCTGAATTTTTATGATATATTTAAGAAAACAGTTAATAAATGTACTTTTGTTCACTCTGCACTAGACCTTGTAAAAGGGCTGTTTTACAGAATCTGAAGGTTTGGACCATGGGTGAATTTTCCGAGGTAGATTCCCAGGCTAACCACCTGACTACTGATTTTAGCCTTTTCTGGTCATCTGTGAAAGATTAATGATCAGCAGAACCGCTGGTGCTGGTGGCAGAGATGGAGCTGACGCCCCATCAAAGCCAACGTTTGCGTGATACTCGCAGAAGAGCCCGAGCGGGGAGCGTCTGTGGCGAGTGGGCGCGTCGGCCATGTGAGGGGAGGCCGCCACAGGGAGTGTCAGAGTGCAGCACAAGATGGGCGCTCTGTGTGACACCTGCCTTTCAACCAGGAAAACATGGCATTTAAAGCGCCGCCGGCCTTGTCTGTCATCTCTAGGCCTTATTTGCTCAGACTGCGCTGTTGCAGTGTGCTCAGGATATGTTTATTTTTGCCAAAATGATCAAGAAAAACCTTTTCACTTGCTCAGCAACTTAAAGAGCAATGAACAAAATGTTGACCAGAAAGGAGAGGAGTAGGAAAGGAACTAAATTAAACATTTGGTGAGGAGGGGTTTAGAAGCAGGTACTTTTCTGAGATGTTTTTTGCTTTTGCTGCTTTGCTTGCCCTAGGTCAGGAATAGGCTGTGTAATAGAGAGGGACCAGCTCCACCCCCAGCCTCTGGAGCCCTGGTTCAGGAAGATGCTGATATGTCCGTTTTGAGCTTTAATAAGGCGTGGGGACTATGAGCTGCTTTAACCTCTCCGACGCAGAGGACTATGTTTAGGATTTTTCTCAACAAATACTGCTGATGTAGAGATTTAGACTCTTGCAATCCTCAGAGACAAATGAGCAGTTTGGAGGCCTTTCTCCTGCAATATGATGGCAGAATTTACCTTGTTATGTGCTCTAGATGTTTTTATTTTCTCTCCAATGCCTGTGAAGACAATCTGGGTTAGGAGCTCAGAGGAACAGCTACCCCAGTATAATCCTCATCTCGGAGAGATGCAGCTTTCCCCAAAATGGAGTTCTAGAGCTTAAACCTTGATCCTCTGGTCTAAACAGGGGTTGGTGGAGTCCTGATGCTGTGTGCTGTCCTGTGTGGGTATGAATGATAGCTAGAACTGAAGTCTTGAGCAAGAGCATTTTCTGTTCATGCTTGGATCATGTGAAGATTGCTCAGAAGTCAACATCCAGCCATATGGGTGACCTTAAGGCATGAGCAGTTGTGTGGTGGGAATGCAAATTTGGCATATTTAAAATCTGAAAACAGGGTTAAGTACTACTCGGTTGTCTATATGCATATAGCTTTTTCCTTCATAATTAAGGGCCACCTCAGTGCTGCAGGTTAGCTAGAGGCTGAACTAGGGGATTTGAAAGTCTCCTTTGGTTTCCTACTTATTCCATCTTTCCTCCAGTGGAATCTGCTACCTGAAACTATCCTTTTTGAGAAAGCCCCAAAGCACTGGAAGCTCATGTAAAAACTTAGACATTGTAATTCCAGTGTAGAGGACTTCCAGTGTGAATCAGATGTTTGCATTCATTGAGTCCCTCCCCATATGGCTCTTATCCATCTGATACTGGGGATATTTCCTTATTTTGGAGCTGCCTTTTGGAGCTGTTGTTGCAGTCTTCGGGCACTGTGCTGGTGTGGGTTTAATTGAGTGTTTCTTACTGAAATCAGCTGGGAGATACTGTTCTTCACGAACACGGGTTGTTGTCTAGGCAGTGAGTAGCAGCCTTTGCCCTCTCCCTCCATTCAAAAGACATAGCTTTCATTAAAATACTAGTTTCTGGAGAAAAGCTACGTTTTTTTTCACTGCAGAGATAACGTGATCCTTATCTTGCAAGGATAAAGAGAACCTTGTTTTGCCGTTTATGCAACGTAGCATTTGCACAGAACCTTTTCAGGCTCCTTGTGGATTGGTAAGGCTGGCAGCTGATTTTAGGTAGGTCAGAGTAAAAACACTGATGGTCATTGCAGGGTCAGAAGTAGATAGTGCACAAGAAAGGGAAGGGATGTGTTTTCCAGGGGAAGTAGCTTGGATAAGTGAGAGACTCTTTAGGCTTACTGTTCCAGTAGATATCGCAGAGGAAACAACTCACTGGAAAGTTCTTTAGTAAGAGGAGCGAGACAGCCTTGAGTTTTGTTATTGCTTAGTGGGATGGCATGGGAAAAAGCCAGAAGCATAAGCCCACAAAGAAGCTGTGCTGAAGACCTCAGCAAGGAAGCTGTCATGATCTGGTGTTTGGCTCACAAGGTGATCTGAACAGGTACATATTAAATTTCTTTCAATTTTGGTGAGCGAGTTTCTGTGTTAGAGTATTAAAGGCAGCCATGAAAGGAGGGAGATGGTGAGAAAGTGACTTGCAGTGCCTTTGATTGTATTCAGCATAGTTATGAGATTTTGTCCTTCAGTAGTCATAAGACACTTTTTCTCTTTCAGTCCTGCACAAAAGGCATTTCTAAGGCCTCAGCACACAAACTGTGTTGCTTTGTACCACTGGGACATCCCTTTAGCAGAGCCACAGGGATAAAGGTAGAAAACTTTACTAGCACAATATCTCCATGGAAAGCAGACCTAATAAAGCAAATGGACCTGTGAAATCTGGTTCAAGCACTCATCTTTTTTCTTGCTTTCTTAGCTCTGTTACACTGACTCAGATCTTATTTCTACATTCATCAGTTACCTGAATACGAAACTGCTTTGATTTCTCAATGCTTTAAATCCAGAGCTAATCTTCATCCACATAAACATTACTAGATTGATTCACCCAGAGGCAGCCATGCTGCAGTTACTCCATAGAGCTCTGATGGCTCCTAATGTTGTATCATCGGTTTCAATGTGTTGCCTTTGTGCATGTGCATTTCCTCTAGACACAGATCCCAGCAAAGTCTGTAGTGGAAAAGGAGCTGTGACCCTCCGGGCATCTCCAGCCTCCGAAGAAAATCAGAATCTCTCTTCGCCGCCATGTCCTCAGGATGTTGAGCAACATGAAAGTAGGTGTTGTGGGTAAAAGGTTAACTGGATGTATAACTTGCAGTAATGTCATATGAGGTTAATCCAGGACCTGCGGATGATCTTTTAGTGACTAAAATTCAAAGCACTAAGTCCCATAGTAGAGTTATAAGCCTCTTGGAAGGACAAAACCAGTGGAGGGAGACAGAGTCCTCTGCTACTCTGGGTTACTGCTGGGGAAGGTTTGTTTACAGCTCCCTGTTGCTGTAAGGGGCACCTAAAACTATGAAGTCGTTGTTGCTGTTTGTTTTCTTTTTCCTAGCAGACCCATTTTTCCTCCTTTTATGCCAGGCGCGAGGCAGAGCCGGAAGCGGCCGGGCGGCGATTCACTTGCGGTTGTCAGGGGAGCCGGGATGGTGTCCCAGACAGACAGTGTCGCCACAGAGCTCCCCAGTCTTTCAAAAGCAGATGTGTAATTACTTAATTGTAGGAGACAGGCAAAGCATAGCAAACCTGGCTAGTGCCGTGGGTCTGGCAGGGAGGATGAACTCCCAAAGGCAAGATGCCGATAACAGGGGAGGGGGTGAACCTTGTCACTGAAAGCAAAGCCTACATAGTTTCAGGGTTTATTGTTATAGGGAGAGTGCGTCCATTAATTCTAGCCCCAATGTGCTGCTTTCTGCCTCCCTCTTTTCCTCCCCTTCTGCCCCACCTGTGACCTTCTCTCTTTTCATGCTTGCCATTCTCTGTTTCTTCATTCCTGCCTCCCATTGCCTCCCTGCTCTCGGTTGATGGCTTCATAAATTTCCAGCAGCCTGAATGGCAATGAGCCCATTACTATGGAAATGAGTCCATTAATACTTCCTTTGCTTACTCTCTCAATCACTTGATGAAATGCACTTTGGAGCTGGAAGAGTTCTGTGCGTGCAACCTGAACAGCAAAATGACTAACATGGGGAGGAGCTTAGTAGGCAGGAGGTAAATAGCCCATGAGACCAACTAGTCTGAATGCATGCAGCTGCAAGGACTGGGGTGTAAGATGACATCATATTTTATACTCCCTCCCTCTTACATGCAGACTTGGTCTGCAAAACCTGATCTATTTGTTGGCAGGTTAATCATACAGAGCAGTGTTGATAAGAACAGGTATGTCTTTATGTTGTGGCTGAATATGGGGCCCTCCATTTCCAGTAACACGCGGCGCTTGGACTTCAAGTTGCAGCTTTAGAAAGTAGCTAGCTGGGCTGCCTTTTTGCCTCAGAAATAAGAATGTCAATGAACAATTGTTTCTTCATTGCTGTGAATGAATTGCCTTGTGTTTACAAAGGTCAGAAACAGGGAGGGCATCATGTTTAGGGCTGGTCTCTATGGTAATTAGGCAGCCCTGGCAGAAAGAATTTTGTGTTTGAAGTGAAGTAGCTTGATTCTTAACTTCCATTGGTACATGATTTCTGTAAATGTAACTGTTTATTTTTTCCCCTTTCTTTTCCTTTATGCCTACCCTTCACCCTGCTTCTTCCATCCCTGCTTTCTGTGAAATGCTTAGGTCTGGAGCCAGAAAATCCAGAAACAGGTACAAACATTGCCTATTTATTGTTGCTTCTGTTGCTTTCTTGGAAGTGCTACTTGTTGCCTGGCAAAAAAAAAAAAAAAAAAAAAAAAAAAACTTCCTTTCACTTCTTCAGTAGCTGGAGGGAATCCTCTGTGATTTGAGGTTTTTCTTCTCTGTAGATGATTGGAGATCGTCATCGTCTAACACTGATGCCAATGGGGATGCCCAAACATCTTCTCTGGCTGCCAAGGGTTATAGGAGTGTGCGTCCAAACCTTTCTACAGACAACAAACCACAGGTAAGCCCTTCTTTTGTGACTTTGAGGGTGATCTTCTGGGTTCAAGCATTGGATTCATGGTCAGGAGTCAGTCCTGGGTCGAACTCCAAACTTTGCTGCAGACTTGGGTAAGTTACTGTGCCTCAGTTTTTCCTACCTGATGTCAGCAGAGTGCTGTGGTGATAGTGTGTTCAGGCACGCTACATCTTGGTGGATGAAGAAGGAAGACAAAGCCGTTTGTTTGCAAGGAAACGGTAAAGTAGCCGTCTATTTCTTTTTCTTTTGTGTGTGGACAGTTTCCTTGCGGTTGCTGCAGGAAAGCTCTGAAAGCAGAGTTACACACACCGCATTAAAAACAATATATTGGGGAAATGGCTTTCTGTTTTAACACTAGAACTGATACAGGGCTTTTAAGGTCATCAAGGGAAATGTTACTTGTACCCTAAGGTAAATTGTTAAAGACAACCTGTTGATAGAATTGTAGCTTTGTGCTTTTTCTTTTGGGTGGTTGATCTGCAAGCAAGCAGTCCGAAAGCTGGTAGGGAAACTCTTCTTCAGAAACTGCTTTCCTGTGTGAAAAGGAGCCCCTTTAAAGCTTTGTCCCTAGTCAGGGACACTGATTCTATCCTCAGGAATCCCTGGCAATACCAGACAGCAGTCACCATGCCTGAAACTGTAAGTGGAGGTGGAAGAGAGCACAACTTGGATGAAGGCATGGGAAAGGAGCAAAGGTCTTTCCTAAAGGACAGATCTGTTTACTGCCTGAGGAGAACAGCTGTCCTATAGTCACTTTTTGGTCATGTTAATGAACAGAGGGAATACTGTTGTACATGACTTTTTTACAGGATTCTCAAGGATAATTGTTCAAAGTAAGCTGAAATGGAACAAATGGAAAACAGCAATCATAGTTAGTGAATTAGTATTTCCCAAGGTTGGTATGTAGTGGTGAAGTGAGGCTTAGTCTAACTCAGGAAACAATGGCACTCTGGACTCTCCAGGCAAAGTCCTTTGGTTAAGGATTAAGGAACAGAAAGGGATGAGCCTGTTCAAAACCGGAGAACCTCCAGAGGAAACACTTACCAACCTCTATTCCTTACACATCTGGGAAGGGCAGAAGGAAGGAAGGTGTCTTGAGGAAGGCAGGGGAAAGGATGGCAGCTGTGATTGTATAAAGCCATCCTAGATCTGTATCTGCGTCACACAAATAGCTGCTGGCCCAAAACTGTCATGCATGGATGAATTTTAAAGGTGGTATTCATTCAGATTTGAATGTTGTAAACTGTTAAGGCATCCTTATTCTTTGCTTTGAGTCATTTTAGCAGTGGTTTAGTTGGCTCTTGTCTATAAAGATGTGGCAGGGGTGTGTGTATAAAACCCAATTCCATAGTATTCAAAGGGTTAAGTTGCAAGAATGCAGGGAGCTACTCTTCACTGCGCTGGTGTTTTATTTCTGCTCCTTCTAGCAGTTTATTTGTTTTAGCTGTTGGCAGCAAAGCAGTAAATAAAATGAAACCTCTCTATTGCTAAGTTATTTACTTTGCTTCAGAACAATTTGGCTTTTGGTAAAAATTCACTATGATAGGAATCAGAGTGGCAATCAGCAAGCAGTTTTAGAGTGGCAACCTTCAGAAACACTGAAAACAGTAAAGCATTTATTTTTCTTTACTGAAAGTAGGATTTCAGTATCAGCAATCTTGACTCAGGAGGCAAATTCTTATGAATTCATTTCCTTAAGGAACTTTAATTGTTCTGGTTTTGCTTAAAGCTTTTTTAGAACTGAACAATCCTAAAGAGAATTTGAGCGTCAGCTTTTGCTGGAAACAAATGCTGACTTTTTATTTAGCTAAACATGACAAATTATAATATTCATGTGACATCTGCTTTTGTTAGCAGGGACACAGCTTCATAACTTCCATTTTTCGAAAGAATGGCAGAGAGAGTCTAAAGCTGTGGATCTGGTTTTGCAATTCAAATGGCCCCAGTGCTGCGAAGTATTTGGTTACACGGTCATCATGAGTGTGGGTTTAGTTAACTAGGATGTTGAATCTTTATTCAGGCTGTCCTGGAGAAATGGTGAATGAAGCCTGTCTGCACAACAGGTAGCTGAAATGTAGCCCTGAGAGAGGCGTGTGGACAGGGAGCTGAGCTGGGCAGGGCTTGCATGCCACAGGGAGTAGTGCTGGGGAGGAGAGAATGTGTGAGATCAAGGGTGTGAGCGAGTTCTGCGCTGGCCTTCCAGATACTGTATTTGCTTTTTATTCTTGCTGTATTAAAACCTGCTTAACCCAAATCTAATGACTAAATTCATTCTTTCAAATTGTTTTTTTTTCCCCTTTTTTCCTTTCATTTGGTGCTGCTTCCTCTCCCTCTTTCTTCTTCTCGCCTCTGCCTGGCTGGGCAGGCCCTGGCTCCTCCCCGTCCTCCTCTCCCCAAAGAGGAAAGCTTTGCATGGCGTCCTCGCACTGACACGAGAGCGTCCAACCTATTGCCAGTGCCCATCATGGACTGCGTGTACCCAAATCTCCCCAAGCCTTATTCGCAGCGTGCCTCACCAAATGCCAGCGCACGCTCCTATTTCTCGTCACCCACCCCCTATGGGGCCGTCCCCAGTGGGAAGCAAGGCTTGCAAGCGGGGCAGCCCCCTTCCTCAAGCCCCAAAGACAAGGTGCATGCTGGCCAGCCACTCTTGGGAAGTTGCTCAGTGTTGTCAGACACATCATCCACACAACACACCCCTGCTAGGGCAGATCCCAGTAGTAAGGCTGGAATGAATTCCAGTCATGGGACGAAAGCGGATAAAAAGGTCAGCAGACTATATGTAGCTTGTTTATCTAACAGCACTTGCTCGGCCGCATCTGAAAATTCCACTGGCACCGCACATGACCCAGCAGCCAGCACCAGTTTGGGCGCTGAGCTCACTCAAGCACCAGCCACGGACATTGTTTCCTCTGTAACAGATACTGGAAAATCTCTTCCTCCTCCTCCTCCTCCTCCTATTCCTCCCAGGCCGTATTTTCACATTGTCCTCAGTAAAGACGCACTTAGTTTTGGTGCGGGCCAGCCCTCCTGGACTCAGTCGTCACCTTCGCAAGCTGTGAGGGACAAAGTGGTAGAGCCCCAGAGCGCAGCTGCCAGAGAGGACAGGATGAGAAAAGAGCCTTACCTTACCCAGCAGCGGCAGCCGCCATACAAGGCAATGGGACGCAGCATGGTACATGTTTTCTCCATAACCTTGTTTTCTTTCAGCTGTGTGAACGGTTCTTTAATTTAGTACAGTCTTTCCTTAATGCTTTATTCCCCTGTTTCCTAATTTCTGAGTGTCTGTTGTTCCATCTGAATCCTGTGATCTTCTGTGTGATAATACTTAACACCCTCATATTGATATGTGGTGGTTGCGTGTGTGCGTTTGTAGGGGGTTGTGTTGGGCTGGGTAAGCAGGGAGATGTAAAAGCAGCAAACTGTGATGTGATGGTTAATGCTTCTCAAGTAATGGGGAAATGCAGAACTGTTCTGTGATCTGATTTCAGCCTCATTGCAAATGATAAGAGGAGCGGGTGGCGAGGGGAAGGAAGGTTTTGTGAAATGCTCTGCATGTTCACAGAGGCCAGAGCTGAAGAAATTTATCTTCATGAGAAAATAAAATCTATTGGGGCTTCATACTATTTTGGGTGCATCCTTGCATGACACTACGTGGCTGTCTCAAGTGCCAGTCTCCCCCATTGCATAACAACACCTTGTTTCCTACAGGATGCCACTGCCAGCAGCACTGCTCAGCCTGGGGTTATAGTAGTCCCCCTCCTCCAGGTTAACCCAGACAGACAGCATCAAGAAGGCAGCTCCAGCTCTCCACCACCACCTCTGGTTCCTTTCGGGCAAGGCTCCGTATTCCCCGAGACTGTTTCTCCTGGCTCACCCTTGACTTTTCCGACTCTAGATGATTTCATTCCCCCACACCTCCAGAGGGGTTTCCACCATAACCAAGCACCCTCCGTATCTGGCACGTTACCCCCCGTTTACCCGAAACTGCCATCCTTCTCATCACCACCTTCACTTGTCCCTCCAGTCACGGGGGCTTTGCACAGGGGCTTGAAGCCTGAAATCACTGGAGTCATCTCACATACAGTAAGCTTGCCAAGTACCCTCCTCACCCTTTTCCTAAGTCTGTATTACCGGATTAAAATGACTTTCTCCTTGGCATACTAAACTTGAGAGAGGAGTGCTGACTCACTCCCTGCCAGCAGCATGACAACTGAAACCTTGTTTATGTCCTCTACTAGTGCATGCGAGTTGCCTGCCTTACGCAGCTTGGGTCTTCTTACTGGCTTCTCTCGCACGATGTTGATCTGTCTCTTCCGTGCCCTCGTGCTAGGGGATGCACACGCCTCCAGAGCCTCCCGCAGCACTTGCTCAGGATAATGAGTTCTGTGCAGGCAGAATGGCTGCACCTGCCTGTTCTCTTCAGACTCTCTGAATAGCATCCTTAAATGGGGTTTGAATAACACTTCAAGCAGCAACAGGGAGGCAGTTAAAGGTTAGAGCTGGCTTTCTGTTCCACTTAGAGCCGTGAGACCATCTAGATCTCTTTGCAAAAGCCTGCTGAAATCAGACTAAGGTTGCTGCTAGTGCCAGTAGCCAGTGACCTACAAGCAGTGCTGTGTGTACTGACCAGTGACTCCTGCAAGCATGGAGACACCACGCAGTAGATTAGGAGACATAGAGAATGTCCTTTTAGTTTGGAATTGTCTGGCTCCCGTTCTTAAGAACGTTCTTAAGAATTTTCAAGAAGAACTGCAGCAAGTTTAACCTGGATTTCACTGCATTTTTCATGCATTAGGCTTCCACTCTTCTAAAAAAAGTTCTGAGGGGCAAGGAGGGAAGTTAGCTTTGTGTTAAGGATGCAGAGGAAGCAAGCATTACTTGACCATCCTTATAACCGAAGTCTTATAAATGCCAGCTCTTTTACATGATTGCTGGTAATAGAAGGACTAGAAGTTCTGCAGAAAGCACTGCAGCCCATGATGATACCTTCTTGTCTTTTGATGACCCTACAAGGGTCTAGTAACAGGCAAGTGGAAAAAGAGAAATAACCACAGATGACATTTGCAGCAGTTCTCAGCGTTGGCTTCTTTCTGCTCTGGTTGAAATCAGTGGGTGTTTTTACTGCTGAGAACAGCTGAAGTGTTTTTTTGGAGACCAGCTCTACAGTCCATAAAAATTCATCAGGAGTCCAAAGGAGTAGTGCCAGTTGTACCTGGTTTTGGTGATATAAGAGTTTTAGAGGATTATTTTAAGGGCATGCTCATATTGGGCATTTGTCCACAGAACTGTTTTCCACAATGATCTAAATAGGTATTCGTTCACCCACTTTGGTGGCTTAGCCAGGACTGAGCCTGCCCTGCCCTGACAGTCCTCTTTGATGGGTTCTCTGTGTGCTATTCATCAAACAAACATCAGACCCTACTCTGCTAGCTTTTCCCAACTTCCTCACCTTTTTCCAAGGACTATTTTTTGAAATATTACCAAAGCCATCAAAATGGCTGTGGTCGCACCTCTCGGAGACAATTAGAACTTGCTATTTCATCATGAAATATCTATGACCTGATTAAATGCTCCTTGCAGCAAGGTCACCTCTATCCAGCAGAACAAGATTGTTCTTGCTGCTTCCCTTCAGGAGTGCAGTAGCTGTAGGTGCTCGTTCTTATTATGGCCAATTCTGACCATGATTTCTCTGAGTTCTGGAGCTAGCCCCTGCTCTGGCACATGAGAGTTTCTGATCTTATAAGTCTTTTTCACTGATAACGACATATGCAAAATTGTACTGGGTTGGCAAGAAAAATCTGGAATAGCAGCTCTCCTGGAGCAATATTCTGTGTGCGTTGCTTTATTTATTTTAAAAATGATGAAAATCGCCCTGAATGCTCAGCTCTATTTCACAGATCAGTGGCCTGTAGCATTTCGGTCTGACAGTAGAGTAGCAGGAGTGCAAAAATCTGGTACACCATTATTCCACACTCACTCTGTTTAGATGCTCATTCCCCATTAACTTAAATGGTGTATCCAAATCCCTTAAGAAATTTTGAAATATCGCAGTTTAAACAGGCACATAGTCTTAAGCCATTGTCCTTTCCTTATTTTTCCCCTTTCCTACAAAAAAAAAAAAGGCTTGGTAGTTCTGGCCTGAGGGTTTTCAAATATGAACTATTTCTTAAAGTCTCCCTGCTGACACAGCCTTTATTCCTACAGAGTTATGATGATTTACCAGAGGTGAGTTAAAAATAAATAACAGAGCCAGATGCTTTAGGAGAGAAGAGCAGCTTGCTATCCACGCTCCAGCAGCAAAGCCATGTTATGCATCTTCTTTGCTATAGTCCTACTATTTATCCCCTATCTATTTTTTGCTTAATTTTAACCATGGTGGTATCACACTGTGTGTTGTCTCCTGAGTGAGGATGTTAACCTTATTTCTCTGATCTTCCTGCCAAACCAGGTGCAGTAATGATGTTTCACTCAGAATTGCATGAGTTTTGCATGTCTTGATTTCTCGCTGTGAAAGGAATCTTTTTAAAACAGAAAATAGCGCTTGTGTGCGTGGGTGTCAGGGGAAGCAGGTTGATGTTCTGGTTCCCCATAACCGGAATAGCTCATTCCTGCCACCGTGTGTTTGCTCCAGAGAGTCTGGCAGATGAATCTCCTCCTGGGGGATGGAGTTGAGAAACCAACACCAAAGAATTGTAGTCCTGCCTTAGCAAGCTTATTGCATTAACAAGGAGCAGGGTCCATACAAGGAGCAGGGCAACGTTTGTGCTTATGCCTTTTTACTAAATTCTGCTGTGATTATGTTTCTTCTGATTAAAATGGCTTTTTCAAGATTTTCCTAGTGTTGCAGCAGCTCTGCATTCTGATACTGATGCCTTATCTCCTTTTCAGGACCCTAGTCCTGTGCTAAATGAAGTTCCCCAGCCTAGCACTGGCACTGACTACTCAACTTCATTCACATCAATCAACAAGCCTTCCTCTGCCTACCCCTCTACCACCATCGTCAATCCCACCATTGTCCTCCTGCAACACAACCGAGGTAAGATTGGCGAATAGATCTTTGTGGCTCAGACTGAGCAAAGCTGTTAAACTGTAAGGAACTGGAGCATGAGTTTGCCATGGACTTGTCTTGGCCAGACTACTAAGAGATAACAAGGATACATTCAGGAAGGTGTAGTGGCTGAAGCACAAAACATTCAAGTAACGATGATGCCTATATGGTTAGAGGCGTGGACCATGCTTCTAGACCATCACTGTAGTAGTTTTTGACCTCTGGATTTGTGCATGAACAACCTTGATTGAGCACTGTCCTGTGTACTGATAAAAGACTTTCTGTACCTCACCACAGTTTCCTCTGAGCGGATAGTACCATCCCTTTGCCTCTGATGTTAGAAAGAACTTTGGCTGTCCTCAGTTCTGATGGTTGGCATTACCCCAGCCTCCCAGGTCAATGGTTATACATCACTTAATACTGTAGCTTTTGAATTCCTTCCCTTCATATCCATTAGTGCCTTCATTAATTTTCTCTTTGATGTTTAATTTTGCACAAACATGTACTTTTCTTTTGTTACCGATTTCAAGTCTTTGAATGTTCCTCTGAGGATTCTCAAGGTATGTTTAATGACTCCTGCTCCCTGGAGTTATATTCCTCTGTTCAGCCCCTGCTCTGAATAGCCTACAGGCTTTTGGCCTTTGTTTGCAGTCCCAGGACACAAAATCAAGGAAGAAAGCTTCAGTCAGCTTGGTAGGTGCCTGGGGCTACAAGCCAGCTCTGGGGAGGCAGGAGAGACAGATAGCAAGTACCTTCCTCTGCTTCAGCTTCCACCTATCAGCACTCTCTCTTCTTGTCAGAGGTAAAGAGGAAAACTTTTTCACCTGAAAAATGTAATAGTTTTTTCAATATAACGCCCATTCATCCCTAATATCCTGTCCCCTGAGGAAGAAGGGAAGATTCCTCAAGCACAGACCCTTTAACCCACCTGTGGGTGCCAGGAGGTTAATGATTGAGCACAGCAGTGAAGGTGATGGCTGAGGCTGAGACATCCTGACTCCCACCTTTCTCCTCTCTTGCAAAAAAACCCCACTTACTCCTGATGCTCTGTTCAGAAGACTGAATTCTGCAGTGGGTAGATCCCAGTTGCTTCTCAGATTCAGCAAATCAGCTTGTAATCAGCTTCAGATTACAAACCCTTTTTTTCCCATTGCACTCAGCGGGTTGTTTTATGTACTGACAGCTGTCACACTAAGGCATATGAGATGCTTTCCATTGGTGATTAGCAGAGCAGAAATGCTGTGATTAAAAAGCAAAGTTCATAGATTCTGGTGAGGGAGCTGTGCTCAATGAGGAGAAATAGCAGCTTCCTTTGCTGGCTTGTTCCACTAAGTAGCAGTATGTAGTGAAGTCTGGTTCTCCTAGCAAGCAGTGTACAACTGAGGGACTCCTACTAACTGCACACTTCCTTAGGTGAAGTGTCTCACGCCACCTCCAAGCACGCTCCTGGATGGGAATTGCATGGCATGGTTTAATGTGAATATATAACAGGTGTGATGACATACGTAAAGTTTTGAAATCTTTGTATTAACCATATGAGCTTTCAAGAGTGGCTGCATTTTATATGTCAATAAAATATTTTATTATTTTTAAATGGCTTTCATGCTTCAGATAAATGGATTAATTGCTAGGGACAGTATAGAGCAGAGAATTGAGAATCCTTGGTTCATTCCCAGCTGTGCTGCTGGCAGGTCATTTAGGCATCAGTTTGTAAAGCAGGTTTGATTATCCATATTAGGGTGGCCAAATACCCTGGAAGCTATCACAGATGTTCCCATCTGGGAAAGCCCATAATGAAAATCCTCCAATAAGGGGACCGTTCTGACAATCATATCCTTAACCCTTAACTGTATCTGTCAGCAAATCACTGAATCTGTAGCTCAGTAGGATGTACTAAAACTGAGCAAGAATCAGCATTATGCTTTACTATGTCCCCACAAAATACTAAAGCCTTATCATTTAATCATGTACTTTGTGTTACAGAGTAACAGAGTTATTTGTCAAGTTTTTTGACTCTGTGAGTTTCCTCTGGTTTCTAAATTGTCTCCTGTCCAGCTTTTTTACTTCTATTTGATGTACAGATAGTTGCTCTTTGCAAATGTATTGGTCGCTGCGTCATGAGACTGTGTTATTCAACAGTGCTCCTGTGTGGAGCAAGGACTGTGGGTTGTCACTTTGGCAGGGTGTTTGAAAACAGATTCTCTCCAGCAGCTGCTGCTGTTCTGTCTACAGCGTATTTCTTGCCTGTCAGAAATGCAGCACCAGAGCACTTGCTGTTTGTGTCTCACCCATGTGTTCTGTATTTCTTTTTGTTTTGTTTCCTCCTTTACCACAGAACAGCAAAAAAGGCTTAGTAGCCTGGCAGGTATGGTGTAAAAGGTCTGCTACCTTCCAGCTGCTGCCTCTTCTGGAGCAAAGCTGTTGTTCTGTAGCTTGTGGAATATCTTAAGCAAACACACTTCTCAGGAACTGCAAAGAAATGAGTTTGTTCTCCACATAAATGTCCTGGCTCAGTTCAGGTCACTGAATGTTTGACTTCACTCTTTTCTCCAAATGCTCCGTGTTAATATACCTAACGTCTAAATTATTAGTCTATTCCTCCAAACTCATAAGATTTGCATACATTTTGATTGCTTTTGTTATCTTCTTCCTTTTGGACCTTTAAATTTATTCCCTTGGGTCATATTATCATGTTTTACTTCACAGCCATGAGTCAGAGCGGAGGGAAGGTGGAGGTGCTTTGGATGGACCAGGAGGGAGGAGATAAGAAAAGAAAATCAGTGTTTACATGGCTCGAAGATCAAGAAGGAATACTTGTGCCAGATCTCAAGAAATATACAATAAAATTGTAGTGTGCAGCTAAGCACATACACTGCCAGTCCTCTCTCACCAGGCAGTTATATGATTTTGCAACAGATCTGCAAAGTCTCTAATTTGAAGGGCAGTAAGTTTTTTCGTTCATTTTTGCTCCCTCTCACCACAGAATAACAGGGGTCAGTCTGTGATGTGCTACAGAAGCCAAGCATACTGCTGTTCTTTGGTGACTGCCCTGAGGAGAGGACAAAGAGAGCAAAAAGAGTGTTACAGAGTCTTCCTAGATACTTTAAATATTACAGATACAGGAAGCCTGTATTTTTCTCTTGTGCTCTGCTACACGGGATCTGGATTAGCTCCACCAGCCCATTTCTCCTCTGCTGTCACCTCTTGGGATGTCACTGGGCTGCATACGAGTTCTATTTCACACAGATTTCTCTCCTCTCCTTCCCTCAGTGTAGGTGATGTAGGAACAGACACCTCTCACCTGTGAGTTTAATGCATACCTGCAAACCCAGACTGAGGTCTCCTGTTGCTTTTTTCTTTTCCAAGATGCTTCCCTTCTTGATTCCAAGTTCTTTTGTTTTCTGAACTAGCAGACTATTTTGCTGTAGCCCAAGCAATCCGTGGTCAGGAACACATTGTGTCACAGCTGGGTTTCACTTGCCCTCAGCAGATAAAGCAGCCACACAGAGTTGGTGGTTGCCCCCTCTTCCCCATGCATTTGGTCACAGCCTCCTCACTAAGAAGACAAAAAGACCAAAAGAGAGTGCACCTACATTTCTAGGGAGGGAAAACAGGATGCAAATGCTAAGCAGGGATTTTATTGAAACTTTGCCCCATTTTGACCATTTCCAGACATTATTTCCTTTTATTTTAAGATGAGAAAGACTTGAGTCTGATGGTCATTTCAAGCCAGCTCCTCAAACAGAATTCCTTCAAATGCTGAACTTTGCAGAGCAGAATTGTGTTTGCTGTGGATACCAACAGACCAGTGCTTCTTTATGCACGAGCCTTTCCTCTGCTAACTGCCTCTTTCAGATATCTGTGCATTTAATGGCTTTGAGCAATATGGTGATGTGCATGTGGGTAAACATCTCCTCTCTCTTTCTCTGTCTTCAATGCATGCAGTGATATAACAAGGTTAGGACATGGCAAAGCCTTGATGAGGCAGACTGTGAACTCACAGATGTTTCCTCTCCAGAAAATCCACCCAGAAATTGTCCTTGGCAGAGCCTACAGGTTGCCATGCTGCAGCTCTCCAGTGCACAGGAGAGCTTCAGAGCGCCCTGCGCTCCCTTGGTTCCTTTCTAAGGAGTGCACTTGTGGTGGCTGCTGCCACCCGTCCGTGTCAGCCAGGCAGTAGCCAGGTGTTCCGGAGGGAAGCAGTTCCATCTGGAGCGTGGAGTCTGCAACTCTAGTCCTGTCTTGTCTGCCATCCTGAATAAGTGAGAGGAACTTCCAAAATCACAACACAGCATGTCACAGTTTAACCCTTCTGCAGGGAAGCTATGGAGGGCAGGGTTGTTCTGAGCTGCTGTTCTCCAGTTGGACACAAGCTGAGGTCAGAGAGGAATTGAAGCGTCTCCAGCACAGCGTAGCTGGTGCTTCTAATTAGTTGCATGCTCCCACCTCAATGCAGACTTGCAGTGCAGGACTGACTATACATGTACTAACCACTGGAGTCTGTAAACAGCTGGTAAATTCCACTGGTTGGGGCTCAGAAATGAATCAGAAGAGCTGAGTAGCAATTGTAACAACCGGCCTCCTAGTCAGGCCGCACAAGCTGCGGTGAGGTTATGGACCTACTGCCTCATAGGATCTTCCATTAGGGAGCATTGAAAGGAGACCTTCAGGAGTGTATCACTGGGTAGTTTTGATGGAGATTTCAGAGCTACCGCCTCTACAAAAAGAGCAAAAACCAAACAGATGCCTAAACCAAAATCTCCTGCTGTAGTCTCACACGAGCAATGGCCGATCCCATCGCTAGACCTGTGAAGAAGGGTACGTGAGGGAATGCTAGACAGAAAATCAGACATTTTCTTGGTACATCTTCAGTCCAGACACTGAGCACAAGCAGCTGTGACACAGTCTGTCTCATCAATAATTTGCCAAGTTGTTTGTCTTTAAAGGGTGGAGTATGGTGATGTGGAGAGGTGCTGGGATAAGATAAGAATCTCCGGTTTTCATTTCCAGATCCAGTGCCAGACCGAGCAGGTCCTGATAAAGTACATTTGACACACACACAGGACAGACCAATTCAGGAGACAGCTCCAGGTGAGAAAAGAGCAATGGAGGAGAAGAGAAGAACTGTAAAGAGCCCTCAGCATATGGCTGATACTTCCGTCGATGATATTGGCATTCCACTAAGGGTAAGACAATACTGGACATGTGGTCAGCGCATAAAACCTGGGCCAGATTTTCCCTGCCTTTAGACTTGGGGAATTCACTGAAGCACCAGAGTGTGCAGAAAGTTAGTGGAAGATGGCTCAGACTGAGCTATCATCAGATTCATCTCATATTATTCTAGCTATCTAAAAGAGAGAATATTTCTTCAAAGCTACTTAATTAAGTTCTGATTGAGGGAATTAAAAGGAAAAGAACAATTCACTCATTAACATTAGTGCCTGGAGTGGCTTGAAAACTCAATGTGTCTGAGACTCTGTTGAATATAGAGGAAATCAATGTGTAGGACCAGATGTGGCAATGCATCTACTTCTAGATGAATGAAATCAAATCCACTCTGAGGCTAATAAGTTTAATTTCCTCCACAAAACAGAATAGCATCAGGTTTGCTGAGTTGCTGTTGCACACACTACTGTGAGATCTGGTCTGACTTCGTACAGGCTTGTGAACTATAATTAAACTGTGAAAAAAGTCTATATTCAGCCAGTGTAACTAGCACCAAAGTATCTGTATGTCTGAGATCCTAGAACTGGTCAATAGAAAACCTTAAGCATAGAGATTCAAGTCAAGACTAGGCAGTCAAATCTGGGTACTCTTAGCAGTGACTGCAAGCACAAATGTCCCAAAAGTTTGACATATGGAATTAAAATAAAATTGTGCTTCATATGTCAGTAAGTTACTCTGAAAAGCCTTCCACATGATCTACACAGATAAGCTCTGTTAGAATCTGGTTCTGCAGAGCTTGCACAGTAACTTGGGTCAAGCATGAAGCTACAATGAATATGAGACATCTGAGTGAAATTACTCATATTTTTAATGTTCATTAAGTATTAATTGCGGGAAAAATTCCTATAAACTTTGAGAGGCTGTCAGAATTCACATGTGTCAATATTTATGTGTGTATGTATTTTTTTTCCAATAGAATACAGAGAGATCGAAGGACTGGTACAAGACAATGTTCAAACAGATCCACAAGCTAAACAGAGGTACTGGAACACTTTTTTTTTTTTTTAATTTATTTTAAAGGATCGCCTTGATAACGTTTTGTTTTATACACATGAAGAATTATAATGAATGTTAAATAACAGTGTTTTGTAAGTTTATATATTAGTGTTTGCTTTGGTGCGCAGAAACCAACTACTGTGTTTAACATCCCTAAAGACAAAAGTGAGAAACAAATAAAATTTAAGGAAAAGTGTGAGTTGTTCTAAGAGGTGAACTGCAGAGCCTTTGTGAAATTAAGAATACTATTTGAGATGTGAAATCAAAAAGCTGATAAAAATTCTATATTTAGAGAAAACAGATTTCTGAACTGTGGTACTGGCAAGTGAAAAAAAAACCAAAAACCAACCTTTCCCCACTTTTGAAGGAGGGCAGGTTATCATTGAAACTGCTCTGTGAATAAAGGAAAAATATTTACGTTATAAAACTTTAGTAATAAAGCCTAACAAAACTTTATTTGTGACTCACTGAAACCAATGGAAAGATTCCTGTTGATTTCAGTGGATTCAGGATCAACACTCTGCTTTTCAAAACCCCAAATTTTCTCCTTTAAAAATCTGAATTTGTGGTGAACACATGCAAACTTTGTAGTGGTGCATTCTCAGGGAATCCACTACTTTGTGGCACTTCTGTACCTGATTGTCTGGTGTGTTCACGTTCTTCTGTGTGAGAAATGGCTGCAGTAGCATTTGCAAATGAAGCCCTCCAAGCAGCCTGATGTCCAGGCAGATGCCATTCAGAACTGCGCTTTTAAAATGAAACACAGAGCATGCAAAACTTGAGCTGTATTTGCTGCTGCAGGTGCTGTCGTGATGAGCTTCTTGCATATTTAGGCACTGCATTGTATTGGATGGAATGAGAATGAGTTTAACTGTGTTTCCTGATCCCAGTGCTCCCTAACAGAGGTGGTTCTTCAGCAGCATTAGAGCTCACACTTCAGGGAGGAGAATGAGTTCAGTGCCCACTGCTTCCAGGATCTCTCACAAGGTCCAGGAGCGCAAGGCAGCAATGATCAAGGGAGCATCTGGGCCCTGTCATGCTGCAACGTCAGCAAGAAAGGGGCTGCTCTGCAGCTTGCATGGATTCATGTCTCATCCCTTTTCTCCTTTAAATCTTTCCTCTCTGTTCTTTTTTCAAATCATGATCCTCTGCTTAGACACTCCTGAAGAAAACCCTTATTGCCCTACGTACGTATTTCCTGAACTTCCTGAAATCCAGCAAAAACCTGAAGGTACCAGAAGCTTAGTCAGAGTATCTGTTGTCTTGTGCTTAGAGTTAACTGCACCATAGCACCATAGCATTAACTAGATTCAGGTTCTAGATTGCCATTATCTATTTGTTATGCTGACTGGGAATTCAGTTACCCCAGTATACCTTCTTGTATGATATATAAAATAATTAAATCCTTCTAATCTGTTGTAAAGTATGATGCCGTTTACTGTAATATGATTAAAGTAGGCATTAAAATCATATGGTGATAGGAAATTGGGGGATGAAACAGTACCTCCGCTTCACGGTGGATAGTCTCAAAATCCACTGCTTTTCTCTGCTGCAGAAGACAATCCTTATTCTCCTACATACCAGTTTCCTGCGTCTACTCCTAGTCCTATCTCTGAAGGTAATGATCAAGGATCATATGTACTTTTCTGCGCAAATGCTGCCTTCTCCATTTATTTTCTCCCTGGAATTTTTTTCTAGTTGCTGAGCATTATGCTGCCTCCTAATGATTTGCTGCACTCTAAGCATTGCCTTGACCGTGTGATGCCTTTCTGGCTTTGCAGTGCTCCTCTGGCTTTTAAACTAGACTTTGACTAATGCTACAGTCCTGAAATTTGCTTGGTTTTATGTGCTTAGTCAGTTGTATCTAGCCATGTGTTTGCAGTGATTACTTAACATGCCTACATGCTGACTTACACGTAAAGACATGGTTTAACTGAGATTCTCCTGCCCTGCTCTTGGATCAATAGATTTATTTAATTATTCACTTCTAGTTTTTAATGTTAACACAGAATTAGGGACAGACCTAAAATGCCACAGAAGGCTATTGGAGAATTGTTTGCTTGCTTCAGTGGGTTTTGGATCAGTCCCTCAATATAATCTTTTAGAAGAGACGTAGCTTGGTAACGAACTCTCAGGGTTGGCCTTAGGTGCACTGCCATATCTAGGCAAGGACAGAATTTGACTGTCTCCTCAGAAAACCTTGTTTATAACCTGAAATAACACCTTAGCCTTCTCAAGTGCTCAGCAGATTCTTTAAATGTTTTGCATTCATTTTTCAGGGATAGTGGAGAAGTATTTACTGTGGTGATAAGCCTATAATTATGTGTAGATGTGCATAGCCATGGAAACACTTGCATAGGAGAAACATTGGTCTGTGCTGCACACACTGGACAGACAGCAGCTTCCTGTTTGGGAAGCTGCTTTTGGTGTTTTGGTACTGCTTTGGATACTGCAGTTCAGGAACTTGCCTACTTAGCTTGTGCCTCAAGCCATCCCTGGTGAGACTGTTAACTAACTGCCTCACTGCTCAGGTTGAGCATCTGGTGGGTACAGTGAAGGAAAACATACAATATGGCTTCCAGCCGAGATGGACGAGAAGACTAGGGGATGGAAGGTGCAGTTCACTGCTAACATCAGTGTGTGATGATATTACAGAGATATTTCAGATATTTGCTCATTTCTTAGTGAAACCTCAAGATGAAGAGTCCTGCCCTGCAAATCATAAATGAAATGTAAATTAGTTTCTGTTGGCAGAATGATATGTGAGTTTGGATGCAAGAGAGACAAAACGCCTCCATAACTGGTGATAAAGAAGTTGTTTACAGTGATTCAATTTTCTCGATCATAGTGAAGTTTAAGAATCCTTTTTACTCTTGTCTGAACTAATGCAGTTTGCTATAAACCAATGATGTTAGTACATGAGGAGTCTGGTTCCCCATAAATATCTCCTCTGCATTTACAAATGTGCAGATGAAAGTGATATGTTGTTTTTAGCTGTTTGAAATTTTATTGGACCAAGCACTTTACTATCACTACACTGGGAAATGTTTTACTTTCTAATATCTGCTTGGATTCTTTCCTCGATAAGGAACCCAGAATACTTGATGTTGTAGATGGGTTGGAGTTCATGTTTTAATGTTTTGTAAAACTTCCAAAGCCATGTGTTCAATCACATAGTGTCTGTAAAAAAAAAAAAATGTGCTCAGGTTTTGTACAATCCAAACATCAGAGGTGTTTTTTTTTTTTAATATGGATTGATACATAGGCTCTCCTAGAAACATTACTATTTGGGCTTCTCTCTAAAATATCTATAGAGTCTAAGGCATTTATATTGAGAGATTTG
Source organism: Tinamus guttatus (assembly GCF_059628265.1). Classification (NCBI taxonomy): domain Eukaryota; kingdom Metazoa; phylum Chordata; class Aves; order Tinamiformes; family Tinamidae; genus Tinamus; species Tinamus guttatus. Next base: position 218,083 of record NW_028288950.1, read on the forward strand.
GGCCAACCAGTGACTTTTTTGCAGATTCTCTAGGAGCTGCAAGAGAAATGCCTCTCCTTACAAAAGAATCAAATTTAGAAACTATGAATTTGTGATTCCTTCCTCAATTGAGGAAACTCTCAAAGAAGGAATGCAAATCTAAGAGCTAGGATATCTTTTTAATACTTGTCTCTGATTTATTCTTTAGTCTTTATTGTGTCATTACAGATTTCAGTGTTTCAGTACTCCTTGCTGTAGCATGGGAAGAAATACCGTCGTTTTTCTTTATAAGATAGAAGACATTATACATGATCTCCTTGTTATTGTAGATATTAGGATATTTGCAATTGGAAACTAATACTTACCTGAAGTCCATTTTTTCCTATATGATACTCCTGTCTGAATGATGAACTATAATGAATATATACATTTTACTTCAAGGGAGTAAATAATTTTGTTCATTTTACCAGCACAAAAAAAATTACCGAGACATGAACGGCTTTGAAGATAGTTTTTTGAAGATATATTTGTTGGGATATTTCCCATGTGTAGAGATAGTTTTGTGATATACCAAATGTTATGCTATCTGAAAACAAATCTTTTATACAGGAATGCAAGTCAGCTTTCTCAACAATCCCATATAATAACATTAAATATGTAATTGTTTGTTTTCTTTCATTTGGGTCCATAATGTGGAAATTGGCCTGAAAATAGATGTTTACGATTATTTAGCCTGAAGCATGTAATAGGCACTATGAAGTTAATAACCATATGTTTGGAGCTGCAACCAAGTAGACTTTCAGGTAGAGGAAGATGGGTGCAGGAGTGCAATAGGAGGGCATCACTGATGCTCTTCAGAGAGAAGTTGAGGTTTTTTTTCAGTGATTGATTGATGTCACTTCTTTAGTCTGTTTTTTTTGTCTTTGTTTTTTGTTTGTTTTGTTTTGTTTTGTTTGCTTGCTTTTCCTTCAGGTTTCTTTGTATATTTTGCTTTTCTGTCTTTTTATACTTGGAACTTTTAGTTGTTTCTTCACAGACGCATGATGATCTCTGTGGGTAAAGTCACTAATCTCTCTGGGCCTCGTCTGTGGTAAAGCTTCCAACGTGCCACCCTGTTTTGGAGCACATCTGTCTTTGGAGCATTGAATGAGGAGTAAATAATTCCATAGCACAAAGCTTCAGTTTGATCTTGGAAGCAATATAGCTTGGTAGTGCACTGCAACACTCGCTATCAATGAGAGGAAGTTATGTGTGAATGTGGAGTCCAGGCCATGCCACTGAGTTGTGTCTTTGCTAGCTGGTTTTGAGGTGCTCGAGTATCACTAGTGCTTTCTGTAGACTTATCTTTCCTGTGTAAAATGTAAGCTCATCAGGACAAGAACAGTCTCTTGGTGCAAGTATTCATGTGTGTTTCATGCCAGGAACATTATCTGCACTTAAAAGAGAATCTGAGTGGGTGGACATATTTAGTACAGGGAAGAAGGCCCAGTGATTGTCATATGGGATTGGGAGCAGGACTCTTCTGCTCTATTACTGTGTCTAGCACCTGGTAGGTTATTCTAGGCAAGTACTTTGGATTTTAGGTACTCAATTTATCTTTCAGCTTTTGATAAAGCAGATCTAATAATACTTGCTGTGGAGGACTTTTGTGATAAAAAGTGGTTGTTTTTTTAAAGTGCTTTGAGAGCCTAGGGGAAGGTATTAGAGCAAGTACTACATTAATATTTATGTGTAATCCAACAATTATTTTTAAATACAATTTAAACCTCATTCGGATTTTCTTTTCTAGGATTCTCTCTCAATTGTAAGTATTGAATAAATTTCTCTGAATTCACGGCCAATGTATTAGCAGAAGAAACGAGAAAAGTCTCTGGTGTTTCTTCTTCAGGGGCCTTTTCAGCTCACTTGCAAAATGCTTCTGTCTTTCAGATGAAGATTCTGATTCATATTCTCCTCGTTACTCCTATTCTGAGGACAGTAAGTAATTCATTTTTCTTGTGCAATATCTCAAACGGAAAAGGGCAAGTAAAGAATGTTTTTATCAGCCTCCTGTCCAATTCACCAACATTTCTATGTTTAACTTATTCTGCAGCAAGAACCCAGCCTTCAGTTCCCCGCTCCCGGAGTGAGATGGACAATATCGACTCAGAGAAGGTTTTTAAGAGATCTGCTACTTTGCCACTGCCAGCTCGTACTTCATCGCTGAAATCAGCCCCAGAAAGGTAACATGAATCAGGATCTATTGGGATCAATATTGTGAGCATCTCTTCCAGCTGTGAATTTGGAAGGGAGCAAAGAGGCAAAATTTAGTTTCATAAGAAGGGGACAAATATGCAAAAGTTAGGTGCACTGTTTCAGATTTTAAGATTGGTATAACTATAAGAATAGAATAAGATAGTAATAAGAATAAGATAGTTGTATTTTAGCTAGTTTTGTTATGCATAGGGAGGGGGGAAGTTGTTGCAGATAGTTAGGGAACGGCGGCCGGAAGATATCGTGCTGTACGGAAAGATAGGGCCCCTAATAGCCAATAGTGTTTAGTCTATGGTGTAAGCAGACGGATGTGACGTTGTAAACCTAGCTATATAACACCTTGTTACCCATCAATAAACGCCATTTGCCGTCCACCACATTGGTGTCAACTAGCTGATAGCCCGAGTGGTTTGGGGGTGGTCGCCGTGCCGTCCCTGAACCAGGTCGCTGCAGCCGTTTGAACTGCAACAGTGCACAACTCCAGCTCAACTTTTGGGGAGGATGTGGAGATATTGTAGCTACAACTTTTCTGGTGGGCACCGGGGAGCTCCTCTGTTGTCACGGCTCAAACTCCCGCTGTGTCTGCCTTTTTCAGCAGGCATCACCCTCTCTGTCACGTAGCTGGTTTCCTGTCTGGGGTGAGTTGTGGTCCCTGTGTGTCCTGTCTGTGCAGTGCCTGCCACAGCACAGGCACAGTGGAAACTCTCAGCTCCGTGTAGCACCATGGAGGTGCCTTAGAATATAAGCAAATAGCAGTACTTACAGAAAAGGAGAAATTTAGTTTAGCTTGAGTCTTGATAGGAATTTTTTTCCATTGTCCATCCTTAAGAACTACCCAGATGGATTTTATTGGAAGCAGGTTCTAGTTAGCTCTGTTAATTCCTATCTTTCAAGTTGACTTCCCTCCTTTCTTTGTTGGTTTGTTTTGTTTGTTACCAGGTATTTTAAACTTCTTTATAACAGTAGTGAATGCATTTATCAAAAGGAGGGAAAGCAAAACAGCTATGAATACTTTACATACTGCCCAATTCTCCTAGCTTTTAAACTACTCCTCTCTCCTTCGTTTTCTGCATCCTCTTACGTTGCGCTTATAGCCTCAGATGAAGAATGCTGTACTTTTAGATTGCCAATTCAGTGAGCATCGCAGACCACCAGATCAGGAGACCAAGTTTGCTGACAGAACAGCTCTTCCTTGCACAGCAGTTGAATACATAGTACCCTGGCCCTCTGAGAACACTCTTATGAGTGAAAGGATTAGAATAATTAGTTCTTCCTGTTATTTAGTGATAAAACAACAATGTTTCACCAGGGAGATGTTTCTCTACAGTTGGAATATTTATGCAGTCATGTTGAATGTAAGCAGCAGAAGGCAGCCTCCTTGAAGTCCCCACAGTGTTTGTGGGCCAGTCATGCTGCCTGTCATCTTGCCATAACAAAAACAAAGAATTAGTCAGCTGTGTCTCTCCAAAGCCAGTGGAGAAAGCTGAGCATCTCAGTGGGCAGCTTCATCCTACACCAGGTCAGTAGGGTGCATGGGGTAGCAGTTCAGGTTAGATGCCTCACTGTTGGATGGTGAATGCTAGGTGAGATAAATCCACACCTCAGTGCCAAACCAGGGGACCGCGTTAACAGAAAATTCTGAATTAGTTGCCGGCATGGGCAAGGTTAAATGACCTGATTTCTGGGCTTTTTCAAAGCCATTGATTGTCCTGCATAACATGTTTGAATATACTACTTTTCAAGGAGGAACTGGACATGACAGAATGTGAATCCTGAATGTTTTGTGACTAATACTGTCTGAAGAGTGCCCGTGTGGGCATATCACAAAGCGTTGCTTGTTTGGATTTAGTGCACTGTTCTTAGCCCTTTTTATATCTACTGCTCTGAGCTAGTTGGTTCACATTTCTCGAAAAGGCCACCTCACCCCGCCATATGGCCAGAACGAAGAAGTTTAACCTGCATTCAACTTGAAGTTTGGACCTGCTGGCATTTGTGAGCTTATCTGAAGCCATTGCCAAGCTGTTTCCAATAGTGAAAGATATGGAGGTTTGCAGTTCATTAGAGATACTTGGAGGAACCCCCCCTCTCTCTTTCCGTGGCTTCAGCAGCTGAGCCACATCAAACTCCACCTGCTGTAAATAAACAAATGTATGTCCAGAGCCCTATCGATCCGCTTCATCTTGCAGCAGGCTTCCTTCCTCGGTTATAAAAAGTTCCCTGATTAAACCAGGATTAACGGGGGATGTGCCTGTCAAAGGAAAGAGCTTGTCTCCATGGAAACCACCGTTTTTTGGGCTAATTGGTTTTTCTTTCCTCAGGACTGACTGGGAGCCTCCCGACAAAAAGGTGGATACTAGAAAATATCGTGCAGAGCCCAGGAGCATTTATGACTATCAGCCAGGAAAGTCTTCGGTTCTGAACAACGAAAAGATGGTAATGTTTGTTTTGTCCTAGTCTGTGCCTTGGTCCCGTGGTTGTAGTGCACTCCCCAAGTGCTTGTCCAGTCCCATTTCAATAGGATTCCTTATGCTTACGTTCCTGTGTATTTCCTATATATTTTGTTCTGAAACTGTTTTGCATAACTTTTAACATTGTCGTTCTCTGTAAAGCAAGGTCCAGGGAGTCTGAGAGGCTTTTTATTCCTTTTTGGGTGTGCTGTTTTCTGTGTTAAGTATGGATCACTAACCCTAGTTTTTAATCCATGTTTAACACTGTGACCTGTTCAGCAGCTGGTTTGCCAGCTGTACTTTATCTAGGGCACAGCATTAGTTGATGTAGCAAGAAGGCATTATGTAATGAAGTAGGCGGGCTCAGTTTCTATTTCTATTCCTCTTATGTCATTGCCTTCAAACCCATAACTAATTTTTAAGCGCCCATATTGTACCCTATGGGGATACCTGCTGAGGTGCTTTAAGAAATGCAGTCTCCCCTCAGCTGCCCTGTTCCTCTGCTGGAGCTCACCACTTCTGTGGCAGGGCTGGAGGATTTGAGTATGAGCTGGTTCCATAGCTACTCTGAGGCATAACCTGGAGTATTAACTGAGCTGGCACCAGTTTCAGTTTGAGTTAACAAGCAGTGCTGTGAATTGCAACAGCCAGGGGACATACAAAAGTCCCATTCTCCAGGCTTGGCTGAGGATGCTTGGCAAGGCAAGGACGTGGTGCTAACCCCACCAGCCAGTCCTGCATAAGTGACCACAGCTCATCTGAGGTGACCCTCAGTGGAACAAGTGTGACACTGCCAGTGCTGAAAAATACTGAGTGAGGCGGTTACTAAATAACTAGTTTGGTACCTACAAGTGTGATTGTTCTATACAGACATTAATTTGGAGGATTCAGAAGGGAGGACCATCTGACTGTAAGATTCAGAGTACAAACTGGACTCTCTGCATTAACAGCTCAAACTTTGATCTGTTCACAGAGTAGTGGAGGAGAGGTCCTGAAAAATGTAACATGGATTTTTTTTCTGAAACACAAGAGTGTGTCTGTGAAAATTAAATCAGTAGAAATATAGAATCAAGTCTGATCTGGGACATGGTGTTGGTGCTTTAGTATTTTTTCTTTTCCTCCAAATATAACCAAAGTCAGTCACTTTTTGAAGATCGTGCAGCCGAATTCTCTTCACACCTGTATCACTTCATGGACTTCAAAAGTTGCTCCTAATCAGGGCATGATCCATTGCCCACTGAAATCAGCAGCAGTTCTCTCTGAATTTCCATGGGCATTGGCTCAGCCCAGTAAAGAAGGGCCAGTGAGGAGTGGTTTGAATACGGTATCGCAGCTCCAGTTTTGCTGTCACTCCTTGAGAAAGTTTTCTGATGATTTCAGTGGTAATTTTGTCTCACAGAAAACAGACAGGATTAAACCTTGTGGCAAAAGGTCTGCTTCATTGGTGCACTCAAGCCTTTTGAAAGGTCTGATGTAAGTAATGGTCACATGTTCAGACCTCCTCAGGTGTTTAATTGAGCTCTTGAGTCTAAAAGCCACAAGCAGGACCATGACCAGGATAACTGAGAGAAGTTCTACAGAGCTCATCCAAGATAAGAGGATACTATAGCTCCATTAAGTTATGTTTTGAGCTTTAATGCAAAATCATAGATCATAGACATGGAAGAAAGGTCTAGAAATAGTGGCTTCATGATCTCTATCAGTATCATTAAATGCCACAGTAATACAGTGTAATGACTAGTCCTTGCTTCATTATTCTGAGGAGGTTCTATGAGCTGCAAGAGATTCATGGTATCTCTTGGCAGTCATACCCAGAACTCTGATTATCAGGTGTCTGATCCAAAACCACTGCAAAGAAGAGACTTTCATTAGTGTCAGAGGGCTTTCTATCATATTCAGTAGAGTACAGTGGTATGATGAGATGAGTAATTTTAGTCAGAAAATAATAAATTAAAAAATTGAGGTACTGTTTCTACTTTGCCTTTGAGAAATGCCCCAATATTTCTCTGAGCCCTTAGAGATCAAATGTGATGGTAATGGCTTGTTTTTCATATCTAAGCATTTCCCCTTTGCAGGCATCAACTTTGAGCCTTTTTGCTAGAGCTTTTTTGCGTGTGTGTGTGTAAGCGCAGGGCACCTAGTAAAGCGCGGGGCTGTTGGGAATTTCCCCCTGCTCCCTCGCCTCAGGAGCCTCGTCACGCTAGGATTGGTCTCCGGACACTTACGTGAGTCCTGTGTGTCTGTGTGGCTCATCACGTGTTGAGATGGGGCAGCTGGCGCCAGTGAGAACTGGTTTATTGCACACAACATATTTATACTTCTGGTGCACTGAGATCCATTATGTGTAGGGGAGGTACACAGAAACGCAGGAGTTAACTAGGTGTCTGCTGGGGAGTGGCACCTCATAAAGCTGAGCTGTGGACTTTACTCCCTTACGTGTGGATCACCAGGAGTGCTGTTAAGCAGCTGCAATTTTCAGCTATTCGTGTTTCATAAAACAGATACTATGATCAAAATGGAAATTTCTCTTCAACTGTACTGTTATCTGTCCTGTCTGGTTTTCCTTCATTTTGGTTTTGTCTGACTCTCTAACATTTATTTGTGAAGAAATCAGTTATATTGTCTCTGTACCCATCCCTTCAGAGATCTTTCAGGAATGTACTCGTTCTGATTGTGTCCCCTTTGATTCAGAAAACCACCTTTCACTCTGTTTGCAGTGTGAAGAACAGAGTTTCTCACATATTCATGTGCTGTTAGAGATGCAGTATTTTGCAGTATTTAATTCAGGTCTTAAAATACAATTTTTTTTAAAAAAAAATCTGTATCTGGCCAATTAAAGATTAAAGAAATGTTTTTTAAAAAGTACATGCAGCTTTGTATTTTGTAATGAAAGTGGCTCCAGTGTGACTGGGGAACTGGTGGGGTCCCAGCTCTGTCGCTGAGTTCCCCCCGATGCTGGGCAAGCTGCGTAATCTCTTTTCTGTGCACGTCTCCTGATCTGTAAAATGGAACCCGTTCATATTCATGTCTCTCTCAATGATGCCATTAGGCTTAACTGGTGTTTGCAAAGCAATTTATGGCTTTTGTGGGAGAGGTCCTTTAGAAATTCCAAATTATAAAGCTAAATATCCATAATTCAAAATAGGAACCATGGAGTCTGCATCTCTAACAGTCCCTTTTCTGTGTATTCTTTGCATAATGTTATACTTCTCTTTCTTCCATTCCCCTGTCACCAATTCCTTTAGACTCGGGATATAAGCCCAGAAGAGATAGATTTAAAGAATGAACCTTGGTATAAATTCTTTTCGGAATTGGAGTTTGGGAAACCGGTAAGTTTGATAGCTGCAATGACCAATCAAGTCATCCTGCCTTTTTTTAACAATTGTCACATCTCTTTGCTAAGTTCCAAACCTGGAACCAGCTGCCCTGCTCGTTTTAAAGTGTGATTGTCCATACCTTGATCCTGGTGCTGCGGCAAAGCGCTCTTCCATGAAGCTGTTTACAAACTTTCCATAGTTCAGCCTGCCTTCTTGTTGTTAATGGTAGCCGTAGTGCCCCGTTCTCATTAATGATAGTTCCCTTTCAAGGTGCTTGTTCTCTCTTTTCCTAGGAGAACTGCTAATTCCCTGCTAGGTAGTTTTGAATCAAGGAACTTTCAAGCATTAAATTAACTAATTTCTTCCTTCCTTTGGCTTGTAAATTGTAGGCCAGTAATTTCCAGCTATCCATAAACTGCTCATGACCCTATTTTCTACTCCTTTCCTTATGCATATAGCTGCCTGTCACCCACATGCCAGAGTCTGTGTTAAACAGCCCTGGCCATTCTCTGAAATGAAGAGCAGAGTCTGAGAGCTGAATGCTTTCCTTTCAAATGCACCTGCATTGCCCTGTGTGTGAAGGGCACCCTGCTTTATCTTCTTCCAGCCTGAGAAATTAAAGCTTGTTTATTTCATAGAGCAGGGAGCATTTTGAGAGAGGAGCATATGAATGGACAGAGCCAATGGAAGAAAATGTTCCAAGGGACTTCTGTAGCATTTTATGGCCTGGCTCTTACTGGTTAAACAGTATTAAATTCATTATTAAATACTGTTGTCTGCTTTGATTGCACAAGTGTGTCAGTATCAGCTTCTTAAATTTATTCAAGTGTGGAACTGTTTCCTCTTTCCCCTTGAGATCAACTGTCAAATGCCTTTGCAAAAAATCTTTTGAACATTGCTAAGATTTGCTTGCACATACAACAAACCAAAAGTATATTTTAGGGCTCAGTACTACCTTCACAGACTCCAAAGGCAGTTGTATGTGGACACCAGACGACAGTTTTCGCTTAGAACTAAGTTTTCTCTGAGAAGTGGCAAAATTCCTCCGCACTGAATGTAGTTGCCTTAAGTAATGTGTCCCGTCTGAGCGCATCATCTAAACTGCATAATTTTTGCTGAAAAAAGTTGTCTTCAGAGGCCAGGTAGTCCTCCCTTGTCACAGACTGCCATGTTTTGTGGCTATGAGCCTTCTGTTCTGAGCTTGAAAAAGGAGCCTTGACAACGTTTGAGCTTAGACACAAAGTGAGAAGGAACCTGCCTCTCTCTGCTCTGTAAGTCACACACCCTTGCAAGGGATGAAGGTTTGTCATCTCTAGGATGAGGTTCCTTTGACTGCTTCACACCTCAGAGAAAAGAGAGCATTTATGCCCTCAGGCCTTTCTAAAAGTGAGGGTATATCTTCCTTAGAAGTGCTTGCGCATTTAGTCGTGCAGCCTTGATCTTCCTTTGGAAGAGGATGTCTCAGACTGCATTAGCAATCCAGTTCTCCAGCAGAACCTGTGTTTTGGTAGCGAGTTTCCCACCTTTCTCGAGGCACTAATGATTAAAGCTGCTTTCTTACTGCTTTTACTTTGGCTCACGTTCCATTTCACCTTCCATATCACCTTCCTCTTGCTCGAAGGCGTGCAAGCCGGCTCCCTGATGGGCTCTCTCAACCCGGGAATACAGCAGGACCATTGTGTTTTGACATTATGCCAGGTACTGGAGTTGAAGATGCCATCTCAGGATCTGAGAATGCCCCTTCCCGTAATCTGGCAGAAATTCAGCAAAGCTCTATTTGAGCTAAGTCTCCAGAGCCAAAAGAGACCCTTTACGTGTCTTTGCTCTCATGCTCACTTTAGCCTTCAGAGGACCAGACACTTGTGACTAGCTTGTGGTTAAATGAAGCATTTCAGTTTGCATTTACTAGGGCCTGGGATTTTAAGAAATTATGTTTGGCCTAGCCTTTTGTTTTTCCAGCACTGCAGAGCTCAGGCCTACATGTATCTCAGGCCTACAACTTGCAGACCTGAATTCCCGTGGTTTTGTGACTTTATTTGCAGTTACCTGACATGACCAGGAACCACTCTGGCTAAAAGGGAGTGCAAGTCTTACGAGGTTGTGACTGATGTTCTTCAAACACCCACAAAAGACCAGGATGTAACTTTCTGTTGAGCAAAGCGCAGGCGCCAGCCTAGGGCGGATGAAGTGGCACTGCTGACTCAGCATCACCCATGCCTTTCTAGGCAGCTCCGTGTGCCCTGCCGACACACGTCTGGTGTTTCAGGGAGTTCTAGGTTCACTCGCTGCAGTATTGATGCTTTTTCAGCATGATGCTGAGTCCCCACACGCTCAATTTTTCCTTCCTTCATTCCCTCCTTCCTCCAGCACCGTGAAAGCCGTCCATGGAACTTGACCTTCAGTCAGGCTGTGCTTTGTTTGCTCGAGGTGCAGAAGGAAGGGGCTGGGAAAAGGGCTGTATGTCCTCTCTTCTTGCTACCTGCATATCTGCAGGACCATCTACAATGCACAGTAAATATGCTGGCATTTCACAAAGCAGGAGTAAAGTCTCTTGAGGGTATTAGTGAGGCTCATTTCTGGTGAGATACGGATATTAGCATGGCATTACTTGGATAGGAATACCAGGAAAAGGGTCTTTAATTTTGAATAACCACCCTCCCCTTGCTGCCTGCACATTCATAAAGCACTAAAATCATGTTTGGAAATCTGAATCTTCATGTGTAGGCTCTATTTCTAAATATCGAGTTCCCAAAGTTCCCTGTTTCCCACCTTTCCACCAAAGCCGCTCACAAACACCCCTCCCAAAGCAGTGAAATAAAAAATAACAGCTCTGCATTCTCATTGCCCCACAATGCCAACACTGGAAATTCAGCCATTTGTTCACATGGTATGTATTCAGAGTGTGCTGGGGGTGGGAAGCCTCTCTCCCTGCCCTTTATGAAAGGCCCTTGTTTTACCCTTCCCCTTTGAAAAGAAGAATGAGCAAAGTAAATGCTTTTTTTTGACTGTGTGTTTTTTTCCCTCCTCCTTTTTCTGTTGGTTGTGTTAAGAATGCTTTAACCACCAGCCGTGGGCTCCCTCTAGAGAGTGCAAAATCCCTAAGAGAATGTTGCAAAAATAAAAATGTCCTTGAACAGCGTTGAGAGCAGCCTCTCCCAGACTGCATGCATGCTCCCTTTTACCTCCCGTGATCTCTTGATATTTGTGCTATAGCAGATTTATCCTTCTTTCTCTCTCTTTTTTTTTCTATTTTTTTCAGTGTTGATGCAATCCCCCTGTTGTACCCTCCCTCTGTTCTAATCCAGTTTCCATATTCTTTGTGATGTCTTTCCTTATCTTCATTTCCTCATTTCCTTCCTCTGCTTTCCATCAGCCTCCAAAAAAGATTTGGGATTATACTCCTGGAGATTGCTCTATCCTTACTAGAGAGGATAGAAAGGTAATTCTGTCTCGCGTACATTGTACTACAACATCTAGTATGTATGTGTGTGTGGATATGTTTTTTGTAGCATTGCTTGGTTTTTGTGTGCTTGTGAGTGATTATTTTTTTAATTGGGCTTGAGCTCATTAGCCTAACAATTAAGTAACTAGTAAATTGATTTAATAATTCCTAAAGCGTAATCAGCCGTAGTTTAGATTGGTGATTTTGCTGTCTTGACCTGCAGTGATAATTACACTAACAACATATTGCATATTGTTACAGTATCTTTCTTTTTTTTTTTTTTTTTTTTGTACAGGTGGGTTTTATAACTTTATGATTCATAGAATTAGATTCTAGCAGGCCTGTGCATCTCTTGATCTTAAATGTTGAATGCCTAAAGCAGTTTACCTCTGTAATGACTGAAACATGATTGATTAATTACTAGTAAATTTTGATGTATTGTCCATACCATCTTTGTCTATTTTTTCAATTAAAAAGGCTTTTTTTTTTCAAAATTAACATTCCTTTGGTTTCCCCTAACCCTAAGCATTATTTTCCCGTTCTTCTTCTCCTTCTTTAACCAGACTGATCTAGAAAAAGACCTCTACCTCTACCAGACTGAGTTAGAGGCAGATTTAGAAAAAATGGAGAAGCTTTATAAAGCGCCAGATAAAAAGCTACAGAAGGTATTTCCTATTCTTTTCATGCTGCCAATCCCTGTTTCCAAACTCTCTGTTCTAATCTATTCACTGCTGGATGATTATTAAATGAGGTTGGGATAAATAATGGTTCTGACCGTTCTGACTGCATGGCTTGCTGTGTAGCTGTCAGAAATAATAGAACATGATGCTGAGAATCCGGCTTGAAATCCATTTCAGATGCAGTGATTTCCTGCCTCCCCTGCCCCCTTTCAACCTCTCCCCCCGCCCCACTCCCCCTTTAGGGTTTGTTTGGAGTTCGGTGTCTGCAAAAACCCCTCTCTATTTTTCACATGAATAGGCAGCAGCAATCAGCTTAAAATTCTTGGTTGGCGTCACGTCATCATCTCGTGCCTTTCGAGCGTGCTGCCATCTACCCTTCCTTCATACAAGCCCTGCTCTCTGCTAGGAGCTCATGCCTGCCCACGATTTGGATATTCTCAAGAGATTTTGCACAATTTTCCTTAAGCTGCACCTTGCCGTGGCCTTTTAGGGCAGGTCGGGCACTGCTGCTGTTCCCAAGGGCTGCGGGACTATGAAATGACAGATTAATTTGGTAACGCACCGTTTTTTCGTCTTTTTTTCTTTTTTGATTTTTTTTTATACTGTGGTGATTCACCAGGACTTGAAAAAGCTGCTTTTTCAAACACAAGATTTGCTTTTTCTTCATACATAGGAATCCTCAGATAGACAAAGGGAGACCAAATATAGCATTTCGTCCCAAATTGCCTTCAGTTTTTTAAAATAATGTGCCTAAGAAGTGTTAGATGGATTTAAAACAAGCGGATGAGAACTGGCTTTTGCTCTTGAACCTGTGCAGCTGGCATTGCTTCTCTTAAGTAAGGAAACTAGACTGAAAATTGCTTTCCTGTTAGTGCTATGATATTCATTTGAATGCTGAGGAATGTATTGTGCTGCAGAAATGTAATATACCTTTAAAGCAAAGGGGGGCAGTGACCGGTTGGGGGAAAAGCTTGGGGAAATAGTTATAAGCATGTGTCTCCTGGTCATGGCCCAGCTGGTTATCTTCTTGCTTTTGGCTTTATTCTCAATGACTCATTTGCAGACAAAAGAATAGGCGCTGTGAAAGGCATCGGCTGTGCTAAAACCTGTCACTGCCCTGAAGCAGCTCAAGAAAATTGTTGCTTTTGTGCAGAGACATTGACAGCTTAGATTGCATTTAGACTTAAATCTCAATGTCTCCCCAAAACTAATACTCCAGCAATAGATGGGAAATTTCTTATGCAAGACTTTTCTTTTCTCCTCACGCGTAAGTGTATTTCAATGACCCCTTTGTTTGGACTTTTGCAGAATACAGCAGGTGTTGCTCCTTCGGAAACTTCCACAGACCGGTCTTCCTAGTAAGTTTTCAAATCGCTTTTTGATGTGATTTTTACAGTCTGAGAGTATGTAGGACAGGGTTGAGGGTGTTGGAAAAGGGTTGGTTTTATTTTTTTGATGATGCATGTGAAGAGGTGCATGTGTCATGAGACTTACATGTGTGCTTTAGCTGAACCCAGATACATTTGCTCTTTGATCTTGAGTAAAATCTGAAGTGATTACATGAATGATTGCATGTCTAGTTAAGAATTGCTGATTGCGCTAGACAGCAGTTTAAAAAAACAAACAAACAAGCAAAACTTGTAACTTTTTTCATGAAGTTTACAAATTGTCCCTAAACTCATGCAAATTACATTACTGCCTGGCAAGAACAGAGGTTGTTTCTGTTACTCAGAAACAAATTAAAAATTTAGGTCCTGTTGGAGGTTCCCAGTTATGCGCACCAGATCAGAAGGATGCTGTTAATGAAAGGCAATGGGAGTTTAGCGGGAAGAGCAGTAGTAGCATCAGTATTTCTCAGAAATGCAATGTGGTGGTCCTTTTGTGGAGAAATAGGTCATGAACAGCGTACTCTGAATATGCAAATGGAGAAAGCTTGTTATGAAAGGGGAAAAAAAAATAGGGCCAGATTCTGAACTGTGCTGAGTTATAGGAGCTGTGGAGCCCCTGCTGCGACCCCGCTGCTCCCTTTAATTGGACTGGACACTTAACGGTCCTCATGGCACAGTGATCCGCTCTGCATGAGAGCATTGTTAGGAAAAGCATGTTCTCCTCCAGATGCCCATTAAAATCACATGTGTTTGCCTCCTGTCATGGTTTGCCCCAGAGGTCTCCTGTACTTATTTCAACTCCATTCCCTCCTGTCTTTATTCATTTTGCAGGAAAACCAGTACTGTTTTCATTTGTTGGCTGTCTCATCCCTATAAATTAGATGCTCCCATGGCTTTTTGGTTTTGTTTTGGGAGAAAGAGAGCAAAATAATAAAAGAAAATCTGAGAGAATCCTAATTCCTGACTGCCCTATAAGAGTTACAAACCTTGTGAATCTTATTTTTGCTAGGCAGACCAGGTTTGCTTCTGGGTGAAAGTCGTCTTTGCCCACCTGATTCATGTAGTGTTGCAGATTGCCTTAGTCTCACACCTTACTGATGAGGAAGCAACAGTGATGGGGCTCTGCCAGATGCCTTCTCTCACTCCTCTAGGTGTCTGCCCAAAAGAGGATCATTAAAATTCCTTGGTTTTTAATGAGGAGAGTAAAATGCTTCCACCTCCCAGGAGAGGAAACTCAGGGGAGATGCTATTCCCTGCAGGAACTGGTTGGGTTTCCTCAGGATCCTGACAGAGGGACTGGGATAACCCACATAAAGCAAAATAGCTCTGTAGATGTGTCTCTGACTATTGCCTAGTTTGAAAAAGTAACAATATTACTCTTTTTCTTTGGTGCTGTTTTTCATTAGCCATTTTATCCAGAAAGTAATTTATGGCTCTGCACTCACATGACCTGATTTTCTTTGTCCAGAAATGAAAATCTTTTTGATCCAGACATTATGCAATTCCACCCCCATAATCAGTCCACTAATGTATTTCAAAGCCTTGTGTTTATCCTGTAAGCACAGTATCCATCCAACATAACCAGATACATTTACAAATTTAACCTCACACAAGCATAACCACCAGCACCTCCACACTCACTTAAATTTGAATCACCAATGGACATCAGGAGGTAAAACAGCTTTCAAAATGTTTTCCATGAATTTGGCAGATGACCCATTTTATAGCAGCCATGCTTTGGCCCCGGAGTAGCTTTGTGTGTAAGACTATATCTTATTCTGAAGAGTCTTTCTGAGGATGAACAAAAACTGGTAACAGATGAATCAGGTCTTAGGAAATCACAGTTGGTTTGATTGCTCAGCAAGTCCTTCGTAGCTGGAAAGGCCATTTATACCATGATAGTTCTGCTTATGTTTTTATAGAAAACAACTCCAGAAATCAGATGTGGGACCAGTCTGGCACTTAGATTCATAACTGAGGAAAAGAATTTGTAATAAATATGTTCAGTTTATAAAAGCCTAGCAAATTACAGTTGTGTCTGATTTTAGTATGCATCTCAGAATCCATGTTTTTGTTTGTACGTGTGTATGGTAGTTAGAATTCAGGGTTCTGTTTCCCTACAGAAAAGGCTGAGGCAAAGCTGGACTCAAGAGCTGTGCCCTCCCGGGAATCTTCTGGCAGTAGCGTCCGTAGTGTGAGGCTGCTGCTTCCTTGCACCTTACTGGTGGGCTTGGAGAATTGCCCTGCCAGTCTTGACCTCTCATGTTAGCTGGGAGGCTCAGTTGGTTGAGGTGGAGCCTAGCACAGTTGTGCTTTGTAACCAAGAAATTGGCATGACCTGTGCATAAGGAGAGAGGACCGGGAGCTGTAAGATGCATCATCTACTTGCAGACAGCCACTGAGTTCCTGTGTGTCTGTAGGGAAAGCATGTAGCTGCTCTGTTACTCTTGTTTTCTCATTTAAAAAATAACAGAGGAATGCTTTCCTACCACCTCTTTCCTGCAGGACTGAGCTGAGACAGCTCCCTTAGGTGCAGAATGCTAGGGCAGTGCAAATCCTAGAACAAAATTGCAACGTAATCATTTCCTCTCGTTCGACTGTTCTGCCAGCCTGAAGCATCTGTTCCTTATGCACAGTCCAGCCTGGCTTCGTAAGCGTGGTTTCTTTTTGCTTTTCCCAATGCTGTCAGCAAACAGAAGTAACCCACTGATGTTCTTCCCCCTTTTTCCTGTTTTGCAAACTGTTCACCAACTCCATGTGTTCACCCAGCTACCAAGCAGTGAAACGAGAATCAGAATTTGCACCGGGGGACCCGGCTGCCTTGGAGAATGAAAGGCAGATCTACAAGAGCGTCCTGGAAGGTGGAGATATCCCTCTGCAGGGGCTGAGTGGTCTTAAACGACCTTCTAGCTCTGCTTCCACAAAAGGTAGGTCAGCAGCACACGAACCGCTGTCCTCGGCTGTGCTCAGGGTATCAAAAGCCAGGTGATACAGGGCAAACTCCTGCAGGGTTTGAAGTCCGGTTCAAGGCGACTGAGGTTTCCTCCGTCTTTCCTCTTTGCCATCTCAAATCTCCCCTCTTTTCCTTCTCAGTCCCAGATTGGCCAATATTGTTCTTGCCCCCTTTATCTGATCCAGGTTCCTCTTCCCAGCAGGGACCCGCTCCCTCCATTCAGCACCGCAGGCAACTGTCACTGTTTCCCCATGCCCTCATGCTCTGCCTCTGGGCTGCTCAGTCCTGGCCTTGCTCCCCACCCACTCCCTTGGCCTCATCATGCTGGAGCCCTCCCTGCCTTTCCTGCTTTTCCCAGTGCAGTATCTCAGCAGGCCACACCACTCCTGCGGGCCTGGCGGCCCTTGCGTACCTGGCACCATGGGCTGGGCAGCCTCCTGCCTCTGAGGGGTGTGCAGGGCACTGGGCACTGCAAACGTGGCAGCGGCCTTGTAGTCTGAGTGAGAGTAGGGCAGCAGAAACTGCTCTGTTCTCCCCCGCTCCTGCCCCCGTCTCTGAGCCAATTTCAACCTAAGAGAAGACTGGGGAGGAATGTGTTGGGTTTCTGAGCTACTCTCCCTAAAAATAGTATATCACACCAAAAAGGTCTCTCTGTTTCCATGTTCCAGCTGTTTTTCAGCATTGTCAGGCCTGTAGGGCAGGGAGTCAAACAATCTGAACAAAAAAAAAAAAAAAATCTGTTACAGCAACTACTGTTCCCAAAATTTCAATTGAACCTTGACATTTGAGTTTGAGCTCAGATCAGAAACAAACGTAAAAAAAATCTGCAGTTACAACTGAATCCAAACTGGATCTGACCTGAAAAGTATCCTATTTTGACTCACTGATTTTTAAAGTAAACATGGCCCAACCACACTGTCTGGAAAAGACTCAGCTTATTCCTAGTATGGGGAATCCCTTAGCAGGCAGCTCTTGGGCAAGGCCAGCTGATGGGGCCTCCTTGTGCTAGCACAATCAGCCCTTGATGTCCTTCTCCCGCCCAGGAATAATCTGTTTGCAAGCATCATGGTTAGACCATAGTGAGTGTGATTACAAGCTCGGTATTAAGCCATTTTTGCAGCGTTAGTACCTCTGAATTCTTGATCACACCCTGATGCTTCCCAGTGTTGAGGTGCCCTTCTCCATGGTGCCACAGCTTCTCTGGAAGCTGAGGATACTCAGCACTTTCTAGGACGGTACCTTCAAAGTGCTCCCGGCCTGCTTCTGGCCATGCGTCTCATTTTAGAAATACTAGCAGCACTCGCCTACTCCCATACGCGCAGCTTGTTGTGCACTCTCTTTCTGCTCTCCTTTATTTTTTTTGAACTTTGTTTTTAAAAGTGCATTTTATGAAATCCAAGCATGTTTTCTCTCCTTTTTCAATAGCTTTCTAGCATTTCAGCTAACAGGTTGTATTTATTTTATTCTGCATGCTTACCAGTGGATCGTAAAGGTGGGAATGCTCATATGACTGCACCCTCTTCAGTTAGTAGCCGAACCTTTAACACTAGTCATACCGGTATGTTAGGTCACGCATGTAAACATAAGAAGCCCTTATCAGCTGCAAAAGCCTGCATTACTGAAATCCTCCCTTCTAAATTCAAACCCAAACTAGCAGCCCCAGCTGCTCTTGTGCAGGACAAGAAGGGTATCTTGCTGTCTCATGAGAAAGCTCAAAGCTGCGAAAATCTTCGTAGCTCTGTTGCCTTGTTTGATAATAAAAAAGCTTTCATGGTAGACATAGGGGAAGGCATAGAAAACATGCTGATGAAGTCAAAGCAGGAGTATGCCATCAAATCTGGCAGCACCATGAGCCTGCAGGAATATGGCACCAACTCTGGGAAAGGCTACCTGTTCCCTGCCTCCAGGAAGAGTGGGATGGAGTTTACCATGCTGTATAAAGACATGCACCAGATCAACCGGTCTAGGATCCATCTGGACACAGCCTCTTCCTGCAGCGTGAGGGATATTGCATCTCAATTTGAGAATGAGGCAAAGGATAGGACGGAGCACAGTCTCAGCCAGGGGAATTCAGAGCAGATCCCCAAACACACAGTTTCCTCCCGTATCAGCGCCTTTGAGCAGCTGATCCAGAGGTCCCGGTCAATGCCCTCACTTGACTTTTCCATTGGACAAGGCAAATTTCCCACTTCTCTTCAGTCTAAAACTTGTCTGAGTTCTGCATACTCTGCCGAGTCTGTCCTGGATTTGCCAAAACCCCTTCAAGAAGAGAAGGATGCTGCCAGCTTGGCAGATAAATCCTCCCGCTCCTGCAGCAACGTGGAGGACACAGCTTCAGATGTCAGCGATGCCATCCCTATGGACACACTTTCAGCTTGCACAGATGAGATAGATCTCCTCTCAAATGCATCTAATGACAGCGGCGGCAGCAGCAGCAGCAACCTCAATGGGCCTCAGAAATACAAAATCAACAGATGCAAAGGTACATGCCCAGCTTCCTACACCAGGTTCACTACCATCCGAAGGCATGAGCAGCAGCAGTCCTCCAGGAACCCTGATTCCAAAGGAGATGTCTACGGGGACAGGCCCATGCTCCCCAGAAACGTCTACCTAATGAGCCCTCTCCCCTTCCGCTTGAAAAAACCCTTCCACCACAATTCCAGGAGGACTCCACCCCTGGACTGCCCAGGAACCCCATCAGCGCCCAGCCCCGAGAGCCCACATGACCCCGTGCAGCTGCAAGGCAGCGTAGGAGCCAAGAGTCACCACTCCCAGCACGGACCGTGCTTCCAGAGCAGGCCTCTAGCCCCGGAGCGCCTGTCCTCCTTGGACATTGTGGGGAAGCTCAGCCACTTCCCCGCCGTGGGATGTGGCCGGGAGAGCTTCCTGGGCCGGGCTGCTGCTCCTGACTCCTTTAACAATGGCAACCCTGTTCCATATGCTCTCTATCCCAGCTTGGACACAAACAACAACCCGCAAAGTGAACTGGGGACATACCTAGGAGGTGGCTTTTTGTGTTCTTTACCGGTGTCCCTTCATCTGTCTTCTCGCTTTACTTTCTCCCCACCTTTCCTTCACAACCCCTGCATTTTTATTCCCCACCTTTGCATCCCCTCACTCTCTTTTTTTTTTTTTCCAGTATGTCTAACGTCCTTTGCGTGTCTTGCTGAGAATTTATGTTCAGGACTTGTTAACAGCTGCACTTCTGAGAAACGATTTCCGCTGCCTTTCTAAACGCATCAGGCGCAGTTTGTCTCAAGCAACTCCTGGGATACAAGAATCTCAACATGAGATACTTCTAGTACTATATCATTTGCATAGTTGGGAACATAAAACAAACCCAGATGATTTGCTTTAAGGAGCAGTTTCTCAAGGTCTAGTTGTGTATGTGTGTGTGTGTGTGTGTGTTAAACTTTTCTCAATAATAAGATGTTAAATTCTATTTTGTTGGCAGCAAATCTTTTCTTCACAAAGTTCTTATGGTTTTACTCATTCCTGTACCTTTATTTTCTCCCTTTTTTTGGATTTAAGTTCAGAAGTACAGACCAAAAGGGGAAAAAAATGAAAATGGACAAAATATTGACATTTGATTGACAATTTGGTCAACAGTATTTGAGAATTCTTGCTGCCATAGTAGAAATTGTTTAAAAAAAATTTTTTTTCTTCCTTTCTGGTTATGCTAAATAAATCCATGTGTATTTTAACTTCCTTATGTTGTTTCAAAGTAGATTCAGAATCACCAAGGCATTTTGCACCAGTTGATTACATGGAAACTCCAGAAGAAATTATCCGCAGACGTCATGATGATAAGGAGGTAATGCCTTCTTTTATAGCCTGAGAACAATAGTAACAGCGTCACATGCAGGAATTATGTTGGAAGTTAGAGCAAGAAGTTGGAACTAGTATGTTTGAGTCCTAATGCCACCTTTGCTACTGATTTACTGTATAACCTGTCTGTGTTTTAGTTTATCTATCGTTTAAAATGAACCTGATGGTATATAAGGACCTTAAAGAATGTAACAAGGTTGGAGATATGTGTGAGATGTAATACAACACATCAATTTTTCATGGACGAAATGGTTGTTCTATAAGTGAATATGTTTTTATTGCTTTCCAAGCAAGCCATTTGAGTTAGTTTTAATCAAACTGGTGAGATTGGGCTTGTCTTGTGGGCAGCTCAGTTTTGAGTAGTCAACGCAAGCTACTTAAAGCTGTTAGAAAATACGAAGTTCGCCCCTTGAGTGAAAACTAGAATCCTTCATGGTATCTCAAGTTGTTGAATACAAAATGTAACATTCCCTTCGGAAATGGCTGGCCAACGTACATTTAAGCTGAAATATTAAGAAATCTATGCATTTTTTTATTAGCTCTGACTGTATTAGAACCGTAATAAACTAATTGTTTTCTAGGAAGCTGCTAATTTTCATTGTCTGAAAAGACCAGAAAATTAAACAAAATGGTATTTTTAGTGAATAAACACATTATCCTTCTCCATTTAAAAAATACTTCTGTGTGTTTTGAAATATGATAAGACCTGCTTTTAATTCCGATGTGAAAAAATATGTTTTTGCTGTCTTCTCCCATGAAACAGCTAACAACCCCCTTACCCCCAAAATCCATCAAGAAAACTCATGGAAGTCAATGAGAAAAACTCCTTGTTGGCCAAAGGATGTTTGGATCCAGCCCCCTGCATTATCAGAAATCTCCCCCTTATCCTAGAAACTTTCAGGACCTGACCCAAAATGCTGGTGACATCCATCAGCTTTGGATCAGGTCCTCTCTGAGCTGTGTTTCAGATATACCACAGTTATGTACTTTCTATGCTTACTAAATCAAAGAGGAGCTGTTGTGTAGTGAGCAGAATCGGTGTTTTGTGTTCCTGTAAAGCCCCAGCTATTTGCTGGGACCTCAGAAGTTTTATTGAAGTCACATTTGTGGCAGCTGTCAAATGCCCTAAACTAGATGATTTACCGCCCATTTTATGCAATTTTATGGCAGAAACTTTTAGAGGACCAGAGACGGCTTAAACGTGAGCAAGAAGAAGCTGATATTGCAGCTAGAAGGCACACAGGGGTTATTCCAACGCACCATCAATTTATCACTAATGAGCGATTTGGGGACCTCCTAAATATAGACGATACAGCAAAGAGGAAATCTGGGTCAGAGGTCTGTTTTAGTTACCTCAGTCTGCTGCTTGACCCAAAGCAATATTTGCCTCTCACAATGTTGCGCTTTAGGCCGACATTAGCTCTCCAGAGAATGTTGTTTGTTTTTTTTCCCCCTTCCCCTTTCCCATTCTGGCTTCATTTAGAACTGCTTTGACTCTTACGCCTGGTAAATTAATTGATATCTCTATACCAAGCTGCATATGTTAAAGCATGCCTGCTGAGAATTGCTGGTGCACACCTGTGATGCATGTCTTTAAATATCAGCTACTTTTAGTGAATCAAAGGCATTTTACATCCTCTGCATCATATTCTTACATCGTCTTCTTGTCTTTGCGTTATGCTTAGAATCTTCATGTCTTGCTGATCTTGGCCATGTGACTCTCATAGATTTTTGTAGAAGTAGATTGTTTCTTATCTTGAACTATGTTTAATGTCCTCTAGAAACAATCAGAGGAAGTGCCAGCATGTTTCACCAAGTACACCACCATCAGCCCTTGTGAAAGGGACAAAGGAGGAGATGGAGGGTTTTCCCTGGAGCCGAAGGCACTTGGCACTGCGGCTGGTTGTGACGCTTGGTGTCCCAGCCAAACCCCATTCCCTGCATTATGGATGGCTGCCATGGCACTTAACTGCTGCCGTGTTTCACCCCATGATGTTTCCATGACAATGGAAGGCATTTATCTGCCTTTTGTTTATATAGCGCTTTCAAATTCTTTAATGCCACGTGAATACAACTATTTTTTTGTTTTATGCTTTATTACCTTCATGGCTTAAAAATTACCTGAATATTTAAAAGCCATTAAAAGCCCAGCCAAGTGAATCATGTTTTAATGCCTAGGCCTGCTACCAACATGCCCTCTTTGGTTTTATACCCGCAGAAGACTTTTTTTTTTTGACACATTGCTTAATTTAGTCATACTTTCTCCTCACCTTTGTCTCTTCCCTACCATTGAGACCGGTCTCTTTGGGACAGGTTCCCCTTTGGGATATAGGTACCTCCTTGGGTCCCTTTGCAGGATTGAGTAGGGTTAGTAAGTGCCACATCAAATAAAACCCTGCTGCTTTTTTGCAGCCACCAAATTTTGCCTTCTGTTTTGCATGTCAAGAAAAGTTGGTCCCAAAGGCCCAGTAACTAGTTACTGGAGCAGTTGTTGCATCCAGCAAGGTTTGTCACATATGAAAGTTTACTCCTTTTAGGTCCCTTTTCTTTAGAGCTCCTAGTTACTGTTACCAGAGTTGTCCCTTTTGCCCTGGTGGGGAAGACCCATGTAGCATATCTGAACTGTGGTACCAGTTGCAAACATGCTTGTAGCAGAGTACCTGCATTTAAGTTCATCCCCAGAATAATGTTAGCTGTAGAAGAATTTGGGTGCTTTTCCTCAGAAGAGAGTTGAAAACCTAATTGTTATTTTAATGTGTTGATTTTCTTGATCTTTAGATGAGACCTGCTAGAGCCAAGTTTGACTTTAAAGCACAGACACTAAAGTGAGTACAGCTCATTGCGACTGCCTCGAGTGTTTTTTCTCTCTGTCTTTGCATCCCAGGAGGCAACATTTGTGTTTTATTGTTAACAGGGAGCTTCCTCTGCAAAAAGGAGATATTGTTTACATCTACAAGCAGATTGACCAGAACTGGTATGAAGGTGAACACCACGGCAGAGTTGGCATCTTCCCACGATCATACATTGAGGTAGCTGCTTTCCTTGGAAGTGTTCCCTTTGCCCACTCCTTTTCTGGCAGGGACCAGTTTCTGAGCTTTTTTTCCTGTCCCTCATTTGTTTTTGTTTGTTCCTTCCAGCTACTTCCGCCAGCTGAGAAAGCTCAACCCAAAAAGTCAGCACCATTGCAGGTGTTGGAATATGGAGATGCTGTTGCTAAGTTCAATTTCAATGGGGATACCCAAGTGGAAATGTCCTTCAGAAAGGTAGGACTGTTGGCAAGCTGATGAACTAAATCAGACACATGCTGAAGGTTGTTAATGCTGCTAGCTTGCAACATTTCCAAATGAATTCTCTACTAAAGTTAGCACTTTTTTCCCTAAACATTTCAATTGGAATGATTCCATCACATGACCCTTGTGTTTATCTCATAACAATGATGTAGTGCATTATAGGAAGGGTTTTGCAGGCAGGCTGGCTTAAGCAGTGCTGTTTGCTTCCTTAGGGCTAGCTGAGAAGGTGGTTTGAGTACAGTGCTGGAAGCCTGGCTCTGCTAGGTGGGATATGTATTTGGTGACAAGGGTCTCACTGTCAGACTGAAGACTCTGGTTTTCATTTTTAACACTTCCTCTGGCAAATATGGTCTTGAAAATGTGAGACGAGCATAACAGTACCCTGCCTAAGTTCAAAGATATCCCAAAACAACACCAAAAGCTTTACATTTTCTCCTTCTCTGAACAGAAAAAAAATATCATTCCCACACAGAGTTTGGGTTTTGGCAGCATAACTGGGGAATAAGAGAGGCTGTGAGCCAGAGATTTTTTTTTAAATCAGCTGCAGCAAGGTTAAAAGCTTCCATCTGCTTTGGAATTATGAAATACCCTGCCATTTCTTCCCACAGGGTGAAAGAATCACATTGATTCGACGCGTGGATGAGAATTGGTATGAAGGAAAAATCTCCGGCACCAATCGCCAGGGTATCTTCCCTGTCACTTACGTGGAAGTGCTCAAACGGCCTGTGGTCAAGAATGCCATCGATTATCCTGACCCACCAATGTCCCTCTCCCCTAACCGCAGCATGACGGCTTCACCACAGGTATTTGGACTAGATGCTGCCAGTTACTGAGCCTTTTAGAGCTGTGGGATGTTGTCATTGCTGTGCGAGAAATAATAGCTGAGAGAAGCTCTTGCTAACACTACTCCCTTGCACAGTAGAACTGTGTGCTCCCTGCAGTGTGCTGCAACTGCAGGAGAAGGTCATGCTTCATGCACCAGAAAGATTAATGACTAGGACATTTAGAAATTTGGAGACTCAGCTTTTCACCTGTGATCTGCAACTTGAATTCAGGTCAGGGAGAATTCAGGTCAGGCTACAGTTCGTAGCCCTCTGAACAAATCTCACTGTCAGATGGGATGAATTTGTGATTCAGTTTTGTTGGGTGGGTGTTTGTTCTTTACATACCTCCATAGTGATGAGTGAGTTTTTTATTATGATTCTTAAGATGGTCTCATGGAGTGTGATAGTGCGTTGACTCATTCTGTCTATCCCAAGCAGCTTGAATCAGGCCCTACCCTTTCTCCTAATTATCTCAGATTACAACTAACATTTTAGGGTACAGGGTCAGGATTGTGGCCTTTGTTAATTGCTTTTGGTGCTAAATGGACTTGGATTTTGAGAGTGGCAAGTCTGGGATCTTTCATGACTGTCATTCACTTCAAATCATACTGCAGTTCAAACCAGAAATCAAAATGGCAGCAGATACTTATATGGGGAATAAGGGAGTCCCAGAATGTTTGCTGTGGAAAACGTATCAGGGAGACAACGAGTCTCTGAATCCTTTTGTTTTGCTCTCGTTCTTCAAATACTGATCCTTGAAGGTCAGCATACGTCTCTGAGTGGGGACTGTGAGGTTCTGGTGCATCCCCTGTCTCACTATGGGACCAAAGCAAGACCATTTGTAGGTCAAGACTGAAAGGAATGACTGCTGAGAGTTGCGTTCAGGAGGAGAGGAAATATGGTATAGAATGGATGGAAGATATTGGCATGACTCATGTCCAGTGTCTGTCTGGATCTTCCCTAAAGGGAGTGTTTTAATTCTTTATTTTATTTATTTATATTCTTTATCATATTCCTCTGTTAATTGGAGAAAATTTTTGCCTTCTCAGGGTTCTCTGTCAAAGTGAACCACAAGTGAGCTTTTATAATGTTTGGGCTTGGCCTGCGTGCCACTAGCTCTCTGCAAGTTTATCCCTTTAATGGAAGGGATTGTATCCACCTTTTTTGGTTGTCGTTGTTTTCTCTGCTGTTCTTTTGGTTCCCTTCCAGTAAAGCTGTTTTCCTTCTTGCTTTTTGGCCTAACTTGGCAGGGCTGCATGCCTAACCAAGAAACTCTCCAGTAAGTACTAATGTTGCTGATCATGCTAATGCTGGTGGTGACAGCTGAGGCCAGAATTTGGTCCTGTGTTCTGCCTTTCTAAACACAGAGTTTGCTCTAGCCACGTTTAGCTCTTTTGAGACCTTTCTCTTCCATAGCTTTAGCAATGCAAGTTTATTGAGGAACAGGAGTTACTTGTTTTAGAGGTGGATTCAATCACAATTAATTGCAGCAGTGAATTCTGACTGGGTCCACAGTGTGAATTGCTTAGAGTCCTTTCACAGGGAGTACTGCCAGGCCCATCAAATGCTTCATTCTGCCATCATGGATGGTGCTTTCAGCTGCTCCCTAGAGTGTGGTGAGAGCTAAGGATCTTCCACAAGACACCATGTGTCTGGGATCCTGGCAAAGGCTGGAGAAGGATACAAGCCACACAGATTTGGACTAGACTTATGTTGGAGTAGCTGTGGACAGCACCATCTCCATAAGGGTGGACCTGTCTATGGAAGACTTACGGACCGTGCTTGGTCACAGATCTGCTCCTCTCCACTCTCACTCTCTTCCCTTTCACTTAGTCATTTTGTATTTTCCTTTGTTATTTTTTTGTTCATTTCTTTCTTTTTCTCTTCTGCTTTTGTCTCCTTCAAGTCTGCCAGCTCTGAGCTGCTCCATACACCAACTCCTCCGCCTTTGCCCTTCGCGCGCCGCGCGTTGTCTCCAGAGGTGCAGGCGATCACCTCCGAGTGGATCGCCCTGACCGTGGGAGTGTCCCCCAGCACCACTCCTGCCATAACTCCTCCATTGCCTCCTCCGTCCGACGCCTCCCTCTCTCGCTCTGACTATCTCTCGCCTTCTGCTGCGGCCAGCCCTCCCCCCTCGGTCAGCCTCCACCATTCTCACCTCTCTGGCTCCTCGACACCCAGGTCCATCAAATCCCCATTGCCCTCTTACTCACCCAGGCCTCAGCCCTCCACTCGCAGTGTCTATCAGGCCACCCCACAGAGCGAAGAGAAGTTTGTTGGCTCCCCGTCTGCCAGCGTGGGCTGCTCTAACCCCCCTCGCTGGGCCGCTGGGAGCCCCAAGGGTGTCCTCACGGAGCCGAGCAGCGCCGCGGGCGGCCACGGCTGGCTCCAAAAGACCAGAGAGGGCAGCAGCAAGCCCGAAGGAGGCCCTCGCGCTGCTCCCCGGATCTCTGTGGAGGGCTGCCTGAAACCGTCCCAGATAGACATGCGTGTGAGCCCAGAAAAGAGACCCGGGGGCTCTTCTGAGGACAACCAGTTGTGTCAGGAGCTAATGGCTATTGTGCAGGGAGGTAAAGCAGAGAAAAGAGGCAATGAGGCATTGAGGAAAGGGGATCTGAGAAAGTTTCAAAGCGGGGAAAAGAAGGTACTTTTCCTGCATGTGTGTGTGCTACTCTCAGTTGCTGATTTTACTGGTGTGTTGAGGTTTGTGCTGCTCAGCTGGCCAGGCAAAGCCAGTGGCTACCCTTCTGAGGCTCCAAAGCCTTTCTTCCAGGGATCACCAGTGGCAATCTCTGGAAAACAGGCCAGAAAGCCTTAGAAGAGGGCTCAGGAGCAGCGTGGTGAGAGTTATTTTAGAACAGATCATAACTCAGGACTAACCTAACTGATCACATCTAATGAGGTAACTGTCCCAGAAAATGGCTGTAACCAGATGTGATTGCACAGGCCCCATGCCTGTATACGGCACTGCCAGATTTCCAGAATACAAGCCACTCCTTGCTATTAAAAGATTTTCCAGTGTGCAATGGACCATCTTTGGTGCTGGGCTCTATTTTATTTCCCCAAAGCCAAGGACTGAAAGTCCTTGTGAATGTCAGCCTGGCTTCAGGAATCCCAAATGCCATCCTCTGTTGTGGCCACACAGGAGGGAAGATCCTGGAGCCTGGGATTTTGGTGAACCTTAGTTGGGGCTTCGTGTTACTAGGTCAGAGAGGCTTGATTGTCCTCTATGCTTTGAGTAGATTTTATTAATTTTGCATTTCCAAAATGATATGAAAGGGTCCAGGCCCAAATGAGAGCTAGACCCAATGTTATTTTCCTTCAGGAGTGTTCGTTTACATGTAACTACAGTATACACTGAGAAGAAATTTAGGAGAACCATTAAGTGGCTTCTGCAATATATGTCTGCTCCCAATTTTGGTATAAGAGATCTACCTTACTTTTCAGGTGCAAGCCTCAGTTGGCTTCAGGTCCCTTATAGGCCATAGCCCGCCAATGTACATTAGAGCACTGCTACGTTGCCTTGCACAAGAGTGGGAGTTTGGAGAGCACTAAATGACAGCATTATAAAAAATTTCTTAAATGTTTTGTAACCATGGCATACCTGGTCTAGCCATTATTAAGAGGGACTGTTCTTTATAGGGTGATACATTTCACACTGGGAAATCTTAGGACAAATTGTTTGATTTCTGTTTCATAATCTGCAGTCATAATCAGGACTGTATTGAAAGCCGTATAAAACTGCTTCCAATCTGGATGTTTTTCTAATCACAGTTCTTACAGATCTAACTTGCATGTTTAGAACACAGTGAGGTGGTAAGCTCAGACAAACCAACCAGAAAGCTGCATCTACCCTTGCATGGAGTTAAGTTTGCTGTGTATGCATCAAATTTAACTGGATAGTAGATGCTCTTATCACTATCAGTGTTTGTGATAAGAGAGTGTATGCCAAGCTGACCAACTTTTCTTTTCTTCAAAAGACTGCAGACTCAAAAGCATTCTCTTCATCTGCTCCTCTCTCTTCCTCTGCCCTCTCTTCCTCTACTGTCACAACACAACCACCTCCCAGACTTACACGCAGAGTCAATAAGGTAATCAATCATCTTTGCTGATTACTTTTCCATGACTTAGAGTTGTTTCCATGCCATGCCACTGTTTTGTCATATGCCTGTTTCTCCATTTACTGGTTCTACAAATGAGATACTACTCTTGCTTTTAATTTAGCATTATCTTAAAAAAAAAAAATGTAAATGGCTTCCAGACTGTGCAGAAGGGCAGGTGTGGGCAAAATCCTCAGCTGCTCCAAAGCTTCATAGCTCTGCAAGTCAGTGGCCTTATGCCCATTTGTACCAGCTGAGGCTTTGACTTTCTGTTCCTCGAAAGGATTAACCCAGGGCTTATTTAGCACTTCCAGTTGCCAAGGGGTTCTGACCTTGTGTGCCTTCAGCTCAGCTTCCCAGGGACCTGCCAGGCAGGATCAGTGGCCTTGTTAGCAAGAGCCATATAACGGGATATGCTTTGGCACAGGCTTTGTTTAACCACCTGAGATGGTTAAACAAAGCTTTGAGGTTTGAGTGGCCCTGAGCTGGGTGTAGGACCTACCTCCGCAGTGCGGGAGACCTGTCCCAGCCCTCAGGAAGGATTCGTTTATTGTGGAGGCTCCGAGCTCTGCTGTTGCGAGCTACAAACATCTTTGAAGAGGGACAGGGACACAGCGGCGTCCTGAGCTCCCTTCAGCACTGCACACCCGGGGGGAGTGAGCAGAACTTGCGGGTGCTCTTGCCTCGTGGTGCTTCCAGGCAGCATCCACAAGATGGCAATATTTGAAGTGAAAAGTTGACAGCTGTGAACTGCAGTGAGCTTGTGGTGGCGGGCTTGGGGGCAGCAGTCTTGGCTTGAGCAGTTAAAACCAAGCAGGTTGCTTGTGCAAGATGAATGTGGGAAGTAGGTGCCAACGTTATTCATTTTTCTGAGCAGTCCTTTAGAGTGAGACATCACTTTAACCCTGAATTTTTCCTTAATTACCTTTAATTACCTCCTTTTCCTCAGAGCAAAAGTTTGGAAAACATTTTTTTCTTAAAAACCACCTCCTGCTTCCCTTGTAATTTCAATATCTGAATCCAATTGGATAAATATTGTGCTTCATGTTATTAATCCATGGAAGTTTCTCTACTGCCCTTTCTCCTGGCCTCTGATCTGCTTGGTCCTGCTGATGCTTGCCCTGGTTATATACTGCAGCAAAGGAATAAAGTGGCATGATGAGAGAGCTGCTCCTCCCGAGCCCTGGCTAGCACAGAGGTCTGTCTGGGGTGTTGCACCTGGTTTGTAACGTGACTCAGTGGCTTTTCCTGGAGTTCATGTCAAGCCAAAATTTTTATTGTATATGCCTGGACAATCAGAGCATTGTTAAGTTAAAAGTGTGTGTGACATTATCAAGAGCCTTATTCCTTGTTTTGAATACTATTTAACCATGATGCCTGAGGATATTTTATAGTTTGCAATTTTAAGTTTGTTTATCACAGAGAAAGACCTCAGTTATGAAATTCAGGTGCAGGTTTTATTGCAAATGTAAGATGCCTTGGATTCAGGACTGGGATAGGGATTGTGTTCTTGCTTGTTCCCAATAGTAATGCAAAGAGCAGTGATATTAAGAAGTGCATTTAGATGTTACAAAATTATTCCCTTTAGTTTTGAAGTCCAGCCTATAAAATAAAGACCAAACCCAAGCCTTTTATGTAGCTTACTGCTAATTTGTTCCAACATTCCAGTAAAACATGAATATTGAGCTCCAGTGTAATCAATCGATTGAATTTATCTCGAGAGACCCCTGGGAATTTCCTGCTTTGACTCCCGCTTTGAGCCCCCATCACCGTGTGTGGCCATGAGCAGCAGGGCCAGGGCAGCTCCAGCCCTGCAGAGGCCCCGCGGAGCCGGACGCCCACGGAGGCCGGAGGAGGGTCCCCGCGGGGCCGGGGGCTGCGCACGGCTCGGAGCCGGGACCGGCGCTCGGTTGTGGCAGCCTCAGCCGAGCCGCTCTGCGCCATGGCCTTTTCAGCGCCCTTTGTGAGAGCTCTTGGGCCAGCCTCCCCCTTCCTGCCTTCACCAGCGCGGGGCTCGGGTGTGTGCTGGGGCTCTCCCTGCCCTTCCCTGGAGACCGACTTGTCTGCCCGTCTGTCCTGTGTGTTAGTGTGTTCTGCCTCACTGTCCCGGAGCTCTGACCAGGGAGGGTGGGATAGGGGATGAAAACAGGAGCTGTGATGGATGACACACTGATGGCAGCTGCCTTCACCGGGAAGTGGGTGTGGAGCAGCCCCAGGATCTTCCTTCTTAACAGTAAAAACATCTCAGGGCTTTCCTAGGCTGACCTATTCTATGGTATTTTTACAAATTTGTAATGTTTTTAGATCCATCCTCAAACTGCTTATGAGGTGGAAGCAGTGGCCAGCTGTGTTTCAGGACTGACTGTCGCATGTTTGTGTACTCCCAGACACAGAGGCATAGACACTGGTTTGGCAAGGCACTCAGGTACCTGCTTAAGTCTAGGCCCTTAGTGTTAACAAAGGGAACGTGGCCAAGTTTCTGATGCCCTGTGCAGGCTGTGCCTGCTGTGCTTGCAGGTCTGCGTCTGCACTGAGGACCCTTCAGAGGCAGGGCCAGGTTTTTTTAGCTTCAAGCAGCCCATTTAATTCAGCATTGTTAATGCGTTTTGGACAAAAGCTGTTCAAGGAGGTCAATGAGAAATGACCGCACTGGCTTAGAAGTGCTCAGAGCAATTTCCAGCTGTCAATTTATTAGTGTGGAGTGGAGAAGCACTTTCTTGAATTAAAAAAAGATATATATATGTCCTGCTTCTCTCCTCAGCCTGAAGACTGGCTCTTCGCAGCTCTGTTGCCACACCTGAGCTGGCTCTGACTTCTCCAGATTTGATGCATTCAATCCAGTTGCTGCGCTCAATACTTGGACTTTCCAAGTGTCCTGTTAGCTTTTCAGGGCTGCTGGTAGACTGGCATGATGGACTTCTGAGACTTCTGGCATGATTTCAGACTACATAGTAAATTCAAATTAATATTAATTAGCCTATGCAAATTACTTTTTGACCTCTGTCTGGATTAAAATATGCATGATAATAGACCATTGTTTCCCAGGGCAGTGATTCCACTACCCTGATCTCCGTGAACTCAGGTCCCAGCTCCAGAGAGCAGCTTTGATTGAAGAGGGGTTGCTGTGAATTTGGGTTGGTGGAGACTGGGTCACAGTCCTCAGGAAGAGAGATGCTTTTCTTTAATACAGAGATAAGCATAGTCCCAGAGGTCCAAACTGAGTTCAGAGGACCTTTAGGAGTGGGAAGCAGAGATGAGCTCATCACACTGTATTTTCCCAACGCTTTGAGCAGGCTTGGGCTGGAGGTGGCACAAAGCCCTTTATCCTTCACTTCTCTGCTCTCTTGGGGTGCCGTGAGAGAGAGAGGCTTTTTCCTGAGACTGCATCCAGGTCTTGAGAGCCCAGAAATGGTGAAGGGTGTTGTTGAAGTGAATAAATAAGGGGAGGGAAAGTGTGAAACTAAGGTTTTGGGGATTTGGGTTGAGTAGTCTATTGAATGATCACAAAACAGCAGTGCTCTGTATTTTATGCAATCCAGTTTGCCAGTCAGCACTGCGGGCAGTAGGAATGACCCTCCATGGCTTCAGGTGCTCTGTTGTCTCCTGTGTGCACACACCATGCAGGAGTTTGAGCGTGCCAAAAGCATGCCCAGCCAGGGCTCTGGGTATTTCTGTGAAGCTTTCGCAGTGACGCTTCCCCCTGCAAACCTCCAACTCACAGAGTCTCCTTGCAGCTCCCTGGACTGGGCACGTGATGCCCTGTGAGAAGAGGTGCGAGTGCAGCGAAAAACAGCTTAGGGGCCAGAAGGCATCGTGGCTGGTGGGGTTTGCAGCTGAGCTCCTCAGGCAGGGCATTCTCTGACCTGAAGCTCGTCCTTGTGCAGAGAGTTAACAAGCAGCTCAGGTCCTCACTTGGTACAAGCAGAGTGGTTTTGATGGGGCTGCACTGAGGGGCTGTCTTCTGAGGACCTGAGCTGGTAGTCTTGGGAAGCAAGCAAATTGCCAGGCTTTCCCGTGTCAAAGTCGAAAAGGGCTTTTCTGAGAACAGCAGCAGTTTCCTCTCAGCTTGGTTTTGGCCTTTCGAGTCTGGAACCCCCCGTATGTGCTCCTGCCCTTGTTTCCCCCTTCCCCCAGCAATGCAGTGTTGCACTGTGCATCATTCCTGGTAGTAGCTGTGCCCCTGCTCTCTCATCTCGTCCTCTGGCTCCCTGCTCTCATGTTCAGTTTCGCTACTCTGCAGCGCTCTGTGTGCTGTGGTGCAGGTGCATCACTGTAGCCTGAATGTCCCTCCATGTAAGTGAAAGACCTTGTTGGCCAAGAAGAGCAGTGTTGGGGTGAGGGGTGGGGGAAGAGTTGTTCGTTTTCTTTTGTTGTCTGCACACCATTTACAAATTTTTAATTCTGAGCAATATAACATCTGCTAAAATGTCTTCCTTATCATTTGCTTGGTGATCACACAGCCTTCCCACCATTCATTGAGAGCTGGACCAGATCTCACAGAGTCTGAAAAGAGCTATGTGGTAAGGCCACCATTTAAATCAGATGTGTAGTCCTAGCCTCTCTTCACCCAGGCAGTAACACCTCGGTAGAGTATAAAATTCCAGCAGTATTTTTAGCTGCAGAATAGGTACATATTTATCTTTTTACATATATTGTTATGTTTGCAATAGAAAAGGGGAAATTAGCACTTAAAAAGCTGCCATTGCCAATGAAGAGTTGGGCTAAATGTGTTTCCAGTCCCTGGATATAAGTTAAATAAGACAAAATGCATGAATGGAGCAGCCCGCCTTACAGTCTTGAACTGATTCCATAGCATTTGTAATGGTGCCACTGCCTAACTAATCACAACCTCTTATGCTGCTGCTTTTTAAAATATATGTATATGCATTTGTTACGTATATTCAAACTAAATGCCAAATTCTTCTGTATCTTGCCTGTTTTTCCATGCTTACACCTGGATCACTTCTGCACTCCACTACCTGGATATTTACCTGGATCTACAACTCTTTTTTTTTTTTACTGGACTTATGTGCTGCATCTGGAATGTCCCATCTCTTCCTGTCTATATTCTCCCCTCCCTCTCCCCTTGTTGACTGTTCTTTGGGTGTTCTTGGATGTCAATGCTGCCTACCACGCAGGAAGCTGTTTGCAATGAGATCATAAACATTGCAGAAAAGTCTGTTCATTACTGCAGTACTATATCTCAGCCTCTTGACTCTCGCCACAAGGTGACCTCTAATGACCATAAACCATCTCTCATCATTTCTCAGCAACCTCAAGCACAGCAGCAAGGAGCCAGCCCTGACAGAAGTCATACACCACGAGACATGTAAGTTCGTTTGGCTCCCATCTCTTCTATTGGCTTCAGCATCTCAGGAGTTAAGTTAGTTAAGGGTAAAGGTCATCTTTTGTTAAAGAATCAAAATGCGAGAAGCTTTCAAGTTTCATCATCTCAGTGAGAAGCTTAAAACTGGTACCTTTGTATTTGTATACTATGTGGAACAAAGATCCCGTGGTGCAGAAGTGGGTCTCCCTTGGACACTTGTTTCACACGGGTTGTAGGAGACATCTCAACATGTTTGAGTTTGAAGCTGGAGTCAAATCATCATCCAGTAGCTCTGGCTTATGTGGGGCACTGACAGTGGGCACGCTCTTGTTCTTAGCTTTTCGCAGAGTCAACGGGTGCGTTGTCAGGCAAGTGCACTGAAGAACCAGTAGCTGAATGATGTGAGAAATCAAGGTTGAGATTTTCAAAGCTGTCCACTGACCTGGAGCTGCCATTTAAGCTCAATTAAAACTGATGGTTTTGAGAGTATTAGGTTATAGTATCCACTGGGGACTGAAGCTTATTGGTGGTCAGCTCCCAACAGGAGCCTTTGCTTCCCACCACCTGTTCTCATGCAGAATGGAAAGTGCCACACCATCCCTATTTCCGCTGTCTGTAGCCAGGGAACCCAAACCTCCCAAAATAACCCCAAAGAGTGGATTGCTTCCACTCTTATCATTCCTTTCTGGTAATCACAGGTGGAGGAAGTAGCTCAGAACAGGATTCAGGTTTTGGTTTCTGTTTACACTGTTCCTCCTCGGCCTGGAATCAACCAGCAACCTTAGTGCAGGAGAGCAGGCAGCACCTTTTCTGAAGTCCTTCACTCTGTCGGATTTTTGCTAAATCGTGGCTCTGCCTGTGTGGGGGAGGAAGGGAAGGGAAGGCTTGTTTTGCCCAGGAATGAGTGTATCCAGATTCTGATATTGAATTTAATGTGGCATCCGTACTCCTACCCTCTCCTGGTGCTGCCTTTAGCAAAGCTCTGGTGGTCATGGTCTATGGAGACTGTGGCAAAATGGAAGCAGAAGCTCCCACACAAAGGAGATGTGATACTGTGTGTTGTTACAGCTGTGGGACCATGCCCAGATTAATACAATTGGCTTTGACCTCCAATAGAAATCACATGAGGTTCAGATTGTACTGAACAAAACATTGTGGGAATTAGAAAAGGGAACGGGGATGTCTTCTACTGACATGTCAGAATGTCAGAAAAATCCGCGGGCTAACGCGCAGTATCTCTCTGTTTTTAGAGTTAGCTACCAAGCGCTCTACAGCTACACTCCTCAGAACGATGATGAGCTGGAGCTGAGGGACGGGGATATTGTGGATGTCATGGAGAAGTGTGATGATGGCTGGTTTGTGGGTGAGTGCGACGTCTGCCCCTTAGCTGGGCTCTTTGAGATGCAAGCCAGCAATTTTGCAGAACATCTGGAAGCTACCCTCATTTGCAGAGTTAAAACAGAAATTAAAACAGAAAATTCACCTGTTTTCTCATATTTTCTCACTGAGATGAGGTTGGATTAAACTGAGGTGCAGAGTGGTGGCAGTGCAAGTAAGGAGAAATGGGAGCTGCAGCCTCTGGAAGTCCAGCCTCATCCATAGCTGCAGGTTTAGAAATCTAGGTCTCTGCCTCTGGACAGTACTTTCCATCCCAGGAGTGGAAGTCAAGGCTTACTTCCTATTAGCCCATTTAAACTGATAGGAATTTGGCACTTAGCCTGTGGGCCCAGGAATTTCACCAGCACCTTGTTAATTGTTACTGGTGTATGAGAAAGAAAAAATGATTAGCGGCAGAACTCGTTCTGCTACCCAAAGGCTCTTTGACCAGGACTCCTATTTAATTTTAGAAAGTAATGCCTGCAAGTCGAGCAGGCTGCCTCCTCTACCTTCCTAAGCCTCTGAGCCTTTCCGTGTGACTCCGTCTTACTCTGACTTTCTTGTGTTCTCTTTCCCCTACAGGTACATCCAGGAGAACAAGACAGTTCGGCACCTTCCCTGGCAACTACGTGAAACTTCTGTACCTGTAAAAAAAAGCAGCGATCCCACAGTGGCAATGATGGAGTTGTTTCCAGATGGTGTTTTTAAATAGCAAAGAAACAGACAATTTATGAATGTAATAGACAAGAGATGAGAGCGTTAGGAGGATGTGGTTATGTGGTACAGTACTGAGTTGAATGTGTAGCCCTACTTCCACTGATTCAGGGTGTGATTTGTTTGATTAAGAAGAGGCAAAGTTTCTAGTTTACAGTGCTGCCTTTGTGTATTCCTCTCCCCTCCCCAGCAAGAGTCCTGGTGATAATCTTAATTTGTACGGAGTATTTCCCTCTGAGCAGGCTTCGGGGAAGCACCTGGTTTGGGTTTTGTTTGTGTGCTGAGATACGACAGTGCGTGGGGGCAGTGTGGGCCGCCGTTCGCTGAGGAGCTCCGGGAGGCCGAGCCTGCTGCCTCCCGAAGAATCCCTGCATTCTGCCCTCCACTGTCACGGAGAGCCCTCCCTTCATGTCATGCACCCTGAGACCCAGCACAGGCAGAGGACAGCTCGTGTGGTCGGACTGCAGAGCTCTGTGGGAAAAAGGAGTTTGGGATCGATGGTTTAATGCAGACAGATCAGCCAAAACATAATGCAAGTAAAAATTGCCTAAACCCTTTAGTTCTCCTCATTTCTGCAGGGTTTTTTTTTTTTTTCTTTTGTGCAGGGTGTGTGTGTGTGTGAGTGCGTTGTGTGCATCAAAACAGCGCCATGTGTTTTAAAGAGAGATCAGCCCAGCTTTAACGTTTGTCTGCACAAAGAATAGAACCAATAAACAGAACATCCACGAGAGCAAATCCTGTTTATAAGTCCTACGGCCACTCACTTTCCCTGCTCCTCCTGCCCTGTTGCTGGCCCTAAACGCTCACACGCAGTTTGAAGCCCACTGTGTGGGACGAAGACGTCGCCTCCTTCCTGGCGTTCCGT
Organism: Tinamus guttatus; assembly: GCF_059628265.1. Taxonomy (NCBI): domain Eukaryota; kingdom Metazoa; phylum Chordata; class Aves; order Tinamiformes; family Tinamidae; genus Tinamus; species Tinamus guttatus. The sequence goes on from NW_028288950.1 coordinate 254,866, forward strand.
CCTCGAGGCTCTGATAGACCCAAGCCACATATCACTGAGGGTGCCTTTCATTTCTTTTGGTTACAGTGTTGATGGTAAGTCTCAAATAAATACATGCATTTTGGCTGCCTCTTAGTCAAACAAGAAAGCCTAATCAATTTGGAAAGCTGTGTTTCCACAGTTCTTACCAGCTACATATATTTGTATTTCCTTGAGGAAAAAAAGAAAGGCTTGCCTGTATGCTTGCCTGTAAATCCAGTACAAATACTCTTTTGATAGATGTTTTATTATTAAGAAAAAAGCATAAACAAAACCAGTTCCATCAGACTCTGCTTCCTATAGTTACCATAAAAATAGCAAAAGGTTAGATTGCTATTTTGTCATAAGCCGTATTTAATAATATAAAATGCCTATTTTTATGCTGATGCTTTTATACAGATTTATTAAGTGTAACTGCAACTAACTGTTAGCACGACTTGCAATACGTTTTGATAAATTTAGCCATTCCCCTGGGTTTAAAATCGAACAGGCTTGTCTTCTGCCTAGGTAAGCGGAAGAGAAGACTCAGTGTCTTGGAAGTTTGACTTGTAAATATGTATATTTAACTTTGTACAGACAATGTACTTACCTTGTATAGAAAAAATAATTTAAACACATTAAGTGAAGGGAGAAGGAAAAAAAGGCAGTTATGAAAGGTTGGGATTTTTCCCCTTTTATTTAAATGATGGAATTCCTTGTATGTTCACATGAAGTGTTATAGCACAAAATATCCACTATGAAAGGTTACAAATATGACACAAAGCACCATTGTTTCTTTCTGCAGGAGATAACTTTAATCCTGCTTCTTACTTATGGGTTTGTTTTTCTGCTTGGGGTTTGCCCTCCAGCTATCTGCCTCAATATTTAGTCCTGTTGCTAAGATTGGGTAACACCAAATTTAATATATCCAGCAAAGTAACATGGTGATACTGACTGTATATAACCTACTCATTTAAAGGTTTATTTTTTGTTCTTGCTCTTGTCATTTTTAGTTACACATACCCAGACTCTCTCTGTCTTACACACACACACACACACACACACACTCACACACACAAATTGCAATTTATTTTTGTGTTGATTTTTTGTTTCTTATTGCAGTGGATTAAAATTTGGCAATTAATAAATGGAAGTATTGAATTCCTATTGTGTTCCTTGTTCAAATCACTACATACCACAAATCCATGGGCCCTGATGGGATGCACCCCAGAGTGCTGCGGGAGCTGGCAGATGCCATAGCTAAGCCGCTCTCCATCATCTTTGAAAGATCCTGGAGAACGGGGGAGGTGCCGGAAGACTGGAAGAAGGCCAATGTCACGCCAGTCTTCAAAAAAGGCAAGAAGGAGGACCCAGGCAACTACAGGCCAGTCAGCCTCACCTCCGTCCCCGGAAAAGTGATGGAACGGCTCATACTGGCTGTTGTCTCCAGGCACATGGAGGACAAGAAGGTGCTCAAGAGTAGTCAGCATGGATTCACCAAGGGAAAATCTTGCCTGACTAACCTGATAGCCTTCTATGATGAAATGACCGGCTGGATAGACGAGGGGAGAGCGGTGGATGTCGTCTATCTCGACTTCACCAAGGCTTTTGACACCGTCCCTCACAACATCCTCCTGGGCAAGCTCCGGAAGTGTGGGATAGATGAGTGCACAGTGAGATGGATTAGGAACTGGCTGGATGGCAGGGCCCAGAGAGTGGTGATCAGCGGTGCAGAGTCTAGTTGGAGGCCTGTGGCTAGTGGGGTCCCCCAGGGGTCAGTCCTTGGTCCAGTCCTGTTCAATTTATTCATCAATGACCTGGATGAAGGCACAGAGTGCTCCCTCAGCAAGTTTGCTGATGATACCAAACTGGGAGGAGTAGCCGATACCCCAGAGGGCTGTGCTGCCATCCAGAGGGACCTGGACAGACTGGACAACTGGGCGGTGAAAAACCTCATGAAATTCAACAAGGCCAAGTGCAAGGTCCTGCACCTGGGGAGGAATAACCCCAGACACCAGTACAGGCTGGGGACCGAGCTTGTGGAGAGCAGCTCTGCGGAGAAAGACCTGGGTGTCATGGTGGACGACAAGTTGACCATGAGGCAGCAGTGTGCCCTTGTGGCCAAGAAGGCCAATGGGATCCTGGGCTGCATTAAGAAGAGCATCTCTAGCAGGTCGAGGGAGGTGATCCTGCCCCTCTACTCAGCCCTGGTGAGGCCGCATCTGGAGTACTGTGTCCAGTTCTGGGCTCCACAGTACAAGAGGGATGTGGAGCTGCTGGAGAGAGTCCAGCGCAGGGCTACAAGGATGATCAGGGGCCTGGAACATCTGCCCTATGAGGAGAGGCTGAGTGAGCTGGGCCTGTTCAGCCTGGAGAAGAGAAGGCTGAGAGGGGATCTAATCAGTGTATATAAATACCTCAAGGGAGGGAGTGCAGAGGACGGGGATGGTCTCTTTTCAGTGGTGGCCACTGATAGGACTAGAGGAAATGGCCGGAAACTGAAACATCAAAAATTCCATAGGAACTTAAGGAAAAATTTCTTAACAGTGAGGGTGACAGAGCACTGGAACAGGCTGCCCAGAGAGGTTGTGGAGTCTCCTTCTCTGGAGATCTTCAAAACCCGCTTGGATGCAGTCCTGTGCCACGTGCTTTAGGTGTCCCTGCATATGCAGGGGGGTTGGACTAGATGATCTCTAGAGGTCCCTTCCAACCCTAAGCATTCTATGATTCTATGATTCTATGATTCTATAAGGTCTGTTGCCACTGTTCCTGTAGCGGTGCACTCTGGTGCCACGGGCAGGCCTTGGCTCCTTCCAGAAGACACCGAGGTGCCGAAGCGGAGGGAAGGACCGAGCTCCGCGCAGATCCTGCGCAGTGTGTGGGGTCGCGGTGCCGCTGTGCGCAGCCGCGGGGAGCGCAGGAGCCCACCCGGGTAGTCTGTTTTGGAGAGGAGCTGCGAAGTGACCCGGAGATACCTGCTTCATTTGGCTTGTGTTTACCTAGAATACATCCTCGTGCCTGGGTCTAAGAGGTTTTAACCTGTCGCGTTTGTATGCCAGTATCCCAAGAATAAAAATACAGGGCTGTGAGAGATTGCCTAGTTTGCGCCCTCCCTCCAGGCCTGTTCCCAGGGACTTTTTCATAGCTGAAACCAGTCCCAGCTGCTGCCAGAGACATCCAGTCAGGGCCACTATGAAGGCACCGTTTCACTGTCCGCTCTGGTGGAAGGTTTTCCCTAATGTTTATCTTTACGTCCTTTGCTCCAGCTACATCAGTCCATGGACGAGGTGTGCAGTTACTAGGAGGGCTTTTGAGTCAAGCCCTGGAAGTTGGGCTTCATTACTAGCTAAACTGAATTGTGAGACAAATGGTGAATGTCTCATTGGGCTCAAGCTGAGCTGGGGCCCTGGTGGGCTTTGTGTGCGTGTAGGTCCATCATGGATGATGTTCACACAAGATGTCCCAGGCAGCAGAAAGCTGTGGGAGTTTGGCAGCGGAGATGTTGGTAGCTGCCATCTTCAAAGATGTGATGGTCGCCACCATCCCTTTGTGGGCATGAGCTCTGTGCGTGTGCCTGGCCTCCAGCCTCCTCGCCCTGCTCTGGTTTGGGTCCAGCTGCATCTGGATGAAGAGGTGAGGGTGAGGAAGAGGACGAGAGCCCCTTCTCGCACCAAGGGCATTGCTGAGCAGCGACGAAGGCAGCGTCTCTCCGAGAGCAACAGCCATTCCTGCATGTCAGGCCCTCCTGGAGGAGACAGCCCTAGAGGTAGGTGGGACAAGACTCCCCAGATGCCACCCTCTCGGGGAGGGACATGCCTTGCTGCCAGACGTTTCTGAGCTCGTGGCTTCGTTTATCCCATTTCAGCCCAGACTTCACAGTGGGTGGTGAGGTGTTTCTCCACGCTGCCCAAGCACCTCTGTGCCCTGAGGTGCTGAACTGCACAGGACAGAGGGCTGGCCGGGGTGGCAAGGTTGTTAGGGCTGAGCAGCCCAAGCCTGGTCACTTTATGGAGCTTGTGGAGCTGGGTACTTCTTAGGGGTGCACTGCTGGGGAGCAGGTTGGGCTTACGGTGTCTGGCAACGCAGATGTGTAGGGAAGGCCTCTGGTGGCTCCTCATGTGGCGCCTGGGGGGACTGTGCTCACCTGAAGACTTGTTCACAAGGGGTTCCCCTTGCCTCCAAGTGCCCACCTTGCACTAAGCTGGGCAGCAGATGCAGACTCTGTGCCAGGAGGCTGGGCAGACCAGGAGGCAGAAGCACAAAGTGGCAGCAGTCACAACCGTTTTCAAAAGTTGAACTGTAAAGGTATTTTATACGCCAAGGGGCAGCCTGCCCTCTCTGTTGCCAAGATCGTTAGTGTTGCTCTGCAGCACCCAGGGCAGCAGCACAGGTGAAGAGGGGAGCCCCAGGCAAGGGGCAGCCCCACTGTGCCACCGCCGTCCCCGGCCCTGCGCTGGGAGGGCACAGGGCTAGAGCTGAGCAAAAGCCAACATAAAGCAGGACTAGTCAGAGCTGAATTAGGGAAAAGGGAACACCCTCCCCAAGTTCATAAACTCCCACTAGTCCTGCTGTCCACATGGGTAACAACAAGCAATGCCAACTTAGTTACATGGCCATCATTAGGCTTCAGAATGAACACTGGCAATGTTAACTGGCAGGGGGCGGGCCGGGAGGAGGTGGGGCCGGGCCGGGGCGGGCCGGGAGGCGGGCAGGGGGCCGGGCCGGGCCGGGCCGGGCCGGGTCGTGCTGCGCCAGCCGGGCCGCTGCGGGCGGCAGGGACCCGCGAGGAGCAGCGGCGCATGGGGACCCTCCGCATCGCCCTGCAGGGCCCCGGGCCCTGGGGCTTCCGCCTCGTGGGCGGCCGGGACTTCGAGCAGCCGCTGACCATCTCGCGGGTAGGGACGGCGGCGCCGCGGCCGCGCGCAGGTGGCGCCCGCTCCGGGGCAGCGGGGGCGCCCGGCCGCGGGGACCCTCCTCTCCGGCCTCCACCCGAGTTTTTTTCCCCCCTTTTTCTTTCTCTTTTTCTTATTACTTTTCCCCTTTCTCTCTCTTACTTTTTATCATTCCTTTTTTCCTTCTCTTTTTCTTTTTTTCCCTTTCCTTTTTTTCCTTCTCTTTTTCCTTTTTTCCCTTTCCTTTTTTTCCTCTTCTTTTTTCTTTTTTTCTCCTTTTTCTTTTTTTTTCCTTTTTCCTTCCCTTTTTTCCCCTTTTATATTTTTCTTTTTTTCTTCCTTCCCTTCATCTCCTTTTCCTTTTTCTGTACTCCCTTCCCTTTCCTCCTCAGAATTATTGGTAGCCCGCAGAGTTTGTATCTTTTATGGGTATTTTTGCTTTGCGGGTACCGTCCCTTTTCAGCTGTCAGTAACAAACCTCTGGTGACAGGCTGAGGGGACCGTCCCTGCTCAGGCCGGTTGGTAATTTGGGTTTTGCTGCCTGACCGGTGTTTTGCTAGTGGTATTTCAGTGAGCTGCAGTTGCACTGAGGTGGCGTTGAATGCTCGAGGTGGTGCTGAATACTCCGGTGCTTTTACTTGCCATGTATAGTTAAAAGAAAATCCTTTGTTTACAGAAACTATCTTAACCTCCATTAAGTGCATCTCTCTGGTTCTGTTATAAGTCTCTCTCACCCTCACTTAAGGAAAGTAAGTTAGGAAATGACAAAGTTTGACATCTAAAATCTCTTAATGGTGTAACTTAATTTGCCCACCCTCGCTTAAGTGCTTTGTCTGCCAGGCTCTGGGGCAGGGCTCTGCCTACCTTGTTGCCTGCTCTTCCCATGCACTCCTGCATGCAAATTCACAGCACCGAGTACTTGCACTGCAGCCCTGCTGCTGTATCCAACAGGGTCATCAGGAAGAAGAGGTGGCCCCTACTCCACCAGTTCGCCCTAGGACTATAAAAAGCTGGGGCATGGGTGGTGACAGGCCAAGGACAGGCACTCAGGCTTGCCAAGGAAGGCAAGAGATTAATGTTCTCTCTAACCTCTTTCAGTGACAGCAACTATGCCTCATGCTTATGAAGCATTTTTGGGCAGGACAGTGGCTGTAGCCTGGGGCGAGCGGTATTTACTCCGTTGTTACCCTAATTGTTGCCATTTCCTTCCAGTAACAGGCTGGTAGGCAGAAGTGCGTCTGCAGTGCTACCTCTGTGCGCGCCTCTTCTCCTTGCTCGGCTCTGTTGGTGTTTGGGGACGTGTTCTGGGGAAGTAGCTCAGCAAAGAGGCAAAAGTCCCCGCTTAGGGGAGAAGTTGATTGTGACCCTGGAGACTGACTGCAGTAAAATCGCCTCTCCTATCTCGGTGACGTAAACGCTGACAATGGGCAGCTCGTGTTACAGCTCTCTCCTGTGGCCTCTGACATTTCTAATTCACCCTCCTAGGCTTCGAGCCGTTGATCTCTCCTGTGTTTCGCTCCTCACCTTCCTCCTCGTCTCCCCCTGGCTCAGCAACAAGCTTTCGCTGACCTCCCCTGTTTCCTATGTAAAGAAGAGCTAGTCTGCTTTTTCCCCATTTTATAGAGTCTGATTCTTCTCATGTGGTGGTTTTATGGCCTGTAGCTCTGCTCTTAGTGTGCCTGTGACCTGCGCACTCATGGTCCGGCCCAGGCGGCCGGTCGGGCCTGGCCGTGGGTCTGGGGGTTGCAAGGGCCTGACGGGGTGTGTGACACTCAGGAGTGCCAGGGCTGAGGAGGGCAGGGAGCTTGAGCACAGGGACTGGCGCTAGCAGCCACCAAATGCCACTAACAGACTGTCATATCCTAACAAGAGGCGGATGAAAGATTATGGTGTCTCCACAGCTGCTGTTATCTCTTATTTCCTCCCTGCCCCCTTTCCACTGGATGTGCAAAACTGCTTCAGGCTGAGATATGTCATGAGTGCCTTGTCCATGCAAACGTCTCTGGCTTCTGGAGCTTGTTGGATCGGTCTCCCAAGCGCGAGCCGGGTGCGGGGATTTCACAAGTGCTTCGTGGGAGAAGTTCTTGTGGAATTTCCCGTTCTTTTTCAAAGGGATGCTTTGCAGATGTTTCTGCCTTTATGTTTCTTTTTACAACTGTAGGGTAGCAGTGGACATTTAATCAAAGCCTTTGTTCGGAGGGAACATTGTATTGCTCTGTGAGATGAAATCTAGATCAAAACCTGCTTAATTTCCTTATGGGAATAAGGAAAGACCATGGTCTATACCCCTCCTCGGATGATAGAGTGCAATGAACTCATGGGCTCCCGCCTTTCCCAGTGCTTTCCAAGCTGTGGGCTGACATGCCAGAGGATAATAGTATCTCTGTGGCTTGCCTGTGGTCAGGGCAGTTTCCAGTTAAATTCCTGCGAGATTAGTGGATCTGGTGGAGGAGCAAGCAGCCTAGCGCATGAGGAGACATGTTGGCAAAGTAGAGCTGGCTGGAAAGCTGTGCCGCTAACAGACCCCATCCCCTTCCATCCCTCAGGTACTAGCTGAACATGAGCTATTTCCTGGTTGCTTCCATGTTATTCTGGCCCAGATCTGGGGCTCTGGCTGAACATATGTGCAGAACTGAGCAAAGAACCCTGTTCTCGACCTGTTTGGGGTGTTTTGTGCTCAGAGTGTGTTCATCTGGAGCAAGAATGAGCAAAACGTATTCGAGGGGAATCTGACTTTACATTTTGCTAGGTCAGCGAAACTCCACACTCGTTTAGAAGGGATGTGCATCAAAACCTGCAAAACAGGCCAAAGGCAATATCTACATTTGTGGTATGAAACTGGGCATTTCCCCACTGAAAAAAAGTAGCCTAAAGACAGTCTACTGCCACAAATATATTAAAAATCTGAGCCTGTTATGCCTCTTGCTGACTTTGAACATATTCAACCTCTCTATGTTTAGTCTGATGCCTTATCTATTCATGCTATTTTAGAAGTATAGCATTAAAAACAGGAAGGGAATTGGAAGATAATCAGATATATCCTCCTTGAAAAAATAAATAAATAAGTCCTCTGAGCCACTTCTTTAAACTGAAAAACTTGATTAAGTCCTAAAACTCGGCTTAATGGTCCAAAATCAGACCAGGGGCTGTATCCTGTGGTGGAAGGAGTTTTGGTTGACTTTGGTTTTGGCTGACCTGCCTCCCTCTGGTCTCGATCTGGCCCGGTTAGGAAGCAGCTTGACAAAGATGCAGTTGAGAAACGCGGTGCAAGATAGAGGCTGCAGGACGCAGTTGTAACAGGGATGGTGCTGCTTAGTGGGATGAGCGAGGAAGCAGATGTTCTGTCTGACCAAGGGTGTTTGCTGGAGAGGACTGTCCTTCTGGGGCACATCAGGCTTGAAGGATACTGCATCAGAAAAACTATAGCAAATGGATTTTTCTGTAGTATAAACACGGAAATTAAGGATGCCTTAACTGCATAAACAGTTGATGTTGTTCTGGACGTGACACAGTATCTTACATAGTTGCAGATTACTGGACATGTTCTATTTAGAGGATGAAATAAACTATGGGGAAAGGCTCAGCTATGAGCAGCTTGCTTTATGTTTTTTTTGTGTGTGTGGTTCACGAGCTCTGAGGCTGCATAACTCCTAAACCAGCAACTGTGCATCCACCTGGGCAAACATCTCATCGGTGCCTTTTCCCTCGTGGGTTTTATGAGGTCTGTGTTGCAACCCAGATCATCCAAAGTGTGCAGTTCCTGTGGAATAAACTGAGATGGGGCCAGTCCTCTCTGTGCTCTGCCTGGCACCTTCCCTTTTCTGTGCTGCCGACCCTCATCCGCAGGTCACAACCAAGCGGAGCTGAAGGGAAGACAGGTGTGTGCAAGTGGGGCTGCCGGAGGTGGCGGTGCCTCCGGAGCCCTCCCCTCCGGAGCAGCGTGGAGGGAAGGGGTGAGCAGCAGGGTGGGCAAGGCGCCTGCCTGCCTTTTCTTGCACCCCTGGTCTCTGCTGACCCAGCCTTGGCTGGGGGAAGCGGTAGCTGCTCGGCGTGATGCTCTAGCATTACTCACCGCAAGCCGGCGGCACATGTGGGTGGGCAGGATTAAGTTGCATGTCGGAGATGTCTCGTGGTTGGAGGAAGGGGCAGCTTGGTGTCTCAGCCTCGGAGGCAGCAGGGAGTAGGCCAGCAGTGACATTGAATTTGGACTATCCCATGTCTCTTGACTGCAGAACTTATAAATATGTGTATGCAAGAATGTGTAGACAAGATTTGGCTTTGCTGCATAAGAAAATCATGCACGCTTTTCTACTATCCATGCCATCCCTGAATCTACAGGGTGGCTTTACAATGCACATCCAAGCCTACAATTAGTACTTAGCCAAAATGTTACCTCTTTCATTGGGATTTCCTGAGTAAAGAGTGCAGGATGAAGCCCATAGATTATGGGGATTATTTGCTTCTTCTGTGTGCTGGCAAGTGTCTGAGCTGGCATGTAGTCCTTCTGAGCTGGTATCCTGGTATCTGAAGTGACTGGTTACAGGCGTCTAGGTTATTTCTGTGGCAGCCCAGGCTTCATGTGCCGGTGGCTGAACAAGTGGCAGAAGTTTCTGGGGATATTTGAGGCTTGAGTGCAGGTGGGGCTTCTCGCACGCCCTGATGGCTGGCCAGGGCGCGCAGGCTGCCAAAACCTCCCCGCAGGCCCCGCGCTGCGGGGCGCCCCCGGCACGCCAGGCGCTTGGCGCTCACCTCACAGTGGCGCTCATTTTTGGAAACTGCTCAAGGTAAGACAGCGTCGCCCACAGGGTTTCACCCAGGCCAGGTAGCCCAGCCGGCCGCAGCGCGGGTCGCTAGTGTTGCTGCAGGCAGGCCCTGGTAACCGCAGCGAGGAGGCTGTGCTCTGGGCGCTGTGTCAGGTACTGCAGCAGGCCCTTCTGCTCCGCCTGTCCCCACACTGCCTTTTAAATGGTGAAATGACCTTGTGGGAAAGTGCTGCGCCCTGTGGAGCACACGTGCCAAGGTAGGACACGGCTTGTTTCCAGAGGAAACGGCCTCTGCCCCCAGTGCTCGTGCCACCGCCACCCCAGCTGCGCCTCGGGGGCAAGCGAGGGATGTGGTGAATGCAGAAACAAACCCTCCCTGTGGCAGCACGGCCCTCCTCTCAAATATCAGGGACGCTTTTGCCTCACAGACTCGGTGGTAGGTGAGCAAACCTCAGAGCAGCGCTGAACAAGGGAGAGGAGCCCACAGGGTGTGCGGGACTGTGGAGGGAGGCGTGATTAGCTACTGCTAATGCTTCTGCAAGGATGGGGTGGGTGCCCCGCAGTAACGCACTCGTGTGCGGACACGTTTCCTATAGGCAGTCCTGGCGGATGGTACAAGCTGGATTTTGCAGGCAAACAGTTTACGGAAGGTTATGTTTCAGGGCAAGTTATTTCAGGAATTACGAGAGCCAGGTTTTAAAGCATGTTTCCTTTTGGCAAGGTTGCTTATCTCCTTCAAGCCTGTGCAGCCTTGTGGTTTCCCCTTCGACAAGAGGTTTGCAAGTTACCCTCGTGCTATGGATGACTCTTCTCTGAGCAAGGGCCACATTCACGTTTTAGGTGCCTCTGAAGTGGAGGCAGAAGGGGAATGTAACACCACAAAATGCGGAGGTGTCTCCTGCAGACATCTGTGCCTCATCTCTGTGGGTCTTGGGATTTCTTAAGGAGGCTTCGGTACTTCAGCGGCGCTGGCTGGCTGCTCATGCTCAGCTGCTCCTTGCGCTACAGCATCATTTCTAATAGCCAGACAAATGTTGTATGTTATCAGTCTTTAAATACAACCCACCAGGCCCAGCCTCTGGCAGAGCTCCCACGGTGGTGTCACTCCACCGTGTTTCTTGACCTGGCTGAAAATGAACGATAGCAGTAGTGTGCCGAGCCCAGGGCTCCGCACGGAGGTGAGCAAGGCGCCCTTCTCCAGTGGGCTGCACGCTGCAGCTTGGGAGCTGTGAGCTTCACACGGAAAGCACGTTTTCTGTATCTGTATGGTGCCTTGCCTGGCCTTTTTATTAGCACCTCCTCTCGCAGCTTGCAGTCTGCTTGCAGCTATAAAACGGCAAGCAGGTAGGTGGGGGACACTATTCTGCCAATCCGTTTGGTCTGGGTTAATGCTGAGCACCTTGGGCAAGCTGGGCATCTCTGATATACTCCAATCTCCTCTCTGACATGAAGATGGAAAGGGGGGAAAGCATCTTGTAATCTTCTCTCCCTCTGGGGTAATGTCCCACTGCAGCTGTGAAGGAGTGCTGAAGTCTCATTTTTGTAATTCTCAATTCTTTCAATTTTGCAATTGCAGCAAATGTATCACACCTCTAGGAGGTGGGTATAGACCATGGGGAAATGATTTACCATGTAATCCTGTAATAGGAGCCCTCCTGTCTAAATCCTACAAAGAATGTTTACTTATGTCTGACAGCTCTGCTGGGTCTGCTTGGCTGCTTTCTAGCCCGTGCAGCACACCGAAGCCCAGCGTGACCGCGTGGGGTGAATGCTGGTTGTGATGGGCTCGTAGCTGAGATGCGTCCCAGCCCAAGGCATGTCCTAATCTGTACTCGTGTGTTGGAGCGGGCCACCCTTCTTATTTCCTCTGCCTATTAAATAAGTGATTAAAGCACTCTGCATTCAGGATGCTTCTCCTGCAGTCATTAAAGCTGCCCAAAACCTTACATAGTGTTTGCAAAGCTGCAAGCAATTATAACACACTTCACCCACAGCCCAGGTATTAATTCTGGGTTAGAGAGTTCTTGGCTCTTGAAAGGACATGTCTTTAGTGGAAGTAGTAGTGAAAAATGATTAAGCTGTTTGTTAGGCAGCTTGAAAACGTTAGCTATGACCTTCCTATTTCTCCGGGGGTGTTACACCAGTGGCATTCCTACACAGTGTCTGTCAGGGATCCGAGTGAGGTTGCCCCAGGACCTTTCCCAACAGCTATTTCCCAGACAGAGCACAGCAGCTCTTCAGGAGTGCAGCAGTAAATGCGGGAAGCGAAGTGTGGTACATAGAGATGGATGATGGCAAAGTGTATCAAGGTGAGCTGTGCTCAGACTAAGGTGCTGGGGATGATGCTGTCACTTTTTCAGAAAATACTGTCAGATTTCAGTTTAAAGGTGAGGTTTCTGATGCCTTTTTGCCTTATGCTTGATAGATCAAGCACTGCTTTGGGATTTGATCCCATTGAAAACAGTGAGAGCTAAAAATTATTAAAACTAAAGAAGCAAACCAAAGTCATGAGCCTAAGCTTTCATCCTGACAGCAAAGAAATTAAGACTGTGATGCAAAAGAAGCTGTGATTTCTGTTGACCATACTGGAGTGACTCTGAGTCTCGCTCTTTTTCTGGCATCTCTATTCTTAAAGCATCAGACTTTCTGCCTGTCCTGAGCACTTCCTGTTTTGGAAGTTTGTTTCCAGTGAAAAGCAGAGTTGCTGTCTGTATGCTCTCTCTTTCTTGTGTACTGGCTTGTTCTTTGTTAGCACAATGTCAATCTACTTGAAAGAAAAGTCTTTTTTTTTTTTTTTTTTTTGGTCCCTTTAACTCGCTCAGCAACATCCTACCCCAAATTAATTTCTATCTAGGGATGACAAAATTATAATCCTGCCCCTAACTTTAATACTCAGGAAGCGCTAAGATCCAAACTCCCATAGGCCATATATATTTCTTTTAAGAATCTGTTTTCATCAATTTTCACCTCCTCATTTCCAGCAGCAAGAGAAGCCCTGAGGGCTCCTGCCGTCTCTGCGGTGTTGGTAGGAAAGCTGCTCCCTGGAAAGCCCAGTCACTCTTTTTGTTCTCTCGTAGGTGACTCCGGGCAGCAAAGCTGCAACAGCCAACTTGTGCATAGGAGACCAGATCATCGCCATCGATGGGGTGAACACGGACAACATGACGCACCTCGAGGCGCAGAACAAAATCAAGGGCTGCACGGACGAGCTGACCCTGACGGTCAGCAGGTGCGAGAGGGGGGACACTGAGCGGGTGGCAGCTGTGTTCCAGTTTGACAGCAGACCTTCCTCCTGCCTTGTTTAATCTGACATCTTGCTGCTGTGTTTGGCCAGGTTGTTGGATTGAAATACAGAACCTCAGTTCACCCTTTAATAGTGCTTGTGTTTACTGCACTTTGACCTTATGAAAACAACTTTCCCAGTGAGAAATTGGCTGATAATTTGTGACACAGTGTGTTAGCCTGTTCTGTGGTTCCTGACAGCAGGAAATTCAAGGCAGGTCTCATGAAAATGTCACTAATAGCAAAGGAGGTATGATTAAAGGCAATACTTCTTCCTATTGCAGTAATTTATCAGTTAAACAGTGTGGTTGTATGTTGCCCAGACACTAATTGACTGGTTCTTGCCATGCATGGACTCAAAAGGGTTGTCTTGGCCACTGTCTTGATCACCAAGGTGGGGCAAGGGGTAATCTCAGCCTTTCTACCATCTTGGAGTGAGGAACAATGGACAGTTTCATTCCCTTTTACACCTATGTCTCAATTTGGGGTTGTATCTGCACAGAGATGCAACAGCATCTGGAATGGCGAGGGTCTCCTTTTCGTTGACCTATTGCTGGAGCCTCATTTTTCAGGGGGCTTCTTGTTGCTTCTTGTTGGTCTGAATTGCAGCCGTGGGTACCCAGCGCTTCTGGAAGTCAGCTGCTAGATGACACCGTGGCACGTCTCGTCGTTCTACCATGAGCTTTTCAGCTGGCCGCCTTCCTCCATGGAGTGATAGCTTGTGACGGCAGGTGTAGTGATTTGGGAAGGGATGCAACAACATGCCTTGAATGAGGCACAGTTCTGTGTTTAGGCTGTTCTGGGATGAGTGGAAATCTTTTTTCATAGCGCGGATGATGCCAGGAGGTCAGCAGGCATTTCCCAGTCAAGCGAGAAGTCAAGCGAGGAGTGCTCTTGGCCAAAAAAAAATTAGATTTCGGTCAGGTAGTTCATAAAGCAAAGAGGCACAGGGAAGACTGTATGGAAGGGTGATAAGCACGATAGCATGGGGAAGGCTGCATGGATGGGTGGCAAGCACTGCAGCAGCACAATAGCCCCAGCTTTCTCCAAGTGACTTTGAATTTGGCAGCTCCTGCCAAGACATCTTGTTCCCCTCTCTGAAATGCTGGGCGTCCTGACTTAGCAGCCTCCTGCCACGTGATCCTGGTAGGGAGAGAGGAGGGGAGGGAAGGGCTGTTTCTCTGGGCCCTGGGCAAGCTCGCTCTTACAGATCGTTGAGTCTGTGAAATGTGTTTGGTAATGTTAATTACAAAGTTGTTAACTTTATAGCTACCCCATGTGTGCTTAATTATCTGTGAGTAGGAAACAGCCCAGGACAGTTCTGTCTGGATGTGCAGTCATGTAAAACTGTGCAGTGGCTTTGAGTTAAAACAGTCCACCCCTTTCCAGGCTGTGTTTAAATGAGGTGGCAGGACATATGTGGTGGACACTTCTGCTGTTCTGCTGATCAGTGAGTGCCACTGGCAGCACAGCTGAGGAGAGCAGCGAGACTGCAAGGAACCAAAAAGCGGCCATCGAACTACTCCTCTATCTTAGGATTTGATATTATTACCTATCCCTCCTCGTTAAGTCCACTGTAAATGATTCTAGGGGGCTTTGTATGTTGAGCATTCAGATATTAAAGCAGAGCCCTGTGCTATCATGCTCCCAGTGCAGACATCTCCAGCAGCTGTCAAATCTCCAAATAAGCCAAATCTCCAAATAATAATCAAGACTTCCACAAGCAGAATTTTACCTCCAAAATAGGAGAAGGGCCAAAAACTATACAATCAGCCACAAGTCAGCAAGGCTGACAAATATAACCAGGCCAGAGATGGGATTTTCTCCATCCTTTGCATGGCTCTATAGGTAGTTGGCTGAGTATGAAGGGGAAGGTATTCCAGGTGTTCTTCAACACCATCAACTCTGGGGTTCAGCCTCCATGCTCTGCAGTCTTAGATCACCAGGGGATCAGCCTTCCTGGCAAGGGTTTCTGGTCCTTTCATGTAGCCCTTCTGCCGGCTACAGGTGTGCATAGCAACTCCAAATTTTTCCGGACAAATCTTTCAGTTCTTATTTTCTGCTTAGTATCACAGAGACACCCTGTGAGAGCATAAATCCTTTGGGATTTTAATTTCTTCTCTGATTAATTTTAAATGATTATTCATGGAGCTCCACATATCTTTTATGATAGCCTACAAAATGTTCTCAAACCTGCATTTTGGGTGACTGTAGGGTCATGCTAGGTGGCATTTTACCACCATGTGTCTAAACCTACATCGAGGATTTCTATTCCTCTAATAGTAGTTACCACCATTATATATATATATGTGTGTGTGTGTGTGTGTGTGTGTATATATATATAGTGTCCATATTGGTGACCATGTAAAAGTATGCATGGGTTCAAAAGCAGACTGGAAGAATTCCCGGAAGAAAATAATCTATAAAGGATATTAAAAAGCAAGGCAGTATCTTTGCTGTAAAAAGCTCTGAGGTGTGAATTTCTGGAGGCTGGGAGACTGCTTTACGGAAGTATCACTCTGTGCTCTTGTGCTTTTTCCCAGACTTACACAAATCTTGTATGTATGTGTTCAGCATCATGCAACTCTCCTCTCTCTTAATGTTAGCTGGGTGGTTAAGTTTTCCTTATCTTTGGCTGTACTTATGTCTATTTAAGAGAAATATAAATGTAGAGAATTGGAAGGACTTTTAACATTTCTGGTAAAGGAAATGCTGTTTGGACTGCCTACTTGATTGTGAATATCAACAGCATTCCCATGTTTCCTGTTTCGGTATTTTCCTTAATGATGGTAACAGTCCAAAAATATTTCAGATCAGATTGTAGGCAGGAAATTTAGTCTAATGCATGACACTGTTAAAAATGGATCGAATTACTAGCAGAAGAGAACACGCCCGGTCTGCGTTTTCACCAAAGAGGCAAATTTATCGCTGGTAGAAATCTGTGAATT
This sequence comes from Tinamus guttatus, assembly GCF_059628265.1. Lineage (NCBI taxonomy): Eukaryota > Metazoa > Chordata > Aves > Tinamiformes > Tinamidae > Tinamus > Tinamus guttatus. The sequence continues at coordinate 270,748 of NW_028288950.1, forward strand.
TCCTAGGAGTTAACACCAGCCCTGAGTTGTTTGCTCTGAATATGCTTTTCTAAGTGGCATTGCCAGGTGCTTTGCTGTTGGCCGTGTGAGCGGAGCTAAGGGTCTGCCTTCTGTGTCAAGAACGGTTGTTCTGCAAAGTTGGCGCATTCACCAAATTCCTGCTGGCCTCAGCCTGTCTAGCGAAGCGCCACTCCTTTCCCAGCCTGTTTGCTCACTCACTTTGCTCTTTGTTTCATCCTGGGGTGTGCTTTATAAATGCTGCTCCCAGGAAATCAACGTCAAGGTCCCAATATTGCCTCGACTGGTATATGATCAAGCTCTGCACCTTGATTTTGCTTAGTGTACTTTAAAAAAAAAAAAAAAAAAAAAAAAAAAGCTGGCTGCCTGCACAAGCAGGCTCGAAAGCACATGATGATAAGGTAATAGAATTTATATTGCCAAACAGGGAAATGTCACAGGCAGCGTTTTTCAGCCTCTCCCATTCATTGGAAAAAGGAAGCTTTGGATGTCGAGTCTTTGAGAAAAGTCCTTTTCCTTTTTTAACTAGGGTGCGTATGTCTTAGTACTGAAATGCTGGGGTCAAGAAATATCTTCCCCCAGGCTGCATCCGGTCCAAGGGGACCTCTGATTTTCCTGTAAGAGGGGGAAACCAGCAAGACATGCCCCGCAGCCTGGAGAAAGCTATCAACTTGCTTTGGAAACATCGTGTGCTTTGGGAAGGAAACTCTCTTTGACAAGGGAACACTCAGAAACGGAAAGGCTCAGGAGGAACAAACTCTCCTACCACAAAATTGAGCTGCTCAACAAAGGGCCTGGGCATCGCCAGTACCACGGGTGATGCCCGTGACCAGTTTGGTGCGCACAACGTGGGGTAGCCAGGGCTGCGGGGTAGAACAGATTAACACGCACACAGACACTCGCTCTATTAGCAGTGTGGGTGAATGTCAGTTCTAAAATGAATGGCTTTGCCTGTAGGGCTGCACTCACCAAGTGGGTAATGGAGTTGGGCTCCTATGCAGCTGTGGGCACCTCAAAGGTACATGGTGTGCGTTCTGTTACTGAAAAACCAGCGTTCCTGCGGTGATCCTGCCCTTCCTGCCGGGACCGGAGGCAGGCTGGGGGTGGGATGATGAGAGGAATATTTGTGCAAAGGGATTGCAAACATGTCATCTCTTGTTCCGCTCCCACTGTCCTCCTCTTCAGGTTTCAAGCTGCTCTTCCCCAGTTTGGCTGCCGGCATAAAATATATTACTACACCTTTTTTGTCTGTCACTCTGTTGAAAGTGGTGCCAGTGAGTGAAGCTATGCATTTGTTCTTTAAAAACTGCCAGGATCAGGGAAGTCAGACCTGCTAAAGGCATACGTTAACTGCGTTGTCAGGCCCAGGGAGATGAAAAGGAGACAGAGGGGGAAATGTCCTCTGTGTTTTATTCGACAGGTTCGGCTGCACAGGGGCTCCCTGTCCGTGTGCTATGCGCTACTGATTTTCAGTCGTGCAGACAAGCTGTGCAAAGTCAAAGGCTTCAATTTGTGTTCTAGGAAATCCGTGGAGTCCGTTGACTCACTTAGGATTGTTTTTTGCTTCCCTGCCAGCGAAAATTTTCCAGCTCTGTCATCTTACTAATAATTCTTCTGTCCTTGGGAAAAGCCTGATGCTCTGTGTGTATCTATATATGGGCAAGACCCTTTGTGGCTGCCCACAAGCTCTCCAGGATGGCCTGGTGCCACCAGCCCTCCTGGGTGCAAGCCAGAAGTTTCACTAACACAGTTAGTAAATGCTTTTACTAATGCCTTAGTGTATTCAAACCTATTCTGATATAAAGCCTGCGTCTTGCCATACTTTTACAGCTTCTTTTCTGTGTGGCGAAAGTAGTTTACTCTGGAGTTGGCTGGTGGAAGAGCAGTGCAAGTCTGAGCTGTCATGTGTATTAAAACCTCACAGCTCTGCAATGAAACCGCCCCTGCTGCACTTTCGTTGCTCATTTTGCACAGTCAGGGTTACATCCAGGCCTTTTGTCTACAGTGGCTGTATGAAGGGAGACCTGAAATGCAAGGAGCAGAGGTCTCTATGTAGAGAAATACCTTGGAGTACTCTTGTCCCCAGCAAGCCCTGAAGTGCTGCTGGTAGACCCCGTGAGGGGCTGCATGCAGCCCAAGCACAGCTGTTAGGCAGGGTTTGCTTGCAGGGGGGAGCCTACCTGGTAGCACAGCCTTGCCAGAAGTGGCTGCTCTGTGTGAGTCCGGGGTAGGTACTTGGCAGCTGCTGTAGTTGAAAAGCCTGTTAAACAGGTGCCTCTTCCGCCCTAGCCTGAAAGCTCTTTTGGTAGTCACCAACCATTGTTAAAATGTCTGAAACTCTGGAATGAGAGACATTCCTTAGGTCTTCCCTCATTCCTCAGCTATCAGTGCGAAAAAAATGCTTGATGGATATCAAAGCTTGTGTTGTGCAAGGAACTTTTCCACATTTAGTTTTAGTTGCTTCTTTGGTATCTCGTAGTTGTGTCCAGTCCCTGTGTGAAGTGGGAAGGTAAATGTGCCCCTCTCCTTCTCGCTGCACTTATTTATGCACTTCCTGGGGCACAGAATTAGGACCTGCTTATGCAGCTCTGAGTTCTCTCTTGAAGCCATGGCCTGGTGCTGCATGCAGAACGTCAATAGCAAAGTCGAGGCACATGTGGTGTTTATGTTACGCCATGTTCAAGCCAGGCTTCTTGAAAAATGTTGTTTTATAAATACTTCTCCAAATTCTTGTGTTGACTTGCATGCAATTCCCTCCTCTCCTTCCTACCAGTTCCTTTCAGTCCAAGCTAGCTGCTTCTACGCATGTATTCCAGCGTCAGAGAAAATTCCTTCTCATCTCAGGCCTTGGTTTCTGCCTGGAGGAAGCAGTAAATGGTTTTCCAGCAGTGGGGAGCGCAGACCATCTCCTGCTGTCATGGGATGCACCCAGGAAGGTGTTTCCCTCTCCATGCTCCCTGCCCTCTTTGCACCGTGTCTGGGGCCTTAAATGGCCCACGGTGGAGGCGACCGCCGGGCTCTGCCACAGCTGCTGTGGTGACAAAGGGGACTTTATCCTCCCGGCCTTACAGGGTGTGCGATATTTAACCTTTCTGTTTGGATAACTTATGACTTGGATAGAAAATAAAGCCTGCGGTGACCTTGCTGCTTCCATTTATATCCAGTGACAAATCAGAATGGCAGTGGACTTGGAAACAAACTTGTATTTTTGCATTCCTATTAAAAGGAGACAAAAATCTGGTCAAAAATCCACTGGCTGCAGTAGTTGGCCAGAGCTCCTCTGGAGACCAACGTGCTGCACGCCGAGGGCCAGGGGAGTGAGTGTGAGTGCCCCAAGCCTTAGCAAGAAGGCTTTTGCTCCATATTCATTGCCTTGCTCTGCGCTTAAATTTGCGTGTTGAATAAGGTGGAAATATATGAGAAAATGCAAAAGAAACAGCTTGAAATCAGCTAGAATTGTCCTTAGGAGGCTGTATGCAAAAAATAGGTGGTGGTGCAGCCGTTGCATTCGTATGTGTTAGTCCCCAAGGGCCCCAGCTTGCCGGGCACCTGAGTGCAGGTAAGCCAGGTTGTTGGGTTGGGTGTTAGCGCTGCAGCTGGGCTCGCAGGAAGGGACAGTCTGGAGCAAAAGGCTTTTGAAGCTGCTTGCTGAGGACCATATCTGGCAGGACCCGTGTCTTTGTACTTCCCCATGGCAGGAGGTACAGCACACCAGACTTCTGGCAGAGGTTTTATTGGGTAAAGTACAGAGTATAATAGATGCAATTGCAGGTAAATAAATGCCCTATAAAAATTCTGCTTCCTTCCAGTGAGTTACCATCTAGATGTAAATTTTGAAATACTATTTTAAAATATTAAAATGTCTAAAATGTATGTATGCATTTCAGTCAAGTTTGGGGATTTATTTTTTTAAAGGCCACTGGAGAGTTTTTAGAGCAATTATTGAGACCAGCTGGAATTTAGCTGCAGTCCCCATCTCCCCATCCTTTTCAGTTTTATGTGCCTTTTTTGTTTAAAGTCTCTTGCGTGTCATCCAGTTAATTCCAAGTGGAAGCCTGCATGCTCTGCTAACCAGGTCCTCCAGCCACAGCTGGCCCTGGACCCACAGATAGCTAAGAAGTCCATCTAGCTGCAATTGCAAATTCTACAAAGAGTTCCTGTCAAAACAGGATATAGTTTTCAAAACTCATGCGAAGGGTTTATCAGCTAGCTAGGTGCCGCATTATGCAATCCCTAACAATGCACAATGGTTTCCACTCAGCAGCACTGCTGTCACTCCTCTCCTATGAGGACCTTTGTGGCAAGCAGCGCTTGTAGCCCCAGAAGAGTCACTACTAAAGGCTACCTACTCTAACCCTGAGAAACTTAGTTAGCATGTGTTTCCCACAAAGTATTTCGACCTGATCTAAGTGCTCTGCTGCTTTCTCATCATTTGTCTGTTGTTCTTTGGGGTCATAGCAAAACTCCAGAGGAGTGATGCAAAAGCAGTTGTTTTCACTTACAGAGCTTGACTTTTGTGTCAAAGGAAGATCTTTCAGGCTGTTGTGAGTAATTGGGTCAGAGCACAGACTGGCAATGGTTATGCAGGCATGTATCTCCTTGGACATTTATTGTCTCTGCTCTTGGTCTCATTACAGGCTTGGACCTGTCCTTTCATGACGCCCAAAAGTCTGTGTTTGTTCAGCACAGACACCACTGTATAAATAATAACGAGATTCTATGTGCTAAAAATAAATAAAAAAAAATATTTCCAGCTTGTACAAGGCAGCCCAACTTAAAGAAGGACATGTTTTCTGTATGCTCAGTGCAGAGTTCTTCCACTTCCCTGCTACCCAGAGAAGCTGAAACACGTCATAATATGAGCTGTCCTGCCTAAGTTAGCAGATGTGTATTTAGAGGGGTATTTGCAGCTTCTGTTGTTGAATAACCCGAACTAGAGCCCATGGTTGTGGTGAAGCCAACAGGCAATCAGTCAAAGGCAATCCAGGAGGATCACTGCTAAGATCCTGTCTTTCTTCAAGGACCTCCTTCAGCATGACTGAGACATCTAAGTTCCATGCCTAAAATGAGGCCAGATTCCCTCTGAATATGGATACCAAAGGCTGAGCTTTTAACCAATGAACTGTCTAATTAATGATGATGTCTAATTAATGAACTGTCTGTTAATGATAATAACAATGTCCTCTGATGAAGTAGAGTATTAAACTGTTAAAAATTCATGTATTGCAGAACAGAGTCGAAAGTCTGGTCACCACTTGTAACTGAGGAGGGGAAGACGCATCCTTACAAGATGAATCTGGCCTCTCAGCCCCAGGTGAGTAACAGTGTATCTGCATGCCCAGGTTCCCCACTTGTTCCTGCTCTGGAGCTGTTTCTGCCCTGATCCTCCAAGGAGCTGAACATGTATCACTCCATTGGTTGCCCTGGGAATAGTGCATGCTCAAAACCTTCCTGAAATGTGGAGGCCCTCGGAAACCTTTGGAGAGCTCAGAGGCTCTCGTGGTCAGGAGGAGGCCTGCTGCCGTGGAGAGCTAAGCTGAGCGCCTTGCCAAGGGTAAGCTGGTTTGGATGTGAGGTGAAGGGCTCCTGGTGGTGCATGCACACACAGCCCTACCTGGAGGGGCGCAGAGGGCACTCTCTAGGGGTGGCTTAATGCAAACAATAAATTGCCACTACCATTGCTAAGCCTGGTGATTTACGTAGATCAGAAAGGTCTTGAAAGAGGAGGAAAACAATTTACTCTTACCGTGTTTTCTGTTTGATTTTTTTTCTTGTTTTGTCTTGGGGATTTTTTTTCTTATGAATATTAAGGTTCTTGCTAGCAGTCTAGCCCAGGAGAAAGGGGAAGAGAAACATTTCAGCCTTTTATAGCCTTTATCTGTCTGGCAGATCTTATAGCCTCTGTCTAGGAGATTAGTTTTGTAACCTGTTAGTGACCTTGCTTCACTGGTCTGCTGCCTCTGTCTAGTAAATGTAGTAATAACTCAAGTAAATGTAGTAATAACTGTGACCCGTACGAGGGCATTACCTGGGCTAAGTTTAGAGGATTATGATGCAGAAATCTATAATAAATACACTAAAATCAATGGTATTACTCTGGATTTTTACTGGAGTAGTGACTTGGATTCTAGCCCTACCACATCTCCCCTGTGAGTCTTTCTAGCAAAATGAGTAGAGATAAAAATAGATTGACTTTGCAACCAATTAAGGGCTAATATGTCTGTCTAGGCTGGAAAGGACCTGAATCTGAGGCAACATGTGTGCAGCAAAGCCTCGCCGAGGCCCTGGCTGGGGATCTGCCCCTCGTGCTGGACACACTGCTGTGTGTTGCTTGGCACTGGAGCACAGCGCTGCCTTCTCCAGGTGTCTTGTAGCATGGCCAAAGCACAGAGCAAGACTGAGCCATCTTCTGGGCTGGGGGTGTGCAGTGATGCCAGCCTGTGGCATGGCTGGAGCTGGGATCTGGTTTGTTGTTTGCTGCCCAAGCCTAGAAGTTCTCCTGGAAACCTTGAGCCTTGGCAGCCATCCCTTGCTGAAGGAGCAGGGAAGTGCTGAACCTCTGAATACAACCTCATCTAGTACTGTCCTAAAGGCAAAGACAACCCTGTCCCCTGTTAGCACTTTGTCTCTGAGTGAAACAGGGCCTTTGTAGAAGCTGATGTTGGCAGTTAAATCTGTCTGTGCAGCAACTTTAGCATGTGGCTTCACTGCTCAGCAAATGGCTTAAATATTTTAGAAATGATTTCTGAATAGATCCAGGAGTGTGTTTCTTCTGAAGTCTGTGTTGTAATGCCCTGAATTCTCTGCATATAGAGGAGGGGACATGTTTGTTTCTGCAGTGCAAGCTAGTAGCACTGCAAGGTAAAAAGGCAGACATGTCCAACCGTAGGACCTATTGCCTGTCCCTGAAGCAGGAAATTTGTCCTGTAGATATCAAAGAGAAACCCCGCACTGGTTTTGAGAGTGTGTGTCACGTTATCACAGCCCTGATCCTCCTGAGTGGTCCTTGGAGCAACACTGGGAGAATCAGGAGGAACTGGCTATAGAGATCTCTTAATGTCTCCCTTTGGGCAAGTCTAGAGACAGCTATTTGCAGTGGTCCAAAAACTAAACCTAGGCAACCAATCTGCTGAGACCAGCCCTGCAATGCAGTAAGAAACATGGGTGCTGAGGAACTAATCTTAATATTAGTTTTAGTCATAGGTCATGTCCTGCTTTCTAAACCCCAAGCGTAGGCCTGCAAAAAGAGCATCGGGAAGGGCAGACCTTGCAGGATTTGGCAATAATTCTGGCTGTGGAGCACATCCTCTCCTAAACCCTACCCTTAGTCTTAATCCTAGCTTTAGTTTTGTCCATAATAGAGGGACCCCAGCAGTACGTGAGCGGACCTCAGTGGTTAAGTGTGGCACAACCAGGTTTGTTGGTGCAAGCAGCTCAGATGACTTCGGCAGCAGGACTGGGTGAGGATCTGACTGCAGAGAGGTTCCTGTGACAAACCCTGTGCCTCGGCAAGCAGTGACCCTGGCTTAGTCTCGCTTTGAGCTCTGAAAATTAACCACTGAAACCTAAAAGTTGCTGATACTGGCGAGGTTGTATTTCCTGGTGTAAAAGGAAGAGTTAGGTTCCGTTGCTGTGGTCTTCACTGGAAGTTTTGCCTTTCCTTTTCTCTCTTGAGTTGAAAAAGCAGCCAGCTGTGTCCTTTGCGTAGCCTACGTGACCGAGGGAACTGGGTGAATGGTGCTTGCTGTTGTTCAGGGCATGGGACTTTCTTCCAGATGCCTGTGTCCCGCCGTGTGCTCCCACGGGGAGTTGGCAGGCTGAGGGAAGATGTCTGCCTCGTGTCTCCAAACCGCAACTCCCTTTTGCCCTTCCTGCTTACCAGTGCCTGAACATCCTAGTCCAGTGTGCCAAGGAAAAGTTTCATGACCAACACCAGGTTTTAAAAGCTTTTTTAAATACACACCCGTTTCCTTTTTCAGTAGCTGACTGCAGCAAGTAACAGTTTGTGGCGGAGTCGTTCTGCTCTAAACGCGATGTCAGCGGAGCGAGCTGGTTCCTGCCAGGGCCACGGCGCTGCGTTCATCTGGGCTGTGCCTCTGGACTGTTACCAGAGGCTTCACTCAGGCTTGCTGCAAATAACCAGGGCAGCATCACAGCAAAACATGCTGACTACACCGGCATGGCAAACTGCTAGGAATTTTTGCACTACAATGCTGATCTCATTTTCCAGCAGAGCTGGTGAAAGTTGGGAGCAGAGCTGAGTCTTCGAAGGCAAAGGCAGTACTGTGTGAACTGTTCAGGTTTTTCTAACTCATTTGCCAGTGAAAGCAACACATTTGGTTTTCTTGGCCACATTCTTATGCCAAACACTTATTAATTCACTTACCAAGCAAGCAGGACACACTGAGTCCTGTAGTTCCTTTTGGCCTGATCCAGGGTCTGCCAAAGATGATTCTCATTGTTCTTGAGCACATCTCTATGAATGCAGAAATATGTATTTATACATTTGAATAATCTTACTACAGGTGCAAGGCAAAAATGCTCTAAAGCTTTGGTTGTGGAGATCAGATTGCAATTACCCAAATATTTTTTCCCCTTTCTTGAAATTAGACACGGTTTAATGTTTTTCCCTCGCCTTCAATACCCTATATGAAATTTTTGTCAGCATTATGTCCATTCTCTCTTCTTGTCTCCACTTTATTTTTAAGTTAGATAACTGAAGTCTTTGCAAAAGATCTTGAAAAAAGAAATCAATTTTCAGCGGGTGTGGAGCTATATGACTAAAAAGACAAATAATTTAAGATCACTGCCTAAACTGCCTAACCCCTTTTTAGCCCCACTAGCATTTTTGTTGACTTCTCTAATCCTTTTGGCAGCTGATCCTCGGTGCAATGTTGCGTCCTTCTGTAGGAGCATTTTCCCTGGTTTGGAATGTGAGGTCAGGATATTTTAAGTGCCTCTGAGGAAAGGGCAGTCCACAGCCTCCCAGGCGTCCCACCAAGTCCCGAGTCCCAAGACTGGCTTCATTGTCCAGCTGACCTTTGGAAAGGGAATAGCTCTAGGTTGGGTATTATTTCATTATGGTTAGCACTATCCCTCTAAATCCGTCTGAACGGCAGCACGGGTGATGGTGAAGCCGCACGCGATGGAAGGTGCGGCAGCCCGCCGGCCGCGGCGGCTCCGCAGGCTTTGTTGTGGCGTGAGCATGGCAACGCTGCAGGAAGGAAGTGACGGAGACGTCGCTGGATGTTTTCTCAATGACTTCACTTGCACTTCGCACCCGGCCCATTGAGGTGATCACTCCATGTCGTTTTCCCATGGAGAACTCCTATGAAAATAGCATCTCTGACTGCCCCTTCTGCTTAGCTTTCCTCAAGAAAATAGTCACAGCAGGAAAGAGCAAATTATTTCAGTGATTAAGACAATTTTAGTGCTTATGACACTGGCCAGATCTTGGCATGACTTTGGCAGTCTGCCACGTGCCCTCTGCTAGCCTTGGGCCGGGCATTAAGATCCAGGCCCTGCAAGGCACTTAGGTGACACTGTTTGGAGTGTGGCACAGCCTCCACAACAACATCAGTGAAAAATCACTGTCTCAGATGAACAAGTCAGCTTTTTCTAACCACAAAGGATATCAGCTTTCAGATTTGAGAATGGATTGTTTAGTTTTTTTTTTTTTAATGAGAAATAACTCCAGGCACACAGCCGGAGGAGGCTTGGAGGTGAATCACAGCATTTGTGGGATGACAGAAGTAGACAGCTACTTTTCTCTTCCCAAGACTTCTTGTGAGGTTGTCGGCCCCATCCTTGAAGACTGAGGTAATTGTTTCCGTCTTGTGTATTTTATCTCCCTGGATACCGAGGAGGCCGGGGCTATAGAAACTGGGTGTGATCCTGGCCTAGCCTCTGATAAGGCCAGGCATGCATGGGCAATGTATGAAGCAAGAGGTATATGAAGTAGCACTGTTGAGTTTCAGACGTGCGAGCGGTTTTGCCCCCGTTTTTGGCTGCAGGGCCGTGAGGGCCCAGACGTGGGATGCTCATGAGGAGCAGATGAGGGAGGGCAGCCTCCAGGCGCCTCCGCCCAAGAGCAAAACCCCAAAGCCACCTCACTTCTAACGGATTTCAAAGCATTGCCTGGGATTTCTCCTATAGCTCAAAGCTCCCAAGCAATACCAGTGCAAGAGGTGAAACTAAAGGCACTTGCAGTGTTTGTGATCGCAGCTGCTGGAGCACAGACCCGTGGAGCACAAAGTCGGCCACAGAAATGTTGCTGTTGGAGCGGCTGCCGGGCGCCTGGCGCGAGCCGCCTGCCCGGGCCCCGGCGCTGCCCGGCCTTCCCGCCGCAGGAGCGGCACGCTGCGGCTCGCCGAGGCTTGGGCGCCCGCCCGTTTTCTTAGAGCTGAGTAAACATTTGCAGGGAGCCGTGTTCAATCGCGTTTCCTCCTGGCGGGGCTGCCGAGGTGCGCGCTCCAGGATCGCCCGGACTCTGACCCGTGCTGAGAAAGCTCCCGCACCGCCGAGACCTTCTGGGAGAGCGGGTTTTGCCTGCGGGCTCGGCTGGCTCTGAAGCCTGCGAGCTCTGTGGCTTTTTTAAGTTTTCTTTACAGCAATTTTCTTTTTCTTTTTTTTTCTAAGGAAAGGTGACTCCACTCCCTTGTGGAGTCTCCTTCTGTGGAGATCTTCAAAACCTGCCTGGATGCCACCCTGTGCCATGTGCTCTAGGTGTCCCTGCAGGAGCAGGGGGGTTGGACTGGATGATCTCTAGAGGTCCCTTCCAGCCTTAACCATTCTGTGATTCTGTGGCAGTCTCTCATGCTCCTCTGTCTCTAGGAGCTGGAGCTTTAAGAAGTAACTAAGATGCAAGTGTCTAAATCTACAAGCGATCATCTGAAGCAAGTTTTTGGTGGTTTCGAGATGCACCACATGGCACTATTATGCCTAGGGCAATTTTGTAGAGTTGAGGAAGAGCAACTCTTTGCAGTGAGCATCATCTCACAGCTGCATCCCACAGGTCCTACCAACCAGATGTCTCCTGGAAGGGGTGGTAGATGAGCTGCGCAGGAGCTGCGGGACAGGCCTCCCTCAGGCTAGGGCTGTGACAAAACAGTGAAGCAACGGGTTTGCAACAAGTAGCTTCCAGCCTGCAGATTGCGTTGGCTCCCTCCAAGCGTGGTTGGCAGGGGAGGAAAACGCTGCTTCAAGGAAGGGAGGCTCCAAGCCTGTGAGTCTGGTTTTCTTTTATTTAGTGAATACAAAACCCACCAGATTTTTCCTGCAGCTCATGCTGCTGAGGCCAATGCTGCTGCGAGCTGCTGGGTACAACCAACGTGAGTGGTGATAGGGCCAAGACCCACGAGTGCTGTCACCCTGAAGGGCGCTGAGCCCAGGGTGCCCAGGGCAGCCAGGTTCCGCACGAGGACGATGGGGCAGGCAGTGGCGGACGCCTCTGTCTCCAGTAGGTGCCGGAAGGGAACGGGAGCCTCATTGGGAAGCAGCTGGCCCAGCCCTGCGCCAGGCGGTCGGCCCGCGGTGCGGGGGCCGTGTTTGGCGCAGCCCGGGGATTTCACCAGGCCAACAGGGCTTTGGTTTCCCCCAAGCAGGGCCGCCGCGTGGGAGTGACGTGAGGAAGCAGATGTCATTTTCCCGTGTAATTTCCCGCGCCGCCGCCGCCAGCCAGCAGGGAAGGAAACGTCGATCCCCTTCCTGCCTGAGCCTGGCAGCTCTTCCGCTGTCACCCTGCAGCCAGCACCGTGGCTGGCGGCTCCCGCCGGGAAGGGTTGGCCCAGCCGCCCAGCTGCACCTACGCAGGCTGGAGGAAGGAAGCAGTCCGTGACGTGGCGCCGCACATCACAGTTTGATACTGGAAAGGACTGCTATGGCCTGCGCCCGGGCAGCGCTTTTCTCCCCAATGTGCTTTGCTGGGGGCAAGGCAAGGACACATTTTGCTGTGAGCAACACGGCTCTTGTACCTAAGGAGAGGCAATAAAAGGTGGGAGCATGAAGGCCACAATCTAAACATTCATTTCATCCTTAGGACTGTTTTTTTTTTTTTTCCCTCCTGGAATGGGAGCATTTGCAATATCCCCTGAAAGATTTTGAAGCTCATGAACTTGTGCTACACAGACACTTAGGGCTTCTCTGTGGAGAAAAGGTAACATCAAGCAGCAATGAACAGCTCTTTTGGTACTAACTTCGTAAGTGGCAGTTCTTAGTTTGGAAGCAAGCTTCTGAGGGGGGCATCTTTCAAAAATTAATCTGATTACCATTGCGAATGTGCCTGGGTCTGCAAGGACAACTAGGTGGGAACTCATACCAGTCCCGTTCCTCTGTGTGCTCCTAAGAAAGAGCAGCCCAAGCTCCGCCTGGATAAGAGCATGTCCTTCATCTGACGCTTGTATGTAACATGTGGTACCAGGAGCTGGGCTTTCAAAAGGCCAGGGCACAATGTGAAGACTGCACCGCTGGCAGTGCTGACCAAGCCCTGGATAAAGGCACTTGACAGCGTAGATTTGACAGCATTGATCTTGCATTTGCTACATGAAAGCGTTTTTTTCCTTCACAAATTCACCCTGCAGCTCAAGCAGAAAGAGCAGCACAGCATGAAGGAAAATGCTGTCAAATTTGGGTTGTCCAAATGAGCTTTATAATGTTATTGCTCCTGTGATACTTGTCTGTAGGACACTTAGCTTTTATAAATTCTGCCATGTTCTTAAGGCAGCTTTTTTCAACTTAATCTTCAGAAACCACCTTCAGCACCAGTTTAAGCTATTATAAGCTTCATTATGATCAGTGGACTTTATCCATGTGAGAGCCACTGCAGATGTCCTAACACTTTGAAAGCTTCATGTACAGTCTTGTGCAGCAGAAAACATCCCCACTGTCTGAAAGTGGGGCTAGAGTATCACCTGCTGGGTGCTGCACTGGAGTTCACGTTGGCAGTTCTTGGGGTAAAGCACTGTTAATGTGCCTGCAGTCCCTTCACCATCTGACTCGCTATTTTCATGACACGAAGGAATATAACCTTCCTTGAGGACTCTGTCCCTCTATCACACTGAGTTGGAGTTGGCTGACTGGATCAGAAAGTCTTGGCTGGGGTGACAACATGCCCTTGGTGGGGCATATGTATATGGGATACTTCGCTTCCTTAGGAAGCCAGAAAAAAAATTACTTCCCTTTCTCTAATCCTTGGTTAGTACATAAATGTTTCTGCAACACAGACTGTGACATGTTTTAAACTCTGAGCTAAGAGTATAAAGCTTCCTTAGCCTAAAATTTTGCCTGTCTTTGATTAGAACAACTATTCATATGCATATCTGAGAACATTTCCTACATGCAGCCTCTGAATGGTGATTTAATGTATGTATTTAATACTGATATAAGATCACTCATACTTTTCCCCATGGTGTGATTTCCCGGCTGAGGTAATGACTTTTTTTTTTTTTTTTTTTTTTGCTAACATACACTATTTCTACCATGGGAAAGGCCGTTTTTATGAGTGCTGCTATGTGCCATGAATGAGGTTGTAACAAAGGGAGATTAGCTAATTACACCAGGGTCTGCCTTCCGCTAGCGTGTGGGAAAGTTGCACGGCTGATTTCCGTAGGCAGAGGCCAGAAAGCCGTGCGGGAGGGATCCTGCTGCCCCACACCTGACCCGCCTGGGCTGCCCCACTGGTTTTGAATGACCTGTAACTCACGAGTGTGCTTGGACCTATTCTGCCCTTCTCTGAGGGACCCTTGATGCCACTAATAGCACTTGAGCTTCATGAGGCAATGATGTGACTCACGCGGGTCCGTTTGGGAGCACTAACCAGCTGCTTGAGGAAATGTAGGGATGTAAAAGTGATATTAAAAAAAAATCTGTAGGGGAATTTAGTCATATGCATTTCCAGTGAGTGTTTATTCTGTAACTATAGCTATATCAAACAAATGCCATGAAACGTTCAAAGGGCAGCAAAGGCTCCTGCTGTTGCTCTGGGAGTGGGAGGAGGAACCGGTTGTGCTGATTAGAGCTGGGAAGTGTGGGCCTAGCGTGCCAGCGTGGGCCGTGTTTCATCCTGCACTGCTGGGAGTCAGCCAGTACTGGAGCCTTCCTCATCTCCCCAGCTAGCTGCACTTTGGAGGGCTCAATTTTGTGCCAACCTTTGGCCCCAGATATTTTAGACATCTCTGTGAATGTTGGTCCTCTCTCCTGCCTGCTTGAGCGAGGCCCCGATGTGCTTTCTCCCTGCTTTGAAATAGAAATATAGAAATAAACCCTAGACATTTTAATCACAGCCTCACGACTGGAGTTCACGGTGTGCTGAACTGATGACAAGGCTTATACATTCACCATTTCCTTTGGTCAGAAGAAATTTACCTCATGTCTGGTTTAACTTGGACTTAGTCCCTTTCTTGTTAAAATCTTATTTCTCATTAAATTATAACTATTGGTTCTAAGTGTCTCCCACCACCTCTGGAAACCTCAGGATTACAGCAGACCTAGAACACATCATTCTGGCCCTGAAGAGGTCTCCGTGGTTATCAAGGTATTCAGCTCAGTGCTAACTTACTAACAAGTAACTAACTCTTTGCTGGAGGAGTTTCTTGTCCAGAAAGTCTTGCCTTGCTTGTCAGAGAGGACTGCAAACCCCTGTCCTATGGGGTAGTTCACTCATTAGCCAAATGGGCAGACCTACTCCAGAGCATTATCAGTAACGATAAATCCCTTCTTTTTGGGTGCTCTTATCTCAGCAAGACCAAAGTTTCAGGTGTTGAGCAGAGCTCCACTTTTTGCACCATATCTTCACTGTCCCATAGAATTCCACCCTGATCTCAGGAATTGCAAGGAATGCTTAAAATCTGTGGCGCATGTGGAAAGGCAGGGCCTGTGGCTTGCAGGCGCTCCCAGGCATGTGGTGGCTTGAGCTAACAGCTCTGGCAGCATTTCTGAGCACGCCTGTGCCCAGTACATCAACTCTGAAACTTCTTCCATGTCAGCCTGGTGTGAGCTGCGCAGTGATGCAGGATGGGGATGGGGACCCCCAAGTGTGTGAAGGACACCCTTCTGCTGCTGTGGCGTGGCTCTGGGTCCTGTGCTCCCCAGCTGATGCCCTGCACCAACACAACCATTGCAAGGGCTGCACATGCCGGGGCTGCCCGTCACATCCCACCTGCATGCCTGAGCACCTCTGATTTTTGCCTTTGCTCCTCTGCATGCAGGAAATAAGGCACATAGGAAGCGCACACAACCGGAGCGCGGTGCCCTTCACTGCTGCCACGGCTTCCAGCTCTGCCCCCAAAGTCATCACTGCTCAGTACAACAACCCAGCAGGCCTCTACTCCTCAGAAAACATCCAGACCTTCAACAGTGCCGTGGAGTCAAAGTCATCGTCTGGGGCTCCGGAGCCTGCCAAGCCGTAAGTATTTCCCTCGCCTCTGCCTCCCTGTCCTGCTTCCCAAGGGAAGGCTCCCGGGGGCCGAGCTCGCTGCAAGGGTCCCGAGTCCCTAACCTGGAAACGCTCTCTTTCAGAACAGGCGAAGGAGCGACGGCATGAGCTTGGATGCGGTTCCCAGGGCAGGGCTCAGAAGAGCAGGGGACATTTTCCAAGATGCAGAACTGAAATTAATGCTGTTGTTTTCTTTGTTTAGCAGAGACCAATGCAATTTCATCGTGCGTTCAGCTTGACAAACCAGCCCTCTGGTGTGCACAGGTGCCTGCTAGCTTGTTACGAGCCCTTTGTAAAGTTAGCAGTTTGTTTTGGCTTTGCGGGTGATGCTGGGCAGGAAGGGTGCCGCCTTGTGCAGGAAGCATGTGTGTCCCTGTTCCTGGTGGCCTGTGATGCTTACACAAGCTCTGCCTAGGCTTGGAGGTCTTTATTATTGAAACTTCTTTTTTAGATGAAGCTTAGAAAACAACTGAAACACTAATTCCTATGTGAGCACTTTTGTGTGTGAAATCGAAATGGTCCCAACCTGCAAAGGGACTACTGATTTTGCAACAGCCTCTGAGCTTTGCCAGAGACATTACTTTTTGCCAAATGTCCAGGGCTCCTCTTTTTAGTTGAAGCTGCAAGAAGTCAGGAGACAGGACCTTGCTGAAGTCTTTCTGGCTGTGTTGGTAAAGTTGCTTAACAACTGCCCTAAGTCTCTGTGTAAGAGCACCAAAATACTTAGATTTTGTCCACTTTTGCTACAAATGCTGCAAAATCCATACTTTTTGTGGTATTCAACTAAATTCCTGGCTTGTGCGTAGGGAAGGTGAAGTAACTTGAGGCTCTGCTTTTGCAGCACCTCAAAAAGCTGAGGTTGTGGTTTAACACAAGCCTGAAAACTTGCTCCTGGCTGAAAAGGATTTCTCACGCTCAAAGGCCAATCTGCAGCATGGACCCTTGTAGGCAGAGCTGTGAAGCTGCGAGTCCCTCACCCAGGTTGCCTCTCATGGACCTTGGCGGGGGATCACTCAGGGGATGAGCGAGATCTGGCTTTGTGCTGACCCAAGGGATTTCAGTGAGAGCCTGGGGCCTCCCTTTGCCATTACAGCCTGTCCCGGTCTCCCCAGTGCCCACGCAGGGATGTGTAGGTTCGGGTCCCAGGCAGCCTCCCCAGTGCCTCCACAGTCCTGGCCTGCACATGGCGGCCACGTGCGCAGGCCGGCCCCATGGCCCGTCCTCTAGCCCGGTGCTGGGCTGGAGAGGGAGACGCCGGCAGCCGTCTCCCTTGTGCCTGGCCTCGCAGGGCTGGGCTGTGCGCAGCTGCTGAGACCTGGGCCCACCCCAGCCCGGCCTTTCTGCAAGGCCTGCAGTGAAGGGCGAGGGCCTGAGGCACTGCCTTGTGCTCAGGTAGCTGGTTCACAGCAAATCCACCTTTTTGTTGCTTTTGAGCATTGCCCAGCTGCGGAGCGATGGGGTTTGGGCCGGCGCTGTGGTCACTACCTCGGAGGGAGGCAGGAGCCACAGCGTTAGCCAGCGGCCTGTGGTGTGAAGCAGCACGCTCTGCCGCGTGCCCCTAGCAGGGGCTGCCGTCACCGTTCGGGACGTGCTTGTATCGCTGCTCTCCATTAATCTCTTCCTTCTCTCCTTTCTCCCTCCTCTACGTTTCTCTCTCAATGCCAAACCCAAACAAACACGACTCAAACGGCCCTTGTGAACGCTCCTAGCAGCCTGTCGCCGCTGCAGGCGCCCGTCGCCTCGGTCTATGCCCCACTGCAGGCGCTGCCCAGTGGGCCCCGGCGCCCCAGTGCCTCCTCCGTGCCCAGCGCCCTGCGCGTGGGGCCCGACGAGCTCAAGCGTGCCGCCCAGGCCTGCCCCAGCAGCCCCGTGGAGCTGGCGGTGCCAGGGCTCAGGGTGCTGCACGTGCAGTTCAATTCGCCCGTGCAGCTCTATTCACAGAGAAACATCCTGGACTCGCTGCAGGGGCAGATCTCCTCCGTGAGCCCCGATTTCCCCAGGTAACCGGCCGTGGCTGCCTCGCTGCACTTGTTCGTCCGCGTCCACGAGGGGCTCGCCGTGCCCGCCGCACACAGCGTGGGCCTGGCACGGGGCGACGTTTGCGTTTCACATCTTCCCGTGTTAGTGCATGGCTCGTCACGGCCACTTTCTCCGCCTTGTGTCTCTCTGTGTCCAGTGAATCACCGAAACATCGTCTCAGTCACTGTTGTCTGTTGCATCCTATGTGCCCACGCAGCAGAGGCATCAGCTGTGCCTCGCAGTCGTCTTGGAGGAGCTGCTGGCAGTGAACAGATATGCTGGAGTGGGGGGGAAAGGGGCATTTTATCCCCCAAAACTGGTGTTTCCTCTGGACTAGAAAAAAAAAATGTAATCGTGACTGGCGTGTGCTGCTGTGTGTGTTCTCACAGCTCCAGTTTTGCCAGCCATGGACACATGCCAGGAACACATTTCACTCCCGAGCCACACGGGTGCTCTGGGTGTCCTCTGTGCTGGCTGCAGCGCTGCATACCCCGAGCACCTGGCCGGTGCTCTGGGGTGGCCCGGGTGTGATGGCGCTCCCCAAAGACCCCCGGCGTCAGCTGTGGTTTTGTAGCAGAAGCTCGTGCTGGAAGTGCTGTAGCTGTGCCTAAAAGATCCATGGCAACGCTGCAAAATGTGTTAACACAATGCAGTAAAGTCACAGTAGTAAGAAAGACGTGAGCTGTGTTTGCGGTGTGTGAGCAAATAAGCTCAGTAAGGCAGTGGTATTTGGGGAGCATTACATGGTGCCCAAGGTGGGAGCAGTGAAATCCTCTGAAATGGTTGGAAGAGCTACCTGAAAAGCTTCTCGGGAATCTTGCGCTTGGAAAATGGTCGGCTCTAGGGGCCCGTGTTGCTGCAGGGTTGATCCCTGTGAAGCAGCAGCCTCTGGCATCAGCCATCAAGGAGACACTCATCACATACAGGCGACATTCACATGCCTATGTCCTTCCCAGTGGAGAGCTTTGTGTGGGTTTATTTTATTTTATTTTATTTTATTTTATTTTATTTTATTTTATTTTATTTTATTTATTTTTGTATCCCTCTGCCCTGCCAGCTTTGGATGTTCCACCCTTCTGGGTACAAATTCTAGGATTTTGGTTCTGAACAGAGTCTGCCTGCACTGTCCTGCGTGTACAAGTATGTCAGTACGCTGCCTAGCGGGAAGAGCTGATCTGTGTGTCTGCCCACTGGCACAATGCATTGATGAAACGTGATGGCTTTGTGGACACATTCTCTCTAGGATGATTTAGCCTTTGCATTTTGAATGCATGTTATTGAATAAGTCTTACAATGCAAGATGTAATGACAGGCTTCTCAGCCCCATATTTTTATGGGGGAATAGAGTGGTGGAAGAATATCAGTTTGCATAAACAGAAAGCGATGTGTAACATGGATTCATTTGAGATAATCTGGGACGTATTTCTGTGCAACAGCAAAGACCTGGTTTTATTTTGGGTAAGAGGCTTTAGTAAATAAAATTTATGCTTCCAAGGTTCAGCTGCTTGCAAGTCTAATGTACTCTGCACTCCAGTGAAAATAACTAAAGATGGAAAAAAAATATGATTCTTTTTTTTAATAGGAATAGCATTTTATAACATGTGCGATCACTTTACCTCTGGTTCCTGAAAGTTTATTTTGTAGAGTAACTCCCAGATGACTCCATAGCACATTGGCATGGAAAGTATGCAGTTGCCTCCTCAAGAAAGTGATTTCCCTCTGTGCTTTAGTCTGAACTTCAGGATGTTTATGTATGTTTCAGGCCATTGCAGGGTGCAGGAATGGTGAAATCTAAGAGACCATTTGCACTGAGAAGGCTGCCTTCGTGTAACTGAGCAGTCAGAGGAGACTTGTCAGTTGTCTCATTTTTCCAGGCATATTTTATTCCAGCTGCAGAATTCCAGGCTGGGAGAGACCTCCAGTGTCCTCTAGTCCATCTCCTGACCATCAGTTGATTGGCTCTAAGCCGCTTCCAGCAGCTACTTGTCCAGCCTGTTCTTAAATCCTTTGGTACAGAGGCTCCTCACCTACCCATGGCGAAGTCCTGTCACACCTCAGTGTCCATCTGCTGGAGAGCTTTTCCTTGGGGATATTCAAATGTCCTCAAGAAATAAAGTTTACTTAGTTTAAGGTTTGTGGAGGTCTAAGGTAGCAGGCTAAGGAAGGGCAGGCTTGCAAGGGACTTGCCTATGTGGCACAGTACTGGGGGGGATTCCATCCCTGCACTGTAGTTCTTAATTTTATTGTTAACAGAGCTGTTATTTCCTGGACAGAATGTTTTAATTTCTGGAGCTCGTGGTAACTGTGAAGCAGGGAGGGCTTGTGGAGCCTGGCCGGGGGCGTTGGTGGGGACTGCTCAGGGCGGCGCGCGCAGAGAGCCCGGCATGCGCGTCCCGGCCTGCGGCTGCCTCGCGCGAGCGCATCCAGCACCTCCGTGGTTCACGGCGTCCCGTCGTGCCTGTGTTTGCATGTTCGTATGATGCACTCTGGTGATTTTGGTAGCAGGCCTGGCTTGAATTGTTAATAAAACTGTTGCGCCCTTCTCCTTCCTCAGCCTGGATCAGCACAGCCAGCCTGCGAGCAGTATCGCCATAGACAGAGAGTCTGAGGTTTACAAGATGCTCCAGGAGAACCAAGAGGCGAACGAGCCGCCCCGGCAATCTGCCTCCTTCCTGGTGCTGCAAGAGATTTTAGAGTCGGAAGAGAAAGGTCAGTGGTTGCTGTGCGCCATGTCTGTCTGCCCTGCACTTTTTTTTGCCTGTGCCGGCTCCCTAACACAGGCTCTGTTTCAGACCAGCAGCTAAAACGTTACTCTGCTTTCTGAGCTGTTGCTTGTCTGAAGTGGCAGGTGTAGGGGGTTTCTGCAAAACCTACAAACTTGACCCAAACTTTCCCCTCCTTGTTTAGTTTCAAACTGCATGAGCGCATTGCTCATTAATCGGGTGGCTGTTGAAGAAATAAACCTCTACAATGCTTCAGTGTTAAGCAGTTAAAAAGCATTGCATAAATCTTTCTATCCTTTGCTCCTTTCAGCTAGTATTTGCTGATAAAGACCATTTTAGATTCAAGTTTTTGGGAGTTAACGCAAGATAGCAAGTGCTCTTTTGGTGACTCCTAAAGCTTGTGGTTTTTCATCCTGCTATGCAAGGAAAAAGGATTCCCCTCTACAGCTGAATGTAAAAGTATGCACCTGGGTTGTGGCAAGCAGTTGAAGGCTATTAACATCTGAAATTTCATGCTGCTTGGCATTTTTTGACCTAATATCTGGACTTCTGCAGTTCATGACTATAGACTTCATAGTCGAACTCCCTTAATTTAGGTGAGGACCAAGTCATATTCCATTCTCTCCTTTTAAATAAAATGAAATAAGCGAAGAAATAGGAAAGGAATTCCAAGAATGACAACTTTTTTTTTTTCCCCAGACCAGTTGAGACTTTGTCCTTTGTGTTGCTAGCTTGGCAGTGGGACATTTAATTTCATCCAACAAAAGCTTGGTGCTAGGATATTCACCAGAAAGGAGAACAGATCAGCCAAGGACCGTAGTCCAAGTGATCTGTGAGGAAGCAGAAAAATAAGTGAAATAAGGAAACAACACAAAAGAAACCAGGATCTTGCAGTCTTAAGTTGCTGTTAAAATACCTGTCTGAAAGCACCTTTTAACTGCTGTATGTTTGCTGCTTGCCCCCTGGGGCTCTGCTTCTGTGGAGGGGAAGGGATTAGCCCGAATGGCTCATGCTCTGAAAGCACCCTCAGGAAGTCCTCCCCGCTGCTTAGCAGCTCTAAAGAAGATAAGCAGCAAAGGCCTCTATATTTTATCTTTCTTTTGAAGATTTGCAGCATTATTGGGATTCTCTGGCACGAACTTTGCCTGCCTGATCACAGGCCAAACTAGGCTCTGGCACGGTTCCCTGTGAGCTGATAACCATCGATGTGGAGCAGGGCCGGCGGGTTACGCAGCCCCCCCAGGAATGTCTCTCGGCGAGCGGGCGCTTTCCCTGCAGCGCAGCCTGACCCGGTGCAGCCTGGCATGGCACAGCACGGCACAGCACAGCATGGTGCAGCCTGGCACGGTGCATGGCCCCATCCGCCCTGCTCAAATGCCCCGTGCTGCTGAGTCAGATAGTGTTCATGGTGATAAATGTCGCTTTCCTGGGCCCGCTCCTGTGCTGTGTTGCACTGGGAGGATGCCTGTGTTGGTCGTGCTGACCGATGCCAGCTGGATTTCCAGGGCCATGTGCAGCTATATCCATCCTTTCCCCTACATCCCAGCCTCCTTTCTGTGCATGAATCCCTGCCTGCAAGTGGGGGGTTAAAGGGAGTCCTCCCTCCCTAGCTGAGCTTTGTGAGGAGAGCTTGGGCCAATGCAGCCCACATGCCCTGAAACACTCGCCTTCCCCCAGGTGATCCGAGCAAACCGTCCGGGTTCAGGAGCGTCAAAGCCCCCACGACAAAGGTGGCCGCATCCATCGGGAACGCGCAGAAGCTGCCCATGTGCGAGAAGTGCGGCTCGGGCATCGTGTAAGTACCCCCGGCGCGGGCCAGGGCTGCGGCCGAGCTCTCCGTGGCCACATGGGGCTGCCCATTGTGCAGGGGTGCACGTGTCTCTGCATGCTCAGGGCACGGCCAGCCTTGCCAGTGCTAACTCTGCAAGTCCCTGCAGGAGCCGGGGTACCCTCAGCACATCTGGGGGCCCCTCTGCACATCGCGGCAATGGAGAACAGGGCAAACCCCCATTAGGCACATGCTGAGGTGGTTGTGACTGCAGAGCTTCACCTGCCACCTGAAATCTCTTTACAGCACCCAAAAACAAACACACCCTTGCCAGGAGGGCCCGGGGCTCGATGGCTTTCATGCCTCAGCCCTCCTGGCCGTGGGGCAGTGGTTTGCCCGGGCAGGCAGCATGGGCTGGGAGAGCTGCCCTCTGTCCCGGCCCTGCTGCAGGACCACGTCTCCTCTGTGTCCATATGCAAAGTGAATTTTTAGGTTCCTCACATGGTTAAGCCCAGCATCTGGCACAGCAGGGCTTGTGTGGAGCATAAGCACATGGGACCCAAGCATAGTTTTTAATCTCTGTTTAGTTACTTATAAATTACTTTTTCTCCCCTCATTTTTTTTTTCCTTCGTACCTGTTTCCCTGCTACCCCCAGATTTTACCAGTGGTGCTTGAGAGCTGGGAGCCCACCTGGAGCTTCATGGGAGACTCCAGTGATTTCTCATGGGCAGCTCTTTGACTGTTGCACCTCTGTTCACGGCCTCGGCCTGCCTTGACTGCCAGGGCACAGTGGTGTCCTCACGGACAGAGGCAGTGCTTAGCCTGTGAAACATGAGCCAAACACAAATGCTGTGGCTGCTCTGCCACAGGGATAGAGCTGGGGAGCGAGACTGTGAATAGCGCTAAAGACTAATGAATTAGTGAAAACAGAGATGGCTGCTGGGACAGAGTTGTGCTGCTGGCAAACTGGTGGCTGTAGTTAAGTTAGTTACACAGTTTTGCTCATCCCCTTTTGGTGAAAGCTGTTAGTAATAGCACCCGAAAGTACAGCAGGCTCTGGGGTGTTGCTGCCTCACCTGCAAATACTTGGTGTTAATGTCTCTGGCAAAAGGCAGGCCCTCTCTTGGTGGTGGCGTTCATTTCTGGATCCATTTGGGACTCCAGGTGCTTTGGATGTGCTCTCCCACGTGGGCAGGCTGATTGCTGCCACGTGACCCTGCCCCGCTGACTCCAGGTGCCTCAGGAAGGCCATTTGCCAGCACAGGAGCTAGTCCCTGTAGAATAAAGGTGACCACTGCTAGAGAGCCCTTCCTGGAGGAGGCTGCCATTGCGCTGGGCGGGTGGCTGTAACAGGGCAGCAGTATCTGCCTGGCGGGAGCTCAGGGCTCTGGGTTGAGCGGGGCGTGGGGAGGCCGGGCTGGAGGCGGCGGGAGCTGAGCGGTGTCGCTGCCTCCCCAGGGGCCCCTTCGTGAAGCTGCGCGACAAGCAGCGCCACCCTGAGTGCTACGTGTGCAGCGACTGTGGCACCAGCCTCAAGCACAAAGGACACTTCTTCGTGGAAGACCAGATCTACTGTGAGAAGCACGCGCGCGAGCGGGTCGTCCCCCCGGAGGGCTACGAGGTGGTCACCGTCTTCCCCAAGTAATGGCTCCTCCACGGAAAGCATCGGCCCTGCTCCCTTGCCAAAGCCTGTTCGCAACGAGGAATGCTAGGCACGGCTTTGCATTTCCTTGCCCAATTAATGCTCCATCTGTTCACACCTGGTGTCACTAATTTTTCAGTGTTCCTTCATCTGTTCACTTTTTTTTTTTTTTTTTGATACACAGGTTTGTTTGTTCGTTTGTTTTGTTTTCCTCCTTTGCGCAGCCAGTTGTGCAGGACAGTCAGAAGCCAAAGTCTCATTACAGCTGCTCCGGGTCTGTCGTTTGCCTTCCAATTGCGTTCAATAAACAGGGTGAATCCGAATTGAGCCGTGTCTGCTCCTGTGTGCATGCCAAGGTCCGGGGGCAGCCGAGCAGTGCCCAGCCCAGGGCAAACCAGCAGCCTAATAAGCCTGGGGACTCGGGGGGGGGGGGGGGGGTCACCCTGCTTTCTGTGGGTCCCTGCCGGCAATAGCTATGGGAAGGGTCGTTTCCTCACCCTCCTAACAAAATCTCCATCTAACATCAGCAGTACCGCACAGTTGCCAGTCCTTTAGTGCCTGCTGCCTTGCTGAAGATATTCGCATCTGAGGTAAGGCTGAAATATCACAAGCCTCCAGCTGTGCAGCTTTTTGGAGGGCTGGAAAGGGGGTATAATTTGCAAACCTGACTAAATTTAGCTCGTCTCCTTCTATGGGCAGCAGCGAGCGACAGACGGCCGGACGAGCTCCACCAGCACCCGCTCCTGCCTCATCCCCAGGGAGCTGCCAGCCCGAGGGGATGGGGCACAGCGGGAATGCCCTGCAGCACAGCACAGACAGGATGCTCACACCACCAGCTCTACAGGGCAGCTCTTGGTTGTGATATTTTTTTTTAAGGTGAATGTTCTCCCCTCCGCAGCGCAGGTGCGGCTGGACAGGAGCGCAGCAGAGCAGTGCTGCAGGTGCCCAGCTCAGCTTCCCTGCGCACGGCATTCGCCAGGAAAGGCTGGGTGACTTTCCTGGTTTAGCAGGAAGCTTTGTAGCGCAGAGGGCAGCGCTGGCGCCGGGCAGGGCTGTGGGAGCGGGCTGGCCATAGCCAGTGCTCATCCTCTGCTGCAGTTGGTTGGAAAAAAAAAAAGGAAGGAATGGGATTTTATGATGCAGGAGAAAATAGTTGGCAGCTGTGTTCACTGCAGTCTGACTTTCCAAATTCCTCCCATCTTTATCTGGCGCTTGCCCACAGCAAGAGCAGCATGGGGAAAGTGGGGTCAGGCCTCTGACACTGGAGAGCCACCTACTCAAGAAGTTCGAAATCATATAAGAAATAAGCAAAAGGTTACTAAGGAGCAGTGTCTGGCAGTTTGTAACTGAGGTAGCACGCTCCCAGGAAGGGAGGGGCTCACAGAAGCATCATGCCTTTTTAAAGCAAAGAAATTGGGTTGTGGGCTCCCTCTTCTAACCTGGTTACACAGATAAAAATGCCCAATTGCTGCCTCTGACCCTATCGTGCTGCCCTGTAAGGATCCCCTGCACCAAGGTGATAAAGAAAGCAGCTAGGAAAGGATTGAAAAGCAGCAAATGGTATAATCGAGAAACCCCCTCATTTTCTTGACCTTATGCTCTCTACATGCACAGGGGAAAAAAAAAAATGTCATTTGCTTGACCTGTGCCCCTGTGCCTGTAAGTTTTTAATTTACTAATGGTTTCCCAGGGACCTCAGAGGGCTGTCGGGGCACAGTCTTGATGGCTCATACATCATCTTCTCTGGGCAGGTGAGTAAAAAGACCCAGATGACAACATGTGTGTGACTTATTCAAGTGCTGGTGACATGCCACGTGAGATTAAATTTATCCTCCATAACTACATTATTGTGTCATCACCTGGAAAAAAACACACATTCCTTCTCCTAAAAACCTCTTCCTGGCAAATAATGAGTTACTCCCTAGTTAAAATAATAAGTTAAAAAAAGCTACAAGTAGATGTGCAAGTAGAGACCTAGGAGCAAACTGATGCCTCATCTTTCTGAAGCTGCATTTGGTGTCAACAACTCAAACATTTCTTTTTCCTCTGGACGAGAAGGAAGATAGTTGCACATACTTGGGCATGTATTGGGTACAACATGCGAGAGAACAGCACTGTTCCCAAGTTACCAGAACAATCATGTTTCAAGAACTTGGCTTCTAAGAGCAGACAGAAATAATTTTCCCCCTGATGAGCAAGCAGGGGGCACATTATTTCCTTTAAAACAACTATAAACACTTAGGTCCTTGTTTCCCCCTAAAGCCCTATCCTTTCCTTCCAATACCCTTGCTCTGTTTAAATGAGGATCTTCCCCATCTACAAAAAGGTAAGACAATTTTCAAAGCCCAGCCTTTGGCCACAGGCATTAACTGTGCAAGACCGGACTGCTCCAAAGTGTAACAGGGACATCCTTCACAGCAAGTGCACACAGTGCTCTTGAGGTAGCAGCACTTGCTCAGTTCTATTTTCTACCATGCTGCCCTGAGGTGGCATTCATAGAGTTGTGCAGGTTGAGAAATTGAGTCTTTGGGGAGAGAAAAAAAAAATCAGGTAAGGCTGCTCAGCTGCCTGTCAGTTACTGCACTCGTACCGTTATACTGCAGTGATTCCACTTACATACTCTTCACTGTAGAACTCTCATTTGTTCTTAAATCTCATGAGGAGGTGGTGGTTAGACACAATAGAACAGATAAATGAGAAAAGTATAATGACTGAACAGGTAAGTAGGAAATGAAAACAGCAAGTTGGACTTTGCAATAGTTAGGTTAATATGCAACTGAAGAACAAAAAAGTTGGAAACTTGTATCTTTGGAAATTAGAAACAAGATAGGGCCTTCAATGGGCAAAGGGCAAAGCCAGCCTGTTCATTACTTCGCAACAAGGATAAACAAATACCTGTTACTAACACAAGCGTTTTCAACTCAGGCCAACAGATTATACTTTGTGGAGAGGAAGAATTTTATCCTTGTGAGAAAAAAAATCCAGAAAGAGCACGGTCCTGTGCTCACCAAATCTGGGTTTACATGGAGGTACTCCTCCACAGGCCAAGCAACTTAGGAACCCATTTGTGAAGGTGTGATGACTTAGGCAGGCTTTTATTCCACATTACCCACACATTGGCACAACCAGCATGGCCACATGTGTGACAGCTCCAGCTGGAATTCCAAACAGGGGCCTCTGATTAAGCCTCTGATCTGACTTCCATGACATTTCACAAACTGGAATCCAGAGCGTGGAAGCTAAACGATGCCTCAGCTGGCCCTTACCTGCCTTACTACCCAGTTCCTTGGAGGAATAGTGAAGACTTCCTCTCCTCCATCTCTACCTTGCTCAAGTATAAATCCAACCTTCCTGCTGATTTGGCCTTTGCATCCTTAGACATCTCTTCTGCTCCACTGCTGCACTCAGAAATGTGTCTTGCACATGTTCAGACCTCCACCTGGCCCTTGAGTGCCCTCAGCCCCCTCCACATGCTTTCAACAGAGAGCCCAAGTTATCTGCCAACTGGCACCATGGTGTGGCAGCCACCAGGCCAGAACAGAACTGTAGCCTTTGCAAGCGCAGACGTTAGCTCATCTCCTCCTTGCAGCTGCCTGTTTTGTCAAATGTGTTTGTCATGGGTTAACATGTTATTTAGGAAGCTATGGTAAAATAATGACCAACCCTCAACGTTAGGGTAAGCAAGACATTTATTTATCAAAATAATTTGCAGAAGTTAAAACAGAAGTTACACAAGTGGCTATAACAAAGGCACATGTTCGTTCCCTTCCCAAAGAAACCATAATTGACATCTTAAAAAAAAAAAATAAAAAAAAGGTATTTTAGGGCTTCCACAGGAAGATTTTAAACAATTTTGGCAGTTTCTACCATTGATCACAAAAAAAAAAATAGCTGAAAATGTGAAATGCTTGTTTCCTTAATTCTTTATCAGAAGCTAAAGCTACAAACATGAAATTTTCATGCAAGTTACATTGTAGAACGTAGTAAAATTCACTCAAAGAACATGAAGGACTTGAACAAGGACTTGAAAGTCAGTATAAAGGATGGGTATGTATAAATGGTATCTTTCTAAGAACTGGTGTCAGACATACCCTTGTCCTGTAAGGCTGCAGGCTATTTGCACATTAAAATACACATTCTGCATTGGAACCTGACGATTCTTCTAGGACCTTGAAGACACCCATTTTTTCCTTTTTAACTGTTTCGGAAGCTTTCATTTGATCTAGGATAAAAAAAAAAGATGAATAGTAATAGAAAATCATCTGCAATCTTCTATTCAAGTATGACAATGCAGAGAGAAAAAAATTATCTGTCAGGGAGAAGCAACACTTTTTTGTTTTAACTGGATTTGAAAGGCAAGTTCCTTGTTTCATGACGCTTATCTATAAACAGTTGTCAACTAGAAGATTGTACTTGGAGGTTATTTCTCAGCCCCTTAAACAAACAAGCACCACAGCCAACATCTCTGACTAGATCTGAATGAAGATAAGTGGCTTTAAGTATCCATTCTGTCTTTCTCAAGAAGGAAGAAAAAAAAAATCACCCACAAAAAAGGGGAAAAAATAGGAAATAAAGGCAAAAAAGGGTAAACCTAGAGATGGAAGTCATTGGAGAAAAAAAAAAAAAAAAAAAAAAAAACACACACACACACACACACACACACACACACAGAAAGCTATAGCCCTGCTAGCTATGTTCTTTTGAAAAATTAGCAGGTCTGCATCTTGTTTTCAAGCTTTTGCAGTCACTATCTTGCCATCCCAGTGAATATTAAAACAAACAAAGAAAAAAAGTATTGGGTTTCTGTCAAACTTATTTATGGTTTACAGGGACAGGAGGCGGTATTTCAATTTCTAAAGCATTCACTGCAGCTAGTTATAGTAAAGTCAGGACGCAATGCTAGACTAGTATCTTTTACAACAGTTTTAATACACTGATTCTTGTTATAAAGAAAATATGAATAAACAACCATTATAAAATGTGCTACACACACACTAATACAATAATGGTGTGGCAGTTTTCTCCACATAAAGACTCTAATGACTCTAAAGGTTCTAGTAAAGTACATTTGATATAAAATATGATTTAAGTATCAAAGAGAAAAAAAAGGATGAAAATTGTAACTTACCAATAAGATCACTTCTATCCAAGAGCAACTCTAGATCTTTATCACTGATAACTTTTTCTTTAGATCCTTTAACCTCTCTGTTGAAGAAGAAATAATCTCTTAATACAGATAAGAGCCTGTTACAGTAATATTGCACAGAAGTTTTCTGCACAGCAGAATCTCTAGGACATTCTTTCCACTATTAAGACCCACATACCACTTTGCTAGACAACAAAGCCATCTCTTAATAGTTATTTGCAAGCTGCAAGTTATAAATCTGTGGTTTAAGAAAAATGAAAATCTGCATACCTCTCATAGTCTCTGGATTTCAGTAATTCTAATAATTCCTGAGAGTCCAAGCAGCTCTTTGATTGTGCCAGACCAGATTTACCACCTTTAAACTGATCTGTGTGGGGAGAAGGGGGAAAAAAAAAGTATACAGAGGCAGAAATATTAATAAATTCTCTGTAACACCACTACAATGCTGGATGCACAGAGAGAAATTATCTATTCTTGCACATCCAGACTAACTCCTTTAACTAGTGTAACATTTCACTCTTTCAGATCTCAGCTAAACACAACTTAAGTTTTTAGGCTAAATGGTTAAAAAGGTGCATGAAGAGTTTACATGCAGGCCTTCCACTTTCCTAGCTGTTGTATGCAGAGGAGCTGATCGAAACACCACTTCAACATGCAGGCACGTGCACACACAGAGCAGAAAAGCCATTAGTTCTACTTACAGTAAAAATATTGCAAATAAAGTTAGATGGTGGATGTTGGAGATTGCTCCTTTTATAATGTAGGCTGGTTGAAACAAAGTAAGCAGCATTAACCATTAGAGGATAGGAAATATGGGAAAAACACATTGTTGCTTTGTAGAACATACCTCAATTTAATAGTTTAGGCAGACATGAACACACCCAACATGGGCCGGTTTCTTTAAGAAATCATACCAGCATCTATCTACACACAAACATGGATGTCTGCCCAAATATCCAAGAACTAATACAAGATTATTACCTAAAGATGAAGAGGAACAAAGCCAAGCTCTGCCATGCATGTTCCAAGGTGACAGGCAAGTCTTAAGAGTGTCCTCTGCTCAGACACTTCTCTTTTTATCAACACATTAAGTGTGTTAATTTTATTAGTGAGTTTTCATCATGTCCTTTCCTCACAAATTTCAGTTCCCAAGTATTTCTACTGTACTCGCCCTGTATAGTCAGACAACACTGGAAGGCCTGATTCAGGCACATGGGCTTTGATACATCTCTTCCTCATACACTCCAAATTTTTGGTCCTTTCAGTTATTCAGGATTACACAAACCGCTACACCAACTTCACAGAGAGTTACACAATGGACTAAGGGCTCTTGGAGGGAACCTCCACTTAGGCTGCAGGAGCTCTTAATATTCAACTTATAGCAAAACTGTAGGCATGACCCTTGCCACTTCACTTTCTTTCTGTATACTGACTAGTTCTAGTTCCCATTATGTCATTTATTGTTTGAGTCCATTCTGTTTTTTGTGCTGATCTTTCCACTTCAGTTTTATCTTCAAATTAGCTCTTAAGCAAATTCATAGAAATTCATGCGCCTTCTACTTAAAATGGTAATTAAAGCCTCAGGGAAAAGAAACAAACAAAAAACCCACACACGTTAATTTATAGGAAGTCACACCAAGATAGCAGTGTTAAACATACTACAAAGAAAAGGCTAAAACTAGGATAAAGGAAGAAAAGATCAGCCAACCTAATTCAAAAAACAGAGGCAATCCACAGTTCAAACTCATGAAATTGTGCGCTATCCATAAGCCAGAGTAACATTTTATGTGCCCTCAAAATGCATACATTATTTATATATATATATATATATACACACACATATTTAATATGGGTATATTAAGGGAAGTTCCTATATACCTTAACATTTAATATAATGATAACTACTGTCAGAGACCTGTATGAAATTTCTAGGATTACTATATTTAAATGAGTTTAGCACTTGGTAATGCTATAGCAAACTAGTGTTTGAATACAGCAAACAGAACAAGGTATTGGAAGCAGAGACCTTCCTACAGCACCCAACAATAGAATTTTATCTAAAACAAGCAGCTTCGACACCATTGTTTTCTTAAGACTTTAAGCGTGCCCAGCTAGATAATCAATAATGCAACAAGAGCCACCATTGTGCTGCATGCAAAATAAAAAGACTATTGTTCAATTCACTGCTGGTTAGTCAATGGCCCAAAAAGGACTTTTTAAAAAAAAAAAAAAAAAAAAAAACAAAAACATGGTTATCGCTGTATGCAAACTCAGAACAGATGGAGGCAAAATTTTTGCGCCGCAAAAGTTCACGTAGCAGTTCCACAACTCTAGGGTTTGCCATCTGGACCAAGTTAAGTAGAAAGCTCCAGAAAGCAACCTTCAATAGTCTCTACTTGTTTTACCAATGTTAGTAAGCATATGCTCTCTACTAGCACAAGTTTACCAGTATAACTGGAAAGCCTATCTTGAAGCTTTGTATCATGAAACACAGCTCTACTGGCTAAGCATATGGCTTCAAATAAAGAATTGTGACAAAATGTTACTGCTAGCAGTTTAGTATATCCACCTTATCTTCTGCTTCATTCAATTTGATTAAAAATAATAAGAAAAATAAAAGAATAATCAAGTTAGACTTGTCATCTACCTCCATCCTAGACATTTTCCTTCTCTGAAGTCTAAAAATATTTGGGTTGAACAAATTGTCACTTTGCCATCAAACCACTTAAAAGCCCAGAACTTTGTCCTCTGACAGCCTGGCTTCATTTCTCCCACCTCCCTCACTCCAGGTGGGCTCATTGGGCTATCATCCCTTTTTTCTGCCTACAAATAAGACATGCTAATTCCCAAGGTACTATAAGCCCTTCTCTCCTTCATTTCCTGAAGGATGATCTGTAACATGTTGAAGAATGCAAGTAAGGAAGTGATACTATATAGCTGCTTGTTGGAGAGATGAAGCTATTAGTATTTAAGAAGAAACATTAAATAGTCTCAAACAGAATTCTCTCTTGAGATTTAAAGTAGATTTTTTTTAAAAAAAAAAACAGGAAGTTATAAAGAGAAAAATACTAACTTTTGTGTATAATCAGCTTCTCCAGTTTTCTCTTGGCAGCAGCTCTCTCCACAATCTTCTGGTCAATAGTATTTGCTGTCACAAGACGATATACAACTACTGGCTTTGTCTGGCCAATTCTGTGACATCTGTCTTGGGCCTGCAAGTCTGACTGGGGGTTCTGAGTAGATTAAAAAGAGTTAATAATGCAGCTAACCTGGTTTCTTTAAGAATTGTACGACACGGACCATTTTTAATCAGTGAACTCTTGAAGGGTCGGACAGAACGGAAGGGAACAGCAGGGAAGCTATGGTACAACTCGGCTCCACGGCTCCTTGCATTTAGACTAGCCCATGCTGAGCTCTGCTGCTGTAGCTACACAGATGGGGTAACCCAACTAGCTTGGCTGCTTAGGCACTATATGAGGCAGATAAACATCTTCTGCATTACGAATTTGTCTGAGGTTGTTAGCTTCTTTTTGTAGGAGAATGGGAAATAGATGATGGTTTTTTTCAAGGGCCCTTCTTAAAGTTCCTTTAGCTTCCTTGAAAGGAAATAGAGTTGTGCAATCAGCAGAGCTATCTACGACAAGAAAGTGAAAAAGCGTATGTCTACTGACATACCTCTTTCCCATCTGTCACCACACTTGCAAGAGCAGCGGGATCTTAGCTAGCTAAAACCTGGATGGCAACTCATAGGAAGAGACTTGAAGGCCTGGTGCTAACAACCCTGCTGTTGAACTGGGGGAAGTTGCAGACTACCAGCAGCTTTCAAACTTCTGGAGATGCATTTCTTTTTTTTTTTTTTTTCCCCTCATTTTAAGAAGTAATAGAAAAAAACCCTCCTGCTTTTGGTATAATTCAGAAGACAATTAAGTTGGCCCTGCAAAGCAGCTTTAGCTTTGTTTTCAACAAGCTAGGACATTTTCACCCTGGACTGCAGAGATAACTTTTCATTGTAGTAAATTACAGAAGTGCTCTATACTATAATGAGTTACTCGATGATGACAATCAAAACCAGCAAAAGAGAAAGTATTTCATGACGAGCATCATGAGGTAAACACCATCAACATACCCAGTCACTGTCGTAGATGATGACTGTATCTGCTGCAGTTAGGTTAATGCCCAAGCCTCCAGCTCTTGTACTCACTAAGAATAGGAAGACTTCAGGATCAGTATTAAACTGATGCATCTGGAAGAAAATTTATTTATTACAAAACAGCAGGCAGAACAAACAGAAGATAGCAAATGTTTTATTTAAATAAGAATAAAAACCTTAATTTAAAAATGTAAAAAGAACAAGAAATATACAGAGCAAAATATACAGTCAGAGGTCAAATTAAAGAAACATTGTATTCATTTAGGACAGAACAAGACCATAAAGTGAGGCAGTTGTATTTTATTATCTGATGTTTACAGTCAATGAATTGTCCAGAGAGAAGACTATTAAATGACATGTGGTCCAAATCACATGCATCTCCATAAAGTCTACCATCCAATTACATTTTCTTCTCCTGGAGCACATTCCAAGCTGGCAGAGCCTAAACACATACCCACATCTCAACAAAGCAGTAAACTGCCAAAAAAAAAAAAAAAAAAAAAAAAGCAGCCAACTTGACTATTACTTCCAGCTACACTGCATACCTCTTCCTCTTACTTGAAAACCTGTGAAACTCTGGCTTCCTGCTCACCATCTAAGCCTATTTTTACTGTAAGATGCTCTCAACTGCCAGCACAGTTCCTATACCTGGTCTACAATATCAATTAAGTCCTAGCTTGCTTTGACTACCATTCTGCTGTCAGAAAATTGGAATACTACAGTTATTTTTAGAATTTTAACCCCAGCAGTAAGAGAAACCATGACCACTCTGCCAGCCTGACATAGCTACCCAAGTGCCCTACAAAAATCTGCAAACCTCAGCTTCTCTGGGCTTTCCTGGACACCAGCAGCATCTCCACCACTGACAGAAGGTCATAAAGGTGGGAAGAGCCTTGTGACCTAGTGACCTGGAAGTTCTCTCAGCCAGCACTCATGCCATGCAGTAGTAGGTACAGAAGTCAGGGACAGAGGAAAATATTGGGCAGCTAGTGCTACACCCTTGAAGGTTTGCTGCATTTATCCCTTGTTCACATAGTTTGCTGGAGATTCACTTCAGTTATTGTGCAGTGGGTTTGGATTCTTTTTTGTAATAAAGATATTAACACTGTTAGGGCCTGAACATTCTGACTATATTCTTTATTATTTCTTTATATAGATGAACATTTATTAAAATGCTAGCATTCTTCTGAGCTACTCATTCACTCATTCAACATGAAAACTGCAGCTATGCCAAAATTGTTTTAACTATGTACTTAAAAAAAAAAAGGCCAAAATATGTTTAATATGGATACTTTGATGAATGGACAAAGGAAGCCCTAGCTTACCTGCTTCCTCATAAAAGATAATATGTACAATTTGTAAACAAAGAACAAATCAAAGCCATGCCTCACCATCTACTAGACAGGCAGGTTTGCATGCAAGTGCTCGCTACTGTTTTACATCTGGCATAGTCTTGGACACATTGCACATTTTCCATTTCTCATTTATCCCTTGGGCCGGCTGTGCTTCCTAAGAATCTTTCTAGCTGTGTGCATGACGAACCTGCCTGCATTCAGGTTTCATTCTCTGTCTAAATAATCTCCTCTAGCTTCAAAGCACTTGATAGGCTGCAAAAGCTGACACCCAAGCGAGCTGAAGAACAGCACTGCCTTATTCCTCCAAAGTTCCTCCTTCCTTTGCTGGACACAGATGCTTGCTTCAGACTAACAGAAATGCAAGAACAAAGGCCTACACAAGACCAAACCCATGTGCTCTCTTAGACTAAAATTACAGATACTGGTATACTACTACCATACTACTACTACACTAGATAGAATAGACTTCCTAGAAAATAGTCTATCTGGAATTAAATGGGCAGTATGCTACTACAGGTGCACCATCATATCCTGGATTCTGGAAACAATATGGGCAGGAGAAAAACTGGGATTAGCATCTGTTACAATCTGGATATATTATGCATGTCACATCTGGGCCACAGAGCACGTGAGTAGTCATCAATCTAGGCAGACTGCAAGATATTGGTTAATCACACACTTCACCACTTTAGGATTTTTGAGCAGTAGCTATTAAAGCAGCAACAAGGACATCAGTTCACATGCATGGCTTTTGCACATTCAAGACTAAATGCTGTGCAGAACTGTACCCAATGTCACAGGAACTGGCAGAAATTTTCCTGAACAGACTCAAAGGGTATGGGCATCCACTTACATTTTCTTCTCTCTCCGAATAGGACATAGAGCCATCTAATCGACTAAATTTGAAGTCTCGCAGATAGCAGTAATCCATCAAAATGTCCAACATCATTGTCATTTGTGAGAATACCAAGACCTACAGAACCAGGAAAATTCCTTAGCATCTTTGTTTTTGTTGTAAGGAGACAGTTATGCTAGAAAAAACACCAAACAAAAAACCCTATTACCCTTACAAATTTACCTTATGACCTCTCTTTTTCAGCTCTGGAAGCATCCGGTCCAAGAGTAGAAACTTGCCTGAATTCTTTACTAGATCTTCATCCACCTTAGGAAAATGTGGCAGGGGAAAAGAAGGCAAGTCGCATATTTGAAGGAAGGATTCAGAGATTTTTAATCATTTAAAAGCAACAACAAAAGGTGGCAATGTACCATTTTTAAAAGCTGGAGACAACACTTGTTTTAACAAAATATACTGACACAGTTTAATCAAGATTAGGTTTAAACAAACCAATCATTTTATATACCCAAGTGTTTTAAAAAATAAATTAGTTTTAATGACATTTCTGAAAGGAGAAGCCTGAGGATTTTTAATTTTTCAGTAATAGAACAGCATAGCTGTTTCCTTCCCAGCTTTCAGCAATGGTAACTAGTGTGCAAGGTTTCCATCTACTGGGAAAAAATAGTGCTTGCTGAACAAGATATTCAAGGGGCAAAAATTGATAAAGCAAATTCTTAATATTCTCTTAGACGCCTCTCTTGTTTAAGACAATTTTTACAACTAATCTGCCCACACATACACCTGCTTAAAGTTTCAAATAAAGATTTCATTGCACTGCTGGAATTCAACTGGGAGGACTTTCCTTAATACATTGACAAGGCAATCCTTCACTGTTGTCAATTTGGCCTATTGCTTCTAATGTCTAGGCTAATTCTCCTGGTAATGCTTTACAAATACATACCTTGAACTGCTGTGTAGCAGGGTCCAGTGGGTATTCAATAAGATAGGGGTGATTACAGCATTTTCTCAGTAGCATCATAATATTCTGCAGTTTAAGGTTCACCTCTGAATCCAAGGGAATGCTCACTTCTACCACTGGCCTTGAAAAGACATGTCATATTATTATAGAAAGGTGGCACTTTTTATGTTACAGATACTGCAAAAGGAAAATAAAAGTCAAGCAACAAATTCACATGGAGTGCCAAATTTCCTCAAAATCCTTCACAGTTAGCAGGGTTGTTACTAGTCCAACAAGAAGATTTTTTTCCACCATCAGTTTAAGATAGGAAAGGGTATCAAATAGCAAGCAGAAGTCAAAAAACAAATATAAAGCAACAAAAACAACTTGTGCAAGTCACCTACAAGAAAAGGGGATAAAAGCAAGTCCCTCTACCAACAAATGGTCAGAGTTCCTGCAGAACAACTCATACACCATTCAAAAAAATCAACGCCCTACCCGATTCTGCAGACAGACCTATGTTATGCAGGCACCTATGTTGCAATTAAATACAGCCATCACTGTCATCTGACTCAGTCCCCAGTCTAGGGCAGTCTTAAAAGCAGCCGGTATCAAGTTTGCTCTCTAACAGTTCTGGTTTCAGGGCCTAATGCTATCATTAAAAACAATCAAAGGTCCCTACTAAATAATTGCATATTAGTAAATAATCAAAAATTATTTTCTCTTATCACAACCAAACTTCATACAATTCAGGAACAAACATTTCCTTTAGTTCCGATCCTCATCATTAACTACACATCCAGCAGCTAGTGCAGTGGTCCGGGCCTTCCAGGCCCCAAACCAACCTTTACTCTATCAGTAACCAGAAATTATGCTGCAGCTACTAGGAGGAGATTCAACACGGCGAAAGCTCTTCAGCTCTAGCACAAACTCTTGTTCTTGAAACAGAACTTCTCTAAACTGTGACTTTAATCTAGCAAGGCACCTCCTCATCAAAAACAGCCACACAGTTTTCACTGCTCTCATTTCAGCCACATGTACAGCTTGCAGGATTCTACAGCAAGTGCAGCTCTTCAGCTTTTCCAGATCTAAGCACTCTCTTCAACTTAAGGGATCCATGCACACCATTAAAGTAGCAGAAACATATTTTGTTTCAGTTCTTGTAAAAATCTTGTAAAATCAAGTAGGATAAAAAATTTTCTTCAGCCTTGAAGCTTAAACAGTTTTCCTTACGCCCAAAAGACATCCAAACAATTTAAGAGATGAAAATGGACTACATACAAAACCCTACACGAGCATGACTCTTCAGGTCTTGCAGTCCTCCAAAATCAAGTGCTGATCAAAAGCTGAGCTTTTTTTGGTCCACTTGCTGCTGAGCAAGTGGACCAAAACCTGTCACCAAACCAACAATAACCTTGCTAAACATTTGGGTTCCAGGACTCACCTTAAGCCTCTTCATCCCTTCAAAATTCAGCAAGGAAACTACTTCTGCCTCTCCTCCAGACTGGAGATCAAACTTTTCTTCAAGTATTCCAGAGATACCCACCCCAAACTTAAGAGCTAACTGTAATTAGCACACCAGCATTACCCCTTGTCTTGTCTTTTGAGTCACTAAAAGACACAGCCAACTGTTAAGAGACAAACAGTTTACCTGAACCTTGCCATATGCAGCAACAACTTAAGCTCTTCAGCTTTCTGTCCTCACTGCTAACCCTATCCCAGGGCCTTAAGATATTACCAAGAACTTCAATCACCAAAGAACTAAGATGAAGCAGTTCTTCCCCTTCAAAGGCCTAGGAAGTCTGTAGCTCCATCATTGTTAATGAGGTAGTGAGTTATGGTGCAAGACAGTCATTGCAATCACAAAATAGCAAATCTTAGGTAAAACCAAAAAAGCAAAGCATCAAGCCACAAGAATAGTGCACTATAAAACACCTGCCATTCCTGATAATTTCTGATAAGCAAAGTTTCAGGGTAAGTTAAAATAAAAGGAATATTTTTGATATTGAAATATACATATTTATTTATTTTTAAAGAGCACCTCTCTCTTTCCACTTCCTCTTGCATTTTGCTGATCAGTTTTTCCAAGTCATCGGCTGAATCATTATGTACTTCACAATAATCAACCAGTTTTCGACTGCGGCGTTTTGGTCGACCTGTAGGACTCAATTCAACTACTTCTTCCTGCAGAAAATGATAATGTTACTATCAGCAGCAGATAGTTTCAGATGAAGTGCCTATACTGATCCAAGGATCCTCAATACTGCAAATGTATTGGATATTAGTAAAACCTGGCCCACAACCTAAAGGCTCACAACAGTAGAATCTGAAAGCTTCTGTCTGATTTTTAAGAGCTGCATGAGTACTTTACTAATTAAAATAAAATAAAAATAAAAAAGAGAAACAGCCAGGCTACTGAAAATTGTCTTTTTTCCCCCTCCTAATTTAAGGCTAGCCAAGAAGCTGTTCTCACTTGCATATTACATAGTTCTCAGTGTGCACACTGACGTCACTTACAATAATTACCACTAAAATAATTAACAAAGGATTAAATCCAAAATTTAAGCAAAAAATGACTTTGGTTATACCAGCAATGAAAAAAATGCCTATTATTTTTGCTCACAATTCCTTAACAGCAAGTAATTTTCTAACATTTATCTCAGTAGATACCTCACTATTGCCAAGCAGTTTCCTAATGGTGCGGTTTACAATGGCAGTATAGAACGTTTCTTGCTTCTTTGCCAGGGGTGCATATACCACAACTTCTCGTTTAGGAGGAACCTCAAGAGCAACATCAGATTTCAGTCTTCTCAGTAAGAAAGGTGTCAGAATCTGAAATGTTGAACATATGCTATAATGACTCAAAGCTAATTCCAAAGCAATAAAATGATCTACTGATACAGCGTTATTTTGCCAATTTAAACTAAGGAACTTAATCATCAGTTTCATATTTCATTTTTTAATATGAACTCATATTTGAAAGGTTTTACACAAATATTGGTAACATATATTTTCAAACAATCCATTCCGTGGCTTTTTAAAAAGTATTTTGAAGTCATTAATAAAGGTGCAGCCATTACTACATGTCAGATTTGAATTCATTTCAAATTCATTAAAGTGACCTCATTTTTATGAAATAGTCTCATTTTGTTTGCCACATTTCTTAAACCATGTTGTTGCAAGGTTAGGCCTTGACAAACTCTTCACTGCAAAGAACAAACTTTTGTCAAGTTATGTCTATGAAATACAATTTCTATCTTCCACCACCAACTTAAAGTGGGAAAACAATAACAAACTGCCCCCTCCCCCTCCCCAAGGAAAAGATTTTGCTTTTGAAAATAGGTAAATTATACAACTAGGTTTTCCACAAGGTTTTATTTCCAATGTCTTCAAGTTACCTACTTCCCTTCAAATTTACCCTTCAACAAGATAAATAGACCAATTTAGTCTCTTGGCAAAAGAGGCAAGGAAGTGCAATTAAGTTTGACTAATCTCAGCTCAGTTCTGAGAACAAAACTGAGTCATTGCTGAAGATGTAGGTCCTTTTCAGCATCTACATATGCTGGCAAGACTGAACTAAGCCCCAAGCCTAAAGAAATCCAAAAGTTCTACAATAAAAGCCATAGACCTAAAGTTAGCTCAAAAAAAACCCAAAATTTCAACACAGTTTATAATGCATAATGTTAGAAACAAATCATGAAAAACAATACAAAGAGTAAGGGAAAACCTGATGCAGCATATGCAAGATGTTTTGCTCCCTTTCTTTAGCAATTATATCTTCGGCAGTTTCTGTAATGCTGGTAATATCAAACCAGGATTCAAAACTATAAAAACAGAATAAGAAAGAAAAAAAAGGAATAGCTTACTTTATGGCTATTATTCTTTGCAACTTAAGTATCCTATCCTACTCTTATCCTGCGATAAAAAAACAAAAATAAACAAAAACCCCACACCCTTTCTCTACGCATAAGATGTTTCTGAAATACATCTGTCTATGCAGAGGTTAAAGTTTTAAACTGATCAAGAAAGTTACAGGTATTAAGGGAAATATTGATTAGGCTCTATTGTGTTCATTATAACCTATATTGTTTTTCAAACATAGACTAAATTCAAAACCTTTTTGATCCTTTTCTTTCACCTGAGCTTTATCTACTGCTTCAGAAAAGCACAGGTCTCCCACGAGACCTGTCCATTAGTCTCATACAGATGTGCCTAATACATTACAGAATCTCAGACATGATTAGATTGCTACATCCTCAGTGCTTGGGGTTAGCTTGGATTTAAGTTTCCACAACCCAAGCATGAGCTGACACTTCCTTTCTGAAGCACTTACAGGTGCAAAGAGGGGAAAACAAAATGCCTCTACAGCACACAAGAAAGTCCCAATGAGTTATAGTCATACTATAAACAATTCTTAAAGTGTTCATACAAGTTTAACACTTAAAGAATCACAGCAACGCCCAAAGAGAAAAATGGGAATAGCTTGTGGCTATTGGAACTTACCTTTTCAAATCATCAAACACATCTGGCAACAGGAAGTTAAGCAAGGACCACAGCTCTGCCAAGTTGTTTTGCAGGGGAGTACCAGTCAAAAGGAGTTTATTGTCTGCATTAAATCGTTTTAGTTCTCTGATAAGACGGCAGTTCATATTTTTAATTCTGTGACCCTCATCCACTATCAGATACTTCCAGAAGCAGTGCTGCAAAACACAGGATATTTCAAGAAATCTTATATTTACTGCATCAAAACATGCACCAGATGAGCAGCACAAATGGTTAAGACTGTATGACGATTTTCATCAGAAAGATGCTATTTAGTGTTGTTTCTCTTTCCCAGACTAGAATAGATTAATCCAAGTTAAAACCTCACATTTCCTTGGTGGCGAATGCATTTAAGAAGTTGAGGTGATTACGGTGCTGTTGCTTTGCTGTACAAGTAAAAATGCATTTTATGAAGTAGAGACACGGGTTTTGCATAAAAATTAGAATGTGAATATTCAGTTAGTGTCTTCAATGCAAACATGCCCAAAAACTAAATTAACGTTGCACAGACCTTTCATGACAATTAACACATTCCAGGATTTCCCTGAATGCACTTTTCCTTAATACTGTTTTAAGGTTATTTTGCAGCTTACACTCTATAAAACACTCTATAAAAATACTCAGAAGTATGGATTCGAAACTTATACCAAAATGTAAACAAGAAAAGGCACTGCATCAGCAATTCTGCTTCTTTGGTAGTCAGTAAATGCTGTACAAAAATATCTCTCCTGAAACAATCACTACAATGTTAATCAGGATATTTATTCACTCAATATAACTTCTACACTACAAAAAGACAGACATGGAGAAAAAAAAAGGAATTATACAAGCAAAGAGGTTTTGTTCTACCTATTAGGAAGTAGTGAAAAGAAAATGTGTTGTAATTATTTGTTTACTTCACTTTGAGCATGAATTGTTCTATTTTAAGAGCTTCTTAAGCATAAAAATCCAGAGCTACTGCTAGCTAGGAAACAGCAAAGTGGATGCCAACATAAGTCCTGCAATATCACATTGGATAAGTAGCAAGCAGTTTTTTACTACATTCGAAAGCATTGCTATTAACAGTGATGAGGCGTTCCAACTGTCACAGGATTTTCAGGAGAACTTAGGTACCTGTAGGGCATTTCTGTCTCGCATGGCTATTTCAAATGAGGTAATGACGACAGGATGAATTTGCAGTGATCCTTGACGCCCATGGATTTTACGAACCAGTTTACGACGTTCCTGTTGAGCTCCATGATACAGCATTATTGGAATCTAAGAGAAAAGAGATTTAGAAGTCAGGTCAGTTAAGCTCACGCTAAACTGTAAAACTAAATGGATAACAGAAGAGCTGATTTATTTACAGGAAGACTGTAAATATACAGTGATAGTTGTATAACTAGACATAGTTTACAGTAATGACATGAACAGTCACAATTAAACTGATGTTCGACATTGGAAAAAAAAAAAACAAGGCAGAGAATTACAGTAAAAATTAAATATTTTGTGCTTTTAGAAAATGAAGGAAAGAAAATTCTTTTTTTTTTTTCTTTTACCTCTGGAGTAAATCTCTTGAATTCAGACATCCAGTTTGGAAGAGTAGACAGGGGACCACATACTAAGAATGGACCTGGGACTCCTCGCTCCACCATCAGTGCTATTGTTGCAATGCATTGGATTGTCTTTCCCAGTCCCATTTCATCAGCTAAAATGCCATTGATACCATTTTCCCAGAGCATCTGGACACACAGAAGAGGATAGGTAAATGCAAAATAGCCAAAACACATTAAGAATAAAAGATTCCTATGGCAACTTTCTTTAATGAGGGCATTTTAACTTAAATGAGAAAGATTTCTTCATGGCCAAAGTACATACAAGACACATGTGAGTGTATGTGCTTTTAGCCAGTTAAGTATTAGAGGGAAACATAAGAATAACATAATACCAAAACAGCACATCAACAGCAAGTACAGTTCATACTATCCAAGTTTTAATGCCAGTTCCAAATAATTCCCCTTAACTCCTTCCCAAACCAAATTATTGCATTTGTGATGTTTGAGTTACACCTATTCAAGTAGCTGCTTGGCACAACCACTTTAGTATAGGTAAAAGGTACAATTAATGAGCAGTCCAGCCAGCTGCTCTGGCAAAATATCAACCTACTAACCATAAATAAGGAAATAAGGATCTTACACCCTATGGTCCAGCTACGTAACCAGGTTTGCCCTGCTCCCTCCCCGCCCCACCAAAAAAAATTACTTGAGATGAGCTTAAGCCTGGTAAAAGAGGATACATCCACTTGTAGGAGGGGAGGACTAAAAAATAAATAAATAAAAGGAGAGGGAAACCACGGGATTGGTAGCAGAATGTAAATTAGCTCTGCTTGGATTCTACAGTTAAAAAGGAAAGCGGTTCTAATTTGTCTGGAATGCAAAGACAGGAAGATAGTAATAATACATACATGGGCAGTTTAAAAACAAATTTCTTTGCCTTTTGCTTTCAAATGCTAAACACAAAACATTGATGCCAATAGCCATAGATTCCAAAAGGCAATGAAAACGTTTTATCCATGTCAGACTTGCAAGGTAACAAGTCTTTAAAGACACACAGTGCTAGGTATTCAAATCTTCCAAGGGAGGAAAATAGGAAGACTCAAAATAAGTATGCATAGATCTAACACTATCGAAAAGTTCTGTAAAGGAGGGTTGAGAATACAGTTGAGTTGAACAAGAAAAGAGATGTAGATAGGGAAGATAAAGAAAGCCTTTATAAAACAAAATATCCTCCCCACCCTGTAAATTTGCATCTGCTTCTTGATGACTTTGTTTCATAATACCAAATTCTTATATTAGGAGAAAACATAATGAACTGCCTGTTTTTTCTTCATCTCCTCCGTATTAGCTATGAACAGATTCCTGGTGGTTTCCCCTGTTCATTTCTCTGTCTCCAGACAGTGACTGGAATTAAACACTTAATCCATTGCTCCATACCCTGAGCCACTCCATGCCTTCCACTTGGTACCACCTCATGACGCCTCCAGTAAAAATCTTTGGCTGCTGAAAAGGCACTGGCTGTCCATTAAATTTCCGCACTGGATCGAGGAATTGCTTAGCACTGTGCCGTACAGCTTGACACAATCTATCTTTAATTACACTATTCGAGTCTCCATTTTTTTGCAAGTCTTCTGGACACACGTCGTCAGAAGAGCCTT
The DNA here is from genome assembly GCF_059628265.1 of Tinamus guttatus. Taxonomy (NCBI): domain Eukaryota; kingdom Metazoa; phylum Chordata; class Aves; order Tinamiformes; family Tinamidae; genus Tinamus; species Tinamus guttatus. Next base: position 314,528 of record NW_028288950.1, read on the forward strand.
CATCCTACAGAAGAGAGTTTAGAGAATACATAACAAGTAGCATACACATCAAAGCGCAGCTAACACACTTCTAGAAGGAGCACTACAAGCACATGATGCACTTTTGGCCAAGTTGCAGCAGTTATTTACTGTGCAATGAAGTATGCCAGACCCCGACACAGAGACTTTTTTGAACAACTCTCAACTCAAGAGTAGAATCTCTTTTCAGGAATGATACTGCCATATAGCAAATATCAATGTGCAAATTCTCGATGCTTCATGAGACTTCTAATTTAGGATTTCAGTATGTAGCAGAAAGCTGTTTATTTACAGAAAAAGTTTAAAGATACGCTCTTAAGTATAAAAAGCCTTTTCTTCCTAGGAATTAACACATTCAAGCTGCAATAACGTGCCAACATACCTGATTTTCCACTTTACTTTTTTTTGCCACTGATAAGATTTCCTGAAAACAAAGAGAAAAAAAATACTTATGTGCATTTGAACCTTAAAGGCCATTATAATTTGCATTTCAGGAAAACCATGAGATACTAATTAAAAAATCTGGACATACTACAAGTGACTTTCCATACCACATCATGAATCAGACAAGTGACTATACAAGGCCACAAATCAGCAAACACACTACAAGTAGAAAAAGTATCTTCTGGCGAACTTCAGAACTTCTTTCACTCACACACACACGCAAAAGTGCAGGTCTTGAAAGACTTTTTGTTATGTAGATCTTTGTTGCAAGACATGTCTCTTATAATCACATATAAAATTTTACTGCTCCAAGAAATGCAGATGTGTCAGCAGTGAACCGTCTCACTAGACAAAAATAGTGTTACAAAAAAAAATGGACTAAACAAGTCCATTTACAATTATGGCCTACCTCTTTGGACATAATTTCTGAGATGTTATATGTTCCATCTTCTCTCCCTCGCTTCTTTTTTGCAGCTGTAGGATAATATTTAAGATTATACAGCACATCAAATGTTAAGGAAATTGAAAAGAAGAAGAGTGGCTGCAAATTCCAATACATTACCTGATTTCTCTTCTTTGTTATCAGCTGAATTCTGACCCTAGGAAATACATGGAGGGAAGATGCAGTTACTCCCAGGCTGTTATCTTTGAAAGCTTTTTGAAACATCTCACAATTAAACAGTTTATAAAATCATAGCAGAAATAATTTCTACTTCTGAAGGAAAACAAACAAACAAACAAACAAACCTCACAACAAATGACATTTATTTCATCAAATCAAAATAAGCCAGAAAAGGTCTCCTTAAAGAGACAAACATGCTATGATTTTTTAAGTCCTTCTCATAGTCTTATTATGGTTAACACTAGATACAGTATATAGATAGATTAGAAATTATATAGTTTTTCAACTTACAGCTTGTTTAGTTTACCAGATGATCAAAATCAACATGGTGATTTGTGAGAATTTTATTTAGAAAGAGTTTCGATGAAGTAATCTTACCTTGGCAGATTTTAACAACATCTCTCTCTTTTTTTCTAACTTCTCTTTTCTTTTCTGCTCCTAAAAAACACATTTCTTATCTTTAAGGAACACCCACAAGAGAACTATCTTTTATGGAAATAACAGGTTACATTGTTCAAATAGAGTTGTGCATACTCCACGGACTTTATTTGTTTCTGCAATACCACTAAAAGCCTTCATTCTGACATTGTTAAAAACATAAAGCAAGACCTGGTCAAAGACATTATTATTCCTCTGAATTGCTTGTTAGTGAATACTTCAAACACTTTCAGGGAAAGATACCAATTCAGAAAAGCTCTGGCAAAAAAATATTCCCAGTAACACACTACTGAAGAAGATATTTATTGCAGTTAGGTTTTGCGTGTGTGCAACCCCCACCTAATTTCTACATGTTACTGTTTGTGTTCTGCTTAGAAGAGAAAGCAATATAAACAGCCTATAATGCCTTTAAGAAAGAAATGTTTTAATGTCTTGAGAAATCTTAAGATTTTAATTGCATCCACTTTATTTAGTTGCTGAAAGCAATAATATCTTAGAAAAGAACAACAAAAAGTAGATCCTGGTACTTATCAAAAGGAGCAATAAAAGACAATATTGAAACAGGCACTCTATCAATGTAGCAATCATGAGTCTGAGCTGACATTTAAAGCTAGATTAATGTTTCAGAAAAAAGCCCAGGCAGTCTGCCAGTGTCACTTTCCTGATAATATCACGGACTGAACTGCTTTCTGAGATTCCTCAGTGGCCTCTCAAGCCCCAACTCTTGCAGCTTGCTCAGACTGGGACAGTTGAAGCAAAGATTAAGCTAGGTGTGAACTCAGCAGCTCATGGATAAAAAACAAGAACAAAACAACCCACACACATCAAATCATTTTATGAAAGTTCTTATTTAGGAGCAACATTGCCTCAGATCACAGTAAATTAATAAATTGAGTCCTACGTTATCTTTTTGAAGACAGGCTTCATCCAGCCTTTGGCAATGAGCACAACAGGTTGCACCACTCCTACCTGCTAAATCTTGCCTTCTTCTACTGTCCTTCCAGACTTTAGATTTTCTTCAAATTTTGTGCCTTATTTGAAGCATTTTTCCTCTCTCTTGTAGAGAGAAGAAGAGCTGAAAACCTATTGGTGCCATTTTAATGTTATGATTTTTCCATTAGAAGTCATGCTTATAAAATGTACAGGACAAATTCTGAATATTAGGTAAAACACCACTGCATTCCTGTGCAAGGTCTTCAGTAGATTTTTAATTCATTTCAAACAAGTGGACGGCAAAAAAAAAAAAAAAAAAAAAAAACCACACCCACAAACAGAGGTGACAGAGCTATACTTATCTCAAGAATCCCCACTGCAGACAGAAATCCACCCACCTCCTGTTGCTGCTGTTCCATTTTGGTAAGCAAGAACTTGGAATAGATGTTACTTTTTTCAAGCAAGTGTTGAAGCCTCTTGTAACGCATTTCACTTGACTCCCTGTCCCAAGAAGTGCGGGCCTGGCAAGTAGGAAAAGATATTAAGTATCTATGGATGCTTCAATGTTAATCCTTTTAAAATAAGGATTCTTCTACATTCACAAGCACTTCCCTTCCATATACCAATGATCTGTGGGTATAACAACCCATACATATCTCTGAAGTGCTGAGACAAATGCAACTCTGGATTTGCTTGCACATGTAAATAGCAGCTCTGCTGTTTGACAACTTCTACCGCAGCAGAAGAGATTCAAAGGTTCAAGGTATCTAAACTCATATTTATATATTCAGATTAAAAAGCAATTTCAGTTTGACTAAAGCCTGCTAAATTAAGAAGAAACGTATCTAGCAATTTCAGTACACAGTTTCCCAAGTACTGAAAAATACAAAAGTTTCCGAAATACTACAGAGACACCTCCATCCTTTCATCACAAATTTTTATCATGAGCAAGTCATTCAGACAACTACAAAAGTCAGTAGGACTAATTTACAGTGGTCTACTCAAGTTCCAATATGAAAACAGAAGTTTCTGCCACTTTAACTTACAAAACATCTGTGCAGGTCCTTAAAATGAATGTTGTTTTATTTTCTACGAGAGTAACATCTGTAGTAGAATTACAGTAAAACTGCAATTTAGGATTTTCAAATTACTCATTAAAACTCAAATCATGACTCCCCCAAAGGTAAAGTAGTATTTAGCCTCTAGCATTGCCTGGTAGATGGAGATATTGAACAAGTGAAAAGGGGTAAATTAGCATCTTCAAGAGAAACCCTAGAAAAGCAAGATGCAGAGATTTACAAGATGCTTATCTGTGCCACTGCCTTCAGAAGAAACACTGGGGGAAGGGCACATTGAAACGGAAAAGACAGAGAATTTTCTCAAACTAAATAGAGGGGAGGGAAATGGAGTATTATCTGAATAATGACATAGAAAAGGGGAAAACTTGTTCCTCTCTCCCAGAAAACACACCTTTATTTTCACAAAATAACTATCAAGGTCATCCTCACCAAATAGCAGGAGCCACCCTAGCTTTTCACACATTCTTTTAGAAGGAAAAATTCTATCCATTATTTGTGGACTAGATTGTGAGGAGTCACAAGGGCGAAATGTATTTGCTTATGCTTTCCTTGTTTCAGTTTTCTTCCTTCTCATGCAAAGTACCTCAACTCAGTAAGACTGATCTTTTCTGGCAAAGCCAAAAGTGAAACTAACTAAAACTAAGCTACTCCATCCAGCTAATTGCTGTTGCACATGTTTTGCTACACTGGAACACAGATTCCTTCCAATGATTAGTCCATCAGAAGAATTTTTCCTGTGATCAAGAAAATTTCAAAAGAAAAATAGGAAAACTCAGATGTAAAGAGTTTTAACTCCTACAATTCCTCCAGAAAAATGGAACATTGTAATGACCACGTTGTTTGTGTTCAGGCTGTAAGACTTCCTTAAGAGAGTTTCCAAAACCTGCTTATTTCCTGCAACATAAGCAGGAGGTAGACAAGCCCAGCACCAGTTCTTGGGATGATTACACACAACTTTGGTGTGGTGGCATTTAAGCAGCTCCTGTTCCCCTCTGCTTAGCTGTGCTTGTGCAGCTGCTGCCAGGGGCAAGCAGGAGTGGGGATAGGGCAGCAGGCAGGGGTAGCAGCACTCTCTCTGCGGAGGCTTTCTGCACCACAGCACTTCCTCGCTTCGGCTTGGCGAGGCTGCAGACACACTGCAAGGAGAGCAGCAGCTAGTGGTAGCAGCTGCTGGAGCCCCCCTCTGCTACCGGTGTGGGGGGAGAGAACTGGGCGCGTTTCCAGCGCGGACAACAAGGTTGCAGAAGCACCACAAAGGGCGCTAGCAGGGTCCTTGATTGTTTGGTTATTTCTTAACCAAATAGGCAGTGAGGAGTGGAAACAACAAGTTAGGGGGACGCACACGAAGCACAACCAACCCAACGCTGGCTTTTTATAGTTCACGTGAAAATTCAAAGTTCGGTGCCATCACCTTCCAGACGCGCTGAGTAGCGGCACCGGGAGCGACCCCCCTTCCCGAGCCCGGCGGTTTCATCCGTTAGGAGCCGTTAGGGGCGGGGCGGACAGAACCGCCCAGCCTGGCGCTCACCCCTCGCACTGCCCCTCACCTTCTCCAGCATCTGGCGCTCCTGCTCGCGCCCCGCCGCCTCCAGCTGCTGTTCCTCGGCCAGCATGGCCGGCGTGATCACCGCCGCCTCCGCCTGCTCGCCCATCTCCGCGCCCGGCGGCTCTGCAACAGACACGACACCGTTGGCGGCAGCCCCGGCGGCGGGGCCCACCCCACCGCCCTGCCGCCGTCCCGGGAGCGCCATCCCCGAGAGGGGCCCGTGCCCGGGCCCGTGCCGCCGCGCGCCGCCCCTCACCGCCGCTGCTGGCCGCGCTCCGCGCCGGCATCCCCGCGAGCTGCCGCGCGCCCGCCCGCCTCGCGAGACCAAAAACCGCGCGCTGCCGCAGCCGCGCGAGAGCCCGCGGCGCTCTCGCGAGAGAGCCCTCCCACCGCCCCAGCCCGGCCCCTGTACGGCCGCCCACGGCGGCCATCTTGGTTGCTGGCAGGCGGTGCCGTGCCGCGCGCCGCCATTTCCCTCGCGGGCCGCCCTCGGGCGCTGGGACTGCTCTGAGCCCTGAGGCAACGAAGCGAGATCGCGCGGCCTGGAGGGCCCTGGCTCTGCCCCGGCCAGCACCCCTTTGCCGACTGCTCTCCAGGGTGTCCCTGCTCCCTGTGGGATGCGGAGCCTTGTGCCACCCCAGCACCTCGGCTGCCCGTGGCGGTTGTGTGTGGGGCTGGAGCACCCTCCCCTGCCTGTGCGCGCCCTCTGGCCAAACCCCGTGCCTCTCCTTGCTGCCTCGAGCTCTCCGAGCCTCCTGCAGCAGCGGTGCCCCGGGCAGGCCCGGTGGCACAGATCTGTGCGTGGGCTTCCCTGGCCCCGTGCCCCTGTCACCGGGAGCAGCACCGGCACTGGGCCTCTGTGCAGAGTGCGAGCAGACCCAGGGCTCATCCATCGTCTGCCTTTGCGCCAGGACCAGAACCTGCGCTCCAACGTGTGCGGCTGGGCCGCAAGAGGGCAGAGGGACACTTGGAAGTGAAGCAAGCGCTAAACCTCCCTCCACGCATGGAAAGGCTTGCTTTCCCAAAACAGCGTACCTGAAAGTAAATATTTCTGGTGTCCAGAAAACAAACACTTTGACTTAATCTAAACAACCCATGCTGTCAAAACACATTTGGGCTCATCTTGTCACCTCACATCTATTAAAAATGCTGTGCTGGTTTTTTGTACCTGGCTGTCAAACACATTGCTATTTTAAACTCTCACTGCACATGTAGGAACCAGAACTCCTGGCTCTGGAAAGAGACCTGGGAAGAGAGGAGGGGGAGAAAAGGAGCAGCAGCAGGACAAGCAAGTCCTGTGGTACGGGAGGCTGAGGGCATTCTTCTCATTCCCAGAGCCTCACAGGCTGATTCTGGATCTTGTAACATGCTTTAAGGAAAAGTGACTCAGTTTGGCAAGACGTAGTTTGGAGCCTAACATGAGGTGGTTGTGCATCTATGTGCATGATGTTCCTGAATAGGAACATTACCAACCTCCTAATATAGATATTTTAATACCTTTGTGGCAACTGAATGCAGCTTTTTCAAGTCTTTCTTCTGTTTCACTCCCTACTGATCTCAAGGCATCACAATAAATAAAGAAGAAAGCCTCTTACTTTGTCAGACATCTTTCATTCTGTAAGATACTAACGTGCTTTCCAAGTGGCACGGAGTAGAGACTACAACTGAAAGCTGCCAACATCTGAGCTAGAATATGATGGTGGCTCCCAGGGCCACTTCTAGGCAGGAAGCAAGGAAAAAGGTGCAACTAGACCTTCAAGGGTGTAGTATAGTTTTTTTTTTCCCCATTAGTCTATAAAAGTGAGCAGAAAAAAAACAACATGGTAATTAGTTAGATACTTCTGGTGTTGTTCAGATGCCCCAATCCCACAGCACTGGCTGCAGTGAAAGAGCTGTTTTAAAGCAGACCTCTCAAAAATGAGCCCCAAGTAAATGCTACAAGATAACCATTTGCGGCTGGAGCCTCTTGCATACCTACCACAGTATGTTTTTTGCATGCCACAGATGGACACTTATAAGGGGAGAATGCAAAAGATTTATGTCCAGTCAGTAGACAAGTGCACTTAGGCTGGCTTAGCGCACGTGAGCAAGGCAGTGTCGACAAATACCCTCCTCCAGAGCCAGCTATCAGTGTGCAATGAGTAAAGGCTGCTTGTCACTGCTCCCTTGCTCCTGAAATTTTAATGATCTAACAAGGGGAATTGGGGAGTGTTGAAACCACACATGGGGCAGATCAATTAGGGAGTAAGAGTAGGGGTATTTCCATCAGCAAAAACATTGCACAGGCAGAGCTATTAGCACCTCCATGAACGTGCCAGGATGCAGAAAGTGGTGTGTCTTCATGGCATAAATCTCCATTCACTGTTTAGTCCAAGCAAGGAAATTGTAATGTGCAGCTTCTGTCCAGAGGCAATTTCTTTTCCCTCTCTAGTCAGTAACTTGTTACTGTGGTGCAGAAAGTCGCTAGCCCGTTACCTTCTGTTGCAGAAGACGAAAGTCCCTCATAACACACCTGCGCATTTAAACAATATAATACAAGCTGCAGAGAAAGATGAACATGGTGACACAGAGAGGGCAGGGGGAAATTAGAGGGAAGGAGAGCAGATAAGAGTTAGGAAAACGAGCACTGTAAACAAAGACAGTTCTGTTCTCGGTTTGGCCAAGTGGCTGCCACGAAGTTGCAGTAAGCCTGAGTTGTCACCTTTGAAATTTACTTGCTGCTGTGGTATGCAACACAGGAACATGCAGCATTTCATCATGCTCCTTGCTCACTGCTTTTCTAACTAATAAAGTCCAAACTGTAAGAGCAGAAAAAGCTTTAAAGTGATTTGGATCTCAGTAGTTAGCCGGTGTTGGCGGTTGCGGGCTAGGGCTGAGGGAGAGCTTCCAAAATGTGCTGTGTATCCGTAACAACGCTAGATGGCTGCACAGCCTCCAAGAAACTGCTTTTGCCTTCGGGGTCCAGTGTGCAGCTTGTAGGCTTCAACTCTGTGCGGTGAGTGGTGCTGACGAGCGAGGCCGGAGCTCACCTGCCCGCTGCTCCGCGAGGGTAAGGACGCTCCAGGGAAAGGCATCGCTGGTGCCCGGGCTGAAACACCCTGCCAAAGAGCAGGAATCTCGTGCTGCGGCAGTGCGCCCTCCCTCCAGAGCTGTGATGGCTCCATCGGCAGGAGCTGAGCCACATGTGCAGCAGCTGTGCACCCACTTCCAACCTGGCATTTTAAGTACTCCGAAATCCCCATAACTGCCTAGAAAATGGTGGGGTGTGGCGAGAGAGGCAGAAACTTCTTTGGCCATCTCCCTTCCATCAGCCATACTTGTTTATTTACAAAGACATCTAGTTACACCGCCCACCATTCTGTATCGCAGTATCCCAGGGCTTCTTAGCGCCCAGTGCTTCAATTTTCCAGCTCCTGCTGAAACACACAGCCCAGACAAGCCAGAGCAGGATAAGGCTGTCAGGGGGAAGGATTGATCACGGGTTGTTATGCTTCAGCAGGTGAGCAGTTCTCTCGAGGGTCAGGAACCTTCCTTAAAAAGCTGCTGTAAAAGTGGGAACAAAATCTTCACATTAGCATGATTATTACAGTGAGCCGTTAGCCTGGTGTTTGAATACAAACCTTTTATTCATGTTGTGCTTATATGATATTGAAGTATTGCTGGTATTTTTTCACTGTGCTTAGGTCTGAATGTTATAGCACTTTCTCTTGTAACTAAGAATACAACAGCTGCTGCTAAGAAATGACAGTTTTATCCACCTTGCCTGCTGATACAAACCTTTCAAGCATAAATTCTGTCAGCAGTGAGTTTCCTGAGTTACATCCAGGTAACTGTGAGAACATCCTTTCCTAGCTTCTCTGACCATAACTGCCTGTGTCTTTGCAGTGAATGCAGTGTACTGCGTTCAGCCAGGCACCAGTCCATGCATGACATTGTGAGAAGCAGAACCACTTGAAAACCTTTTGCTCCAGAGCTGCTATTGCTTGACATGGATACAACCTGGGATCAGAGTTTATGGCTTCATTTCCAGTCATCCAAGGAAGGCAGGGCGGTTCTAAACACCAAAAGGCAGCCAATTCTGGGGATGGAGCCATGGTCCCTAACCAAATCTCTGAAAACCTGAGGAGTGAAGCAGAGAGGGAGCACACAAATCAGGCTGTGCTGCAGCTTGCTACTTGCTCAGCGCTCTTGTCCATGGACCACGAAGTCTGGAGGTCGCTGACTGATCAATGTGCAGCCTGTGATCTGCTAGTGCTGGGACTTCACAGACTGTTTCTAAGGGATCTGCAAAAGCTGAACAAGTGAAGCAACTTCACACTTGGCACACAGCAACCCACAGAAGTGGGGATTCAGAAAGGGTCTTCGTCTACCTTTGAACACATCAACCCTCTGCTACTCCCTTGTAGTCAGAATCAACTCTAACCAGCAATTACTATGTTTTTGAGCTGTCACATGAGGCATTGACCTCTAAGTCATGCTAAAGGAAAACTTTTGTGAAATTCTGCTGGTGGGTAAAGGGGAACACAGATATCTGTAAATTAGATTCTCTAAACATGCAGATCATCTTGTTTTGAAAGCACAGAGAGAATGTGTGTATTTATAGCCATGTATTTACAGCCACCAAGAAGAATCATATTTACAGACATATATTTACTCTCAATTTATGTTGTAAGTGCATTCCAAGATGCACGGTGTCCGTAAAACCATGTCCATAGTAGTAAATCAGGTCCTTCTTCTGTGGCTTTTGATCACTGTGATTTAGCCAGACTGTGGGACAGATGGTTTGCATGAGATAATCAACTTTGTTTTTTTGTAACTCCTCCAGAAATGGATTAACGTACAAGCTTTATCACCAGGAAAAGTTTCTTTGCCTGTTCAATAGTCCTGCCAAACACCTCTGGTGTGTTGGCAACACCAGGAAATGCTGAGACTTCGGGGATCTTTTTTTTTTTTAAAGACCATGGACTTAATCTCAGCAGTATAGACGGCCAAATTACTATCCACATTACTCTCTTGAAGGACCCACATTACAAGCGTGTGGAAAGGGACCTTTTGGTGCCATGGAGAACCTGCCCTAGGCATAGTCAACACTATTTACTGTGCTTCAACTAGGAAATCTACATTGCACTGGTTTACCAGTATCTGTACTTACGAACTATGAACTTAATTTAGATTTTGCAATATAGGCAGGACCCACACAAGTATGCAGACAGTAAGGAAAAGTTACTATCTCATTGCAGATACCATTCCTTCTGATTCCCTCCCCACGCAGGCTTTTTGATGACTCAGGAGGGATTTGCGCCTGCAAATACATCGATCTCCAGCAAGAGCCAGGAATATGCACAGATCCAGAGTCTCCAACCCCTCAAGTCTACCAGGTGCCACAGGCACAGGATCCAGCAGCCACAGTTGGCTCCCTGCAGCTCCTCTCCCCCACCCCTGGGTGGGGTGGAGAACCCAAACCATAATATATGCTTTTAGCACATCATCTGAGAACTGAAACTCCCGTCCCTCACACTACCACAACACAAAGGCACTTTGAATCCTACAAAAAGCATTTTTTTTGCTAACCAAGGGAAAAAAAAAAAGGAAAGAAGGAAAGAAAGAAGGAATGTGATGTAGCTCATCTGTTGGGCTCAAAGGGGAAATGATTAATCACCAGCGAGGGAGGATGAGCATAGAGGGCAAGTCAGCATCTCTAACTATTTTGTTTTTCCTCCCCTCATCCCTTTCCCTTTTGAAAATGAATTTTACCAGAGTGTTTATAGTAGAGTCCCCTCTGCGTGCTTTGGCATCGTGTCTGAAGTCAGCAAGTCCCATCCTCTCTACCAGCATACTGAAAGCACCATGCTAGAACTTTCCTTGAAAACAACCCAAAGAGTTTAGTGGCCATTTGTGAGCCCCTGCAGAGGCTTATTTTCTGCACTTCCAGAGCCTGCTGTTCATGAAAGCTTCTGCTGGGATCCTGATATGCTGCCCAGCCCAAGAATGACTGAGTCAACATAAAGGCACGAGCAGAAGACAAGCCATCATAAGCAGCTTAGTGATGCTCTTCCTTCTTAGCTCCGAAGTCACACAAAGCATTACAACACTATCTGAAGGTGGAAACAACACAGGATAAACTACAGGTTCTGTGCTGATGCCTCCATACTGATTTGGGATTTAAATGTATTATGGAATTTTAATGCACTTGCAGCCATTAAGGTTCAGATAGCAGTCACAGAATAAAAGAGATGTTAATATTTGCAGACCAAATTCCGTCTTCGATCACAGCTTGCCCTATGGTTTCATGTGGATACACTGTTCTTCACTTTGCCTCAAACCCTTGACTGGGAGTGAGGTATTTCCTTTAATGCTGTTCCATCGAGACCTAGAGCTACATAACTTAGAAAACATTCCAAATTCACAGGGAATTGGAAGCAATATTAAGTTGCTTTAATATGAAAGCCCAGCCTTTCCCATTGTCTTTTAGGTGAGAGAAGAAACAGAACTCACCAAGCTTCTCTCAGAAGATTTTGTGTTCAGATCTTGATCTGATTTGGCAGAGATGATTACAAAGTCCGTGGTTTTCATCTCAGAGGAAGGTCTTGAGATAGTTTTGATACAAAGTGCATCTACAACGGCCCCTCTTTCACCTCAGCATTCATCTCAGCTCAGCAGAGCTCTCACAAGGACCTATAGATGCACAAAATTAACACCAACTTGGCAGAAGGGGGCAATGCTGTGTGAAAGGTGCTCCAGTGCAGATCAAGCAAGTTCCCCCTCCATGGGGCAGGCCGTAGCATCCCAGGTGCTGTGCAGAGCAGCACTGGTACTATGGGCCAGCACTGACCTTTCTCCTTTCCTAGAGCACGAAGGGCTGGTGCTAGGGCATCGGTGGAATCACACAAGCACAGAAAAGGGGTCATCACAGACCTCTGCTCATGTGCAAGTGACCCAGGATCAGTAAATCTGTCTTACAGCAAAAAGCCAAAGAAATGTGAGCATCGTGGACTAACATAACTAGGCGCCAGACATAAGAGCTCAGGACATGTTGTACAGACTGTTTGTAAAGACATGCTCCTGGCATTCTGAGTCCATAAATAATGTTTGCTAAGAGGTATTAGGTGCCTTCCCCAAGGGCTGCCAGAAAAAAAAGAAGAAATAAGCAGACCAGAAGGAGCTTAGGCACATTCCAGTTTGGGGAGGAGAAAGGGGTTGCAAAGACATCTCTAGCAGACTTATTACAGTACCTTTATGATATGTTTGCCTTTTCTTAGCCAGAGGGCAGGGGTGTGGGAGACATGATTCTTCTCTCTGACACCAGTAGAGATATAATGCTGTGTCTGTGTAGACAGCGTGCTCATCTGTTTGGGCCACTGCAGCAAAGGTGTCTTGAGCCGGACTGACAGCAGCCAGGGGGGTTCTGGCAACCGCTCTTATTCCAGGGAGGTGACAGTTAAATGAAGCGATCACATCAAACTTGGGAGAAAAGCAGGAGGAATGAGGAAGGTGTTTGGATCTGTATGAACAAATCTTTTCTTGCAGAGCTGACCCAGGGCAGTGTCATGTCTTCAACCAAGACAAAGGCAGTTTGCAGAGCACACCTCGAGTCCACCAATGTCCCTGCTGAGATCCTGCAGAGACCCCAAACGCTCGCAGCTGAAAGAATCTCATGATCTCTTTTTTATCCTCATATGCCCAGCAAGTCCAGCAAAAACTCCTCCTGTGACTTCCCCAAATGCTTTGCCTTAGGCCTAACTTAGTTTCCACTTAGTTCTACATGGGAGACCCCAAATCAAAGTTGGTGGGACTTAATTTCCCTTCAGCTGTTTCCAGAACCCTTCTGGGGATATAGACAACTGCTGGTCTCCATTGCTCCATTGCAGGGTTGCCAGATGTGCCAAGTCCAGAGATAGCACTTACACGGTCGCAAATTACAAAGTGGAATCAGCCTCCTGAAAATTTACCTGCTCTGTGGAAGCTGACCAGCTTTCACTACGGTATTCTGCAGGGCTTAATTATTACGTGCTGTTTTGCCCCATGGGTAGCAATATATCAGTGACAGGGGAAGCAATCCCAACACAATCTGGGATCTTTTGAGATGAAAGGTGATCTATAACTGTCCATTATATTATCCCCAGGAGATGGAGGAGAGAATTGAAAACAGCAAACATTTACTGGAAGAAAAACAAGTCCAACCCTGCATTTAATCAAAACATTTTGTTTTGTTCCATTTGTAATTATTTCCATCCAGTGAACAAATATTTTAGCAATGAAAATGACAGTTCTTTTCCATGGGCAAACAAAATAAGAATTCTCCTACAATGTTACAGTGTTCCTCTACAGTGTTAGTTCCCCTACAATGCCATGGTGAAGGTGATACATTTTTAATGTTGTGTTGAAATTTTCTGAATTTGCAATCCAATAATGCTAAAAACATTGGTTTAGGTTTAAAAATCCACTGTGTTCACTGGAGGAGCTTTTTTTTTTTTTTTTTTTTTTTTTAGGGTGGTAGTGGAGAAACCAAGGATTTGTGGGGAGAAAAGCTGAAGGGACATTTCATTATCCAGAAAAATGGAAACAACCATATTGCCTCCCTATGCAGAGCACATTGAGATCTAGCACTCAAACACCTGTAGATACATATTCCCATTCACATGTACTGGGATATTTCTTCCCTCTCCAACCCACAGAGCTCTCCAACAGTTGACAGCACTCACGTTAGTGATTTCCTGGCTAGAACACACCAGTTATTTTTCCTCTAACATCAGTAGATTTCACTGTTCAAGTGAAAGGGAGATGTAGCTCATGGACATAGCTGCTTCCTGTTAATTCTTCACCCAAGGACATCATGCTGTTTTCTGCACTGTCTCTGCTCCAGTCCTGCTTCCTGGTACTGTCTTGGCACCCCACCTATCCACCCAAACAGATCCGTTTTTGTGCCCTCTAGCAACAGGTACTTTGTGAAGGAGTCAGCATCTGCCAAAAGTGGTTTAATATCAATTAATGCAGGCTTCTTGCCATTTTCTCCTCCAGCTCAAAACAGCAGCGCGCTGATCACACATCTTTCTCCATGGCACATTGTACTACCACAAGATCAAAATATCTCCCTGAAATCCACCTATACAGCCCTTCACTGAACAAGAGGCAGCGTTCAGCTGCCTCCCCATGAAGTGACGAGGCCAAGTCAGTGTCTCTGGAAAGAACAGGAATTTCTGCTAAAGACAAGCAGAAGGGATGTGGATGCTTAATCGGCAACTTGAACAGCCTTCTCATGCAGGCATGGATGGCGTTTGGGAACCCACCTTGCTGCTTCGAGCCCTTGTTACTGCACTTCATAGCAGACAACACCAGTAGTATGTGTGTGTGCGTGTGTGTCTGGTGGTGATCTGGTTTGCGGGGAAGGGGGAGAGTTGGGACAGTCAGAGACTACCCAGATGTGTCAGCTAAATATAGGGAAGGCACTTGGGAAGCAAACCCACAACATTCAGGGGAATTGGTCCAGTTGGATGGTGCGAGAGCGTAGAGGTGACCCTTCCCTTTGCAGCAGCTCATCATCCCATGGCAAGGGAGGGGACTCCTTTTTGGTGAGGGGAAAACAAGGTGGCCACAGCCAGCTTGTGGTAGGCCAGATCTTCACCCAAATACCAGAATGCAATCTTAGCTTTACTCTGAGATAGTCAGACCTGCTGGCAACAAACTTCACCTCATCCCCCACTTGGGTACTGCTGACATTGCAAAATCCTTTCCTCACCACAAGTCTTTCCACAGAGCATGTTCTGTGTCAGAAATGAAATGTAATATGAGAGGCCAGGAAAATCTATAACGCATTGTCTTCTAGCACTTCCAGATGAACATATGATGGTTTCAAGAACTGAGAGTTAAAACTGACCAATAAAAAAATAACAATAATAATAAAAACCGATGCTGAAGATGCCTCTAAACATTCCAGGAGAACTGCAGTCAGGTACTAACTCCAACCGTCTAGCTCTACTTGTCTTATATCCCAGGGTCTTGTTCTACCTCTGGTTTTAAAGATCGCCTTTGCTTCTCGTAGAGCTTTCTCAAAATGTGAGCCACTAAGGCCCACTTTCTGTCAAATCTCAATAAAAGCCCAGAAGTTCAAATACAGGCCTTTGGTTAAGTTTGTATCTCAGAACAACCTGATCATCAGCTCACCTATGTAGGGATTCAGGATGATTACAGATTCATTTGTACATCTGCAACATCATGAATTTTCTCTCATCATCTTTTTTTCTTTTTCCTAATTCCCAAGATTGCAAATCTTTGCAAGCTGAATGGTTACAGCCAGGAGGTGTATCAATCTACACTGCACTTCAGCCACCAAGACAGACTAGACTATGAACAGAGAGGCCAGGAAGGTTCAGAGCTAAGGAATATTTCTATTTCAAGTGCACAAACACGTAACGCTACCTGCAAGGCTTGCAGATAAGAAAATCTGCAGACACTTGAGCTAGCACTGGAGCCAGAAACATTACACCAGGTCTGAGCAGGAGCCGTGCTGCCGCCACAGCTGCACAGCTTTTGGGCTCCAGCAGCGCTGCAGTGCTCTGCGCAGCTGACGCAGCTTCCAGGCACTGGCAGGGCTGCAGGCTGCAAATCCCTTTTTTATTTTTATTTTTTTATTTGCTTTGTTTTTCTCCATTATGGACTTAGACTGCTACACCTATGTCATTTAAACAAGATCCTTTAAGGAAGTACTAATTCCTGCCTTGAAACAGCCACTACTCAAATAAGCATAATGACAAGATTTCTAGTTCAAGTTATTACAGATATTAACTGTTACTACAGTCAGTGAGAGCAATAGAGAGAGAGAGAGAGAAAAAAAAAAGTGGTTCTGAAGGACTCTTTTAGAAAAGAAGAACTCTCCCTTAAAAAAAGTCTCAAGTGTGGTCCCACAAACCTATGCATCATCATAGGCACATCCAGGTAGGAGGCCAGCAATTTTCATGTTTCCACTAGCTTGCACTCTTGCTTGGGCCAAGTCCTCTACAAAGATGAGGACAAAGACAACACAGGCTGCTCCTTGTGAGGCTGCGGGCGCCCGGGATGAGGGGCTGTGGGCAGCGCTCCCTCCCCTATGCTGCCCATTGCGGGTGGCTGAGGAGAGGCCAGTTGTAGTAGCGGGCTGGTTAGGACAAGTACTGGGACACCTTTCGGTGGCAAAAAAGCACTGAATCCTGGGGGAGCTGTTGTGTTGATCAAGGTGATGGGGGTTGGAGTAGATGATCTCTAGAGGTCCCTTTCAACAACAATTATTCTCTGATTCTGTGAAAACCGTGATGGCTCTGTGGAGGTACCCGAACTGCCTCCAATAAGGGCAGAGAGATTGTGGAAGGGGGAACTCCTGAGCTCCTCACGCCTCTGCCTTTCCCCTGGTGGCTCCTTCCCTTCGCTGGCTGCACCTCCCCTTCCCTTATCGCATTCTCCCCATTCCTCGCATCGCCTCGAGAGCGCTAAGCTCACCCTGTGCGCGTCCCGCAGCCATGCCGGCGCGTTAAGCTTCCGTAACGTGGGCCTGGGGCATTTGGGTCTGCAGGAGCTGCACCGCAGTGGTGGGGCAGACACCCCGCTTCTCCCATAGCCCCAAGGGCTAGGGGCACCCTCCCACCGCCTTCGCTGGTCTTAACGCTGCATTAAAAAACAGCTTCCGATTGACGCCATCTATCTATCTTAACTAGGTCTCCTCCATCTATTCCTCACTGTCCTGGATCATGCTTATCTTATCTTGCAAACCTGACTCCACATCAGGCAGTTTAGTGTTTATACGAAAAAGGGTTTGGCTTTCAAAACAGTTGGACAGCTGCAAACAGAGCAAGATCTTCACAACAGCCTCGCCTGCGTTTTTGTGGCACTCAAATGAGCAGCCAGCTTGTCCCAGGGGGCTCTGTGGGGTGGTTTACTTTGAAAACATGACTTCAAATACCCCTGCAATATTTAGATGTGTAGCTTCTGTTGGAGAGAAAAAAAAAGAGAGAGACTTGGGGCAGGTGCCCCCCTAGCAGTCAAGCTTACCTGACATCTGCTCTGCAGCCTGCCACAGCCTTGCTCAGGGCCTCCCTCTGAGCCTGCAAGAATAGGATTTGTTGGGACAAATGGAGATCTGGCCTCATCTGTTTTTGACTTTTATAGAACCTGAGCAATTGAGTTTCCAAACCTGAAACAGTATTTATTGTCTCTTTGCCTTTGCTTTGTATTTGGCCTAACCCAGGAGTAGGTAAATTGTGCTGCATGACTGCAAATCACTGAGATCCAAAGCTGGGTCATTTGGAGGTCAGTATCTGCTCTTTTGCACTCCTCTCTGTCCTTCTTTTTTTTTTTTTTTTTTTTTTTTTTTAAGAGCACTGCCAGGAACATTTTGGAAAGCACCAAAGAAAGCTGTCATTATATAAATCCACTAAAAATACATATGCCCATTATTTTAAGTTGGCATAGAAGCCAGCCTGTCATAACTCAGTTCAGTCTTATTGGCCTTAAATGAAGGATCATTGCACAACAAGTCTGTTACAGTGACTGTTCAGGTGTAGGACACGTTGGTGACAGCAGTCCTCTGTCCCATGAGCCACAGAGCACTGCAGAGTCGTGAGATGATGCATCAGAAATCTCCTGTTATTTGAGGATACGGAAATATCACTCAGGCGCTGCCTATAGACCATTGATTCATCATCAGCCAAACGGGAAATTTCAGTCTGAATGGCAGTTCTAAATTAGAAGGCACAGGGAAGTCTGCAGTAGAATAGCAGACTTGTCTCCATGCATCCCACAGTAAACAAGAATACGAAGTATTTTATAGAAAAATAAATCAGCAGTAATGTGGTTGGAATAGAAGCCACAGAGGGCCTACCCCCAAACCTCCAAAAAATGCTTGGTAGCATTTCATTTTCTTCAGTGGGCTTGGATCATAACAGGACAGGGTGGGATTTGAAGGTGACATCAGCACTTCACATCTGAAGCTAGAACAGCTCCACTTTTACATTAGTTTGAAGAAGAAAAAAAAAATATAGCACTTCACGATGAACTCACTTTTGCTATTCTGGACAGCAGTTGTTACTCGTTGTGCATACAGACTTACTGCCCAGGCAGGTCTTACAAAGGAACACGGTTTTACCTACTTTTTACAGGTAAGGAAATGGAAAGCACAAAGGAATGAACTGGCTTGACTGGGAACGCAGACCTCCCTAATGCTGGTGTCAGATCTGAGCTCCTGTGCCCTCCCTGCCAAGTGAAAGAGGTGCCAGAGGTAGGGCCAAGCAACAGCCCACACCTGCTGCATTTACACAGCCACGCATGCAGAGTGTGGCCCACGGTCCACAGGCACGTTACCAACACGAATTCACAAGCAGTGGAGCCAGAGATATCCTCTGGGATGTCCAGAGGAAATACACACCCAAGAACTGGATATCAGAGTTGTGCACAAATGAAAGAGCATTGATTTGGCTTCAGCAAGCGATTTCTAAAATAGCAGGTTTGCAGAAACAGATGCTATTTGTAAAGTGACTCTGTGGTTTGTCCAAACAGGTCCTTGGCTACAGGATACTATCCTGTCATCAACGACACTGGTTTTCATTTTTTCCTGTCTGGAAACCCCCTGTAAAATTTTATAGTGAAAGTAATGTCTTATGTAGCACATTAAACCTACTGTGAGCAGCCTTAAACACCTACAAAGCTGTTTTCCCAAGTTACTTCATCTGAATACTGGAGTCCACAGGAACCAGCAACCACTGCCCCACACTAACCTTTCTGGTGTTTTCTGTAAGAAAAGCCTCCACCTGGCAACTCTCAGTGCTCATGCAGCATCCAAGGGCATGTGTACTCCACCATGTTGCTGAACTTCACCGGTACAAATTCTCATGTAAATTATCAAAGTCCTGAAGCTGGGCTCATTTAATGCATATCAACAGCCACTAGTCCCCGTTTTTTTTTTCCACAGAAGAAGAAAAAAAAAAAAAGAAAAGAAAAGAAAAAAGAAAACCCAACAATGTATGCCCCCTCTAAGTGGGAAACAGTCAATTCTGTAATTAAATTGTGTGAGCACAGTTATGAACACAATTAAGGTAAAATATAGTCTATTGAAGTTGGTGGGAGCTTTATTATTAACTAAAGTTTCACCTCTGTGTTTCAGATGGTTAATTCTCCTTTTCAAGGAAAGAAACCATTATTTAATCAAAATGACATGCATGATGCAATGCCTCTATCGTATTCAAACCTTCAGGATGTGTTTAATCGGTTCTAATTAAATTGCTATACAAGAAAAATGTTTATTTCTACTGATGTGCCTGTATGTACTCAAGGGAAAGCAATGCAAATTGCCAGGGATTTCGTTAACTGTTATTTGCACTGCTCTAAACTCTGATGATGTATTTAGCACGTCTAACTCTTCTCTTGCACTACACTGAAACAGGTTGCTCTAAAATGAGAGCATTCCCAAACTGAAGCAATGCAGCGTTTATAGCAAGGTAGAGGAGGCAAACATTGCCAAACCCTTGGTGCTGTTAATCGTGACGTTTAAGCTGCGCTTTCATAACAGCTGGGATTCTCCAGGGCTAAAAAGCCAATAAGCAGAGGTGGAGAGATGCTCCCAGATTGCACGACCCACAGCTCCTGGCACGACGCCGTGCTGCAGCGAGCCTGGCAGATCCTCCCTGGGATTGAGGTGCCCCCAGTTCCACACAGGGAAAGAGTCATAAGACAGAGAAACAGGCTTCACAGCAAGGCCCTAAGAGCTGTGCCCGGCCTGCAGCGTGGACACGTGCGGACTGGCACCCAACTCTCTGCTTCTCCTCAGTGTTGGCAGCAGGGAAAAGGGGGCTACAAGAACCCCAGAGGGAGAAAAGGGAGGCCCTGGCAACAACACCTCTCCTCTGAGCCCTGGCAGTTTTTCCTTGTCAGCTTTTCCCTCAGTTTCATGGTGGAAAACTCCCTGACGCCCTCTGATCTTTTCTGTCACGGTTCCCTGGATTTCTGTCCAGTTTTACCAGTCCCTTCTTGACAAAGCAGAGCATGAAACTATGCAGCACTTCCAGTGTGCTCCACCAAGGCTTTGCAGAGAGGAACGAGTCTTGCTCTAGCCCTACTGAGCTATGCCCCCATGCCCTGACCCTCACCTTACCCTGTTCCATCTGCGTATTTCCAGACAGTGTGCATACACACAAATATGGGGTTGGATAAAACACTACTTGGTCCCATGGGATGGTCTTTGTAAAGGAACCTGCAGGAGCTTAACCCAGGTCTTGGGGACACTGGTCTTTTATCCTTTCTGAAATATCCCACCTGCTGAGGCCAGCTCAGTTGGTCTCAGAGGGTTTCATCCATTAGCGTCACCTTCCCCCTGCCAAAACCCAGCCCAAGCACTTGCTCTGTGTGGAAAGGAGACATCCTGGTCCCCGAGTCCTGACCCCAAACATGGTTCCAGAAGGGAATCAAACTCCAAGCTGGTAGCAGGACACAGGCACAGCATATCCTTCACCAAGTGCCAAGTTTTATTTTAAGCTTAGAAACTACTGTTTTGTCCAAAACAAGGTATCTCTGTGCCATTTGCAGCCCTCTGTCTATGTGAATGGGCTGGGGGTGACATTTGCTTTTCTCTATCTCTGGTCACCTGCCAGGGAAGTTTGTTCTTAATTTCCTACACAAATCCTATCCTTTCCTCAAAGAGCAAATAGATGTAATCAGAAAACCTAGTCACAGACATGGGCTGTCTCACAGACAGGAGACACCTGAGGACCCACAGAGGATCCCCTCCATCCCTAGCCCCAGGGCACCACAGCAGAGCTCCCGATCCAGCCTCTAAGCTTGGGTCCCACTCCAAGCTGACACAGCCACTGTCAAGGGAGGGGATTGCTGAGGTGAAGTTATTCCTAAACTAAAAAAATACCCTTCTCCATGACTACTGAGTGCTCCAGAGGCTGAAGACGATGTGTGAGCACCAGTTCTCCGGCTCCAGCTTGGGGCCACACACTCATTGCCTGTCCTGGCTCCAGTCTCTTCCCAGCGGGGACAGCAACTACCCCAGCAATGCCCAGGACCAATGTGCCCATCACCACGGCTCACCCTGCCACCTGGGGCACTGATCCCCACTGTGCCTCCCAGGACACTCGGGTCCCACAGATAAACAAGACACCTCCCTCTGCCTCGTCTCAGGCTCCACCCTTCCTTCCTTCCTTCCTTCCTGAGGGGCTGCCCTCCTCCTCGGATACCTCGGAGGCTTTTCCTATCCTTCACCAGCTCCCCAGAGTGTCTCCTGGCAGCATCCCTGGCCTTGTGCCTAGCCTACCTCCCAGGCACCTCCCTGGTACATGGAAGCGTGTGATCTACCACAGTAGCATGGGAGCAGTTGAGCACCCTCCTTCTTCCCCCTAAGCTCTCCCAGTGCAGCAGGAAGCTTGTCCTGGCACTGGTGGGGGACAGGACATTTGGGGGGCCAGGCAGAAGAGTGGCAGTGGATAGATGCCTGCGCACACCAGTGCAGGGAGAGGAGAAACAGCTGATTGCTCTCCAGGGAGCCCTCACTACCCATACATTGTCCAGTGGTGGCAGAAAGAGGAGGAAACCTGTAGGAGAGCAAAAGGAAACTGTGGAGGACTTGATCCATAAGATAACCAAAAAAGCAGTCAGCCTTTGCAAGGTGTGAGTCCTCGGGAAAGCAGGGAGAACTGTGCTGCTTTGCGCTGCCCAGCTCTGGAGAGCCACAGAGCTGTGACCTGATTGTCACCACTGGATGCAATAGCTCCTGAAGGCAAAGAGCCTTCAGCCCATCACACTGAGTGCAAAAGTGTCAGCACACACACACAAGGACAGGTTGTGCCCTGTAAGCCTGCTGGCCTCAGGCTCCCAAGCCAAAGCATCAGGCCACTGCTTCTCATGGGGCCCTGCAGCAGCAGTGAAGGGCTGAGAGCGCTCAGCTGCGCTGGAGTCCAAAGTGCTCCTGCAGTTTGAGCCATCCCCACCCTGGAGAGGCTGGTGAACATGTCAGCAACCAGAAGGGAGGCCGAGGTGTTCAGCTGGTGGCGGCTCTCCCCGCGCACCACTTGGAGCAGCAGCATCTGGGTGCAAGGTAGAAAGGGCTCAAGGGGACTTTACCCGTGCAGACAGGCTTTACTAGTTGCACTTACTGCATTTATTAGATTCCTTGAGAAGAGAGAAAACTGCAATGTATCTAGACTGAGACAAGTGTCTGCAGCAATGCACAAGACTTGCAGGGGTTAACATGCCATGACACAGACTTGAGAGCCTCTTGCTATCCCAGCAGGCTATTTTTCGCATTGTAAGGGAATTGCAGTAAAACAGTTTCCTCTTTTCTGACCCCAAACCTTCACCTGGACAAATCATACATGTGCAGGCCACTGCCAAGCTAGCAGGAGGATCATTCCACGGGAAATGTGCGTCTTCTGGAAACCTCTGTTTACAGGAAGGCAAGTGTCATGTATTTCCTCTTTTTCCTGTTCAAACTTCTTTTTTTTTTTTTTTTCCTCCTGCCTGCCGTGCAACATCCGGGGGCACTAAGGTGCCCCCCTGAGGGGAGAGACCACCTTGGCCCTGAGAAGTCCTGGGCTCAGCAGAGCAAGAAGAGGAAGGAAGAGGAAGGCAGCCAGGGAGCAGAGGGCTTCCCAGGACCTCGCAGCAGGGCTGGAGCTGAGCGCAGCCCCCACCAGTGCCCCCTGCCCTGCATGTCCATGACATGACATTATCACTGTCTTTATTGCCCTCTCCTCCCCACATCAGTTATCACATGGATCCAATATCTCACTGCTAGAGAAACCCCAAAACCTTGCTTGGATCAGCATGAGAGAAAATGGGTTCAAGTTAAGGGGTTGACTGCTTTGCATGGGGTCCTTTTGTGGCACTTTGCAGGTGTAAAAAACAACCCAGTATGTAGTCAAGCAGCCTGCCCAGATCCGGCCTCTAAGTGCAGGGTCAGAGAACAAGGTGGAAAGTGAAGTCTAATATACATGTACGATGAAAGATTGACAGTTATTTCATTGTGTACTTCAGTGAGAAAACCACAAAGACAGCCATACTGGAACATGTTTTCCTTCACCACAAATAATTCACGCCAGGTGGAGGGGCCCTCTCAGTGCATGAGGAATCCTGCAATTTGGGGGCTGCACACCTCGAAGAAGATGGTCCTGAAACGACACACAAAAATCCTGTTCTACCAGACAAGCTGCAGCAGCAGGAGGTAAAGTTATTTGTGCAGGGGACCTGCCTAAAGCAAAACAGCAGGGGAACACCTGCCCCAGCCTGAGAGCTCGCCTGAGCAAAGCCACGGCATAATTTGCCTCTCAAGGAGTTTTTCAAAGCAGGCTGTTTTCTTTGCACTTGGGGATCTTAGTGGACACTTTGGGCACTTTGGACACAAAGTAATCGCTTTGGGGGGAAGATTCAGGGGCGATTTCAACCATGGCAGTGCACATTAGTAACCGAGCATGGAGCAATCACAGCATGGCCTGGACAGTAACTGCTAAAGTAGATGTCTTGCTTTCCAGCTGCCTAATTTAGGAATATATCACACTATAAACAGCACTTGCCCTAGAAGCTTACAATTTGACTAGACAAGGTGAAAAAAGGTGAGGAAAAGGAAATGTTATTTCAGGCATTTACAGCTCTCCCCTCCTTGTTTCAGTTCTGGGACTTTCAGGAACATAAGACTCCCAGTCTGCACTTTTGGGACCACAGCAGCTAAACACCAAACTCACGGCCACTGCAGCACAGGGACTGATGTGCCAAGGTAGCTCTCGTGAGCCCTTGTCCTCCCCCTGGGAGCACAGGCTGCTGGCTCTGACATCCACTTCCCTTCAGCCCAAGGCTCACCAGGGTGACAAGAAGGGTAGGACGCAGCTGTGCCCCTGGGGATCCAGCGATGCTTCAGCTTTCCACACTTGGAGTCTTCTTGCAGTGAAAATTTTTCTTACAGCTAAGGAAACTGATACATCTACCAGAAATGAAACTGATGCTGACTATGAGTTTTTTTTTTTCTCCTCTCTCTTTTTGTTACATCCTCTGCAAGTCGAGAGGGAATTTCCTGCCTCAAATGCAACCTAGAGAAGCCCGTTGCACAGTGGGATGCAGAGATGAGAGGGGAAGAGCCCTAACACAAGAGCTGAGCCCACATCTGGGTGCACACTGCCAGCAGCCGAGACCAAAAGGCTCGTGCAGTACACACCGTGACCCAGGGCATCCTTGCAAGGTGCTGGCCATCCAGCCCCACTAAAAAAAGAACAACTGAAATGGAGACTTTGAGAAAAGTAACCCAGTGTTTCTCAAGGCTCCCCAGTGAATGCTGAGAAGCAGCAGAATTATGGCTGCCAGACGAGGGGAGAAGCTGCGGAATAGAAACGTCCGTCCTTTCTCGATGGCCTGCGACAGCGAGATGTTTGTGTAGAGGGGACAGGACCTTTCCAGAGGGCTCATAAGGTTTAGAGCAGAGAACATTAATTTTCAGTTTCCTTTTCTGCACTTTCCTCGGTTTTGGACACCCAAAACAAATGTCACTTGTTTCTTACTTGGGGGCTGGAATCAGTGCTGTTTGCTGCTCAGAATTATGAGCACAAAGAGGGGTGAAGGAAAAAAAAAAGGAGGGGGGGAAGCTTCAAATAGATGCTTTCATATTGGAATAAAAGACCTAAGAAAATGGTAACATTTACCTGTTCCAGTACTAAGCTAATTAGGTATAAAACTTCAATGCTAATACAGACAATAAACACGAGTTGAAAAACAAAAATGTAGTTTTTTAAAAATAGTGTAGTTATGCCTCTAAAACTTTTCAAGTGCAGACAAAAATAACCACACAACAGCTTTGTAAGCATACAGCAGCGTCTAACAACAGCTTTGTAGGGCCCTCTGGACTCTGAGCAGCCACATATTGTGTCAACACCAGGCACTTGTAAAATTAATTATCGGTTATATACATACAAGCACATTCTCTTGCACCTAGAGTATTGAAATCTTGTATTAACTTCCAGTTATTTGCATTCCAAGTTTTGCCCTAGCCTAGGGCTTGAACAGTTGGTTTGAGTGCTTTCCAGGGGATTTTCTTCTTCTTCAAAAGCTTACTGTCACTGGTTGTTTTTATTTCTTACATTTTGGTAACAGTCATTTCTATTGGCCCCAAGCATTTGTTGAACACAAAGAGATAAACTGAGCTTAGAAATGGCCAGTTTGAGACTTTGTTTAAGAACGGAGTTTTCAGGTGGTATTAAACATTTCCCTCATTGCAAATTAGAGTCATTCCTCTGGACCTTGAAACCACAGCACCCAAAGCCCAAGACACATCTGAAAATGCTGGCTACAACTCTGATTACCTCTTGGTCTGAGCTGAAAGTGACTTAAAGGAATGTCTCCTCAGGAAGGATATAGAGGAGAAGCCCTAACAAGAGGGGAAAATGGTCTGTGTAATGATTAAAAGGGGACTGTGCCATGCCATAATTATGTCTATAATTAGTCTTGCCCAGAGCACTTGGAATTGCAGCTGTACACAGACATCAGCACTGTAGCTTCCCCCCCACCCCGCTCCAAGCTACTTACAAAAAATAAGAAAGAAAAAACAAAACAAAACAAACAGCCGCTGGGCGATACAAGAGTATGCTGAACAGTGCTCAAAACCACTGAGTTCTATGTTAGGAGGAGAGGAAGGCACAAACCACACCAGGACTGGAGTAGCGTCTGACAGCAGCAGGGCTAGGGCTGAGATGACAATACTTTGTCCCCAGAACACCTCTGGTTGCTCGCAATGCTATTGAATTCATACTAAGACACCTGCAACAACAGGTTGCCCAACATCTCCCACCATATGAAATCTGGTGCCGTTTGCAGCGTGGGGCCTTTGGGAAACTTGTTGAAAACACTGTAAAGCAACAGACATTTTACAAATTGAGCCCTTCCAGGTCTTCTAGACCAGTTTTTAGCACATCCACCCACAGCTCCTCAGAAGGAATGGCCTGTCTTCCCTTGCTCCTATAAAATGGTCTCTAATCTAGGAGCACCCCAGTGCAGGGCAGAGGAGGTTAGGGAGAGCAGGACCAGCTCCATCCCTCCCCCCAACACTTGGGCTGCCCCAGCTCTTCAACCCAAGCACTCGCTGTCCTGCCCCTGTGTGGGAGCAGAGCTTGGGCCTACAGATGGCCCTGCCGTTCACTGGGAACATCCCAGGAAGCAACAAGGTGACAAGAGAGCAAGGAAAAGCAGCCATGTGCTGGGGTAGGGGTCCACAGGTCACCTCTTCCCTGGCCTGAGGCTGACTTGGTGTTAGAGAAACAGGCTGCAGGCCCCTTGGTGCGTTTTCTTCCCTCCCTGAGGGCGTTTATGGTCTCTGGGTTGGGCTGGCCCTGGACATTGTCCTCCTTGGCTTTCCCACAAACACTCAGTGCCTGCTGAGCACCTCAGGTGCTGCCAGGGCAGCGTTTCAGTGCTGCCCGCAGACACACTGTCCCAGCGCAGCGGGAAGCAATGGGGACAGCACAATAAATCTTCCCGCATTGGGAGGAAGGAAGGATGCCTTCTCTTGCATGACAAGAGCTTGGGAACAATCAAATAACAATTAAATAGCAAAGCAACTGTGGAAGGGTAAATTAAATTGCCTTTTTATATATATATATATATATATATATATATATAACATTTTTTTTTAACTGTAGCTGGTGCAAATGGCAAGCTGCAGGGGCTTTACCACAAGAAGGCAATTTGCCCCAGTGGACCTCTGACCTGAGGCGTTTGGTTTGGAGGTGGGGGACAAGGACTAGCATCCTGGGGAGCTGATCTACGGACAGGTGGGTTGGCTCTCCAGCAACAGCTCCCCTTCCCTCCGCTTTTCTCTTGAGTTTGTAGCAGGACTAGGTCACTCTAGGGCCAGCTCTGAACAGATCTGACCCTGGGCAGCACCCAGCACCTGCTTGTGGTCTCCTCTGGGCCCCTGATCCTGGGGGCAGCTGGAGCCCATAGAGCTGGGCTGGTTTAACCGGTGGAACAGCCCATTTTCTCCTGACAGTGCTGGAGTCAGCAGGAGCCTGGATGGGAGAAAGGCAGGGAGGGACTGGCAATCCCTTGGCAAACACAACCGGAGAGACCCTGGATAGGCTATCGGGCTGGGGGGTGGATTGCTTAAACCTAGCCCGAGGGGCGATCCTCACTCGTGTGCAGGGAGGCACGTACGCAGGGCGCAGGCCTTGCGGATGCGCTGTGAACATGCCAGGCCCTGGGTGCCTGGCCCGTGTGCTCCCAGCTCATTCGCGTGGGGCAGCACCACAGATGCTCCCGTGGGAGCTTGGGTTCTGCACAGCACTTCCCCCTCACCCTTCCTACCATAGCCTGCAGACCTGTTACAATCGAGGCAGAGTTTTGCATTGCAAGCACCCTACTTGGGATTTAACCAGGGAAAGGCAGAAAGAAATCAAGAAACAGAATTGCTCCATGCTCTGCTCCCCACCCAAAACATTCCAGCCTTCCTTTTCCTGCCACTTGAGGGGAGGGGGGGGATGTTTATTGGCATTATGCAAGTGCCGAAGTATTTTTCTTTTTTCTTCGCGCCTGCCTACTCTCTCTCTCTCTCTCTCTCTCTCGCGGGGGTTGCAAAGGTAGCGCAAACCCCTCCCGCCAGCTCGCCTTATCAGCCCAAGGAGACGCATTCCTCAGGGCTGCTCCCTCCGTAGTCCCCGCTGGCCAGGCGCCCATCACCGCCGCCTCCCGCCCGCCCGCGCCCCGGCGCCGCCCAGAGCCGCCCGCTCGCGCGGGCAGCGGCCGCCGCGAGGCCGCCGCGATGGCCGCGCCGCGCCGCTGAGGGCGGCGATGCTGCCCCGGCGCGGGACCTTCGCGCTCCGCGCCCGAGGTGAGTCCCGGCGCGGCCCCCGCCCGCTCCCCGCGGCCTCTCGCTCGGCGCCGGCGGCCCCGCGGCCGCGCTCCGCGCCCGCCCCGGCTCAATGCTGCGCTCGCTGCTCGCCGGCTGCCTCTGCGCGCACCCAGGTAAGCGCCGGCGGCGGCTCCGCGCGGCCCGCGGCACCGAGCGGCTCTCGGGGGGACAGGCTCGTTCGGCGGCGGCAAAACGGGGGTCGGGGCAGCCGCGCTCCCCGAGCGAGCGCCGCGGAGGCAGAGGGGCACGTCGGGGTGAGAGCTCCGGGGAACGAGCAGATGTCAGCGCACCACCCGCGATCCCTGGCTCCCAGGATCGTGCCCTGGTTCTGGCTTGCGTGAGGTGGATCAGCACTGCCCT
The DNA here is from genome assembly GCF_059628265.1 of Tinamus guttatus. Lineage (NCBI taxonomy): Eukaryota > Metazoa > Chordata > Aves > Tinamiformes > Tinamidae > Tinamus > Tinamus guttatus. The sequence goes on from NW_028288950.1 coordinate 342,811, forward strand.
TCAACCCTGCAAGTGTGCCCCATACCGGCAAGGATATAATACCACCTTCCCTAGGCTGGTACATCCCCAAGAAACAGAAGCTATCCTCACTTTGAGAGGTTTTTGTCCCTCTCCCTCCTGTTCAGTGAAGCTGAGACAAGGGAGGCAGGGAGGACAGCTTTGAATTTGCAGTAGATTAGGTGCCACTTTGGAAGTTTGTCATCAAAGCAATTGGGGTGGCCCCACCTGCCTGAATCTTTGCTGAGTCTGCCCTTTTCAGTTCTGACGGGTTTGGTGCGTCTTACACCTTAGCAAGTTGTGTAGCCTCCGAGCCCACATAGCAGAACCTCATCTATGAGCAGCTTGGCTTGCACCAGCTGGAAACACTCTGCAGTGGCTGTGCCTATTGACAACATTGCACTGGATCAGTTTGCTTAGCCCAGAGGTGGCTACAGATGGAGTTTGCCAGACTCAGCAGATAAAGCTGGGCAACAGTTTTTGCAGCATCTTAGCCATAAAACATCTACTGGGGAGCACTTTGTTCTGCCCAGAGTCTCATTGTCCTACTTGTGATCTGACCCCTGTGTCTCTGGACCACTGCAGCGCGAGCAGCTCCTTGAGGCAGCGCAGACTGTCCTGTCCATGGGCATGTGCTCACTCCCTCCCTGCCAGGAGGGCTCTTCCAGGCTCTCCTACTCCAGAGGTTTAGCTCAGTGCACGCTAAAGCCTCTCATGTGCCTTGTGTGCAACTCCCAGGTGCCCTGCTAGCAAGGGCTGCTGAAGCACATGGCTGTGCCTGGGCTTGGTCTGGAGACTGCATTCACCAACAGCACAAAGTGTTGGCTTGCAAAGCCACACTAATGTGGCCAGGGGAGCACCCGAATCTTGTTGCAGGGCAGGGGGCGGGATGTGTGTTTGAAGAGATGCTACCTTCAATACGGTAGAAATGGCCTTTATTTTTTTTTTCCTCCTCCTCCTGAGGAAGGACTCAGCTCTGAACTTGTTCCCCCCAGACTATACAGCACAAGACTTACAGCAGGGCCAGGCAGGAGGGGAGCTGAAACTTAAGGCTTGCTGTGTCACACGGCACCATCCCTCAGCCCTAGAGGCCATGTCAGGAGAACAGGCACATCACACAGGGCATTAAAGAATTGGGAGAGAGAAATTAAGCTAGATTTTCTCCAAGCAAGAGACCAGGAGGGAGCTTCCTAAATCTTAGCTGCAAAGAAACATCAAATACCGTGTTCTGGCTTGGGCCATATCTTGGGCTCAAAAAGAGCCAATAACTTGCTTTTTCTTGCCAGTTTCATGGTAAGGACTTTAAAGCTGCATCTCCAAATACAGCTTGGGAGGGAGAATGCAAACCAGATGCCTCCTTAGCTCCTTGTGTCATTGCTGCCTTGCTAATGAGCAGCTCAGCAGCCAGGCATTGCAGGCTGCGAGAAAGCAAATGAAGAATAAGAGAGAACAGGGAACATAGCCCAGCAGCACAGGGCAAGAATCCAGTGCTGAAGAGAGACAGAAAGGAAATTTGGGTGCTAAACCAAGAGGAGCAAAAGCAGGCACTCATGTGTTCCCTTTTACCTTCTCCTACCATGAGATATAATGAGGCCCTGGAGAATAAGTATAGACTGGTCCAGCAATGTTGGTGTCCCCCTTTAAGTGGATATCAATGGCAAAACAGCTGCCATATAGCAAACAAACATTTTTGGAGTGGCAGATTTTAGTCAGGAGAGTAGACTGGATCTGGCCCTTCTTTTCTTAGAGTTGTTGGAACAGAATGTTTTGGGGTGGCAGGACACCTTGCATCAGCAAGTTCGGCCTACTGTAGCAGCAGAACTCCATCTCCTCTCCTTGCATGTTGTCCTACCAAGCTCCTTGTACAGCCATGGGGAGGGCCACAAAGAGCAGAACCCTCCCTGCTCTCACTGCCACCAGGAATTATTTCAGACCTCCCCACTGGGACCACCACCTGCTCACTGCCACCCCATGCGAGCTGGAGGTTCTCTAGGGTTTTGCCTGGGGACAGCAAAGACTGCACATATCAAACAGGTTAGGAGCTTGAGTGACCTCTCTGACAGGATTCATGAGTTCCTTTAACTTCAGCAGAAGCATGGGGGCTTAACCACCCCGGTCTGTAGGGCTGCAGGACAACTGTTTATCCAAGCTTATTATAGGCAATAAAACCTGAATTACTGCATAGCTGTCATCCCTGGGGGGCAAGTCCCACCCCTGCAGAGTGCCTCCTGTCTGCTTATACATTTCTGGCTGAATATTCCTGTGTGATATGACACTACTTGCAAATCATACCATCAGGGAAAGGTCTTTCAACTTCGACATTTTTGCAAAGGTGTGGAATATTTACTTCCATCACTTTCTGCTCAGATGCATTAGCAAGCTGTATACCAAGTGACATAGAATCATAGAATGCTTAAGGTTGGAAGGGACCTCTAGAGGTCATCTAGTCCAACCCTCCTGTACACACAGGGTCACCTAGAGCTATGGCACAGGACTGCATCCAGGCATGTCTCCAGAGAAGGAGACTCCACAACCTCTCTGGGCAGCCTGTTCCAGTGCTCTGTCACCCTCACTGTTAAGAATTTTTTTCTTAAGTTCCTGTGGAACTTTTGGTGCTTCACTTTGTGGCCATTACCTCTAGTTCTGTCGGTGGCCACCAGTGAAAAGAGGCCAGCACCATCCTCCTCACTCCCAACCTTGAGGTATTTATATACACTGATCAGATCCCCTCTCAGCCTTCTCTTCTCCAGGCTGAACAGGCCCAGCTCCCTCAGCCTCTCCTCATAGGACAGATGTTCCAGGCCCCTGATCATCCTTGTGGCCCTGCGCTGGACTCTCTCCAGCAGTTCCACATCCCTCTTGTACTGTGGAGCCCAGAACTGGACACAATACTCCAGATGCAGCCTCACCAGGGCTGAGTAGAGGGGCAGGATCACCTCCCCCGACCTGCTGGAGACGCTCTTCTTAATGCACCCGAGGATCCCATTGGCCTTCTTGGCCACGAGGGCACAGTGCTGCCTCAGGGTCAACTTGTCGTCCACCATGACGCCCAGGTCCCTCTCTGCAGAGCTGCTCTCCAGAACGTCGGTCCCCAGCCTATGCTGTTAACATCTATGCTATTATACAGGGCTGATAATGAATTACAGAAAAAGAGAAATAACTATATTGATTCTTGCTACATAGATTCAACTAGGCTATATTTACTTCTGCCACACTCCCACTTGAAGGAATATATCAATAGTTGTCCCAAGTCTCCAAAGTCAATGGGACAAAAGTAGTGACAACCAGTGAAGATCTCTCCCCTAGATTATAATGTTTGCTGCCAAATATCCACTTCCACTGCAGGGCTTCATCTTTCCTGGGCTCTCTTTAAGCCAAAGAGTCCAGTATTTTTCTGGTGAAGCTGGGTTTGTGGGAAAAACAGAGTTTCCAAATTCACTGTTAACCAAACCGCTTCTGTTTCCATAAAGGGAGGGCAACTACAGCACTGGGAAGAAGAGTTCTGGATTAGGGTATATTTCTGTAGCAGTCCTAGGCAAGGAGGCCAGAACACTTTTCTAAATTTATTTCTTGTCGTTCCATCTAGAAAGAACTACAACTATCTCTGAACTTGTGATTATTACAGCACCTACCCCAGCAGATCCCACAGGGCAGGGTGGCAGATGCAACAACCACTTGGCCACTGTTTCCTTTAGTTATTATTTTGAAGCTTTATCCTCAAGGAATTTCTTCCCCAGAGAATTGGTTGTGAAGAACATTGTCAAAGATGACAACTCTCACTAGTCTTACAAAGAAGCTTAGTAGGTGCTTGGCATAGGCCCTGGGAATAATTTGTTGCAAAGCTGTCAGGACTTAGACATGATCCTAATGTGCTGAAATGGCCCCCAGTCATGTTTTCCTTCATAGTTATATATCTAAAGAAATAAGTTGTACAGTATGTACAGAAAGGAGTGCAGTTCTTTAGCTAGCGCTATGCTCAAGGTTAAGGTGTTTTAAAACTGGTGAGTTCCAGCATACATAAGTAACCAGGATAAACCAGGTGATCAGTGGGGACCTGGTGTTCCCCAAGGACTTTCTGCCAAAGGTCACTAATCTATCAGACTTGTCACTCTGTTTCAAAAGCTTCGCAGGTCACTTGGACTAAATGGAAGCAAGCGGTAAAAGTGTCAAGTGGTCTCTCTACTTGGAAAACCATTTCCTCTTTAGTCACCCAACTATATCCATTTGTAAACAATCAATCTCCCTGTCATCCACTCATTGCGGCCTAAAACACCCGAAAACATCTATTACTATCTCTTCTTCTAAAAATGTACATATTTAAGCAATAAATGACTCTTCTGAAGAGTCCTTGAACTCAGTATTGTTCAGCACCTATTTTATATGGGTTTCTCATCACCCACTGCAGCTGTAGGTCTATGCCATTTCTAGGCCCATTATATTATCAAACCATCATCCATAGGAACTTCACACATTTTCCACTAGAAAGACTGGAGAGCACCTTTTAACCAAAAGACCTGAGAATTTTGTGCTTTCTGTTTACAGACTATATGAGATAAAAAGCTTTATCATAATTACTCATTTTCATTCAACTTTCCAGTGAATCAGGCCATATATGCACTCCCATGAAATCCAAATGTTTTTCAGTTCCCCAACTGGAAAAACTGAAATTCTGAGAATCAGGCCTCTTGTGTAAATATTCACAGCCTCCACATGGGAATGTGTTCCTCTAAAGATATGAGGTTTAAAATGGCAGTTCCAGTAAAACCCATTTTCTAGGACAGTGATTTTAATATCTTCACAAGGTTTTGCCCTTCTAGATGGTGGCTGTAATTGCTGCACTGAAATGGGGCCACAAGACCTTTCCATAACCTTCCACAGAAACATACTGGTCTCAAAGTTGTCCTGTTTAGGAGAAGTCCTGGTTCAGATGGGGCAGCTGAGGAACCCCTGTACGCTGAGGCAGACTGGCATGGTGTTGAGAAAGCAGCCTGTCTGCAGATCCTTGATGCCAGACAAGCAACTCCCTGGCATTACCAGGATCTGGTCTTCAGCAGGCCCATAAAAAACATCAGGAGATAGGGAAATCCTCACCACAGGAAGCCAATGGCAAAGCTCTTTGGAGCTAAGTTCCCCTCCCAGAGGAGGGATCTGGGGTGGTTGCTGGTTTCTTTGGTGATTTAAGAGGGATTTGATTCTCACAAGTATGAGGGATACTGTCCATTCAGCTCCCTGTGCCCATGGGGCTATGCAAGGCCCAACCAATGCCCCCTACGGAAATAGAGGGGCTCCTGCACACTGCATGGGGCAGCTGAGGGGCTGGGGCCGAGAACAAGGTGCTAATGCAGCCCCACCACACCCCCCAGCACATATGGTGGAAGAGTCAGCAGCAAAAAATGCCTATTGTTTCAGAAAGGAAGTGACCCTTTTTCTCTTAAATGGTGGGAAATCGAGACCTCATCATTGTCAAGAAAAAAAAAAAATATCTCTCCTTTGCAGTGAAAGGGAAATACCACCTGAGCTGTATTTCCAACAGTATTAGACAGCACTTAGCAGGCGACAGAAATAAAGGGAGATGCTTTGTAAAGGAAGGAAGGCAAACGAGGGACTGCAAGGACTGAATGGCAGAAGTGGTCTTTCAGTTCTAGGCCATCGGCTTGACTCCAGCACACTAGTCACTGCTGCCTAATAGCTCTTCAAGAGTCTGAATAGGATGACCATGTCTTACTGTGCTCAGTCCTGTCAGCATAGAATTGAATCCTTCATGCAGCCAGAGCCAGACAGCGTAGGCCTGTCCTCTGCAGCATCATGAAAAAAAATCCTCCTGTGGCTTGGCTAGTGCACCTAGCTCCCATGCAAGAGACCGAGAGCACTAGCAGGAATGATTGCCCTTGCAGGGCAGCTGTGCTTGCCTAGACATTTTTGTCTAGCAAAGTTGCTAGTACTGCAGTGACCCAAGTCACTGGGATGCCTGCTGTTTTGTTCTCTGTCCCTGGGCCACCGTTTTAGAGTATTGAAGATCAGTTCAGAGGGGCTGCATCTCCCATGCTGCACATGAGCAAGGAATGGGCTCTCTGAGCATTTTTGGATGCAGCCCTTGATAACCCTGCTAACACCACACAACAGTTTGCTGCATGCATGATCTTTTCAGCAGCCCTGGCAACAAGTAGGGGGCTGTCATGGGTCGAACACTGCCATCACACACTGGCATCACCAAGACAGATGGAGATGAGCAGAGGTTGGTCTCCCACTGCGCCATCCTCCACACACACGTACACGTTTGACACACAAAATTCCCAAATCAGGATGAACATTGAGAAAACAGGCGGGCACATGGGACCAAAGCTGGGAGAGCAGCAAAGGGCAGTATGACTGATGAGACGATTAGCAGGATTTGTACTATGCAAAGCACTGTGCTGCTACTGGCTGTCCTGCCATGCCCCTGCTGACCCAGCCTCATCCCATGACCCGCACCGATACACTCAAGTGCAGCAATGCACCCTCCAGTCGGCCCATCAGAGGCCAAGGCCAACTCTTCAGGCTCACACAGAGCCCACCAGAGCTTGCACAGAAAGAAGTGAAGAAGAAGAAGTGAAATGCTGCTTCAGGCTTCCTTCCTTCCTGCCTGCCCTCGCAACACAGCTACAGAGCAAGAAGCTAGGCCTGAATTTTGAATGCTCTGGGGCCTGGGGACCTGAGTATGGACCTTGGCTTTCTTCACTGGAAGGGCAGGAGTTGTTGCAGGAATTAGATCTCGACAGAACTGGGAATGCCTGGGAGTTTGGTTAAGTGTCTCCCTTGCGCACAGTTTATTTGGAAGAAAGAAATTGCTTGACATTCAGCTCTTTCACATCCATCCTCCTTCCTTAGGTTAGGGCTCTCTATATAATGCGCTAGACTGCTCTGGCAGTTAGTAGTTATTGTGTAACAGGAAAAATGCACTTAGAAAAGAACATTTTTGATTTTAAGACAAAACTTCAAGGACAGGGAGGGAAGCCTTAGGACTGCAGCTGATGTGAGGATACCTTTGAATGACGTAAGCATCTCTGCCAGCTTTTGCTAACTGCCAACAGAGAAGTATCCTAGAAAGCAGTTTGGAAGTGAAGCAAAAGAAGGTTCTGGAAATTGAGCTGAGACACATCTGCTCCCTATTTGTTACCTTTACCTATGAACTACATTCCTGTCATCACCTCCCCATGAGACAGGAGGGGGTCTTACCCTCCAACTCTCCAGGTACAGGAAGAGCAGCAACTTGCCTAGAGATACACACTTCTGTAACAGTTTGTTAGAAGCCTACATGACAGCTCAGGGAATCCACTCATCGCTGCTCTCTCTGTGATTACAGAACCATAACCTTTGAGACAGCTACTAAGCAGGTAGCACAAGTTGACCTGCAACAACACTTGTCCTGGCACACATTTCCAGAGATACTGCAAGAAGCAATAGTGGCTCCTTGGTGCACACAGCTCCTATCCCTCCAGTACAACCACACCAAGGTCCAAACCAGCTATCAAAAAGCTGCCTCTTTTAGATTTTTTTTTTTTTTTTTAAGGAAGAAAGATGCAGGAAGTCAGCTCAGGAGAAGGAAAAAGGAGGGGAGGGGGCAGAGAGAAAAACAAAGCACAAACTCTCTGATTTCCCAAGAAGTAGTGGTATCAAGCCTAGCAAGCCTACAGCACCAGTAAATACATCCTACCAACCTTAACACCACTCTTCAGCTCACTGAAGTTCTTCAGAGCTTCTTTCAGAAGCCTCCCCACAGCCCCATTACCTTACCTGCACAAGGCACTCACACCACCTTTCCTGCTTTGCCAGGGATCTTCCAGTGTTGTTACACAATGCACTTAACAAGCCTCCATCAGCTGGAACTAGCTGACACAACTCTAGTAGGTTCTCTGGAAGTGAGCTAATTTATAGCAGCTGAAGGTCTGGTCTGGCCCACTTGTTTCTGTAGTTGCCCAGAGGAGCTCTAATTGCACCCTTCTAGTGCTTGTTGGTAATGTGCATGAAAGAGCAGAGCATTTATGTGTGCATCTCTTGAGATCTGTAACAGATCTGAGCAGCTTGTTGGAAGAACCATAGTTTAGAGTCCATTACCCAGTTGGTAAGAAGGAAGGAGAGACTATTCTTTTAGAGGGGTGAGGAAAGAAGAACTTGAATTTCATGTTCTTAATAATTGGAGATCTCTGAGCTGAAGTATAGGTGACCTCACTCACCCTGGGAAAGTGTCATTGAACAAATGTGCTTCAAGACCCTGTTGTCTTTTGTGTTAATTCCAAACCTGTGGTAGGGAGATGATAATATTTTGCGTTGTTACAGAATCCCCAGAAATGCTCAAACACTGGTGTTTACCAGGACCTGTCACTGCCCAGCTCAGTGGTTTGCAGACTGTAACTGATGTGCAACCAACTACTGTGAAAGTGCTCTCTATTGCTAGTGGCCAAGGAGGCTGGCAGAGTAAAGGACCATGATTTCACAGCACAAAACTTTCTCAGTGTTGGGGTCAGTGGCATCTGAGAAACCCTCACATGAGGAGTCAGAGATTAAATCTCCTAATTTGTTTATTTTTCTTCCTCCCACCAAACTTTTTGGTACACTTCTTGGCTTTTGAAGTCATTAGAATTAAAGTACCTAACATCATCTGTAACCAGTAAGACCTCATTTTAAAATGTTGCTTCCTGATTTCAGACAAAGAAATATTTGTGTAGGCCAGGGTGAAACCGGTTAAGCAAGAAAAAAAGAGGCAGATTGAAAGACAGCGAGAGAATCTCCAATGAAATGCAAGCATGGCGTGATTAATAAACGAAGGCCACCAGATGTCTGTGGGAAAGGACTACTGCTGCATGTAGTAATTTTGGGTGAGAATGACAGCTGCATCATTTGTTCTTGAAAAGAAAAGGCAGCACAATAGCTGCTTTCTAGCTGGCACATAGTGGTTTAGTTAGCTCTATTGTACCATTTGGGATGGTGAGGCCATTCAAATAGCCGGTTAGGGTTTTATATTTTCACACAATTACAATGTTTTGTCTCTAGCTGCAGAGGTGTTGGAGAAGGTGTTTGAGGCTGAGGAGGTGATCTCTTTCACTGCAGATCAGTAAAGATGCCACTTTACCTTCTCCACTAGGGCACTTGCATCACTGAGGGTGTTCTGCTGTGTGTAAAGCAGCAAGACAGGTACCCAACTGCTTGTCCACAGTTCAGGGACCAGCACCTTCATTCCAAAAGGACGAAAGGGGGCTGCCTAGCCCTGTAGAAGCAGAGTTTCCCCTGGCATTTCCACAGTGCAAAGTCTTTCTCCTGTCCTCATCGCAGTCATGCACTGCCATTGTATTGCTACCTGCTGCCACTCTGTCCCACATGCGGCTCCTCACGGTGGAGAGATGCTGTGAATGCTGCCAGGGGAAGAAGGTACAATTCTTTAAGCAGATAGAGGGCTACAAGTCCCATCAAAAGTCCATCACGTAGGATTCTTTATCTCCTTCAGGCCCATTGCAAATTCCAGTGTAAAAAAATAAACCTATGGCTGCTTGTGAACGGTGAAGGGCATCTTTCAATGGTATCCTAAGAAGACCTTAACATAAGATAGAAGGATTTTAAATGAAGTAGAAAATGATTGTAATAGCTTGACTTTAATGAGCCAAAAAACACTCCCTTGGCTGTGGACATTGTAATGAGTTAGAAATCTGAAGGAGGGAAGGCAGAGAAAGAGGATATTTCAGAAATGATGTTTTGTGGATTCAGCGAAGGAGGGCGGTGCGACAGAGCTCCCTTTGCTTTACTTCCAGCTGCAGGTGTCCTCTCTACTGACTTGCCAGCAGTTATGTTTCCAGGAATGAATTTCTGAAGCAGCTGCTCTTTTGATGTCAGGCAAAAAGGAAGGAACGTAAGAGGAAGAGAATGAAAGGAAATAAAGAAGGAAGTAAGATATCCTGAAAAGCAAATGCACTGTAGCCATTTCATATGCTCTGAGTCATGCAGTACAGAAGACAAAGATATTAGAGCAACAGAAGTTTTGTATAGCAGCAATTCATGGTCCCAAGTCCTTGAAAAGATGGATTGGATCTGAGATTTGCATTTTGCTAAGGGATGGATATAGGGCTTACACACTGGCCCTCTATGAACCAAAAGTCTGGGTTGTGAAATTCTGGATTCAAAAAAAAAAAAAAAAAAACCTCACCAAGTGAGATGCTGGATTCAGCAAAACCTGATGTCTGATCTTCAACTCATGTAAATCAACCTTTCAGCTAGAAACTGTTCTACAGATGATCTATATCACTGTCTGAAACAACTGTGATGTGTAAACAGATCTACTTTGTCCATATGCAAAAAGACTCATGAACAAAGCTGCTCTTATAAACTTCCTATTTACAAGTTAGGTAGGACTTCATTCAAAGAAGTGATTTCATACAGAGAGCAAAAGAGATTACAGCGCTTGGTTTAATTTTCTTATGAGTACCTGCTTTTCATCACCTGGCTGTGTGCAGTGAACATTGCTAACAAGTTTGCAAATTGGTACAACCCAAAATTCACTTAAGTCTGCAGAAATCCAGATTCAATCCTGCCCTACAATAAATGCAATCAGAGGAAATATTTTAGACTTAATTTAATGTTTACCATGCTGAAATAACATGTACTCTTCTTCGTCTGTACACACTAAATCACTGAAAAGTCATTAGCACATGAGTTTTTTTTCTACCTATGTAATAAATCAGAACTCTGTGTGCATTTATGGCTCCCTCTGAAGTAGCCTGGGTCTGTATAGTTTGGTTCATATAGCTTGAGAAAAATACATTGGGACTGACCCGTATTCTGTTTCCCTAGTGCGGATAGAATAGGCTGAGTTTTGCAGTCTCTTACAACTATTTGTTTCTTTTTAAGCAGGTAAGAAGAACCCACCTGCTGAGGACACAGTCGTGCTAACACATATGAAGATATTGAGCAGTGAAGGAATTCAAAATCCAGGGTTAATCCCTGAGCCTCCAGATGAAACAGACTGCACAGAAAAATCCTCTCTCTCTGGCGTCAGCCTCCCACCGGACAGCCAGGGAAACCTGAATGCAGCAGCCACGCCAGCAAATCCGGATTATGCAGATACCCAGGCGAGCACAGACTATGTAGCCACACTGCCTGACCTCAGCACCTTTGAGCCCAAGTGTCGACTTCACAGATTTTCCAAATTTGAATCAGAGGACTCGGGGGTTGAACTGCCTAGTGGGGCTAATTCTCCATCAACGCCAACAGGTTCAGAGAAGAGCTTTGTGCTTCACAGCAGAGACTCATTTTGTGACTCTGGGGTGCTTAGCACCTCTTCTTCTCCAGAGATTGACCATCTGATAATGCGAACATGTAAAGAGCGGGTCAGAAAAGCTAGTCACCATGGCCCAGAGAGTGAAAAGCAAGCTGAGTACTGCAGCCAGGAGGTAGATGCTGTGCACGTCCCTACAACTTCCCCTGAAGACTTCTGTGTTCCTCAGGAAGGAGGAAGTCCCAAACAGCATTTTGACCAAAGTGAAAGGCAATCTCTGGAAAAACAACCTACCCAAGAAACGGACCTTCCCAGGGAAAACACACTTTCTAACCCAGCAACTTCAGAAGAGACAAAGACAATCGCTGAGCATTACCCGGAGACCTTTGGCAGTGTGCAAGACCTTCAGGTCTGTGAACATCAGCTGAAAAAGTACCCCACAAGTGACAGTCTGGATGAATACATGGATGAATGCTGTAGACTGAGCGAGGTAAGAAAGACATGTAAACTGTATCTTATAGTTCTCCAAATAACTCATTCAGGTTCTATTGTCTGTCAGCAAATTAGGACACAATGAGTTATCCAGAAAATCTCACTTGATGCTGTACTGATCAGCAAATGGTTGTAATTGATTTTAAGAGCTCTTTTCATGGCAGTGAAATTCTGAAGTAATTTACATTTATTTGTGCTGGACAAGGTTGACTAACAACTCATGAAGATCTGATGATTCATAGAGCCCTAGATTAGTGGATGTAATGACTTCTGCTATTAAACACAAAAGTTGTCAAGTTAGACCCTGTAGATGGCCCTACATCTTGTAGGGTTGCACCACCTCTGATACATGGGATAGGGATCAGAATGTAGTGCCTTTTTGTAAGGCCAAGTTATTTCTATTCCTGGAAATAGTTGGATGGTTGTTGGAAGAAGTTTGGAAGAACTTGTCTACGGGCTACCTGATTCCTGTTCCTGCCTGTAGTTGGCTCAATGGCCTCAATCTTGAATAGTGGATAAGAGGGAATTTATAGGCAAACTCCTATCTTTGGTGAGCTGGAGCTCCCACTTTAAATCACCCTCACAACTGGATGGAAACCTCTATATTTTGAGGCTGACAAGCAGAGGCCTTGCATATCTGCAAAGACATATCATTTTCAACAGCTTGTCCTACTCTGTTTCTCCATTGCTCGGTGTACTGTGCAGCTGCTGAATCTGCCATGCAGCTACAGAATCACTTCAATCACTGACAGGCAAATAAAAAGCCCGTCTGTACACCTGCTCCCACACTGAATGCTGGCAAACGCTCACTCCAGTATTTGCCCAAAGCCCCACACTGACTTGCTGACAGATTGCTTCAGTTGCCTACCTGCTGCAGTAGCTTCCAAGAACCAGAGATGAAAAGATCTAGTAGGGAAATTAATTCTTGAGAGAGAGAGACAAGCAGACAGACCAAAGAGCCTCATGAACAAGGGGAAAGGATGAGGCAGGCTAGAGCTGTCACACAGGCACATGAAGCACATTGAGCTAGGCATAAGGGGCAGTTGTTTTCCATAGATCAGTGTGCTGCTTTACTCTTTATTGCTCATCCTTCTAGTCATCACAGCAGAGGGGCCTACCACTCCCAGAGGCCAGAAAGATAAGTGTATTGAAGCCTTGTACCTTAAAGACATTTATTTAAGCATCCTATTTACTCCTTGTTTTAGGAAAAATTATAGGAAAATTACCTCTTAAAGAGGTACTTCTGGTAATATTGCCTGAGTTTTGGTTGACCTGTGAGTTCTGGTGGCTCAACATGAAATGTGCTATGGGGAGGAGTTACCAGAAAATGCTGGTCCCCAAGAAGCAGGGCGCTTCAAAGACGCCACAGAGGGAGTCACCTCAAGTCACTAATCAAGTCTGGGGAAGAGCAGCTTGAAGTTACCAGTTCTTGGGGCTGTTTTGCCATCACTTCCCACTCAGGCCTTCATTGCTGTGATAGTGATAAATTAGGTTGGGAGCCAGGGAGGAAGCAAAGTGACAAGTGCTGTGTGCTGTCCGTAAAATAAACATGCTTCACCATGACCGTTGCATCCGGCCATGAGCCACCAAGTGACGGCCTTCCCCTCCAGCACACCAAACCCTCCCGAGCAGCAAGGAAGGTCAAAGACAGACCCTGCAAGTCAGGCCCATCTCTGTTAACATTATATATCTAGGCAGGATCGTCTATCTAGGATCCCTGTGTGATCAATCAGAGCTGTCTTGCACATGCCAGAAGACAGACGTGTTGGACAGTGGGTCCCTTTTGGCAGATAGTTGGGAAAAGGGCTGAAGCAAGAGAGTTTGGACAAGGAGACTTTATAAGAAATTACCTAAATTCCCGGTTGCACTCTGGGGGGTTTGCAGCCAGACTGACCTTGCCTGGCAGCCCTGGCGGCCCATAACATTCCTTTAAATCCTTTGTGAAATGGAGCCTCAGTTTCCCAAAGCAAAACATTTAAATAAACAAGAGGATAAATTAGAAAGAAGCTGAAGAGGAAATGAAGCTCCCAGTTGCTTATCTCCCCTCCTTTTTAATATCCTCACTGGCTGAGTGCTAAAGCTCTGTGCCCTGGAGCACTTTTCTTTGTTTGTTTTTTCGAGCTGTATAAATACAGCTGGGGCCTGGACACTGGGGAAGTCTGCCCCTTTAACAAAGCCTATATGTCAAGAGCAGCACTTTTCAAGCTGCTGTGAAGCCAGTTAATGCCCAGGCTGGCTTCAGGAACAAGCTCGCATGGCTGTCGCACAGCCTTGTGGCAGCTCCAGCCTACGTGCCAGAGAGGACCAGCTACTGCTTGTTGCAGTCCCATAACCTTGTCCCCTTGCTGAACCTACACAAGTGTCCTCAACGTCACACAGCAGTGGCAGAAAGGTATGCAGTCATTTCAGAAACCATGGCCCAGACCTCTAGCCCTACCGCTGAGGGATACATCTCGGTTCACCATGGCCAAGGTGGTGTTCCGTGCTTATGTTGTGGCTTTAACATTTTCCTGGAACCTGTCCTAGCTACAATGTGGTCCTTAGGAGCTACGCTCTTGTCGGACCTCATGTGGTCTCAAGGATTCAGATAGCCCCTGAAATACACTCAAATGTTGTTCAAAAGACACAGACCAATCCAGCATATTCCCACTCTGTTTGTGCAGCATGGCCAGCCAAGCTGAGCCATCAAATTAATTCCTGTTACATTAAAGTAATGTGCCAAAGTAGGCACTCTTGTAACTCTAATGCCAGGATAAGCTTATTATGGCTGATAGCAGTTTCCTCAGTTCCGTTGTTATCTTTGGAAGTACAACTTCTAAATATCAAGAGGACACATGGGTTTCCCAGCCCAGCTGACTGGGGTGCAGTTGCCACCGTGGTACTTGCTGATGCTCTGGCAGCCGAGGGGGGTTCAGTCACTGGATGAGGACAGACCTTGACGCCTTCACCAACAAGCCCATGTCCTAGACACCAGGAGTCTGTTAAAATTAAAAGCTGGAAAAGAGAGTCTGCAAAGACTAAATGTTTGGACAATCTGGATTCATTTGGTGAAGGCTTTGGCTGAAAACACACATCACCTCATTTCAGTCTGGCATTTCTTAAAACAAAACTTTCTGATCTTTTGTTTTGAACTGGCATTATTTTGAAATTTACCTATAGTTAAAAAGATGAAAGTAAGTGGAAGCTTTTAACACATGAAAGAACTTTGAAGCCAAAATAGAAGCATTTCCTTTTAAACTATATTAAATGTTTTGGGTCAGTTTGAAAATATATACTTTTTGATGCTTTTTCTTTGCTCTATAAAGTTTACATTTAATCCAAGCTCCAAACTTCTAAAATAAAAGAGAGGGCAGAAGCAGCATCACCATCAGATGAAAAAACTCATTATTCACATAGCGCTAATTACCTTTGGCCAACACAGTCAAAATACTTTTCTACAGAGTGCAGGGTTTGGGGGAAAGAACATGGCAACCTGTGACGCTCTGCCTGTGCCCTGTGCGTGCTGCTCAGAGGAAACTGGAAGTTATCAGCCAGCACGGCCATTCCTGGACAGCAGGGTGGAGCAGAAATTCAGAAACACGCAGCACGATCCCTCTCTTTCCTGTTATTCACAAGACTTTTGGTGCTGTCAGCCCCCACTGAAAAATGTTTCCCCCTCAGCCCATGATGTCACTGATCAGTTAATCTAAGCCCATGATGCGTGGTGTGTAATTACGTCCCTCGGTTGCTGGCACGGTTATCACGCTGCCTCCTCCCTGGCCGTGCTATAAGGCAGCAGGAACGAGCAGCGAGGGATGTATTTGTGAATGGAGCAGTGCATAACTCAACACTATCCACAAGAGAGTGAAAAACATGACAATAAGTGCAGAAATCTTAGTCATTGCGAAGAATACGGGAGAGCTGTAGTCCGGACGAAGCAGAGCTTTTCTTCCAAGCTAATTCTGCCTGCTATCCTTGGCTTTTGCTCCCACATCCAGCAGTTTTCTAGTGAGCCCAACAGAAGAAGAGTCCATCACACGCATCAAAGTAATTGCTTACAATTTAAATCAGGCAAGACAAAATGCCCAATAGATGATAAGAAATGCAGATTTTGATTTTTTGATTTTGATTATACCTCAGTTGGCCAACAGACCTGAAAATGACTGTCCTTGCATCTCCCACTGAACTTTGAACCTTTGTGTATTGGATATACAAGATATTGGAGCCAACACTGTTATACACACACAGGTACGGAGGGGTAGATTCCCAGGTCTGGAACCCTGGTGATTTCAGAGAAAAACATGATTTTACACCAGTCAAAATATTGACAAAAGGGCTCTAGATAAGAGCTGAATTCCTAGTGCAGATGCTAGTCCTGCATTTTCAGGCTTCCTAAGAAACCAATGGGCCAGCAAAACTGCTTATTTATTGCTATCTGAACAGGGGTACATGCACTGAAAATCTGTCCCCAAAACTTGATCAGGTCTCACGCAGGCAGAGATCTTGGTTACACTGATGTAAAAGCAGCTTAGTGCCCCTTAACCGCAGAGGCACAAAACTTCAGTGACACAGAACAGCACAGCAGAGGTGCAGACCCTGGCCTCTGAGACTGAGGGTCTTGTTCAGTATCAGGTATCTGATAACAAAATCTGCCAGCTGTTTGTACACCAAGTTTTATCAGACTGTAAGTTTAACAGTCTATTCTAAAATTGCATCTGTTTGATCCTCTGTATCCACACCTTCAATGAGTGAGATGTTTTTCCTGCATGGTTGGTAACATCAGCTCAAAATGGGTACATGGCTTTTGTTTCACTCTATTCAACTATCTTCTAGAGAGAACTATGAAGTTCTCTCTAACTTTTGATAGATTTCCCTCATGCCCGCCCAAATCATGACTTTGCTTCCAAGAGCCTTCAGCCCTAGGCACAGACTATGAGAAATCAGAGCTACCTTCTGTTCTCCTCCATCTGCCTTTTTCATCCTATAAACCTAGCAGCCTTGAATATCAACTAGCATCTTAGAGTAATAGGTGCCAGACAAACATGAAACAGAAAGACAGTTCCTGCATCAAAAAAGTCAGTCAAATGCTTCATGTTCTCCCCCCATTCCTGAGATTATAACCAAATATTTAATGCATCTGTTTTTACAAGAACTCACCACCCTTGTGCTCTTTTCTTGTGTTTCCACAGCTCTGCAAGGGCTGGGTTGGTCTCTCTACAGGGCAGTATAGACCTGCTAGCTGTCAGTGGCTGCAACAGCAAACTGACATAACAGCAATTTGCTAAATGCACAAAATGAGGGAATAAAGTCACAGAAAGCCTACATTTTCAAGGAGAACGAGGACATTCTGACTGCCTATTTTGCGATAGTTTAGAAAGGCCTGATTTTCAGAAGCTGATAATCAGGTACGTTCTGAAAATCATGTTTCTGAAGCTGGACACACTAAAATTACTAGCTGCTTTTGGACGTGTCAGCTGTAGCGCACAAATCCCAGCTCTTCCCAGGAAGCAGCACTTGGACTCTGCTCTCCCAGGAGGAAAAACATGAATGTGAATGACTGATTGGCTTGGAGTCATCGTAGTTTTTCATGATTTCATGCGACCTATGTCCCAACATCAGGCACAAAAGCATCTGGACATAATAATACCTATTAATAACATTTTATCATCATTTGTTTGAAAAGAAGTAAATCCAAATGTTGATTATTTTTGAACACACCATGAGCTTTCTGACATAATGAAAAGACAGGAAGAGTCCCAAAGCTGGCATTTCCCCAAAAATGTCGATTGTTGTGGGAAAGGAGACAGAGTAAGCTTCCTGCTTTTGTAGAGGGAAATTATTTTTTAAAGTAAGATAAACTTAGAGCACTGCTTTGTAAAGATCTAGGTTTATTTTACTTACTGATATCACATGCACATCAGCAGGCAGTGCCAAGGTGGAAGTGAGACTCTGCGTGTATTATTTAGCTGGGTGTTTGACCGAGTCCATTCACAGGGCAGAGAGGAGCATATGTGTAACGTGCATGGGAACATCCTGGGGTCAGAAACTGTGAGGTGCAGAGCAGGAGATGGGAAATGTGTTGCCACAGTGGCAAGACTCTGTAGGACCTGGACGGGGGGAGATCAGCGGTACAGTCTGGTTGTAACCCAAGTTATTTTGCTGATACATAAACACTGGGGCACTTGTTCACAGGTAGCACAAAGGCAGGAAAAAACTGCATCATCTCCTAGTGCCCAGTTCCCAAATAGCTACTGTTTCTTGAGCACAACCTCCAAGCAGATGGATAAAGCTGAGCAGAGCTTTTTCAAATGAGCAACACATGGTCTTAAAGAACCACTGCACAGCAAAAGACCTGATCTGCTCTATTACTCCTTCTGCTCCTTGGGCTAGGAGGTGGGACTGCAAGCAGTCTGTTTTTCCTTTGCTCCAGCTTGTGAGCAGGCAGAAGAGTCCTTCTGATAGAGCATCTAGCTGAGTGATTTCAGAAAAAAAAAGAAAGAAAGAAAAAAAAAGCTGTGAGCAGAAAAGTTCCATCTCGGTTCTGGTTATAACCAACTTTTCTCATGAGAGGAAGCTTTGGTGGCTTTAAATATAGCTCATGTAAGGGGCAGGCCGGGCTTCAGCTACTAATGAGGATTGCTCTGCTCTTGCCTTGTGGTCTAAGCTTTACTATCATTGCAGGTGAACCAGGGGAACAGCAAAGCCCTGGGATCTGGCCTGGGATACTTGGAGCACATTTGCCAACTGATTGAAAAGATTGGGCAGCTACAGGAGCACAATTTGCGGCTCCAAAAGCAGGTGTGCAGCTTGCAGAAAGAGCAGAAGATGAGCCAGATAAAGGAGGTAAGCAGGCATCATCATATTCCTTATTAAACGATACTCAAAACACAAGTGGAAAGGTCAAAGTGTTCCAGGTAGGAAAGATGAGAATTTACTTGACCCCGTACTCACTTGGGCTGCCTGGTCTGGTGTTTAGGGAGCCCTCGTCCACCATAGCAGCCTCAGCCTCCCTTAGGGTGGGCTTATGTTTCTATTCTTATTCAATTTTGTTTCCCAAATGTTCTTGTTGCCACATGTTTACTTATGTCAGAAAGCACAAGAGAGATCATCTCTGCCTTCAACAGTTCTATTTTGAATTGAAGTCCATTTTGAGGCAAGTTGAAAGCTCTTTCTTCTGCTTTCAAGCTATCAAAATCCCAGAATTCCCAGAAAACAAACCCAACAGGGGACAGAAGCTGCGGTACAACTAGCCAGTCCTCATTTCTCTTTCCCCTACGGTCTTTCCAAAGTGAGCTGCCAAATGAAAAATCTCCAAAACGAAACATATCTGTGTGCTCATTTGCCTTTTTTTCCTCTCTTTTTTTTTTTAAAAAAATTAAATCAGACAGTGCTTTCACACAGACAGTGTGAAATTTGACTCAAACTTATAATTCATTTCAGTCTCCTTTCAAATAGCATTTTTAGCCCTCCATGTTTTGCTCAATTCTACCCAGCCTGTGTTTTTCAGGTCCTTTTCTTTGGCTGCCACCACAGGTTTCCAGCTCTTTGCTTCCCCTCCCTCTCTCCTGTCTACTTTTTATTTATTTTATCACCCCCCAAAGGAATAGGTTTGTCACACTCAGCTGTTTCTTCTCAACCATGCTGTGGCAAGGCTTTTATTTTCCCGACAGCATCATTCCCCCCAGCCAGTGCTGCTCTCCCACCTGCTGGGACTGGATCTGCAGTAGGTGACTGACTCCTTCTCAGAGCCAAAGCCAAGTTGTGAGTCAGGTTGCAAAACAGCAGAGCCTGTCATTTCCATGTACCCATCTCTCACACTCAGAGGAATGCAGCCTCCTACATAGAGCCTGGGAATTGTTAACACATTTCCTGAAACTCAACAACTGTGAGTCATTGCTCAAAGCAACTCTTCTACACTGCAATTTCAGGGTCAAATCCTCATCTGGTATATGTGCCCCCCTCTTCCTTGGCTCCCACTGAAATGAAAGGCATTGGGCCTTCATCTAAGTATTTAAAACTTTGATCTTCCTGGAATTTTTCAAGATGTGTCAGCAGAGCCTTTTCAGCTGCATGTCTCACACTCTTCAGTGGGGACTCCTAGCCCAGGCCATTACATTCAGCACTCAGGACTTCCAGTGCACTCTGTGAACAGGGCGCTCTCTCTCGGGCATTGCTGTGGTGCCTGTATCTCCTGTATGAGAGCAGCTTTCTCTCATTCTCCTCTTTAGTCTCACCACCCCTCCCTGTACAAGAGAAATGCTGCTCTCCCCATCTGCTGAGAGATATGGAGGGTACTGTCCCCTTTGCTAAGGCTCTTTCCAGACTGCATGCACTAAGTAGACTGTGAGCATGGAAAGATTTCCATGTCCCAGACACAGCTTGGGAACACACAGAGTGAGGAAGGCTTAGGGCGCCGTTAAGAGCTGGTTCTGAGATCACCGCACGTGCACGTATAGGGGTGGCAGGTGGCCCATGCTCTCAGCATGGCTTGTCGGAGTACTACAGATGTCCCCATGAGGAATGGTAACATTTCTACAAGCACTCAGGTAATACAGGTTCTTGAAATCGACAGAGCTGACTGACTATACTGACTGACTCTATATGGCCCCAGGCAGTTCACACCACAAGAAGCTGAGCACACACCATAACTCACAGGACTGGCCTTGCTCAAGCGAGATGACTAAAAACCTTGAATATTTGGGAAGCCTTCTTTTATTATAATTTTTCTAGGCAAGTCTTCTCAGAGAAGTATTTAATCTTTGGCAAAATGCAGTGCTATTGCAGAGCACTACTTTTGGCAACGGCACGTAGATTCCCCACCTCACACCAAAAGTGGGAGACATCTATTTGCCTGCACTGCCTTTGCTGTGAATCTCATCCTTTTAATGGCCTCTTCCACGCTTAAAAAGAGACTAACACAGAAGGTGTTGATGGACGTGGTGCTGATCCTGGGACACATGAGGTCATGGTTATTGCATATCCACTGCCTTGCAAGGAAATCTTCACTGACTTGGGCCAAAATTTATCACCTGTCATCAGATTTTCAAAGCACCTCCAAAGCTATAGGTACTGCAAAGTCAGTTGTTCGTGAGTCTCCAAAGGTGCTAAACTGGTGTTTGCTTGCCATGGCTCCAACACCAATGAGTTTGATTTCCTTTCCACTTCCACTGAATAAGCCTTGCTCGTTCCCTGCCTTCCTAAACTCTGGTGCGAGGTAGAAAACTGCCCTCTAACATCATGCCAGTTACAGAAGTAAGTCGTCATGTACTCAGATAAGAGCACTACTCTTTAATAAGCCCTAAAGAATGGAAAGATTTTATAAAATTTAAGAGCTTCATTCAATTCCAAAAGCCCTTACACTGACAGAGGGAACATCACTGCTTTGGCAAACAACTGAAGTACCACATACAGTGCCTCTGTTTGACAGCATATAAGCAGACTGTGGTATCCTGTCAATAAAAATACAAAATACTATTGTCTGTGCACTTTCCTAAACAAATAATATTATCTTAAAATATGAGTCACTCTTATAATAGTTTTGTTTATTTACACAGATGCCTCAGTTGAGCAGCTGTGTGTTTAGAAACTTGTATTCAACTCCTTCTGAGGAACAAATCCAAAAGATGCAAAATATCAGGCAATTTAATTTAAATACCTAGGGGTTTTTAGTGGGTCACCGATACATATCGCTGTTCTCTGTGGTTCAGCTTCCCCGCTGTTAGCAGGAACCACAGGCCTCAGAGCACCCCATATAGTCTCCACCCTTTAGGGACCACCTGGCTTGTTGCAGAACCCCAAATATATGAAATCTTAACGCCCCCCTCCCCTCCGCCCCCCGCCAAAGACTGTTATAACTTAGTTATAAGTGGCCAACACAAACTAACATCTTCCAGTTGAGATCACTGGAGCTACTCCCCTTTCTACACACCAAGGACCTCAGTGTCCGAAGTTGGGCACTTACAAAAAGCACCGTCCCTACCCAGAAGGGGACAGGAACCAGAACAATTCATATTTGCAGTAGTGGGTTTAGCAGCTGAGAAATAAAGCCCGTTCTTTTGAATTTTGGGTGTTACTACAGCAATGCTGAAATTACTGCTCGAGTGGAACTATAGCACTTGGATTTCATAAATGGCATTCATTCATGTTTGGGTCACCCCATTAGAAAGAAACTGCTCATTTGTCAGATTCAGTTCGAGTTGAAACGCTTCTGATGTTTGGGCCCACTTGCACACAGATCTGCTTCTGGCTCGTTTCTGTTCAAAATACATCATTTGGAAACATTAGTGCCAGATTCTCAGTTGCTCTCAGAAGTTGGACAGTCATTGATTTTTCTGACATCAGCAGAGCTCCAGAATATCACTATTAGAAATATGTGATCGGCAGAGAACTCACACAGGCTCAAGGCCACATGGAGCTCAGCTTGTTAAAATGTTTTCCTCCGTTGAACAGCTATCACATGGGTAAACAGGAAACTGCTTTACTATATTCCTGGTCTAGCTTTATAGCTTTAAGAAAACTCTTCTGATGCTGAAACTCAACCTTTGGATTTTGCTTAAAAAACCTAAAATGAGTCAATGGAAACATCTACGTTACCACCTCCAGGCTGCTCAGCCATCTACAAAGTTAAATAATTTCTCTGGGTCCTGACAGGTCTTGGGATGGAGCTGGGCATCCATGGGCTGGAATGCTGGTAATCTTGCTGCACTATCATGCTGCTCTGTTACCTTGGGCTGCTGCAGCCTAACAGTCTGCATACTTTCTTCTTGTTTGGTGTAGGAGTACCTTCTGCAACATTGCTCCTGTGGAGCTGCCAGCGTCTTCCTCAACTCGTACCAAGAGGTGAAGCCTTTTTTTACTGGGAGGAGCAGACCTCACAGCCTCTTGATTCAGACTGGAAACCCTTCAGATCTTTCCATCATTCCAGAAATAGGAGGGAACACTGAAAAGCTGAGCAGCTGCAGTGGTGAGTTTAAATACCTCCAATCTGCCCTCATGCTTGTCACCAACAAGTGAAATAAGCTGACCAGCAACTTCCTTTTCCCTAGGAAAGACAGATGGAATCAAAGCAAGGTGTTAGCTTCCCAGTGAAGGTTTAATTCCACTAAGAGATGTATTTTAAAATGCTTTGGTTATACTAGGATTTTAAAGGCTTGCTTCTCCACACATGTGAAGGAGGCCATTTGGCCTAGTGAAGAAGTGGTTACAGAGATTAAGACGAATGCCTTATCAAAAAAGTTTGTCTGGTGGAAACTTGGTGCGGCCAAATGAGTGGGTTAGCATAGCCTATCCATGGGACGTTGAGATCCCCCCACCAAGATACAATTTGTTCTAAGGTAGGATGCCTTAAGCCTATTAATAGTCTCCTACCATCTCAAGCAGGCAAGAAACACATTCCTGGAAGATGACTTATTCTATAGGCCAAGTGGAAATAAGTCCCAGCTGCAAAGCTTGGATCCAGAGACCAACTTTTCCAGAAGGTTGAGAAGGACTGAACTTAGCCTACTGATACTAAAGCCAGCTGAAGTGTCTGGATCCAAACTTAGATGTGAGCTAGCCCACTAAATGAGGCTGATTAGTTTATTTTGAACCTTGGATCTGGGCCTACCTCTAATACCTGGTGAAATGCACAGCAGTGTAACAAAGACAGACCATGAGGAAGCCATTAGAAAGTCTGCACTAGTCAGACACTATTTTGTCCTATTTGTACCAAGGCAAGGTAGAATCATAGAATGCTTAAGGTTGGAAGAGACCTCTCGAGGTCATCTAGTCCAACCCCCCTGCACACGCAGGGTCACCTAGAGCACATGGCACAGGACTGCATTCAAGTGGGTTTTGAAGATCTCCAGAGAAGGAGACTACAAAACCTCTCTGAGCAGCCTGTTCCAGTGCTCTGTCACCCTCACTGTTAAGAAATGTTTCCTTAAGTCCCTGTGGAACTTTTGGTCCTTCAGTTTGTCAGTTCTGTCGGTGGCCACCAGTGAAAAGAGGCCAGCACCATCCTCCTCACTCCCTCCCTTGAGGTACTTATAGACACTGATCAGATCCCCTCTCAGCCTTCTCTTCTCCAGGCTGAACAGGCCCAGCTCCCTCAGCCTCTCCTCATAGGGCAGGTGTTCCAGGCCCCTGATCATCCTTGTGGCCCTGCGCTGAACTCTCTCCAGAAGCTCCACATCCCTGTTGTACCGTGGAGCCCAGAACTGGACACAATACTCCAGATGTGGCCTCACCAGGGCTGAGTAGAGGGGCAGGATCACCTCCCTTGACCTGCTGGAGACACTCTTCTTAATGCACCCCAGGACCCCATTGGCCTTCTTGGCCACGAGGGCACACTGCTGCCTCAGGGTCAACTTGTCGTCCACCATGACGCCCAGGTCCCTCTCTGCAGAGCTGCTCTCCAGAAGGTCGGTCCCCAGCCTGTACTGGTGTCTGGCTTCCTAAGTGCAGGACCTTGCACTTGTCTTTGTTGAATTTCATAAGATTTCTCACTGCCCAAACCAGAGTGCAGTGTGGAGACTTTCATCCCTAGAAGGTCTCATCCCATCTGAGGTCACAGCTTGCTGGTGGCACTGCCCAGAAGCCATCCTAGCAGGCCGCTGCCGAGAAATGTGAGCAAGCCCTTGCGTTTCATTGCAGGAAATGAGAGATACCTGGAATCAGGAAACAGCCAGCTGATGGCAGGGCTCAGGAAGTCGTCAAACAATAGGAGCAACAAGGAAAACGAGTTCAGAGAAGCCTGTGGCACAGCTGAGGGACAAGCTTTTCCATCAAAGGATGCCACAGTAAGAAAGGTGAGTGACAAGCTTAAAGCCAGACCCCTAGTGGGATCTGAAGAATAAGCAAGGAGATGTTCTGCTCAGGACAAAGCAGGGCTCCCAGGGGATCAAACTGGCCCTGTCTGCTCCCAAGCAAGGCAGGAGCAGCGAGGACAGGGGTTGCCTGTGCCTCCCTAGCCACCCTCAAATTAAAATGATTACTATATCCATATGATAAGAAAGGCAATACCATATCACGTGCTTGGCACAGTGGAAAACAGCATCACAAACAGCAGTATTTGCTTTATCCCTTGCTAACTTCAGGTAGCTGATGACTAAAGTATCTTCACTACTGCTGCTAGGGAGATTAAAGCCAAGGTACATTTATTAGCAACAGTGAACATCTTAGTGAGTTGTTCCTTAGCTGGGGCTACTTGTTACTAGACTGGACTGGCAGTGTGTCGGTGTAATTAACTTCAACCCCCAAAGCCTGTTTCAGAGAAACCCTATCACTGAAATCCATGGAAGCCAGGGCTAATGCTTTTCCTCTCCCTCTCTTTCCCATTGTTTGTGGCTGTTTCAGCATTTTCAGGTTCCTGTGGAGATGAGAAGTGCTGAAATACCAGGGCAGAGGCTGTAATCGGAGTATTCCCAGCCTTACAGGAAAGGGGAAGGAGTAGGTCTCTCACGGGAAAGACCTTCTCTTGAAATTTCCAAAGTTGCAAATGGGTAGCAAGTATTTGGATGAACTTCAGAGGCCTGACAAGGCCAAATCCTGAAAGGTGTTTTTTGTTCTGGCTTACATCCAGCAAAGTTCTTGAGTACGAACATTATTTTAAGCACATGGGAAGCCCTGGCAACTTCACATGGCTGCAAAATCAAAACTCCAAAGTCATAAACCGAAATCCTATTGCTGTCTTATTATACCACACCTTAATACTGTCTGTCCTTCACAATGTACTCAGAGCATGAACTATCCTATTTATTTTTACAACCATAGATACTGTATGAATATGTGGTAGGACTCACATAAGTGCTATATATGTAAACTGGCAATCTAAGTACAAAAGAGAGGCAATGGTGGTGGAAAGGGCATCATCATCCACATGTGGAAGACTGAACCAAAGAGGGATATAGGACTTGACCAAGGCAAAGCTGAGAACAGAGCCTAGTCTTTCCCCAACATTGCGAGGTGGTCTCATTTGCATGTTATTTATCAGTTTATTTTTTCATTTTTAGGGTCTGGACATCAGTAAGAACATCTCGGTATGTACCACCTTTGATGAATTAATTTCATTTATATATCTGCGTTGTAGTAGACCAAGCCCCTATATACATGTGCATTATTCACGAATAAAGAGGATCACTGACCCCCAGTGTATGTCAAAATACCAGCCCCACATATGCTGTTCTGATTGTGCCTGACTGTGTTTGACCCGCTGTTCTCACATCCCGAACGGCTAGCTGGCCTTCAGCAGCAAGCACTCGCTCAGGCTTTCTGTATTAACAGTGCTTGCACTGTTCTTAGTAATAAACACAAGGGTTTGATATTTTCATGAGTAAACAGTCTCATTAGGAGCAATTAATAGCACTGAAAATGGTGCTGCAGTTTTCAGCTGAGCCCACAAACTCATCTGAAGTTTTCAGCTGAAAACTTAGTAGAGCCTGAAGAAAAGTTACCACCTTATGTTCTCCCTGGGTGGATGCATGAGCTGCGGGGCAACCACCAGGTTCCACTCCTGAGGTGGCCACAACTCAGAGCGATCCCCTTGCTGCCTGGCACAGTGAGGAAGGCACCTCAGGAGGCACAAAATGATGTGACAAAGCTGACAACGGCTCCAAGAGCTTCATAACACAGGCATAATTCCTGCCCACTGAGTTAGCCATGGGCAATGTCCTTTTCCTTCAGCCCTTACTTTAGGAAATTTATAACAATGTGGCAAAAAGCTTAAAAAAAAAAAAACAACAACAACAAAACATCACATGGCCCCTTTGAACTCCCCAGTTGGAGTTTAGTCCTGGAGGGAACATTAGGGAAGGCCTTGTGGGACTTCCTGATCTTCTGAAAAATCACTAGTAGCATTTCAAATGCAAGTGACCAATAGCTATGGCTTACAGACCTGATAGGGAAACAAAGCCTTGATCTTTTTTAAATTCAGAGTCTACAAAACCCTGCCACCTTGAAAAGAGCTGATAGCAACACACTCATGCCCCAGCAGAAAGAAAAAGGGAGTTAAACTATTTGGCGGTTGTTTTTGTTGTAAATGCCTCCTTGTACTGATGTGAGGCGGTAGGAAACCAAATTTTGCTGTTTTCTTTTCCTGTAACACAGTGTAACAATAAGGTAAAATGTGCCCTTAGGCAGCTACTCAGCACTCACCAGAAAAGTGCTTTCCTTCTCTGAAAGATTAACTAAAAAAGAACAGCAGGGTCCTGGACATAGCAATGTTATAAGGAACAAAATGCAAGAGAGCAGGTGTTACTGATATTCCATCCAACCCATCTTACTGTGTAAATAAAAACAAAGTCCTCCTAATCTGTCCAAAACAAACAAATTCAAAACAACGGTTGGCATCATATTGACTGGGGAGCTGCAAAACAGTGGGGAAGTCACTGTCCTGCATTAGCTCTACCAGGATGGAAGCTCTTGCTAGAATAATATTTTGAGTGGAAAGCACCTGTCTTCCCATCATCCTGGAGTATCCAAAGTTTCATACGTTGGCAAGGTGAGCTCTGCCAGTAATCAGCTTCTTCCCCTACAAGTTGTGGTTTGGTTTTGCTCCCTAGAGTGAAAGTCATGCTTGGGGAAGAGTGAGAGATCTTATGAGGAAGACACGGCTGAGAAACCAGAGCAAGCTGGGGCTGTCCTCCGCTGCTCTGAAGAGGTCCTGCCCACAGCTATACAGGTAAGGCAGCGTTCTAGGAGCCTCTCACTTATCACTGGGAGAAGATGTTGAGAGAGTTACTTGTGGTTCCTGCTGAGCCAGAAGACCCCTTTGTACTTCTCATTGCATCTTAGTCGTTCTGGCTAGCACTGCCTTTTGCTTCCTTAGTGTCTAGGTGTTTTAAGATCTCAGCAGGATGTTACCTATGTGAGAAATAATGGGAAAACTAAGGTGCTTCCCTACAAAGAAGGTACTTATACCCTATAGGGCCAAGGGAAGCTCACAACCACCCCAAACCATTCCATACCATAATATATACTCTTTTCAGTCCCTCCTGAGCACTCCAGTCAAGTTTAATGCTTTCCCCCATGCTCCTTTACACCTTTCATCCAGGAGAACAGTAACATACGCATCAGGATTGGCTAGAAAGCTTCCCCTCAGAGGAAGAGGAGATATAATTTGTTGAGCATGTGCTCTTGAGTGGATCCTGCTCATTTCTATGGATGGTACTGGGGGAAAAGCACTATGTCTCACCTCTGTCAGGAGGTCCATGATGCCCCTTGGATTAGTTTGTCTATCAGTCTAGTCTGCACCAGCCTGTGCAGTGCATGTCTCTTCCTGTGGTGATGACAACCCCTTGCACAGGTATTTCCCTTATGCTTGCCAAGTGCTCACAGCTGGCCCACTGAATTTGTGGAGGCTGTGTATATAACAAGGTAATGGGAAGAGCCTGGGTATCTTACTCAATGGAGCAAAAGTATCACATGGAGCTGGGTACTCCCCTGTGTTTTTTCAGCTGTGGTCTTAGTAATCTTGACTGGAATAGCTCAAACTTGCTTAAACCCTCCACTACAACCTCCCCAGATTTTAGTGGGGGTGACGACTGGGAAATAGCAGTTGTTCAAACAGTCAAGAATGTCACATTGTTCCCCTCAGGTAGCCTTTACCCTACCTTACCAAATGCAAAAGGGAGCTAGGAATCTTGCAGTTACAGCTGGGAAAACCTGTATAATTCATGGAGTGATTTTTCCAGCTGGGAAGAGCTCGTTGGGGCCCAAGCACACGTAAGAGGCAAGCTTCCTCCCATTGTTTGGGAACCTGAAAGAAACACAAAGCAGAAAGAGATCAAACAGTTCCAGCTAAAACAGATAGTGACCCAGCTGGGGAAAAAATACAAACTCTCTTGAACCTCCCTGCTAAATCTGAACAGACACAAGCATTATTTAGGCTTCAGAAAAGTTCTGTCTCTGTAATCTCCTGCTTGGCCTTTTCTCTGTAGCACTAAAGATATGGCTAGTGCACCCTGCATGAGAATTGCAGGCTAGATCCT
This sequence comes from Tinamus guttatus, assembly GCF_059628265.1. Taxonomy (NCBI): domain Eukaryota; kingdom Metazoa; phylum Chordata; class Aves; order Tinamiformes; family Tinamidae; genus Tinamus; species Tinamus guttatus. The sequence continues at coordinate 371,488 of NW_028288950.1, forward strand.
CATTAAGATAAATCAGCATAGCTCCACTGAAGGGCCAGCCCAATAACTCCTAATAGAAATAACTTTGCTACTTTTGGCTGTGCATTGGGCCCAGCTACAACCGTCATGGAAACTTTGGAGAACGAGACCCCTGAGGGGCAATTTCTGACCAGGCTGGAACTGGAAAGCCCCAGAAATCGCACATGATCATTTTTCCAGACTGCTTTCTGTTGCTGCTAAAATTGTCTTTTTCAACTACTAATACTCTTCCTCCCACATATCTGCATAATTCTGCTGTCTATACACATGCCCTATGACTCCTCTACTCTTCCTTATCCCACTTCTTAGCTCTTCTTCTCCAGCCCTACTTTTATTTGCTCTCACTTTCTTCACCCCTCATCCTTGGGTGACATTACATTTACATGGGCTTTTCACTGGTGCCTAGAAAGGCCAGGCACCCTCCTCCTATGGCATTTGGGGCACCTAACTGCCCTCAGGCTCCATTGACACAAAAAGTTGGGCCTTAGGGGGTCAGTGAAGCCCTGCAAATGCTGCTAGATAGAAAGCCAGGCTTTCCCCCCAGCAATACCATGAAGCTCTTGCTTGGCTGCAGTTCTTTTAACATGAAAAAACATTAAAGCTCTCAGCATTTACCACTGCCTATGTTATAGTTTATGAAACAAATTTGCCCTGGCCTCTGGTCCCATTTGTACATGCAGCATATGGGATTTTGCTTACCCAGTTTCCTCCTTTCTGAGACATCTCTCAAGGTCTTGACCTGGAACAGGCTGGAGACTGTTGCCCTGTATTAACATATAGCTCTGAAGCAAGCACAGATTTTTTTTGTTGTTGTTGTTTGTTTGTTTGTTTGTTTTGTTTTTCTTTTGACACCCATTCCCATTTGAGTCATTCAGGCGATTTATTTTTGTAACTAGGTCAAAGCAAATCCCCTTTTGTAGTCCCACTCTGCATCTGATGAATGATCTGCTCCAGGGTGGTTGTTTTGTTTTTCTTTTTTTCTTTTTTTTTAACATCCACAAAAGAAATTCTCATAGTAGAGAGAACGTGGTGCTTCCAGAAGGAGAAAGGGGGACCTGCCAAGGTAAACACACAGCACAAGACTCAGCAGTTTGTCATACATTGTTCTTAACAGGCTGAGTTTTTCATTTTTTCTTCTTTTTCCTGGTAATGTTTTTACTCCCACAAAGGAAGGTCTTATTTTGTGCAAAGGGGGCAAGTACAGGCCAATGAATGAGCCAATTGCAGTGTTTTGAACTTAAGGAGCACATGGACCTGAACCTGACTTACGGCAGAGAAATAGATTTCTTCCCTAAATCACTGGGGAATGATCCCTCTGCCCAGAGCAAGGAACACTTCCTAGATAGCCACAAAGACATGACCTTTTTTACACTTAGACTTTGTTTCAGCAATTGAAATTTATTCTCAAATGATGGCTCAACATCAAAAAGCCAAGATTGTTCCAGATAAACACATAAACAGGCAGATGCTAGTTTGAGTAGTATGGAGGGAATCCAGTCTAGCCTGTGAAAAAGAGGCTGCCAGTTCTGCATAATTTTATTGCCCATCTGTTGCCAGTCTACCTGACATTATAAAATACATTGGGAGACACATCTAGATTGGGAGGTGAACAAGGAAGCTTTGGAAAATCATAGGCCGGCATTTTTGCTCAAATGCAGCTCGGATTATATCTATAGGAGCTGCAGCTTTAACATAGCTGTGCGGTAATAAGTTAATGTGAAGTTAGGATATGTTTTACTGGTAGGATGATGGTCTCAATTTGACAGCCACACAAAAACTGGCTGCTGTGTTTTGGCTGGGGTAGAGTAAGTTGGGCAGTTCTGAGCATGGCTTTTGCCATACTGGAACAGTCTTGCACAAAGGCTGAGAGGTTACCCAGAAGCAGAGCTTAAGCACTGCTCAAGCGCAGCTCTGAGCACTGCACTTCACTGGGAATTTACTACCAAGGGACATCTCCACTTGCCAGAGCTATAGGGTAACCAAAGAATGAGAGAATAGAAGTCCAAGGAGATTCTCAGTTATTTCATTGCATAAGTTGATGAAACACAAGCGCTGTATTGACATTGGAAAGAAAAACAAGTAGTGGCTAGAAGAGAAAAACTGCACCATATCACATCAAACATGCCTTCAATCTGAAAATGTTATCAGTAGCTTTGAAATACTGCCTTTAAAAAAGGCAAAACAAAAACAAATTTTCTTTCTTAAAACAGTAACTGTTTAAAAATATGTTCCAAAAGATTCTTCTCTCATGAGTCTGGAGGTCTGACCTAACCAAATTATTAAAACCACACTGGACAGATTACTTATTTCAAATACATGGGATATGCAGTGAGGAGAAGAGGGAAAAAACAAAACAAACACACATTAAGCTAGATGTAGTCTAGAGTTTAGTCTTGTTCTTCACAATGTCTCATTTCCTACTTACTACTTTAGCCAGAACTTTAAACTTCCCTGTGACATTTACCCACTAGCCTGTTCCCCACCCTTACCTCCAGCTAAGCAGAAAATACTGGCTGTTCTCAACCGATGAACACAATTTTTTTTTTCTTATGTTATGACTCCATGGCAAGCATGAATTTCATAGCTTCTTTTTTGGATACTGTCACAAATATTTCGACAGTATCTGTTTTGAAATTTCAGACTAAATGGGGGGAAATTATTACTGGGGGTGCAGCTTGGATGTTGGGGACATATGCACAGCATATTAATGCTAGAAAAGGGCCATGTATTCTTACTGCTGTCAAATTTAATTGTATTTTTCCATTTGTTAAGGCCAGATATTATGTCTTCAGAGCTGAGAAAAACTGAGAGGAACTCCATGATTGTTCTGGGACAAAATACAAAGAATGAAAACATATGGCCTTTCTGATAACACAAATCAAATGGCACAAGGTAAAATAATTAAAGAATGAGGTTTTGCTTGTGTTTTGTTTGTTTGTTTTGCCTGCCCTCAGAACTAACATAATCCTGGTCCTTCATCCAGACATGCTCCAACACACAGAGACTGGAATAGGTCAGATTTTGATGTTCAAGCTATATGGGCTTTTGCCAGCCAAAGTCTGGCACACAAACTTTTGAGTAACTCCTCTCCTCCTTTTTTTTTTTTTAATTCAGTAACTTTAAAGCCTCTAATCATTAAGGCTTCACCACATAAAGCATTTGCATTGCACTTAGGAAATGCAACAGAAAATTCAGTTATCTGGGATCTTAATCAAAAGCCTTTTATTAATAAGCCAACCATCTACTTTGGGAATGGACAATTTGGCACTAATCAAAGTTATATGGGGAAAAAAAAAAAACAGATCCTTCTACTACAGTGGAAACTCAGGATGCTAGCTATACATAAAGAACCCCTTTCTAATCTCACATTCACTGCATGTTCTCATTTCAGAAGGAAAGAGCAGGAGCACCAATGGACACAGAAATGAAGATGCCCCGGTTACTTTGTGCAAGCTGCATCCTACAGCAGTTGAGATGGCAACTCTGGTTTGATGTTGAAAGAGAAAAGCAGGAGCAGTGAGGTGGATGGAGGTCTGTGGAAAGACATGTGCTTGACTACGCATGGCTTCACTCCCAACTCAGAAGTATACATACAGAAATGAAACCCCATGAAAACTCTGGTCAGCATTTCGGCAACATAACCAATAGGGCCTTTTAAATAATATTTGACAAATCTTTCTCTGCTCTGGATTAGGAACTGAACAACATGAACTACTGAAGCTTTTAAGTTAGCGATTTTTGGAGATCTTAAATTTATTTCACCTGGAAAAGACTTACAGGAGACAACAGTACCTGGAGAAGTGCTAAAGAAGGGCAGCAACAGTTGATGGGACAAGCTGCTTCCTCCCTTAGGAGGTTTGAGGTGCAGTCTCTGCTCACACCTACAGCAGCTGCTGTCCTGGGGAGCATCTAACAGAAGAAATAAGGCTGTGAAGCAAAGATCTCCTAAGAGGCCATTCCCACTTCCACCTCTTGCTTCTGATTCTGCAGCAGTGCTTCTTCTGTGAAGGTCCCTTGACTTCAGCACTGCCCTGTGTAAAACCAGGCTGCAGGACAGACTCACAGCAGCAAGCAGAGCAGGGGCAGTGTGAGTTTTTTGAGACACCTGAAGGTTCATCAGAGACAGTCTCAGGCTCTGGCAGGCTGCTCCTTTAGTCCTTCAGGGGACCGAGCTTGAATTCCCCCTTTTAAGTTAGAGGTTGAGGAGCCCTGGGAGGCTGCCATGGCCACGGGATGGTGCATGCTTGACCTGCTGGGGAAGGCATGGGGGAGAGCAGGGCTCCAAGACTCAAACAAAGAGGCCTTATAACACTCAGGCCATGTTTGGTGATTACCTTCTTGCCCTGTGTTCACCAGTTTCAGACTCAGGCCAGAGGGAGCACATGCAGATGCTTGAGGTCCTGTGGCTGCTCTGATCTCTGTACACCATCTCTTATGGGTACTAACTTTCATGCACATGGGGTAGAAATTTAGACAAATCAGCTCTGCCTCTTGTTCTAAGGCTATTCTACCCATTACACTATAATTTAATTGTAAAATAAGCAACTGCAGTTTAACCCCCCGACTGATCCTTCTTGCTTGGAAACTGAGTCTTGGGAAGTCAGCAGGATCAGGCACGAGTAACAGCTGCCTCCCCCGTGCTCATATCAGCCCCTGAAGTCCACCAACCAGGAAAACAGGACTCAAGATCCAGAATATCCCAGTCCCAGGAACATTGCCTCAATCTGAGTTCTGGTAGCAAGCAACAGCATGAGGTGAAAGAGCTACTCCTAGTTGGAGTAAAAGGCCACACTGGCAGCTTGGCTGCAGTTCATGGGGGGACCGGAGGCAGGCTAGGCCCCTTCTCCCAGTGCTCAGAGCACTTTCAGGGAACTTGAGTAGGGCTGTTGTTAACATCTCAAGAAAGTTTGTGCTGTCTCAGAGTTAGCACCTTGATGGAGGTGCTGTGTTCAGTATTTCAGTTTAGTTTTAGCTGCTGTAGGATTCAGACATACACTGTCTATCTTGCTAGCTAGCTTCACCCAAAGCTAGAGAGATTTATAACTTAATTTTTCTGTGAATAGTCAACATATCTCCATAAATACAGGGGGCTGAAATCCTACATTATCTTACACCCTCCATTACCCCCCAGCTTTGAGACTGTAAGGACTGTGAATCAGTGCAGAACTGGATTAAACTATTCTAAGACTAGCATGATAAACTGATGTTTTTATGACTACATTCCCCTTATATATAGATTTTTAAACTAGAATGAACTAGCTTTTTTACTACAACATTATATGAAATATATTCATTTATTTCCAGAAATATATTTATAACATGTAACATACTGTATAGTTCTCTACTCCAGAATGCATTGTAATACAAGCATAAAATTTAATAAAAAGCATCACTGTTATGAAATAAATTCGCTTCAGCTGTTACTAACAGAACCTATGCTGGAATGTACAATGTACTACACATTTAAAGGCTTCATGTGAGTATGGTGGGTCAAAAAGAACGTTGTTACCCCCAAGCTTTTAAACGACTTTAGCTCTGTAAAGAAGTAGACCTGTTCCTCTGAGACTGCTGCTCTTCTCACAGAAAGCCAGAGGAAGAAGAGAGCCTTTGGAGAGGTTGCCGGTAATGCCTCACAGGGGCATTTGTGTGGGAAAGCTCTGTCTCTAGGACATGCTTCTGGAGTTCCTAGACTTCATTGCAAAGCTGCAGAGCAGGCAGACACTAAGAGGCAACACCTAACACTTGAAGAGGGTGAAGGCACCTGGCACAAGGTGCACAAAGAATTAAGTAGAATTTCTGAAAGTCTGGTTTCATTATCAGATCTGCATGACAGCCCTTTCTACAAAAAGCTAAGACAGGAACCCAACATTTGAGTGACTGATTTGGCAGATGCTCCTAGAGAGAGCTGAGGTAGAGCATTCCTGAGGCCAAGCCAGTATGACATGTCATTCCAGTAATAGGAAGCTAGCAGTACTGACACCAGAGAACACACCTACTCAGAACTACAGGTAGAACAGGAAGCCAGCAAGACCCATCTAAAGGGAGAAAAGGCCTAGGAAGAAGACCAGGGGTTTACCTGGGAACAAAGCAAGGTCAGAAGAGCATTTTGCAGGAGGGAAGACCATGATGCTAAGAGTCAGTCAAACGCACTAGCACACCCTGATGGAGTCAGGAAAAGAGACTCTAAGAAGTGGGGAAAGGCACTCCAGGAAGAAACCCCAGGGCGGGGAACATTTGCCTGAGAGTGCTTCCCAGGGCAACTCAGCCTCCCTGCTTTGCTCATGCCCTTCTCCTGCTGCTAGGCAGAAAGTACCTTAAATACAAAAGTATTCCCAGGCAAGAAAAAAGAGAATTCACTTGGCCTTCTTGCTCCTCCTGCCCCAACTTACACACCTAATGTCCATCAGGAAGATCCAGCTCAGCACAGGGAATAACAGTAACATTCCCTGCAGGGATCTAGTAGATCCCCAAGAGGATGGGCCAGGAGGTCCCCACTACTATGCTGGTTGTACAGCCTTGTCACAGGGATTGTCCTGACTGCTTCCCCATGCACACAAGCAGGTAACCTTTGTAGGTAAATAGGCCTGCTTTAGAGTCATGCAAAGGCTCCAGCAACCATTCCTGAATTTTGTTGGAATAAGACATTAAAAGGCAGTTTCCAAAGATCTCAGTACAACCAAAACTACTTAAATGAAGTATTTGCTATGCCAATTTTTTTTTTCCTTCTTGCATTTGAGAATAGAGGAGTTGTTCTTCAAAATGGAGATAAGCAGTATATTTGAAGGAATTCCCCTACTATTTAGATTAAGGAGTTTCTAGTCAGGCCTGTAAAGACAGCACAACTTTTTCTTCCTCTCAGAAATTCTTACTTCCCTGTAAGGAAAGTTTGTTACTCTGTACTCTGCTTCAAGAAGTTGTCTGCCCTGCACTCTTCAGGGCAGGAGAAATAGGTCCACATACAGCATCACAAGATAGGGGAACACAGTAAAGCTTTCTGCAGCTGGAGCTACATTCAAGTCCTGGCACAAGTGTGATTCCCACCAGCAGTCTCTCGCTCACCCTGGGCAGCCCAAATACCAACACTGCATCTCCCAGATACAAGAGATCAGACAGTTTGCTTTAGTTAGTTTTGAAAGCAACTGCGAGTGCTGTATAACGCATAAAGAGGAATGCTTTTGCAGGTAGCTTAGCCAGGGGCACCACCCAGCAACTCTCCTGTTTTCACACTGCAGCTTCCTAGCAGACCAGGCAACAGCAAGGGCTCCCGGTAGAGAGCAGCAGACACTAACCTCAGAACAGGCAATGTAAGACCACAAGACAGTATTGGGAAAGATGTCTCAACTGTCAGAGTTATTTTTGCACACACTCCTGTTGCACTCAGGTGTTCCAGGTCAGGTAGAAAGAGCCCCCCAGGGACAAGGTAGGTTTAAGAGCCACTTTATTGCAGTACATGGATTTCATGCATTACAGGGGTCTTCCTTCGCCACAGCACAGCAGCCACAAGCAGCGCACACAGGACAGCCCCAGCAGCCACCGCAGCAACACCCAGAGCCCAGGGGGCTGCTGCGAGCACGGCCGCTCCTGCGGGAGGGAGACACCCATGAGGGCCCCTGGCCCTGAGGGGCAGGAACACCCCAGACTCCCTTTCCATGAGAAAGGCTTACACAAGCCTCTGTCCCCAGACAGGGAGGGCAGCAGGCCCACACACTTACCAAAGCCATCCATGGCAGGCCCCCGTCTTAGCTGATCCTGCAGGAGAATCACAGGGCCTTCACTGGTGACATGGGAGGCGCCCTGCTGAAGGCCATGTTCAGCACTCCTTTTGCTCCCTACATAACAGCAGGGATTTTAGGGGATGGGACTTGTGGCCTCAAACACTGTGTTAGGCAGACACACCCTTGCCAACACTCACTCTGGCACAGACAGCAGATGTTTTGTGTTCCCATTGCACTGCATGGGCTGCCACATTTTGTCCAAATCAGCTGCTCAACAGATACCAGAAGTGAGCAAGGAACAGGATCAAGAGCCTATGAAGGCCTCCACTTCCTTGGCATGAGGGCCCTTCCTCAGCAAGAAGGAAGGAAACAAGCCCCCATAGTACTGACTAGTTCTGTTCATAGTGCTCTATCTGTATCCCTTACACCCTTCCCCCTCAGCTGGGGACTAGGTGGTCCCTGTTGTCCCTTTGCACAAGGGGACAGCAAGGATAGAGCACATACTGGCTCCAGCCGGACAGGCTGCGATGCTGCAGGATTCCTGTTCCGACCGGTGGCACACCGAGGCAGTGCAGTGCAGGTACACCTAGAAAGAAGGGGCAAGGGCCTTGGGTCAGGCATCTGGACAGGTGATGTGTGGGTCTCAAAAGATGAGAAGGCAAGAAAGTTGCTCTGGGTTGCTTCACCTACAGCTTTAGCCTGGCACAAAGAGCAGAGGGGCCTCAGGCAGCTTTTATATCTACCACACAGACTTCAAATTAGGGTCCCCTCTGGAGTTACACTTCTCCCAATACCTGGGAATAGCACAGCTGTCCCAACACCACTCCTGTGACCACTGCCTAAGCAGCGCTGGAATGAGCTTTGAGGACTGATCCCAGCACTACTGAGCAAGCAAGGCAGGCATGGTGAACTTTACATGACTCCCGCTCAGAAATTTGAGCTTCAGCCCAGATGCTCCCTAATTTACAAGGGCTATTAAGGACCTTGGGCCAAGAAGGCCTAGAAAATACTTATCAGTGTGGCTAGACCACATTCCCTAAGCCAGCTCAACACAGCAGCTCACAGTGGCTGCAGACTGGCACTTACTACTGCCCCCACTGGTTGTTTGATCTCAAGAACATCCTAGGCTGCCAGGACAGGATCTTACCAGCCCAGAAAGCATCTCTTGGGAAGTAGAGTCCACAAATGTGAAGGTGTAGAGGGTGAAACGCTGGTAATGAGAGGGGAACTGTAGTCCTGAGGCACCAGTGAGAGGCACCAGCTGTGTCTGGTAGTTGTCCCCTTTATGGGGACACCTGGGAGGAAAAGACCAGCAGCCAGGAGGTGTCAGGCCCTCCTCTAGCCACAAATCTATCTCCAAAGTACTCACCCATCCACCAAGACAGGCCACTGTAGCTGTTGGTGAGGGTGACTACTGGGAGTGGCCCAGCAGTGGTGCAGGACAAGGACCAGGTCTGGGTCCCTCCTCTGGAGGATCTGCACTTCCACATAGAGGGGGTCTCTCAGAGCCTTCACCACAGGATAGTCACTGCCTGCATAGTAGGATCTATACCTTGCATCTGGACCACAAGAAACACACAAGAGTCACTTTAGACCCAGAAGAGCAGTTAAGGACAGCCATGCCAGCAAGTCCTCTATGGGGCAGAGAAGCAGTGCCAGGAATTGCTCATCAGAGCCCCATTATCACCAGATTGTTGTTAGAGCTCTGCTGCTAGACATTTTAGCGAGTCCTGTGGCCCTCCTACCTGCAGCAATGTGCATCTCCAAGGACAGAGGACCAGGTTGGGACACGGCAGGAAGAGGCGGCACTGTGAACACCTGAACACTCAAGGGGATGAAGTTCCCAGTGATGGAGTAACTACAGCGTACGTGTAACCTCATGAGACAAGAGAGAGTCAGGCAGATGAGCCAAGATCACACATGCCTTTTCCTCCCCCCGCACCTCCCCCTAGCACCACAACTCACAACCTCATTTAGTTAATCATATTGCCACAGCATCTCCCACACATGCTTTTAACTACTTCAGCTTCTCTCCAGAGTGGGGACTGGAGTCTGCAAAGTGTACCTGAGCAGCATCAGTTTATTCCAGCTAAAGGGGGAACATACCACTCCCTAGCCTCTTCCAGCACCTGTGCTGTGAGTTCAGAACTTGCAACAAGCAGGAGCTTCTCTAGAGACCCTGGGCAGGGCACTATCTGGCCAGACCAGCCCCAGACATTACCTGAAAATGCTGTCCCTAGTGATGGAGCCAAGGTTCCCAGTCTCCACATCTCTAGATGCCACCAACTCGTTCTCATATATGCCATGATCCCCAGCTACCTGCAACAACAGTTGTTGTTACAACATTCCCCGGCACCGAAGGTCCAGAAAAGTCATACTAGAGAAGAGCATGGGGCCTCTGGAAGTCTCCAAGTTGCAACACCAAAACAACTGCAGGTTGCTCCAGGTCTGCAAGCTCCTGCTATTGCAGACCACTGCAGCTCTTACCTGAAAAGTAGTGCCACAGGTAGAGAATGGGAAGCTGTACACAACAAATGCATTGTTCCTCACTACAGGAATGCAGCCAGTACTGGGCCCACTGGCCAGATGAACAGACTCCAGAATAAGGGGTGGCAGAGTCACATCCCGAGAGACCACAATGGAGAACCGGCCATCCAGTGTGCAGTGAGCTGTGACTGCAGGAAAACAGAGATTTCAGTCTCAAGCTTAGCGAAAAGGAGCAGTAAGGAGGTTAAGATTCAGGCACTACAGAAAAGGCCAAGGCAACAAGTTCCACCAGCTCTCCTGCCTCTAAGCCCTAGAACCACAAGTTGTGCGCAGCTTGACATGGGTGCAGCCAGCTCTGACCTGCATTCAGCACTAGCACTGTTGATTCCGGTCATAAATACACATTGCAACTGCAATAGAGATTACAAAGCTAGACGCTTCAGTTGGGCAGAAGACTTTCCATAGTGAGAAGTGCAGCTCTAAACCACTTGCATTACTGGTACACACCAACCCTGCTTCCCTGGTGGAGCAGGGCACCCCAGTCACCAGCTTCTCCTGCAGCTATGAGGGTAGTCAGTCACACCCACTCACCTGTGTTACCATAGTAACAAGGCTTCACCCTGTCCCCAGGATTGTAACAACAGCCTCGCTCTTCACACTCTGCCCAGCTTATAGGCATAGGGGCACAGGGCAGCCGGTCTTGGCTCTCAACAGCAGAACAGACACTACCGCTTGGAGCATCCAGAGCTGGAAGAGACAGCAGGAGCTGGCAGGAAGAGCTCAGGAGTAGGGGGAAGGAACACAGAGAGGCCACCCAGTGGGAAAGCACCCTACTATCTACATCTCAAGAGAAGGATCATACACGCAGGTGAGTGGTCAAACACACAGCATGGAGACAGCCTGGAAGCCAGACTGGAGCATCTTTTGCATCTATAGTGACCTGACAGGAGGGTGCACTTGGTAATTCTGCAGGTATCTTGAGCCTCCATTCAGGAAATAAGTGACCTTGCCATAGAATCTCGTAAAAACATTGTCATTACGAATCAAGCCTATTACTATTTCTTTCACAGGAGTAAAGTGCATTGTGTCGCTTGTGCCCACCACCACTCGTTCCATGACAGGAACCCTCCATGCAGTACCAAGCCCGGTTTCCTTCCAACCTTGCCACTCTCTGTCTAGGAGTAACTACCCAAAGGGAAGGGCATTCAGACACAGGCAGGTGTCTAAAGGGATATCAGAGCCTTACCAGGGAGGTCCACAGGGCACCTGAGCAGCTTCTCTTCAAGGAGAGTCTCTTGCCCAGCAGCATCTGTCCCTTCAATCCCCACCAGCATGTAGTAGTTGCCTTCCTGGGGAAGGACCACCCAGGTCAGGGCAGTCACAGCAGCTGTACTCACAGCCCCAGCTGGACCCCTAAGGTCACTCACCCATTCAAAGACACAGCAGCCTGCATAGGAGAGGGACACTTTCCTGGAGCCATCTGGACTCTCTGACACCCAGAGACCACAGCTGGAGTCATTCTGCACAGCATGTGCCTTCCCCTCTGTATCTAGGGGTAGATGAGACAGCAGGAAGAGCCTAAAGATCCCACAGAGAGGGCAGGGAGCACCACCCCTGACCCTTCTGTAGGGGGCAGGGTCCCAGCTAGCACTCAGGTCTGGGCCAGAATGAGGCTTCCAAGACCATCCAGACACAGGTGCAGCACTCAAGCCAAATGCTTGGCCATACAGTCAGCCCCCAGTTACACAGGCACAGGAGTGGTTAGACAACAAGCACTTCCCTGCTAAAGCAGACCCTTCCTCCTCATTTCAGTTACAGCTGGCACTCTGCAAAGACACAGCAGTGAGGAAAACTCTGGACATCACCCTCACTTACCCCAAGCAGTCAGTACCAGGGAAGCATTTTCCTCCCAGCCTGGGGGCAGGGTGAGCTGCAAGCCTCCTTGACCACAAGCCAGCATGGAGGGATCAGCAAAAAAAAAGCCACCCTGGACCTCCAGGACCAAAGCAAGGGGGCCAAGAAACCCCCACAAGAATACAGCACCAAGCAAAGTCCCAGCCTGCCCTACTGCACCCATCCTCTTCTCCTGCCAAGGACCATACAGCAGCTCTGCTTAACCTAGCCCTTTTAAATTGTGTGGCCTCCTGTCATCAGAAAGAGGCCAGGTAGAAACTCCTGGATGGCCAGGTGGTCCCAGCCAACCATTTTAACACCTTCATTTCCTTCACCTGGATCTGAACCCCTCACAGCCCTCTTGTGTCCTTTAGCAAAAAAACACAGATAGGAGGCGAGCTTATGTCAGGAGATGGGCTCATATTTGTATCACTGAGATGAGAGGAGCTTATTTGTGCAATTTATGTTGGATCTGTAGAAGTGACTTCAAGGCTCGTTTTTTTTCTAGAGTTCTCCCTATCTATGGCGCATTGAGGAGATCTGCCTCCTTTTTCCCCATGCACCCTCCTGGCTACTCTCAGCACTCGTGAAGCAGCATGAGTAGTAAAAGCTCTGTGTCCGTGTAAGATATGGTGAGAAGAGAAGAATAAAAGCACAAAAGGGAACGTGCTTCCCCTGGGAAGATCCATTACATGTTCTTTCTGCCTTTGTAGAGGTGCTGCTGCTTCCAAAGCTGAGCAGCATGCTGTCACATAGCCACAGCTACCCCTCCACACGCACAAGTGAACAAGGGGGCCCAGGGGACTTTGCACATGTAAAAGGAGACGATTCCCCTCTACCATTTCAGGTTGTGAACTACAAGTCTATTTGCATTCAAGGCTGTTTGGACATAACCACAGGAGCCCTGTTGCTCATCTTTTGCCATCCCAGCTGCTAGGAATGTGATCATATGCTCAGTGGGACTCCATCCCCCCAGAGCCTATTGTGGCCGATGTTTGAGTAGAGCTTGTGAAGCAAATATGCTTTTTCTACACCCTGCCTGGCACCAGGCAGCAGCTTTGAGGAGAGGCACTGGGGAAAACGTTTGGACTTTGGCAGGGAGGCTCTATGGCCGTAGAAAGAGAGAACTGTGTCAAGGGAGTTTATTCAAATCTCATAGCCATTGTGGGACACCATGTGTTTCTTTTGACTCGCTGCTATTTGTTGTCTACCGAGTAAATACAAACAAATAAAATACTTTAGAGTCTTTTTAGGGAGAGAGGTTTCGTTACACTTTAACCAAGTGATACTTTGCATATGCTGATAGGAATAATGTCTACAGGTACCAGAAGAATAACTATATTTGAAACAACACCGGGAGTGGAGTATATTTACCATGCATCATGTAGAAAATCATTGGACAGTACTGTGACGTGAAAAGAGCCACAGATTCCCACAGGTAGAGGTCTGACTAGTCGCATGATGTTCCTGCGTTTTAAATCCCCTGTGCATCTGCCAATTTGGTGCAAACTCTCATGAACTCTGCTTTCCGAGTCCGGAGATCCCTAATATCTCATATCTCCCATAAAATGCCGTGGCAAGATCTAAGTCAGACCTGAGTTGAGACCAAATGCTCTGAATAGATCCAAGTTCAGAGCAGCAGGTCATCATCTAGGAGGAACTTGGGAAGTTTTTCCTTATGTTCAAAGGGTAGTTCTTGTATTTCAATTTGTGCCCATTGCCTCTCATTCTGTCACTAGGCATGACTGAGAAGAGTCTGGCCCCATCTTCTTTACACCACCCTTTAAGATATTTATGCACATTGGTAAGAGCCTTCCCTCAGTATTCTCTTCTTGAGGGTGAACAGTCCCTGTGCTTTCAGTCTTTCTTCATATGAGGGATGCTCCAGTCCCTGAATAATCTTAGTATCCTTATGCTGGACTCACTCAGTAGCTCCCTATCTCTCCTATCTTCCCTGTGCTACTGGGAAACACAGAATTGGACACAGGCCTCCAGTTGTGGCCTCAGCAGGGGTAAGTAGAGGGGAAGGACCATCTCCTTCAACCAACTGTCAATGCTCTGCCTAACACAGCCCAGGCTTTCTTTGTCAATAGGGTATGTTGTTGCATCGCGATCAACTTGGTGTCCACCAGGATTCCCAGGTCCTTCTCATCAGAGCAGCTCTCCAATAGGTCCTTCCCCAGCCTGAAATGGTGCATGGGGTTATTCCTCCCTCAGAGGAATAGGACCCTATACTTCCCTTCATTGGACTTCACGTGGTTCCTCTCTGCCTCTCTCTCCAGCCTGCCAAAGTCCCTGTCAGTGGCAGCACAGCCTTCTGGCGCATCAACTACTCCATTCACTTTTGTGTCATCAGCAAGTCTGCCAAGGGTGTACTCTGTCCCTTCATCTAGGTAACTGATGAACAGGATGAACAAGATTGGGCTGACTGGTGAGTTACACTGCTATCTTGTGGCCTCCTACCAGACTTGGTGCCACTGCTCGCAACCTTCTGAGCTCTGCCCTTCAGCCAGTTTTCGGTCCACTTCGCTGGCTGCTCACCTAGCCTGTACTTCCTCAGCGTGACTGCAAGGATGTTATGGGAGACCACGTTGAAATTCTTACTGAAGTCACGGTAGACAACTTGCACTGGTCTTCCCTCATCTACCCAGACGGACATTGAAATATAGAAGGTTATTGGGTTGTAGAAATGTGAATTCCTGTTTGGGAATGCATGCTGACTACTCTTGATCATCTTTGTATCCTTCATGTGCTTGGAAATGGCATCCAAGTTTATCTGCTGAATCACGTTTGCAGGAAAGGAGGTGAGACTGAATGGCTGGGGGGTCTCTTTCTTATGTTCTTTGAGTGTTGAAACCAGCGCAGAACAACTGCACAGGCCTTCCAGGAGCCGAGCCAGATTACAAGACACGGACTCAATATGAGGTTAGGTCTTGCTCCGTTTATTAGCTGAAGTGCACGTATATTTATACCTACAAGCATCTGAGGGATTTCCAGGCTAGCTATGATTGGTTGCTAGGGGGGTTGCTAGATCCTGGCCGCATAGGCTCTTCTCAGCTCTGCAAAGTTGTTTACCCGAAATCGCTAGCTACTCTTTCCCAGCTAGCTCCTCATTCCCAGCCAGCCAAGGAAAATTCGCTAACATTCCCCTGTACATTATCAGCAAGGCGCAGGTGGTGCAGATCCTCAGCACAGCATTTCTCTATATTTGAGGACTGGAGTGACATTTCGTTTCCTGTAGTCTTCAGAAATCTCATCTGATCTCCATAACCTTTCCAAGATGATGAAGAGTGGGCTGGCAATGATGTCTTCCAGCTCTCTCAACACTCATGGAGAGATCCAAACAGGGCCCATGGACCTGTTTGCTTAAGTGATCCCTAACCCAGTCCTCCAACACTAAAGGCAAGAATTCCTTACTCCAAATTTATCACTGGTACTTATCTATTATAAGTGAGGAATGACATACCTGGAGACCTTTCTCCACCTCACCAGGTGGAGATTTGGTACTTTTGTCTCTTGTGAGGCCGCATATAGCTAGGTAGCGTTGCACTGAGCAATCGCTGTGCATACAAAACAACATGCCAATATATTCAGCCCATCGTGAATGGTGTGAACATCAGTAACAGTGTCAGAAAGTCTTCCAAAAAATCAAGGATGGCTCACTCCACAGAGAATATAATGCACTATTGATCATATCAGTGCTCCCACTGTGGTCTTTGATTGCTCCTGAAGTCCTTCTGGGCAATCAGGGATGGCTCACCCCCTCTGACACTGATAGATCAACACCAATGAACAGAACATACAAATGGCACCAAAGTATGTGTAAGATATTTCAACATCACTGATTTTTCTGAGAGCCCTTGCCAAGTGGAATGCTGATCTCAAACAACAAACTTTTTTCATATGGCCTTTTCATGAAGGGTACTTTACTCTTTTTACTTTATTAAATCACCATGAAGTTCTCCACCTCAATTGACACATCCAATTGCTTGATACCAGGGACAGCTTTGATGACTAATAAACACTGATGTAAGTTCATTCCTTGTTTCATAACACAGGGCAAGCTAGTAAATGATTGACTCATAATATTGACCAACTCAGGCACAGGGTGTTTTGTTACGCATTTCTTCAGTATATAAACTCTGCAGCCAGAGGGATTCATTCCAGAGTCTCTCTCTCCACCTGAAAATGGAGCTCCTGGGAGCAACAGGTTCTGTCCTACTGGTTTGCATTATTTGCCTGCTCTCCTTCACAGCATGGAGAAGCAGCTTTGGAAAGGGGAAGATGCCTCCTGGACCTGCTCCCCTTCCCATTCTAGGCAATATGCTGCAGGTGAAACCAAAGGACTTGTCCAAAACCCTTGAGCAGGTAAGGTCACTTGCTCTGGCTCATTCACTTTCTTCTGGGAAACATGAGCTAAGTGCACTGGGAGAACCCGTGGCCAGAGCCTGAGGAAGGCCAACCCCAGAGGGGGAGAAAAGCTTTGAGTATCTCAGCTGCCAAACTATATTGCTGTGATCCTTGGTTTTGAGCGCCTGATGGCTGCAAGGCCTTTACATATCCATATTTGTTATGGGAAGGCCAGATCTTGATATTCCTGATCTCTGAGAACACATTACCCACTGGGTAATACAACAACAAGGCCACTTTCTGACTTCTTCTGCCCACCTGATCCATGGCTGTGTTTTCTTTTGTCTTTTGGCAGCTCAGCAAAAAGTACGGGTCAGTGTTCACAGTGCACCTGGGCTCCGACCCCGTGGTGGTGCTGCATGGATATGATGTGGTGAAAGAAGCCTTGATAGACCGTGCGGACGAGTTTGCTACCAGAGGACACTGGCCGATCGGGGACAGAGCTAACAACGGACTAGGTATATTTACGGGCTGAGGTGCTTTTGAGAAGAGAAGGGTTGAGGACCAGACAGGCAGGGACAGGGGCTGGAGTGAGGTGTGCACAGGGGCAGGCTGAGGGAAGTGGCTGGATCTAACCTGGAGAAGGGAAGGCAGAGCAAAGGGTTGGTGGTGGTTTTCCCTGCTTAGGGAGGGCAACAGAGAAATGGAGCCAGGCTCCTTTTAGAGACGGACAGGGAAAGGGCAAGGTAACAGGCGCAGGCTGCAGCAAGGGAAGACCTGCATGCTTACAGAGAATGGTGCGTTCACAGTGAGGGTGGCTACGTGAGGGAAAGGGTCAAAACGAGGATGTTGAACTACACGACCTCCAAAGGTCTCCTCCGCACTGAAGGACTCTACGATGCTACTCTGCAGGCATTCTCCTGACGACGGGATTCACTGTCACTGTGAGCTTCAGTAAAGCTCATGCCCATGTCATTCAGCCAGGCCTTCCCTTTTCCTTCCTCTTCTGCAGGCATCATTTTCAGCAACAATGAGGAATGGCTACAGGTTCGCCGATTTGCTCTCACCACACTGCGTAACTTTGGGATGGGAAAGAGGAGCATCGAGGAAAGGATCCAAGAGGAAGCTGGGCACCTGCTGGAAGAGATCACCAAAACAAACAGTACAGTTTATTCTTAACACACCTTATGTTTGCTAAGAAGGTCTGTATTAAGTAAGCAGTGTTGGTGCTGGTCCAATGCAGGAATTAAGGTGACATGTTTTTAGCTTGTAATTCAGGTTCCCATGCATGAATGTTGCCTCATTATAAAGCAACAAATAATTCCATGATTGCTTATTACTACCGTTGGAGGAGCATTCCATGTCATTCAGACTGTGATGTTGTATTTCTGTTAACCCTCCTCAGAGCTCAGGTAGCTACAGATCTAGCATTTTACAGCAGAAGCCATATTTTTCTTTTTCCTTTTTTTATTTTTTTATTTTTTTTTTATTTTTTTCTCTGTATGTGTACTTTTTGTGACCTTGCAGGAATGCCTTTTGACCCGACCTCCATACTGAGCTGTGCTGTCTCCAACATCATATGCTCCATTGTCTTTGGGAACCGATATGACTATAGAGACAAGAAGTTTCTGGCCCTGATGAAAAACATGAACAACATCTTTGAGATGATCAGCTCCCACTGGGGACAGGTATATTCAGCAGCCATTTCACAGGGTGTATGTAGTTCCAAGATAGCAGGACGCTTCTTTCCTAGTGAATTCCCATTTCAGTCTTCAGAACAGGACACACTCCTGACCACCCTTCTCCTCTGCGCCTGGTTTCCTACCAGTACTACTACTAAGCAAACCCTCATCTCTCTGTCAGACTGCCCAGGCCTCACTACCCCTCTGACTGGCTCTGTTGAGAGGTTGTGGCCTTTTGCTAATTCCTAATGATGGGGAAATGATCACACTAAGAAGCTTCCTGTTTTTTTCAGCTTTATCAGATGTTCCCAAAGATCTTGGATTACATGCCCGGTCCTCACAACAGAGTATTCACAGAATTTGATACTCTAAAAGCCTTCGTGGCAGAGGAGGTGAAGGCGCACCAAGCTTCCATAGATCCCAGCTCCCCTCGGGATTTCATTGACTGCTTCCTCAACAAAATGCAGGAGGTAAGGAGACAGCATGTAGCCCCATCTCCTCCCCAAGCACACCTACCCGGAGCCCCTTTCCTTTGCCAAGTCACACACACATTTGCAGTCTGATGTTGCAGTTCCTTGGCTGGAAAGCAGTGGGCGCAGGAAGGGCACGTGGGCAGCTAGCTGCCATGCCGTGCACAGCTTGAAAGAAAGCTGCCCTGGGGGTCTAGCTTACTGCACACACATGGAATTGTAATTTTGCAGCTAACTGCTGCACCTCAACAGGGGAACATAACAGCTCGGGATGGAGAAGGAGGCCTGGACTGATACAAGAAAGAGGAAACAGACTTGTTTTGACATGTGTTTTGTTGTTGTTGTCTGTTTGTTTGTTTTCCTAGGAGAAGCACAATGCCAATTCCCATTTCTACTTGAAGAACTTGATAACCAGTGCCTTTGACTTGTTCACTGCTGGAACTGAGACAACTAGCACCACCATAAGATATGGACTTCTGCTGCTTCTCAAACACCCCAAAATACAAGGTACCAGTCTGTGACCTGCTCCCCTCCAGCCATTCCTCTGTGCTGGTCTCAGGTGTAACACCACTTTCTGCTATGCACTTTCTGCCCTTCCAGCTCTCTCTCTCTCTCATTCTCCATCCAAAGAGGAAAAGTCCTCGCAATCTCATTTCCCAGAGTGGGTCTTAATGGGGCTTGCAGCCCTCCTAGGCATATACAGCTGGCCCCTGGAGAGTCTGAGACTTAGCCCATGCACATCTCTATCTTCCAGTACTCCTATTTAGCTGGAGGGGACTCTTTGCAATAGGTTGCAGTGGAGCTGCAAAATCAGCACCAGTTTTTCTAGGGGCTCTGGTGTCTTGGTAAAGCAGTAGGAATCTGGACAACTTGGAACGATCTTGCTGAGTAGGCTTGGTTTTATTCACCCTCTTATTTATAGTCTGTTCCTTTCACGACAGAGAAAGTTCAGGAAGAGATCGACCAGGTGGTGGGACGATCACGAAGACCCTGTGTGGCTGACCGGACCCAGCTGCCCTACACAGATGCTGTGGTCCATGAAATCCAGCGCTTCATCAGTCTCATCCCCTTGAGTCTTCCTCATTCTGTGAACAAAGACACTCACCTCAGAGGCTATGTCATTCCCAAGGTTAGTTGATATTCTCTCTTTGGTACCAACAGCAACGTGCGGAAAATTTCATTCTTAACTCGTTAGGCAATCAGGTTACAAGACGTAACTCACCTCCACGTTATGTTCTGTTCTTCTTATGTTACCACAGGGGACAACAATCTACCCCCTTCTCAGTTCTGTCCTCCATGACAGTAAAGAGTTTGCAAACCCAGAAGAGTTCAACCCCGCACATTTCTTGAACGCAAACGGCACCTTTAAGAAGAGCGACTTCTTCATGCCCTTCTCCGCAGGTAAAGCACGTGCTTCCTCTTCTCATTCCTCTCTCAGGAGCTGCCAACCTCCTCCTCTGGGAACCAGCCCACCTTTTCCTTCACTCACACACACACACACACACAGACACACATACACACACTTTCCTTGCCCTCTCTCAGCTTGGTCCCTCCATGGCTTCCTCACAACTCAATACTCTTTGGATAACTCCTAAGTGCTCCTTTCTCCAAGCGCACCTCCCATCTTGCAGAGGACCCAGGGGCTTCTCAAACCTCACCCTGGGAGCTCCTGATGGAAGGACATGAATCATACCCATTCTCACGTTAGAAATCTGTGTGCTTTGCACAGTAACTCCACTTTTCCCAAATTCATCTTAAATACCTCTCACGCTATATGCCACCACTCACTCAGCAATATCCCCAACCTGCTGCTTTTGCACCTGCTCTTTATGCCACCTTGCTCCCTCTCATCCTGCCTCCTAATGTGCCTCCTTGGTGCTCAAGGCTTCTCCTGCTCACGTTCTTCTTTCACATACCCTAGCAAACTACCAGAGCGTGTCTAGTTTTTCCCCAGCAAACTGTTCCCTTGCAAAAATGCTCCACAATCCTCATAGTCACCTCACTGCCATGGCTGTATCTCATAAACAATGCTGTGTAACACAGTTGCATAGCACAAATCCCAGTCCACTCTGCAACATTTGTTTAGCAATACATGTTATTTTAATTTCAGGCAAGCGAATATGCCCTGGAGAGGGCCTGGCACGCATGGAGATATTCTTAGTTGTAGCCACCATCTTGCAGAACTTTACCTTGAAGCCCGTTGTCGATCCCAAGGAACTCAGCATAACTCCAACATTGAGTGGAACAGGAAACGTACCTCCCGTTTACCAGCTCTGTGCTGTCCCTCGCTGAAGGACTCAAAACTTTTCTCCACTGTGTCCTAAGCTTGGTTTTTCCTTTACACCTTCCTTACTAACTCATTGCTCAGTGACATCAGTCACCTCATTTCTTCAATAGTGCAATGTCCAGGGCTCGTCAAGACCTGCTTCTCCTGCAATATGCATCCACTGAAGATCAATATTCAGGTGTGTGTATATATACTGAAAGTAACAACAAAATAAAGGAAACTCTGGTCAGGATTTAAGCAGCATAACCAATAGGGGCCTCTTAAATAATATTTGGCATCTCTTTCTCTGCCCTAGATTAGGAACTGAACAACCTCAACTAACGAAGCTTTTAAGCTAGTGATTTTTGGAGCTGTTAAGTCTTCTCCAGCTGAAGTAAGTTTACAGAAGACAACAGTACCTGGAGAAGTGCTAGAGAAGGGCAGCAATAGTTGATGGGACAAACTGCTTCCTCCCTTAGGAGGTTTGAGGTGCAGTCTCTGCTGTGAAGGCTGTGAAGCAAAGATCTTCTAAGAGGCCATTCCCAATTCCACTTCTTGCTTCTCATTCAGCGAGGGTGCTTCTTCTGTGAAGGTTCTTTGAATTCAGCACTGTCCTGTGCAAAAACAAGCTGCAGGGCAGACTCATGGCAGCCCAGCAGAGCAGGGGCATTGTAGGTCTTTTGAAACACCTGAATGTTCATCAGAGACAGTCTCCAGCTCTGGAAGGCGGCTCCTTTAATCCTTCAGGGGACCAAGCTTGAATTTCTCCTATTAAGTTAGAGGTTGAGGAGCCCCGAGAGGCTGCCATGGACACGGGATGGTGCATGCTTGACCTGGAGGCCACAGGTCATGCCTGACAGGGGCTGTTTGTGTGGGACAACCCAGTCCCTGGACTTCAAAGCAAGCAGACACTAAGGGCCAACAGACAACACTTGGAAAGGGTGAAAGGTGCCCACACACACAGAGAATTAAAAGGAATTCCATAGAGTTGGGATTCACTGCAGTACTGCACAACAGTCCTTTCTACAAGAGGCTAAGGCAGAGACCCAACATTTGGGTGACTGATTTGGCAGCTGCTCACAGAGCAGGGCGCCTACTGCCATCGCCTCACTCCTAGTGAGAGGCTGAGCATCCCTGATGCCAAACCAGTACGAGAGGTCATCCCATTAAAAGGGAGCTAGGGGAACAGACATAGGGAAACACCCAGCTCAGAACTACAAGTAGAACAGGAAGTCAGTAAGACCCATGCAAGAGGAGAAGAGGTCCAGGAAGAAGGGACAGGAGACTGCCTGGAAACAGAGCAGGGGGAAAATCGTGTTTTGCAGGAGGGAGGACCACAGTGCAAAGAGGCAGTCAAAGGCACTAGCACACCCTGATGGAGGTGGAGGCTGTGGGAACAGGGGATGATCAGCCAAGGAGAAACCTCAGGGTTACTGACTTTTGCCTGAGATGGCGCTTCACAGGGGCACCTTAGCCCCACTGCTTTTCCTGCCCTTCCCCTGCTGCTAGGTACCAAGTAGCTGTGCCTTAAATATAGCAGTCTTCCCAGACAAGGGAAAAGAGAATTCACTTTGCCTCCTTTCTTCCCCCTTATCACCACATGCACCTACTGTCCATCACGAAGATCCAGCTCAGCACAGGGAATAACATTCCCTGCAAGGATCTAGTGGAATCCCAATGGAATGGGCCAGGGCTCCTCACAGCTCAGGCTATTGCACAGCCTTGATGCAAGCATGGTCTTGCCTGCTTCTCCACACACACAAGAAGCACAGTTTTGTAGCTAAGTATCTGTCTGCTTTAAAACCATGCAAGGCTGCAGCAACCATTCCTGACAGTTAACGGCACGGTTTCCAACAATCTCAACTAAAGATTTCTTGTGCTAAACAAGCTAGTTTGATTTTGTTCCTCCCTTTGGAGAGGCTTTGGAGAGCATAGTAGCTGTTCTTTAAAAGGGAGATAAGCAGTATATTTAAAGGGATTCCCCCACCTTTTTGAGGGAGTTTCTAATCAGCCTTCTCAAAAAAAACACAAGTCTTTCTTTTTTTCTTCTCCACTCAGATGTCCTTACTTAATTACTATATCAATTAATAAAAGGAAAATCCTGAAGCACAAGGACGACAACTCCTCAGACCTGGAAAGAAGGGGAAAACAGTAGCATCTAGCTTTCCTTCTAGGACTGAAGTTTGTTAGCAGGTTTTCCCATAGGACATCAGGAAGTTTGGAATAATCCAGACATGAAATGACTCTCCATCTGCTCAGCTACTGTAACTGAGCACACTAGACAAAGATGCCCCCATCAGCACTAAGAGTTATTTCTCATCTCAAAAGCAATTCCATGAACTGTTATGGCTATAGTGGTATCAAATAAGCACCCATTTGAAAGCTCTGAGAACTACACATAACTCTCTGCTCATGAACTCATGTTTTGCCAAATACAACGCTTCAGAGTCGATCCTTAAGCTCAGTTTGTTTCTGAAGTTCGGATCACCTAAGCCCTTTTATTCTCTGACTCTTTGCCAGACAGGTTTGTTACCCTGTACACTAGAGCACACTAGGCAGCCCCAGCAGCAGAATGCTATACTATGCCTGCATTCACATCCTGCCACAAGAGCACAGCTCCAGCTGATCAGGGAAAACCCAAGGACATATGTAACTCCCATCTGCAGCTTCTCAGGGCAGCCCCCACAGCAGCACTGCATCTCCCAGATACAACAGATCAGACAGTCAGCTTTAGCTAGTTTTGAATGTGATGTGAAGTGCAGTGTAAGGAATAGAGGAATGCTTCTGCAGGCAGCTTAGCCAGGGGCGCCACACAGCAGCTCTCATGTTTCCCACTGCAGCTTCCCAGCAGACCAGGCAACAGCAAGGGCTCCCAATAGAGAGCAGCAGATACTCACTAACCTCAGAACAGGCAATGTAAGACCACAAGTCAGTATTGGCCAAGCTGTCTCAGCTGTCAGGGTTGTTTTTTGCCTGGCTAACCCAGACAAGGGCCTACAGGCAGAGACATGGAACACACTCCTGTTGCACTCAGGTGTTCCAGGTCAGGTAGAAAGAGCCCCCCAGGGACAAGGTAGGTTTAAGAGCCACTTTATTGCAGTACATGGATTTCATGCATTACAGGGGTCTTCCTTCGCCACAGCACAGCAGCCACAAGCAGCGCACACAGGACAGCCCCAGCAGCCACCGCAGCAACACCCAGAGCCCAGGGGGCTGCTGCGAGCACGGCCACTCCTGCGGGAGGGAGACACCCATGAGGGCCCCTGGCCCTGAGGGGCAGGAACACCCCAGACTCCCTTTCCATGAGAAAGGCTTACACAAGCCTCTGTCCCCAGACAGGGAGGGCAGCAGGCCCACACACTTACCAAAGCCATCCACGGCAGGCCCCCATCTTAGCTGATCCTGCAGGAGAATCACGGGGCCTTCACTGGTGACATGGGAGGCGCCCTGCTAAAGGCCATGTTCAGCACTCCTTTTGCTCCCTACATAACAGCAGGGATTTTAGGGAATGGGACTTGTGGCCTCAAACACTGTGTTAGGCAGACACACCCTTGCCAACACTCACTCTGGCACAGACAGCAGATGTTTTGTGTTCCCATTGCACTGCATGGGCTGCCACATTTTGTCCAAATCAGCTGCTCAACAGATACCAGAAGTGAGCAAGGAATAGGATTAAGAGCCTATGAAGGCCTCCACTTCCTTGGCATGAGGGCAAGAGCCCTTCCTCAGCAAGAAGGAAGGAAACAAGCCCCCATAGAGCACTACCAAAAGAACTAGTCAGTACTATCTGTATCCCTTATGCCCTTCCCCCTCAGCTGGGGACTACGTGGTCCCTGTTGTCCCTTTGCACAAGGGGACAGCAAGGATAGAGCACATACTGGCTCCAGCCAGACAGGCTGCGATGCTGCAGGATTCCTGTTCCGACCGGTGGCACACCGAGGCAGTGCAGTGCAGGTACACCTAGAAAGAAAGGGCAGGGGCCTTGGATCAGGCATCTGGACAGGTGATGTGCGGGTCTCAAAAATGAGAAGGCAAGAAAGTTGCTCTAGGTTGCTTCACCTACAGCTTTAGCCTGGCACAAAGAGCAGAGGGGTCTCAGGCAGCTTTTATATCTACCACACAGACTTCAAACTAGGGTCCCCTCTGGAGTTACACTTCTCCCAATACCTGGGATTAGCACAGCTGTCCCAACACCACTGCTGTGACCACTGCCTAGGCAGTGCTGGAACGAGCTCTGAGGACTGATCCCAGCACTACTGAGCAAGCAAGGCAGGCATGGTGAACTTTACATGACTCCCGCTCAGAAATTTGAGCTTCAGCCCAGATGCTCCCTAATTTACAAGGGCTACTAAAGACCTTGGGCCAAAAATGCCTAGAAAATACTTATCAGTGTGGCTAGACCACATTCCCTAAGCCAGCTCAACACAGCAGCTCACAGTGGCTGCAGACTGGCACTTACTACTGCCACCACTTGCTATTTGATCTCAAGAACATCCTAGGCTGCCAGGACAGGATCTTACCAGCCCAGAAAGCATCCTTTGGGAAGTAGAGTCCACAAATGTGAAGGTGTAGAGGGTGAAACGCTGGTAATGAGAGGGGAACTGTAGTCCTGAGGCACCAGTGAGAGGCACCAGCTGTGTCTGGTAGTTGTCCCCTTTATGGGGACACCTGGGAGGAAAAGACCAGCAGTCAGGAGGTGTCAGGCCCTCCTCTAGCCACAAATCTATCTCCAAAGTACTCACCCATCCACCAAGACAGGCCACTGTAGCTGTTGGTGAGGGTGACTACTGGGAGTGGCCCAGCAGTGGTGCAGGACAAGGACCAGGTCTGGGTCCCTCCTCTGGAGGATCTGCACGTCCACATAGAGGGGGTCTCTCAGAGCCTTCACCACAGGATAGTCACTGCCTGCATAGCAGGATCTATACCTTGCATCTGGACCACAAGAAACACACAAGAGTCACTATAGACCCAGAAGAGCGGTTAAGGACAGCCATGCCAGCAAGTTCTCTATGGGGCAGAGAAGCAGTGCCAGGATTTGCCCATCAGAGCCCCATTATCACCAGATTGTTGTTAGAGCTCTGCCGCTAGACATTTTAGCAAGTCCTGTGGCCGTCCTACCTGCAGGAATGCTCATCTCCAAGGACAGAGGACCAGGTTGGGACACGGCAGGAAGAGGCGGCACTGTGAACACCTGAACACTCAAGGGGATGAAGTTCCCAGTGATGGAGTAACTACAGCGTACGTGTAACCTCATGAGACAAGAGAGAGTCAGGCAGATGAGCCAAGATCAGACAGACCTTTTTCTCCCCCAACACCACAACTCACAACCTCATTTGATTAATCATATTGCCACAGCATCTCCCACACATGCTTTTAACTACTTCAGCTTCTCACCAGATTGGGGACTGGAGTCTGCAAAGTGTACCTGAGCAGCATCAGTTTATTCCCACTAAAGGAGGAACATACCACTCCCTAGCCTCTTCCAGCACCTGTGCTGTGGGTTCATAAATTGCAACAAGCAGGAGCTTCTCTAGAGACCCTGGGCAGGGCACCATCTGGCCAGATCAGCCCCAGACATTACCTGAAAATGCTGTCCCTAGTGATGGAGCCAAGGTTCCCAGTCTCCACATCTGTAGATGCCACCAACTCGTTCTCATATATGAGATGATCACAAGCTACCTGCAACAACAGTCATTGTTACGACATTCCCCGGCACCGAAGGTCCAGAAGAGTCATACTAGAGAAGAGCATGGGGCCTCTGGAAGTCTCCAAGTTGCAACACCAAAACAACTGCAGGTTGCCCCAGGTCTGCAAGCTCCTGCTATTGCAGACCACTGCAGCTCTTACCTGAAAAGTAGTGCCACAGGCAGAGAGCGGGAATCTGTACACAACAAATGCATTGTTCCTCACTACAGGAATGCAGCCAGTACTGGGCCCACTGGCCAGATGAACGGACTCCAGAATAAGGGATGGCAGAGTCACCTCCCGAGAGACCACAATGGAGAACTCACGCAGGTGAGTGGTCAAATACACAGCATGGAGACAACCTGGAAGCCAGACTGGAGCATCTTTTGCATCTATAGTGACCTGACTGGAGGATGTACTTGGTAATTCTGCGGGTATCTTGAGCCCCCGTGCAGTAAATAAGTGGCCCTGGCACAGAATCTCATAAAACCATTGTCATTATCAATAAAACCTATTACTATTTCTTTCACAGGAGTAAAGTGCATTGTGTAGCTTGTGCCCACCACCACTCGTTCCATGACAGGAACCCTCCATGCAGTACCAAGCCCGGTTTCCTTCCAACCTTGCCACTCTCTGTCTAGGAGTAACTACCCAAAGGGAAGGGCATTCAGACACAGGCAGGTGTCTAAAGGGATATCAGAGCCTTACCAGGGAGGTCCACAGGGCACCTGAGCAGCTTCTCTTCAAGGAGAGTCTCTTGCCCAGCAGCATCTGTCCCTTCAATCCCCACCAGCATGTAGTAGTTGCCTTCCTGGGGAAGGACCACCCAGGTCAGGGCAGTCACAGCAGCTGTACTCACAGCCCCAGCTGGACCCCTAAGGTCACTCACCCATTCAAAGACATAGCAGCCTGCATAGGAGAGGGACACTTTCCTGGAGCCATCTGGACTCTCTGACACCCAGAGACCACAGCTGGAGTCATTCTGCACAGCATGTGCCTTCCCCTCTGTATCTAGGGGTAGATGAGACAGCAGGAAGAGCCTAAAGATCCCACAGAGAGGGCAGGGAGCACCACCCCTGACCCTTCTGTAGGGGGCAGGGTCCCAGCTAGCACTCAGGTCTGGGCCAGAATGAGGCTTCCAAGACCATCCAGACACAGGTGCAGCACTCAAGCCAAATGCTTGGCCATACAGTCAGCCCCCAGTTACACAGGCACAGGAGTGGTTAGACAACAAGCACTTCCCTGCTAAAGCAGACCCTTCCTCCTCATTTCAGTTACAGCTGGCACTCTGCAAAGACACAGCAGTGAGGAAAACTCTGGACATCACCCTCACTTACCCCAAGCAGTCAGTACCAGGGAAGCATTTTCCTCCCAGCCTGGGGGCAGGGTGAGCTGCAAGCCTCCTTGACCACAAGCCAGCATGGAGGGATCAGCAAAAAAAAAAAGCCACCCTGGACCTCCAGGACCAAAGCAAGGGGGCCAAGAAACCCCCACAGGAATACAGCACCAAGCAAAGTCCCAGCCTGCCCTACTGCACCCATCCTCTTCTCCTGCCAAGGACCATACAGCAGCTCTGCTTAACCTAGCCCTTTTACATTGTGTGGCCTCCTGTCATCAGAAAGAGGCCAGGTAGAAACTCCTGGATGGCCAGGTGGTCCCAGCCAACCATTTTAACACCTTCATTGCCTTCGCCTGGATCTGAACCCCTCACAGCCCTCTTGTGTCCTTTAACAAAAAACACAGGAGGCGAGCTTATGCTAGGAGATGGGCTTATATTCATAGTACTGAGATGAGAGGAGCTTATTTGTGCAATTTATGTTGGAGCTGTAGAAGTGACTTCAAGGCTTGTTTTTTTCTAGGGTTCTCCCCATCTAGGGTGCATTGAGGAGACCTACCTGCTTTTTCCCCATGCACCCCCTTGGCTACTTTCACCACTCATGAAGCAACATGAGTAGAAAAAGCTGTGTGTCCATGGAAGATATGGTGAGAGGAGAAGAATAAAAGCACAAAAGGGAACGTGCTTCCCCTGGGAAGATCCATTATGTGTTCTTTCTGCCTTTGTAGAGGTGCTGCTGCTTCCAAGTGAAGTGAACAAGGGGGCCCAGGGGACTTTGCACATGTAAAAGGAGGTGGTTCCCCTCTACGATTTCAGGTTGT
This sequence comes from Tinamus guttatus, assembly GCF_059628265.1. Taxonomy (NCBI): domain Eukaryota; kingdom Metazoa; phylum Chordata; class Aves; order Tinamiformes; family Tinamidae; genus Tinamus; species Tinamus guttatus. The sequence goes on from NW_028288950.1 coordinate 400,211, forward strand.
GAACTACAAGTCTATTTGCATTCAAGGCTGTTTGGACATAACCACAGGAGCCCTGTTGCTCATCTTTTGCCATCCCGGCTGCTAGGAATGTGATCATATGCTCAGTGGGACTCCATCCCCCCAGAGCCTATTGTGGCCGATGTTTGAGTAGAGCTTGTGAAGCAAATATGCTTTTTCTACACCCTGCCTGGCACCAGGCAGCAGCTTTGAGGAGAGGCACTGGGGAAAACGTTTGGACTTTGGCAGGGAGGCTCTATGACCGTAGAAAGAGAGAACTGTGTCAAGGGAGTTTATTCAAATCTCATAGCCATTGTGGGACACCATGTGTTTCTTTTGACTCACTGCTATTTGTTGTCTACCGAGTAAATACAAAAAAATAAAATACTTTAGAGTCTTTTTAGGAAGAGAGGTTTCATTACACTTTAACCAAGTGATACTTTGCATATGCTGATAGGAAAAATGTCTACAAGTACCAGAAAAATAACTATATTTGAAACAACGCCGGGAGTGGAGTATATTTACCATGCATCATGTAGAAAATCATTGGACAGTACTGTGACGTGAAAAGAGCCACAGATTCCCACAGGTAGAGGTCTGACTAGTCGCATGATGTTCCTGCGTTTTAAATCCCCTGTGCATCTGCCAGTTTGGTGCAAACTCTCATGAACTCTGCTTTCTGAGTCCGGAGATCCCTAATATCTCATATCTCCCATAAAATGCCCTGGCAATATCTAAGTCAGACCTGAGTTGAGGCCAAATGCTCTGAATAAATCCAAGTTCAGAGCAGCAGGTCATCAACTAGGAGGAACTTGGGAAGTTTTTCCTTATGTTCAAAGGGTAGTTCTTGTATTTCAATTTGTGCCCATTGCCTCTCATTCTGTCACTAGGCATGACTGAGAGGAGTCTGGCCCCATCTTCTTTACACCACCCTTTAAGATATTTATGCACATTGGTAAGAGCCCTCCCTCAGTATTCTCTTCTTGAGGGTGAACAGTCCCTGTGCTTTCAGTCTTTCTTCATATGAGGGATGCTCCAGTCCCTGAATAATCTTAGTATCCTTATGCTGGACTCACTCAGTAGCTCCCTATCTCTCCTATCTTCCCTGTGTTATTGGGAAACACAGAATTGGCACAGGCCTCCAGTTGTAGCCTCAACAAGGGTAAGTAGAGGGGAAGGACCATCTCCCTCAACCTACTGTCCATGCTCTGCCTAACACAGCCCAGGCTTTCTTTGTCAATAGGGTATGTTGTTGCATTGCAATCAACTTGATGTCCACCAGGATTCTCAGGTCCTTCTCATCAGAGCAGCTCTCCAATAGGTCCTTCCCCAGCCTGAAATGGTGCATGGGGTTATTCCTCCCTCAGAGGAATAGGACCCTATACTTCCCTTCATTGGACTTCACGTGGTTCCTCTCTGCCTCTCTCTCCAGCCTGCCAAAGTCCCTGTCAGTGGCAGCACAGCCTTCTGGTGCATCAACTACTCCATTCATTTTTGTGTCATCAGCAAGTCTGCCAAGGGTGTACTCTGTCCCTTCATCTAGGTAACTGATGAACAGGATGAACAAGATTGGGCTGACTGGTGAGTTACACTGCTAGCTTGTGGCCTCCTACCAGACTTGGTGCCACTGCTCGCAACCTTCTGAGCTCTGCCCTTCAGCCTGTTTTCAGTCCACTTCGCTGGCTGCTCATCTAGCCTGTACTTCCTCAGCGTGACTGCAAGAATGGTATGGGAGACCACGTTGAAAGTCTTACTGAAGTCAAGGTAGACAACGTGCACTGCTCTCCCCTCATCTACCCAGACAGACATTGAAATATAGAAGGTTATTGGGTTGCAGAATGGAACCCAATGGAACAGGAATTGTGAATTCCTGTTTGGGAATGCATGCTGACTACTCTTGATCATCTTTCTATCCTTCATGTGCTTGGAAATGGCATCCAAGTTTATCTGCTGCATCACATTTGCAGGGAAGTGGGTGAGGCTGACTGGCCTGGGGTCTCTTTTTTACCTTCCTTGAGGACTGGAGTGACATTTAATTTCTTCCAGTCCTCAGACACCACATCTGATCTCCATAGTCTTTCCAAGATGATGAAGAGTGGGCTGGCAATGATGTCTTCCAGCTCTCTCAACAGTCATGGAGAGATCCAAACAGGGCCCATGGACCTGTTTGCTTAAGTGATCCCTAACCCAATCCTCCACCACTAAAGGCAAGAATTCCTTACTCCAAATTTATCACTGCTACTTATCCATTATAAGTGAAAAATGACATATCTGGAGACCTTTCTCCACCTCACCAGGTGGAAATTTGGTACTTTTGTCTCTTGTGAGGCCGCATATAGCTAGGTAGCGTTGCACCGAGCAATCGCTGTGCATACAAAACAACATGCCAATATATTCAGCCCATCGTGAATGCTGTGAACATCAGTACCAGTGTCAGAAAGTCTTCCAAAAAATCAGGGATGGCTCACTCCACAGAGAATATAATGCAGTATTGATCATATCAGTGCTCAGCACTCCCACTGTGGTCATTTGGAGGACAGAACCTCCAAATGGCACCAAAGTATGTGTAAGATATTTCAACATCACTGATTTTTTCAGAGCCCTTGCCAAGAGGAATGCTGATCTCAAACAACAAACTTTTTTTCAAAAGGCCTTTTCATGAAGGGTACTTTACTCTTTATACTTTATTAAATCACCATGAAGTTTTCCACCTCGACTGACCCATGCAATTGCTTGATACCAGGGACAGCTTTGATGCCTAATAAACACCGATATAAGTTCAGTTCTTGTTTCATAACACAGGGCAAGCTAGCAAATGATTGACCTATAATACTAAGTCAGCCATAGGGTGTTGTATTACACAATTCTGGAGTATATAAGCTCTACAGCTGGACAGACTCATTCCAGAGTCTCTCTCCACCTGGAAAATGGAGCTCCTGGGAGCAACAGGTTCTGTCCTACTGGTTTGCATTATTTGCCTGCTCTCCTTCACAGCATGGAGAAGCAGCTTTGGAAAGAGGAAGATGCCTCCTGGACCTGCTCCTCTTCCCATTCTAGGCAATATGCTGCAGGTGAAACCAAAGGACTTGTCCAAAACCCTTGAGCAGGTAAGGTCACTTGCTCTGGCTCATTCACTTTCTTCTGCACGGTCTGGAATACGTGAGCCAAGTGCACTGGGAGAACCTGTGGCCAGAGCCTGAGGAAGGTCAATCCTAGAGGGAGAGAAAAGCTTTGAGTATCTCAGCTGCTGCTCTGTAATGCTCTGATCCTTGGTTTTGAGCGCACGATGGCTGCAAGGCCTTTACATACCCGTATTTGTTGTGGGAAGGCCAGATCTTGATATTCCTGATCTCTGAGAACACATTACCCACAGAATAATAACAACAACAAGGCCACTTTTTGACTTCTCCTGCACACCTCCATGCCATGTTTTCTTTTGTCTTTTGGCAGCTCAGCAAGAAGTATGGGCCAGTGTTCACAGTGCACCTGGGCTCCGACCCCGTGGTGGTGCTCCATGGACATGAAGTGGTGAAAGAAGCCTTGATAGACCGCGCAGACGAGTTTGCTCCCAGAGGACACTGGCCGATCGGGGACAGAGCTAACAACGGACTAGGTATATTTACGGGCTGAGGTGCTTTTGAGAAGAGAAGGGTTGCGGACCAGACAGGCAGGGACAGGGGCTGGAGTGAGGTGTGCACAGGGGCAGGCTGAGGGAAGTGGCTGGATCTAGCCTGGAGAAGGGAAGGCAGAGCAAAGGGTTGGTGGTAGTTTTCCCTGCTTAGGGAGGGCAACAGAGAAATGGAGCCAGGCTCCTTTTAGAGGCGGACAGGGAAAGCGCAAGGTAACAGGCGCAGGCTGCAGCAAGGGAAGACCTGCATGCTTACAGAGAATGGTGCGTTCACAGTGAGGGTGGCTACGTGAGGGAAAGGGTCAAAACGAGGATGTTGAACTACACGACCTCCAAAGGTCTCCTCCGCACTGAAGGACTCTACGATGCTACTCTGCAGGCGCTCTCCTGACGACGAGATTCACTGTCACTGTGAGCTTCAGTACAGCTCATGCCCATGTCATTCAGTCAGGCCTTCCCTTTTCCTTCCTCTTCTGCAGGCATCATTGTCAGCAACAACGAGGAATGGCTACAAGTTCGCCGATTTGCTCTCGCCACACTGCGCAACTTTGGGATGGGAAAGAGGAGCATTGAGGAGAGGATCCAAGAGGAAGCTGAGCACCTGTTGGAAGAGATCACCAAAACAAACAGTACAGTCTATTCTTAACGCACCTTATGTTTGCTAAGAAAGCCTGTAGGAAGTAAGCAGTGTTGGTGCTGGTCCAATGCAGGAATTAAGGTGACACATGTTTTTAGCTTGTAATTCAGGTTCCCATGCATGAACGTTGCCTCATTATAAAGCAAAAAATAATTCCATGATTGCTTACTACTACCATTGGAGGAGCATTCCGTGTCATTCAGACTGTGATGTGGTATTTCTGTATACCCTCCTCAGGGCTCAGCATTTTACAGAAAAAGCCATATCTTTTTATTTATTTATTTATTGTGTATTTGTGTGTGTGTACCTTTTGTGACCTTGCAGGAATGCCTTTTGACCCAACCTACATAGTGAGCTGTGCTGTCTCCAACATCATATGCTCCATCGTCTTTGGGAACAGATATGAGTATAGAGATAAGAAATTTCTGGCCCTGATGAAAAACATAAACAACATCTTTCAGATGGTCAGCTCCCCCTGGGGACAGGTATATTCAGCAGCCATTTCACAGGGAGTATATAGTTCCAAGCTAGTAGTGGGCTTATTTCCTAGTGAAATACCATTTCAGTCTTCACACTAGGACACAACAGTATATACAGTATATTCATCCCACTGCGCAGGAGGGAATTCACTCTAGAGCAAGAGGAGCCCTCACAAACCAAGCTGGCTTTACCGGCTAGGTGCAGCCTACCCCTAGTCCTGACCACCCTTCACCTCTGCTTCTGAGTTTCATACTACTACTACTACTAAGCAAACCCTCATCTCTCTGTCAGACTGTCCAGGCCTCACCACCCCTCTGACTGGCTCTGTTGAGAGGTTGTGGACTTTTGCTAATTCCTAATGATGGGGAAATGATCACACTAAGGAACTTCCTGGTCTTTTCAGCTCTATCAGATGTTCCCAAAGATCTTGGATTACATGCCCGGTCCTCACAACAGAATATTCACAGAATTTGATACTCTAAAAGCCTTCGTGGCAGAGGAGTTGAAGGCGCACCAAGCTTCCATAGACCCCAGCTCCCCTCGGGATTTCATTGACTGCTTCCTCAACAAAATGCAGGAGGTAAGGAGACAGCATGTAGCCCCATCTCCTCCCCAAGCACACCTACACGGAGCCCCTTTCCTTTGCCAAGTCACACACACATTGGACTCACCCCTTCCCTGTGCTTTGCCCTGAAAGCTGGTCCGTGCACTGAGAAAACACCCAAAACGGGTGCCACGTCTGTTAGAGCACAGCATTCTGGGTCTGCCCACTCACTGGCCACTAACTGCAGCTCCTTGGACATCAAGCCCCACATCTGCTTTCCGCAAAGCCCAGAGATATTTGCACTCTGGTGTCACAGTTCCTTGGCTAGAAAGCAGTGGGCGCAGGAAGGGCAAGTGGGCAGCTAGCTGCCATGCCGTGCACAGCTTGAAAGAAAGCTGCCCTGGGGTCTAGCTTACTGCATAGACATTGAATTGTATTGTTGCAGCTAACTGCTGCACCTCAACAGGGGAACATAACAGCTCGGGATGGAGAAGGACGCCTGGACTGATACAAGAAAGAGGCATGTTCCTCAGGAAATAGAGCTGTTTTGACCTGCGTTTTTTGGTTTTTTTTTTGTTTTTTTTGTTTGTTTTCCTAGGAGAAGCACAATGCCAACTCCCATTTCCACTTGAAGAACTTGATAACCAGCACCTCTGACTTGTTCATTGGTGGAACTGAGACAACTAGCACCACCATAAGATATGGACTTCTGCTGCTTCTCAAACACCCCAAAATACAAGGTACCAGTCTGTGACCTGCTCCCCTCCAGCCATTCCTCTGCGCTGGTCTCAGGTGTAACACCACTTTCTGCTACGCGCTTTCCGCCCTCCCAACCCTCTCTCTCTCATTCTCCACCCAAACAGGAAAAGTCCTCGCAATCTCATTTCCCAGAGTGGGCCTTAGTGGACCTTGCAGCCCTCCTAGGCATATACAGCTGGCCCCTGGAGAGTCTGAGACTTGGCTCATGCACACCTCTATCTTCCAGTACTCCTATTTAGCTGGAGGGCACTCTTTGCAATAGGTTGCAGTGGAGATGCAAAATCAGCACCAGTTTTCTTAGGGCCTCTGGTGCCCTAGTAAAACAGTAGGACAATTTGGAATGATCTTGCTGAGTAGGCTTGGTTTTATTCACCCCTCTTATTAATAGTCTGTGCCTTTCATGACAGAGAAAGTTCAGGAAGAGATCGACCAGGTGGTGGGACGATCACGAAGACCCTGTGTGGCTGACCGGACCCAGCTGCCCTACACAGATGCTGTGGTCCATGAAATCCAGCGCTTCATCAGTCTCATCCCCTTGAGTCTTCCTCATTCTGTGAACAAAGACACTCACCTCAGAGGCTATGTCATTCCCAAGGTTAGTTGATATTCTCCCTTTGGTACCAACAACAACGTGCAGGAAATTTCATCCTTAACTCGGCAGGCAATCGGATTACAAGACGTAACTCACCTCCACGTTATGTTCTGTTCTTCTTATGTTACCGCAGGGGACAACAATCTACCCCCTTCTCAGCTCTGTCCTCCATGACAGTAAAGAGTTTGCAAACCCAGAAGAGTTCAACCCCGCACATTTCTTGAACGGAAATGGCACCTTTAAGAAGAGCGACTTCTTCATGCCCTTCTCCGCAGGTAAGGCACGTGCTTCCTCTTCTCATTCCTCTCTCAGGAGCTGCTGACCTCCTCCTCTGGGAAGCAGCCCACCTTTACCTTCACACACCCACACACACACATACACACACACACACACAGACTTTCCTTGCCCTCTCTCCACTTGGTCCCTCCATGGCTTCCTCACAACTCAATACTCTTTGGATAACTCCCAAGTGCTCCTTTCTCCAAGCACACCTCCCATCTTGCAGAGGGCTCATGGGCTTCTCAAACCTTACTCTGGGAGCTCCTGATGGAAGGACATGAATCATACCCATTCTCACGTTAGAAATCTGTGTGCTTTGTACAGTAACTCCGCTTTTCCCAAGTTCATCTTAAATACCTCTCACGTTATGTGCCACCACTCACTCAGCAATATCCCCAACCTGCTGCTTTTGCACCTGCTCTTTATGCCACCTTGCTCCCTCTCATCCTGCCTCCTAATGTGCCTCCTTGGTGCTCAAGGCTTCTCCTGCTCACGTTCTTCTTTCACATACCCTAGCAAACTACCAGAGCGTGTCTAGTTTTTCCCCAGCAAACTGTTCCCTTGCAAAAATGCTCCACAATCCTCACAGTCACCTCACTGCCATGGCTGTATCTGATAAACAATGCTGTGTAACACAGTTGCATAGCACAAATCCCAGTCCACTCTGCAACATCTGCTCAGCAATATTTGTTGTTTTAATTTCAGGCAAGCGAATATGCCCTGGAGAGGGCCTGGCACGCATGGAGATATTCTTAGTTGTAGCCACCATCTTGCAGAACTTTACCTTGAAGCCTGTTGTCGATCCTAAGGAACTCAGCATAACTCCAACATTGAGTGGAGCAGGAAACATACCTCCCGTTTACCAGCTCTGCGCTGTCCCTCGCTGAAGGACTCAAAACTTCTCTCCACTGTGTCCTGAGCTTGGCTTTTCCCTTACACCTTCCTTACTAACTCATTGCTCAGTGACCACATCTATTACCCGATTTCTTCAATAGTGCAATGTCCAGGGCTGGTCAAGACCTGCTTCTCCTGCAATATGCATCCAATTAAGATCAATATTCAGGTGTGTGTATATACTGAAAGCAAAAATAAAATAAAATAAAATAAAATAAAATAAAATAAAATAAAATAAAATAAAATAAAATAAAATAAACTCTGGTCAAGATTTAAACAGCATAACCAATATGGCCTCTTAAATAAGATTCGGCAACTCTTTCTCTGCCCTGAATTAGGAACTGAACAACCTGAACTAATGAAGCTTTTAAGTTAGTGATTTTTGGAGCTGTTAAGTCTTCTCCAGCTGAAGTAAGTTTACAGAAGACAACAGTACCTGGAGAAGTGCCAGAGAAGGGCAGCAATAGTTGATGGGACAAACTGCTTCCTCCATTAGGAGGTTTGAGGTGCAGTCTCTGCTCACACCTACAGCAGCTGCTGTCCTGGGGGGCATCCAACAGAAGAAATAAGGCCGTGAAGCAAAGATCTCCTAAGAGGCCATTCCCAATTCCACCTCTTGCTTCTGATTTTGCTTCTTCTGTGAAGGTTCTTTGACTTCAGCTCTGCCCCGTGCAAAAACAGGCTGCAGGACAGACTCATGGGAGCAAGCAGAGCAGGGGCACTGTAGGTCTCTTGAAACACCTGAAGGTTCATCAGAGACAGTCTCCAGCTCTGGCAGGCTGCTCCTTTAATCCTTCAGGGGACCAAGCTTGAATTCCCCCTTTTAAGTTAGAGGTTGAGGAGCCCTGGGAGGCTGCCATGTCCACAGGATGGTGCATGCTTGACCTGGGGGCCACAGGTCATGCCTGACAGGGGCTGTTTGTGTGGGACAACCCTGTCCCTGGACTTCAAAGCAAGCAGACACTAAGGGGCAACAGCCAACGCTTTAAAAGGGTGCCCACACATGCAGAATTAAAAGGTATTCCATAGATTTAGGATTCACTGCAGTACTGCACAACAGCCCTTTCTACAAGAGGCTAAGGCAGAGACCCAACATTTGGGTGATTGATTTGGCAGCTGCTCCCAGAGCGGGACACCTACTGCCATCACCTCACTCCTAGTGACAGGCTGAGCATCCCTGTTGCCAAACCAGTATGACAGGTCATCCCATTAAAAGGGAGCTACGGGAACAGACATAGGGAAACACCCAGCTCAGAATTACAAGTAGAATAGGAAGTCAGTAAGACCCATGCAAGTGGAAAAGAGGCCTAGGAGGAAGGGACAGGAGATTGCCTGGAAACAGAGCAGAGCAGTGTTTTGCAGGAGGGAGGACCACAGTGCAAAGAGGCAGTCAAAGGCACTAGCGCACCCTCATGGAGGTGGTGGCTCTTCTCAGGGTTACTGACTTTTGCCTGAGATAGTGCTTCACAGGGGCACCTCAGCCCCACTGCATTTCCTGCCCTTTCCCTGTTGCTAGGTACCAAGTAGCTGTCCCTTAAATATAGCAGTCTTCCCAGACAAGGGAAAAGAGAATTCACTTTGCCTCCTTTCTTCCCCCTTATCACCACATGCACCTAATGTCCATCAGGAGGATCCAGCTCAGCACAGGGAATAACATTCCCTGCAAGGATCTAGTGGAACCCCGATGGAATGGGCCAGGGCTCCTCACAGCTCAGGCTATTGCATAGCCTTGTTACAAGCACAGTCTTGCCTGCTTCTCCACACACACAAGAAGCACAGTTTTGTAGGTAACTATCGGTCTGCTTTAAAACCATGCAAGGCTGCAGCAACCATTCCTGACATTTGTAGGAAAAAGAAGTTAATGCACCATTTCCCCTAATCTCAACTAAATATTTTCTATGCTAAACAAGCTAGTTTTTTTCCTCCCTTTGGCTTTGGAGACCATAGTAGAGGCACTGGGGAAAACGTTTGGACTTTCGCGGGGAGGCTGTATGACCGTAGAAAGAGAGAACTGTGTCAAGGGAGTTTACTCAAATCTCACAGGCATGGTGGGACACTGAATGTTACTTTTGACTCACTGATATCTGTTGTCTACTGAGTAATTAAAAACAAATAAAATACTCTACTATGTTTTTAGGGAGAGACATTTCATTACACTTTAACGTAGTGGTACAGTGCATATGCTGATAGGAAAAATGTCGACAGGTACCAGAAGAATAACTCTATTTCAAACAACACTGAGAGCGGTGTAGATTCACTACAGCAATACCTGTTTTGACAGGTGTTTCACGTAAGACTCCTCTACGCCTGGCTTGTACCATACATGGTATGTGGCAACGGGATGCAAAGTGCCAGCACACAGATGTGTGCTTCAGTCAACACACTGAGCCCAGAAGCGCAGCAGGATTGGTGAACTGGAGACATACCCACACCAACTGTCTCTCAGAAGAATGGGGCTGGCTGCACAGAGGGGTAGGAGCAGCATTTGGCACAGTCACCTACTGAGACAAAATCCCCAAAGAAAATAAGGAAACAGCAAACCGGCAGGAAATTCTACAGGATGATGATGCACTTTCTGAAGCTTGGCATTTGTTTGGAAAAAGAACAGAGGTGAAGCAGATGCTCTAATACATTTCTCAGGCTAAGCACTGTTAGTCTTTTCTCTGAATACCCAAAATACCTGCCTCTGTTGAACTTAAAATGAAAGTTCCCGGGGAAGATGGATAGAGGGACTTTGAGTTCAGCTTTCCTGGGCCTTCACATGGCTACATAGGATAAAGCCATCCTTCCTACTCTGGGCTTCTGCAGACAGAAATGAGGATGCAGAAAATCATTGGACACTACTGGGATGTGAAAAGAGAGGTAGAGATCTGACTGACTAGTCACCTGATGTTTCATTTTTATCCTTTTAAATCCCCTGTGCATCTGCTAGCGTGATGCAAACTCTCATGAACTCGGCTTTCCGTGTCCAGAGATTTCCTAATATCACATATCTCCCATAAAATGCCCTGGCAAGATAAAGGGGTCCGAATGGATCCAAGTTCAGAGCTGCAGGTCAGCAACTGGGATGAACTTGCTGACTCACTCAAAAATACCAGCTTAGAGGCCCTAAGGAATGAAATGAGATTAAATAATGATAACAAGCAGATAATAAACTTCTTTACTGCAGTACTGCAGTTACTGCAACTACAAGGACCACCTCGCTGCCTGCTCATCTAGCCTGTACTTCCTCAGTGTGACTGCAAAGATGTTATGGGAGACCATGCTAAAAGTCTTACTGAAGTCAAGGTGGACAACGTGCACTGCTCCCCCCTCATCTACCCAGGCGGACATTTAAATATAGAAAGTTGCGGAAATGTGATTTCCTGTTTGGGAATCCATGCTGACTATTCTTGATGATCTTCGTATCCTTCATATGCTTGGAAATGGCATCCAAGGCTATCTGCTACATCACGTTTGCAGGGTTGTAGGTGGAGGCGACTGGCCTGGACTAGAGTGACATTCTAATTCCATCAGAATTGACCATGGGACTCTGTTTTATGACCATCAGCTAGTGGGGAATGATGGGAACCGTCTCAGCAAGAGGGGCACACGTCACTTCGCCAAAAGGCTGGCCAACCTGGTTAGGAGGGCTTTAAACTAGATGAGAAGGGGGAAGGGGAGTGTCATACAGACATGGTGAACAGTACCACACAGCCAAGGTCAGATGGCTTCCAGCGGGAGTATGCTGGTGGGGAAGTGAGGATAGGAAATGATCACAGAGGGTGCTCTTTCACCCCTCCTGGGAAATCTGCAGGCTTGGTTGCTTCCCTGAAATGCCTGTACACCAATACGCGAAGCATGGGCAACAAGCAGGATGAAGTGGAGCTCTGTGTGCGGTCCCAGCATCATGGTCTCATTGGAATCACAGAGACGTGGTGGGATAGCTCGCACGACTGGAGCACTGCCATGGAAGGCTGTGTGCTCTTTAGGAAGGACAGGCTGGGAAGGTAAAGTGGTGGAGTTGCTCTTCATGTGAGAGAACTGGAACTGGAATGCATGGAGCTCAACCTGGGAGTGGATGATGAGCGAGTTGAGAGCTTGTGGGTAAGGGTTAAAGAGCAGGCTAATGTGGGAGACACTGTGGTGGGTGTCTGCTACAGGCCACCTGACCAGGATGAGGAGGTTGATGAGGCATTCTATAGTCAACTGGATATTGCCTCATGGTCACAGGCCCTGGTTCTTATGGGGGACTTCAACTACGCCAACATCAACAGGAAGGACAACACGGCCAGGCGCAAACAGTCCTGGAGATTCCAGCAGAGCGTTGCCGATAACTTTTTGACGCAGTTTGTGGAGGAGCCGATGAGGAGAGGTGGGCTACTGGACCTCGTGCTAACAAATAGAGAGGGATTTGCAGGAGATATGAAGGTGGAGGGTAGCCTCGGCTGCAGTGACCATGAGTTGGTGGGGTTCAGGATCCAACAAGGAGGAGGCAGAGCTGTAAACAGCCTTGCAACAATGGACTTCAGGAGGGCTGACTTCAGAGTCTTCAGAGATCTCCTCGGAAGAATCCCATGGACTAGAGCTCTAGAAGGAAGGGGGCCCAAGAGAGCTGGTTAGTTTTCAAGCGGCAGTTCCTCCACGCTCAGCAACAGTGCATCCCTGTGCGTAAGAAGTCAGGCAGAGGGGGCAGGAGACCTGCGTGGATGAGCAAGGAGCTTGTGGCAATGCTCAAGCAGAAGAAGGCGGTATACAGAATGTGGAAAAAAGGACAGGCCCCCTGGGAGAAATACAGGAACGTAGTCAGGGAATGCAGAGATGTGACAAGGAAAACTAAGGCGCATTTGGAACGCACTCTGGCAAGGGATGTTAAAAATAACAAGAAAAACTTCTTCAAATATATTAACAGCAAAAGGAAGATCAGGGAAAACGTGGGCCTGCTGATGAATGGGGTGGGTACCCTGGTTACAAATAACACGGAAAAAGCAGAGTTGCTGAATGCCTTCTTTGCTTCGGTGTTTACCAAGGGCAGCCCTTTAGAGCCTCAGGCCCTAGGGACAAGAGAAGAAGCCTGGAGAGAGGAAGACTTGCCCTGGGTAGAGGAAGGTTGGGTCAGAGAGCACCTAAGAAAACTCGATATCCACAAATCCATGGGCCCAGATGGGATGCATCCCAGAGTTCTGCATGAGCTGGCAGATGTCATAGCTAAGCCGCTCTCCATCATCTTTGAAAGATCCTGGAGAGCAGGGGAGGTGCCAGAGTACTGGAAGAAAGCCAGTGTCACGCCAGTCTTCGAAAAAGGCAAGAAGGAGGACCCAGGCAACTACAGGCCAGTGAGCCTTACCTCCATCCCCAGAAAAGTGATGGAATGGATCATACTGGCCATTATCTCCAGGCACATGGAGGACAAGAAGGTGCTCAAGAGTAGTCAGCATGGATTCACCAAGGGGAAATCCTCCTTGACTAACCCGATTGATAGCCTTCTGTGATGGAATGACCAACTGGATAAATGAGGGGAGAGCCGTGGATGTTGTCTATCTCGACTTCACCAAGGCTTTTGACACCGTCCCTCACTACATCCTCTTGGGCAAGCTCCGGAAGTGTGGGATAGATGAGTGCACAGTGAGGTGGATTAGGAACTGGCTGGATGGCAGAGCTCAAAGGGTGTGATCAGTGGTGCAGAGTCTAGTTGGAGGCCTGTAGCTAGCCGTGTCCTCCAGGGGCCAGTCCTTGGTCCAGTCCTGTTCAATTTATTCATCAATGACCTGCATGAAGGCACAGAGTGCTCCCTCAGCAAGTTTGCTGATGGTACAAAACTGGGAGGAGTAGCTGATACCCCAGAGGGCTGTGCTGCCATCCAGAGGGACCTGGACAGACTGGACAACTGGGCGGTGAAAAACCTCATGCAATTCAACAAGGCCAAGTGCAAAGTCCTGCACCTGGGGAGGAATAACCCCAGACACCAGTAGAGGCTGGGGACCGACCTTCTGGAGAGCAGCTCTGCAGAGAAAGACCTGGGTGTCATGGTGGACGACAAGTTGACCATGAGGCAGCACTGTGCCCTTGTAGCCCGGAAGGCCAATGGGATCCTGGGGTGCATTAAGAAGAGTGTCTCCAGCAGGTCAAGGGAGGTGATTCTGCCCCTCTGCTCAGCCCTGGCGAGGCCACATCTGGAATATTGTGTCCAGTTCTGGGCTCCACACTACAAGAGGGATGTGTAACTGCTGGAGAGAGTCCAGCGCAAGGCTACAAGGATGATCAGGGGCCTGGAACATCTGCCCTATGAGGAGAGGCTGAGGGAGCTGGGCCTGATCAGCCTGGAGAAGAGAAGGCTGAGAGGGGATCTAATCAGTGTCTATAAGTACCTCAAGGGAGGGAGTGAGGAGGATGGTGCTGGCCTCTTTTCCCTGGTGACCACCGACAGAACTAGAGGTAACGGGCACAAAGTGAAGCACCAAAAGTTCCACATGAACTTAAGGAAAAATTTTTTAACAGTGGGGGTGACAGAGCACTGGAACAGGCTGCCCAAAGAGGTTGTGGAATCTCCTTCTCTGCAGGTCTTCAAAAACCACTTGGATGCAGTCCTGTGCCATGTGCTCTGGGTGACCCTGCGTGTGCAGGGGGGTTGGACTAGATGACCTCTAGAGGGTCTGTTCCAACCTTAAGCATTCTATGATTCTATGACTCATTTCTTCCAGTCCCCAGGCACCTCACCTGATCTCCATCACCTTTCCAAGATGATGAAGAGTGGGCTGACAAAGATATCTTCCACCTCCCTCAACACTCACAGATAGATCCATTCAAGGGCCCATGGTCCTGTCTATGTCCAGATTGCTTAAGTGATCCCTAACCCAGTCCTCCAACACTAGGGGCAAGAATGCCTTACTCAAAAATTTATCACTGGTACTTACCTATTATAAGGGAGGTTGACACACCTGGAGACCTTTCTCCACCTCACCAGGTGGAGATTTGGTACTTTTGTCTCTTGTGAGGCCGCATATAGCTAGGTAGCGTTGCACCGAGCAATCGCTGTGCATACAAAACAACATGTCAATATATTCAGCCCATCGTGAATGCTGTGAACATCAGTAACAGTGTCAGAAGGTCTTCCAGAAAATCAAGGATGGCTCACTCCACAGAGAATATAATGCAGTATTGATCATATCAGTGCTCAGTGCTCCCACTGTGGTCTTTGATTGCTCATGAAGTCCTTCTGGACAATCAGGGATGGCTCACCCCCTCTGACACTGAGAGATCAACACCAATGAACAGAACATACAAATGGCACCAAAGTATGTGTAAGATATTTCAACATCACTGATTTTTCTGAGAGCCCTTGCTAAGTGGAATGCTGATCTCAAACTGCAAACGTTTACCTATGTCTTTTTCATGAAGTGTACTTTACTTTTTATACCTTACGAAATCAGCATGAAGTTCTCCACCTCAATTGACACATGCAATTGCGTGACAGCAGGCACAGCTTTGATGACTAATAAACACTGATATAAGTTCAAAATTCTTTCTACAACACACGGCAAGCTAGCAAATGATTGACCCATAATATTGACTAATTCAGCCATAGAGGTTTTTGGTACAGAATTCTTCAGTATATAAGCTCTACAGTTTGACAGACTCATTCCAGAGTGCCTCTCCACCTGGAAAATGGAGCTCCTGGGAGCAACAGGTGCTGTCCTACTGGTTTGCATTATTTGCCTGCTCTCCTTCACAGCATGGAGAAGCAGCTTTGGAAAGAGGAAGATGCCTCCTGGACCAGCTCCCCTTCCCATTCTAGGCAATATGCTGCAGGTGAAACCAAAGGACTTGTCCAAAACCCTTGAGCAGGTAAGGTCACTTGCTTTGGCTCATTCACTTTCTTCTGCACATTCTGGGAAACATGAGCCAAGTGCACTGGGAGAACCTGTGGCCAGAGCGTGAAGAAGGCGAACCCCAGAGGGGGAGAAAATCTTTGAGTATATCAGCTGCTGCTCTATACTGCTGTGATCCTTGGTTTTGAGTGCCTGATGGCTGCAAGGCCTTTACATATCCATATTTGTTGTGGGAAGGCCAGATCTTGATATTCCTGATCTCTGAGAACACATTACCCACAGAATAATACAACAACAAGGCCACTTTCTGACTTCTTCTGCCCACCTGCTCCCTGGCCATGTTTTCTTTTGTCTTTTGGCAGCTCAGCAAAAAGTACGGGTCAGTGTTCACAGTGCACCTGGGCTCCGACCCCGTGGTGGTGCTGCATGGATATGATGTGGTGAAAGAAGCCTTGATAGACCGCGCAGACGAGTTTGCTCCCAGAGGACACTGGCCGATCGGGGACAGAGCTAACAACGGACTAGGTATATTTACTGGCTGAGCTGCTTTTGAGAAGAGAAGGGTTGAGGACCAGACAGGCAGGGACAGGGGCTGGAGTGAGGTGTGCACAGGGGCAGGCTGAGGGAAGTGGCTGGGTCTAGCCTGGAGAAGGGAAGGCAGAGCAAGGGGTTGGTGGTGGTTTTCCCTGCTTAGGGAGGGCAACAGAGAAATGGAGCCAGGCTCCTTTTAGAGGCGGACAGGGAAAGGGCAAGGCAACAGGCACAGGTGCAGCAAGGGAAGACATTCATGCTTACAGAGAATGGTGCGTTCACAGTGAGGGTGGCTACGTGAGGGAAAGGGTCAAAACGAGGATGTTGAACTACACGACCTCCAAAGGTCTCCTCCGCACTGAAGGACTCTACGATGCTACTCTGCAGGCGTTCTCCTGAAGACGAGATTCACTGTCACTGTGAGCTTCAGTTCATCTCATGCCCATGTCATTCAGCCAGGCCTTCCCTTTTCCTTCCTCTTCTGCAGGCATCATTTTCAGCAACAATGAGGAATGGCTACAAGTTCGCCGATTTGCTCTCACCACACTGCGCAACTTTGGGATGGGAAAGAGGAGCATCGAGGAGAGGATCCAAGAGGAAGCTGGGCACCTGCTGGAAGAGATCACCAAAACAAACAGTACAGTCTATTCTTAACACACCTTATGTTTGCTAAGAAAGCCTGTAGGAAGTAAGCAGTGTTGGTGCTGGTCCAATGCAGGAATTAAGGTGACACATGTTCTTAGCTTTTAATTCAGGTTCCCATGCATGAACGCTGCCTCATTATAAAGCAACAAATAATTCCATGATTGCTTACTACTACCATTGGAGGAGCATTCTGTGTCATTCAGACTGTTATGTGGTATTTCTGTTAACCCTCCTCAGGGCTCAAGTAGCTATAGAGCTAGCATTTTACAACAGAAGCCAAAAATGTTGCTTCTTTCCTTTTTCGTTTTGTGACCTTGCAGGAATGCCTTTTGACCCAACCTACATAGTGAGCTGTGCTGTCTCCAACATCATATGCTCCATCGTCTTTGGGAACCGATATGACTATAGAGACAAGAAGTTTCTGGCCCTGATGGAAAACATAAACAACATCTTTGAGATGATCAGCTGCCCCTGGGGACAGGTATATTCAGCAACCATTTCGCAGAGGGGATATAGTTCCAAGGTAGTAGGAGGCTCATTTCCTAATGAAGTCCCATTTCAGTCTTCACACTAGGACACAACAGTACATACAGCTTCTTCATCCCACTGCGCAGGAGGGAATTCACTCTAGAGCAAGAGGAGCCCTCACAAACCAAGCTGGCTTTACCGGCTAGGTGCAGCCTACCCCTAGTCCTGACCAGCCTTCTCCTCTGCTTCTGAGTTTCCTACTACTACTACTAAGCAAACCCTCATCTCTCTGTCAGACTGTCCAGGCCTCACTACCCCTCTGACTGGTTCTGTTGAGAGGTTGTGGCCTTTTGCTAATTCCTAATGATGGGGAAATGATCACACTAAGGACCTTCCTGGTCTTTTCAGCTCTATCAGATGTTCCCAAAGATCTTGGATTACATGCCCGGACCTCACAACAGAATATTCGCAGAATTTGATACTCTAAAAGCTTTTGTGGCGGAGGAGGTGAAGGCGCACCAAGCTTCCATAGACCCCAGCTCCCCTTGGGATTTCATTGACTGCTTCCTCAACAAAATGCAGGAGGTAAGGAGACAGCATGTAGCCCCATCTCCTCCCCAAGCACACCTACACGGAGCCCCTTTCCTTCGCCAAGTCACACACACATTGGACTCACCCCTTCCCTGTACTTTGCCCTGAAAGCTCATCTGTGCACCGGGAAAACACCCCAAACAGGTGTCACGTCTGTCAGAGCACAAAATTCTGGGTCTACTCCCTCACTGGCTACTACCTGCAGCTCCTTGGACATCAAGCCCCACATCTGCTTTCCGCAAAGCCCAGAGACATTTGCAGTCTGATGTTGCAGTTCCTTGGCTGGAAAGCAGTGGGCACAGGAAGGGCAAGTGGGCAGCTAGCTGCCATGCCATGCACAGCTTGAAAGAAAGCTGCCCTGGGGGTCTAGCTTACTGCATAGACATTGAATTGTATTGTTGCAGCTAACTGCTGCACCTCAACAGGGGAACATAAAAGCTCAGGATGGAGAAGGAGGCCTGGACTGATACAAGAAAGAGGAAACAGACTGTTTTGACATGTGTTTTGTTGTTGTTGTTTGTTTGTTTTCCTAGGAGAAGCACAATTCCAACTCCCATTTCCACTTGAAGAACTTGATAACCAGTGCCTTTGACTTGTTCACTGCTGGATCTGAGACAACTAGCACCACCATAAGATATGGACTTCTGCTGCTTCTCAAACACCCCAAAATACAAGGTATCAGTCTGTGACCTGCTCCCCTCCAGCCATTCCTCTGTGCTGGTCTCAGGTGTAACACCACTTTCTGCTATGCACTTTCTGCCCTTCCAACTCTCTCTCACTCAATTCTCCACCCGAGCAGGAAAAGTCGTCGCAATCTCATTTCCCAGAGTGGGCCTTAGTGGACCTTGCAGCCCTCCTAGGCATATACAACTGGCCCCTGGAGAGTCTGAGACTTGGCCCATGCACATCTCTATCTTCCAGTACTCCTATTTAGTTGGAGGGCACTCTTTGCAATAGGTTGCAGTGGAGCTGCAAAATCAGCACCAGTCTTCCTAGGGGCTTTGTTGTCTTGGTAAAGTGGTAGGAATCTGGACAACTTGGAACGATCTTGCTGAGTAGGCTTGGTTTTATTCACCCTCTTATTTATAGTCTGTTCCTTTCACGACAGAGAAAGTTCAGGAAGAGATCGACCAGGTGGTGGGACGATCACGAAGACTCTGTGTGGCTGACCGGACCCAGCTGCCCTACACAGATGCTGTGGTCCATGAAATCCAGCGCTTCATCAGTCTCATCCCCATGAGTCTTCCTCATTCTGTGAACAAAGACACTCACCTCAGAGGCTATGTCATTCCCAAGGTTAGTTGATATTCTCCCTTTGGTACCAACAGCAACATGCAGGAAATTTCATACTTAACTCGGCAGGCAATCAGGTTACAAGACGTAACTCACCTCCACGTTATGTTCTGTTCTTCTTATATTACCACAGGGGACAACAATCTACCCCCTTCTCAGCTCTGTCCTCCATGACAGTAAAGAGTTTGCAAACCCAGAAGAATTCAACCCCGGGCATTTCTTGAACGCAAACGGCACCTTTAAGAAGAGCGACTTCTTCATGCCCTTCTCCGCAGGTAAGGCACGTGCTTCTTCTTCTCATTCCTCTCTCAGGAACTGCCGACCTCCTCCTCTGGGAACCAGCCCACCTTTTCCTTCACACACACACACACACACACACACACACACACACTTTCCTTGCCCTCTCTCAGCTTGGCCCCTCCATGGCTTCCTCACAACTCAACACTCTTTGGATAACTGCCAAGTGCTCCTTTCTCCAAGCACACCTCCCATCTTGCAGAGGGCTCAGGGGCTTCTCAAACCTCACCCTGGGAGCTCCTGATGGAAGGACATGAATCATACCCATTCTCTCGCTAGAAATCCGTGTGCTTTGTACAGTAACTCCACTTTTCCCAAATTCATCTTAAATACCTCTCACACTATGTGCCACCACTCACTCAGCAATATCCCCAACCTGCTGCTTTTGCACCTGCTCTTTATGCCACCTTGCTCCCTCTCATCCTGCCTCCTAATGTGCCTCCTTGGTGCTCAAGGCTTCTCCTGCTCACGTTCTTCTTTCACATACCCTAGCAAACTACCAGAGCGTGTCTAGTTTTTCCCCAGCAAACTGTTCCCTTGCAAAAATGCTCCACAATCCTCACAGTCACCTCACTGCCATGGCTGTATCTGATAAACAATGCTGTGTAACACAGTTGCATAGCACAAATCCCAGTCCACTCTGCAACATCTGCTCAGCAATATTTGTTGTTTTAATTTCAGGCAAGCGAATATGCCCTGGAGAGGGCCTGGCACGCATGGAGATATTCTTACTCGTAGCCACCATCTTGCAGAACTTTACCTTGAAGCCTGTTGTCGATCCCAAGGAACTCAGCATAACTCCAACATTGAGTGGAGCAGGAAACATACCTCCCGTTTACCAGCTCTGTGCTGTCCCTCGCTGAAGGACTCAGAACTTCTCTCCACTGTGTCCTGAGCTTGGCTTTTCCGTTACACCTTCCTTACTAACTCATTGCTCAGTGACCACATCTATTGCATGATTTCTTCAATAGTACAATAGCCAGGGCTTCTCCTGCTTCTCCTGCTATATGCATCCACTGAAGATCAATATTCAGGTGTGTGTATTCTCAAAAGTAAAAATAAAATAAAATAAGACAAAATAAAATAAAATAAACTCTGGTCAGGATTTAAGCAGCATAACCAATAGGGCCTCTTAAATTTAAGATTTGGCAACTCTTTCTCTGCCCTGGATTAGGAACTGAACAACCTGAACTAACAAAGCTTTTAAGTTAGCCATTTTTGGAGATCTTAAGTCTTCTCCAGCTGAAGTAAGTTTACAGAAGACAACAGTACCTGGAGAAGTGCTAGAGAAGGGCAGTAATAGTTGATGGGACAAACTGCTTCCTCCCTTAGGAGGTTTGAGGTGCAGTCTCTGCTCACACCTACAGCAGCTCTGCTTAACCTAGCCCTTTTAAATTGTGTGGCCTCCTGTCATCAGAAAGAAGCCAGGTAGAAACTCCTGGATGGCCAGGTGGTTCCAGCCAACCATTTTAACACCTTCATTGCTTTCACATGGATCTGAACCCATCACAGCCCTCTTGTGTCCTTTAGCAAAAAACACAGATAGGAGGCGAGCTTATGCCAGGAGATGGATTCATATGCATAGCACTGAGATGAGAGGAGCTTCTTTGTGCAATTTATGTTGGTTCTGTAGTAGTGACTTCAAGCCTCCTTTTTTTCTAGAGTTCTTCCAACTATGGCGCATTGAGGAGATCTACCTGCTTTTTCCCCATGCACCCTCCTGGCTACTCTCACCACTCATGAAGCTGCATGAGTAGAAAAAGCTGTGTGTCATTGTAAGATATGGTGAGAGGAGAAGAATAAAAGTACAAAAGGGAATGTGCTCCCCTGGGAAGATCCATTACGTGTTCTTTCTGCCTTTGTAGAGGTGCTGCTGCTTCCAAAGCTGAGCAGATTTACCACAGCAATACCTGTTTTGACAGGTGTTTCACGTAAGACTCCTCTACGCCTGGCTTGTACCATACATGGAATGTGGCAACGCGATGTAAAGTGCCAGCATACAGATGTGTGCTTCAGTCAACACACTGAGCCCAGAAGCGCAGCAGGATTGGTGAACTGGAGACATACCCACACCAACTGTCTCTCAGAAGAAGGGGGCTGGCTGCACAGAGGGGTAGGAGCAGCATTTGGCGCAGTCACCTACTGAGACAAAATCCCCAAAGAAAATAAGAAAACAGCAAACCAGCAGGAAATTCTACAGGATGATGATGAGGCACTTTCTGAAGCTTGGCATTTGTTTGGAAAAAGAACAGAGTGAAGCAGATGCTATAACACTTTTCTCAGGCTAAGCACTGTTAGTCTTTTCTCCGAATACCGATAATACCTGCCTCTGTTGAACTTAAAATGAAAGTTCCCAAGGAAGATGGATAGAGGGACTTTGAGTTCAGCTTTCCTGGGCCTTCACATAGCTACATAGGACAAAGCCGTCCTTCCTACTCTGGGCTTCTGCAGACAGAATTGAGTATGCAGAAAATCATTGGACACTACTGTGATGTGAAAAGAGCCCCACATTCCCACAGATAGAGGTCTGACTGACTTAGTCACCTGATGTTTCCTTTTTATCCTTTTAAATCCACTGTGCATCTGCCAGCGTGGTGCAAATTCTCATGAACTCGGCTTTCCGTGTCCAGAGATCCCTAATATCACATATCTCCCATAAAATGCCCTGGCAAGATCAAGGAGTCCGCAGAGGGGAAGGACCATCTCCCTCAACGTACTGTCAATGCTCTGCCTAACACAGCCCAGGCTTTCTTTGTCAATAGGGTATGTTGTTGCATCGCAATCAACTTGATGTCCACCAGGATTCTCAGGTCCTTCTCATCAGAGCAGCTCTCCAATAGGTCCTTCCCCAGCCTGAAATGGTGCATGGGGACTCCCTAGGACTCTACCTCTGCATTTCCCCTTGTGGAACTTCATGAAGTTCCTCCCTGCCTCTCTCTCCAGCCTGCCAAAGTCCCTGTCAGTGGCAGCACAGCCTTCTGGTGCATCAACTACTCCATTCACTTTTGTGTCATCAGCAAGTTTTCTGAGGGTGAACTCTGTCCCTTCATCAAGGTAACTGATGAATAGATTGAACAAGATTGGGCTGACTGGTGAGTTACACTGCTAGCTTGTGGCCTCTTACCAGATTTGGTGCCACTGCTCACAACCTTCTGAGCTCTGCCCTTCAGCCTGTTTTCAGTCCACTTCACTGGCTGCTCATCTAGCCTGTACTTCCTCAGAGTGACTGCAAGGATGGTATGGAAGACCACGTTGAAAGTCTTACTGAAGTCAAGGTAGAAAACATGCACTGCTTTCCCCTTATTTACGCAGATGGACATTGAAATATAGAAGGCTATTGGGTTGCAGAAATGTGATTTTCTGTTTGGGAATGCATGCTGACTACTTTTGATCATCTTTGAATCCTTCATGTGCTTGGAAATGGCATCCAAGTTTATCTGCTGCATCATGCTTGCATGGAAGTAGGTGAGACTGACTGGCCTGGCGTCTCTTTCTTAAATTCCTTGAGGACTGGAGTGACATTTCGTTTCTTGTAGTCTTCAGAAATCTCATCTGATCTCCATAACCTTTCCAAGATGATGAAGAGTGGGCTGGCAATGATGTCTTCCAGCTCTCTCAACACTCATGGAGAGATCCAAACAGGGCCCATGAACCTGTTTGCTTAAGGGATCCCTAAACCAATCCTCCAATACTAAGTGCAAGAATGCCTTACTCAAAAATTTATCACTGGTACTTATCTATTATAAGTGAGGTTGACATATCTGGAGACCTTTCTCCACCTCACCAGGTGGAGATTTGGTACTTTTGTCTCTTGTGAGGCCGCATATAGCTAGGTAGCGTTGCACCGAGCAATCACTGTGCATACAAAACAACATACCAATATATTCAGCCCATCGTGAATGCTGTGAACATCAGTAACAGTGTCAGAAGGTCTTCCAGAAAATCAAGGATGGCTCACTCCACAGAGAATATAATGCAGTATTGATCATATCAGTGCTCCCACTGTGGCCTTTGATTGCTCCTGAAGTCCTTCTGGACAATCAGGGATGGCTCACCCCCTCTGACACTGATGGATCAACACCAATGAACAGAACATACAAATGGCCCGAAGTATGTGTAAGATATTTCAACATCACTGATTTTTTCAGAGTCCTTGCTAAGTGGAATGCTGATCTCAAACTGCAAACATTTACCTATGTCTTTTTCATGAAGTGTACTTTACTTTTTATACCTTATGAAATCAGCTTGAAGTTCTCCACCTCAATTGACACATGCAATTGCTTGATACCAGAGATAGCTTTGATGACTAATAAACACTGATCTAAGTTAAAACTTTTTTCTACAACACAGGGCAAGCTAGCAAATGATTGACCTATAATACTGACTAAGTCAGCCATAGGGTGTTTTATTACACAATTCTGGAGTATATAAGCTCTACAGCTGGACAGACTCATTCCAGAGTGCCTCTCCACCTGGAAAATGGAGATCCTGGGAGCAACAGGTGCTGTCCTACTGGTTTGCATTATTTGCCTGCTCTCCTTCACAGCATGGAGAAGCAGCTTTGGAAAGAGGAAGATGCCTCCTGGACCAGCTCCCCTTCCCATTCTAGGCAATATGCTGCAGGTGAAACCAAAGGACTTGTCCAAAACCCTTGAGCAGGTAAGGTCACTTGCTTTGGCTCATTCACTTTCTTCTGCACATTCTGGGAAATATGAGCCAAGTGCACTGGGAGAACCTGTGGCTGTAGCCTGAGGAAGGTCAATCCTAGAGGGAGAGAAAAGCTTTGAGTATCTCAGCTGCTGCTCTATAATGCTGTGATCCTTGGGTTTTGAGTGCCTGATGGCTGCAAGGCCTTTACGTATCCATATTTGTTGTGGGAACGCCAGATCTTGATATTCCTGATCTCTGAGAACACATTACCCACAGAGTAATACAACAAGGCCACTTTCTGACTTCTTCTGCCCACCTGCTCCCTGGCCATGTTTTCTTTTGTCTTTTGGCAGCTCAGCAAAAAGTACGGGTCAGTGTTCACAGTGCACCTGGGCTCTGAGCCCGTGGTGGTGCTGCATGGATATGATGTGGTGAAAGAGGCCTTGATAGACCGCGCAGACGAGTTTGCTACCAGAGGACACTGGCCGATTGCGGACAGAGCTAACAACGGACTAGGTATATTTACTGGCTGAGCTGCTTTTGAGAAGAGAAGGGTTGAGGACCAGACAGGCAGGGACAGGGGCTGGAGTGAGGTGTGCACAGGGGCAGGCTGAGGGAAGTGGCTGGGTCTAGCCTGGAGAAGGGAAGGCAGAGCGAGGGGTTGGTGGTGGTTTTTCCTGCTTAGGGAGGGCAACAGAGAAATGGAGCCAGGCTCCTTTTAGAGACGGACAGGGAAAGGGCAAGGTAACAGGCGCAGGCTGCAGCAAGGGAAGACCTTCATGCTTACAGAGAATGGTACGTTCACAGTGAGGGTGGCTAGATGAGGGAAAGGGTAAAAACGAGGATGTTGAACTGCACGACCTCCAGAGGTCTCCTCCACACTGAGGGACTCTACGATGCTACTCTGCAGGCGTTCTCCTGACGACGAGATTCACTGTCACTGTGAGCTTCAGTTCATCTCATGCCCATGTCATTCAGCCAGGCCTTCCCTTTTCCTTCCTCTTCTGCAGGCATCATTTTCAGCAACAATGAGGAATGGCTACAAGTTCGCCGATTTGCTCTCACCACACTGCGCAACTTTGGGATGGGAAAGAGGAGCATTGAGGAGAGGATCCAAGAGGAAGCTGGGCACCTGCTGGAAGAAATCACCAAAACGAACAGTACGGTCTATTCTTAACACACCTTATGTTTGCTAAGAACGCCTCAATGACTTTAATCACATTACCTAATGAGGTAATGGTACCTCATTATAAAGCAACAAATAACTCCATGATTGCTTACTACTACCATTGGAGGAGCATTCCGTGTCATTCAGACTGTGATGTTGTATTTCTGTTAACCCTCCTCAGGGCTCAAGTAGCTATAGAGCTAGCATTTTACAACAGAAGCTAAAAATGTTGCTTCTTTCCTTTTTTTTTTTTTCCCTCTTTTTTGTACATTTTTTGACCTTGCAGGAATGCCTTTTGACCCAACCTACGTACTGAGCTGTGCTGTCTCCAACATCATATGCTCCATCGTCTTTGGGAACCGATATGACTATAGAGACAAGAAGTTTCTGGCCCTGATGAAAAACATAAACAACATCTTTGAGATGATCAGCTGCCCCTGGGGACAGGTATATTCAGCAGCCATTTCATAGAAGGGATATAGTTCCAAGGTAGTAGGAGGCTCATTTCCTAATGAAGTCCCATTTCAGTCTTCACACTAGGACACAACAGTACATACAGCTTCTTCATCCCACTGCGCAGGAGGGAATTCACTCTAGAGCAAGAGGAGCCCTCACAAACCAAGCTGGCTTGGCCGGCTAGGTGCAGCCTACCCCTAGTCCTGACCAGCCTTCTCCTCTGCTTCTGAGTTTCCTACTGCTACTACTAAGCAAACCCTCATCTCTCTGTCAGACTGTCCAGGCCTCACTACCCCTCTGACTGGCTCTGTTGAGAGGTTGTGGACTTTTGCTAATTCCAAATGATGGGGAAATGATCACACTAAGGACCTTCCTGGTCTTTTCAGCTCTATCAGATGTTCCCAAAGATCTTGGAGTACATGCCCGGTCCTCACAACAGAATATTCACAGAAATTGATATTCTAAAAGCCTTTGTGGCAGAGGAGGTGAAGGCGCACCAAGCTTCCATAGACCCCAGCTCCCCTCGGGATTTCATTGACTGCTTCCTCAACAAAATGCAGGAGGTAAGGAGAAAGCATGTAGCCCCATCTCCTCCCCAAGCACACCTACACGGAGCCCCTTTCCTTTGCCAAGTCACACACACATTGGACTCACCCCTTCCCTGTACTTTACACTGAAAGCTCGTCTGTGCACTGGGAAAACACCCAAAACGGGTGTCACGTCTGTCAGAGCACAGAATTCTGGGTCTGCCCACTCACTGGCCACTAACTGCAGCTCCTTGGACATCAAGCCCTACGTCTGCTTTCCGCAAAGCGCAGAGATATTTGCACTCTGGTGTCACAGTTCCTTGGCTAGAAAGCAGTGGGCGCAGGAAGGGGAAGTGGGCAGCTAGCTGCCATGCCGTGCACAGCTTGAAAGAAAGCTGCCCTGGAGGTCTAGCTTACTGCATAGACATTGAATTGTATTGTTGCAGCTAACTGCTGCACCTCAACAGGGGAACATAACAGCTCGGGATGGAGAAGGACACCTGGACTGATACAAGAAAGAGGAAACAGACTTGTTTTGACATGTGCTTTGTTGTTGCTGTCTGTTTGTTTTTTTTCTCCTAGGAGAAGCACAATGCCAACTCCCATTTCCACTTGAAGAACTTGATAACCAGTGCCTTTGACTTGTTCACTGCTGGAACTGAGACAACTAGCACCACCATAAGATATGGACTTCTGCTGCTTCTCAAACACCCCAAAATACAAGGTACCAGTCTGTGACCTGCTCCCCTCCAGCCATTCCTCTGTGCTGGTCTCAGGTGTAACACCACTTTCTGCTATGCACTTTCTGCCCTTCCAACTCTCTCTCACTCAATTCTCCACCCGAGCAGGAAAAGTCGTCGCAATCTCATTTCCCAGAGTGGGGCCTTAGTGGACCTTGCAGCCCTCCTAGGCATATACAACTGGCCCCTGGAGAGTCTGAGACTTGGCGCATGCACATCTCTATCTTCCAGTACTCCTATTTAGTTGGAGGGCACTCTTTGCAATAGGTTGCAGTGGAGCTGCAAAATCAGCACCAGTTTTCTTAGGGCCTCTGGTGTCTTGGTAAAACAGTAGGAAAACTTGGAACGATCTTGCTGAGTAGGCTTGGTTTTATTCACCCCTCTTAGTAATAGTCTGTGCCTTTCACGACAGAGAAAGTTCAAGAAGAGATTGACCAGGTGGTGGGACGATCACGAAGACCCTGTGTGGCTGACCGGACCCAGCTGCCCTACACAGATGCTGTGGTCCATGAAATCCAGCGCTTCATCAATCTCACCCCCTTGAGTCTTCCTCATTCTGTGAACAAAGACACTCACCTCAGAGGCTATGTCATTCCCAAGGTTAGTTGATATTCTCCCTTTGGTACCAACAGCAACGTGCAGGAAATTTCATCCTTAACTCAGCAGGCAATCAGATTACAAGACGTAACTCACCTCCACGTTATATTCTGTTCTTCTTATGTTACCGCAGGGGACAACAATCTACCCCCTTCTCAGCTCTGTCCTCCATGACAGTAAAGAGTTTGCAAACCCAGAAGAGTTCAACCCCGCACATTTCTTGAATGCAAACGGCACCTTTAAGAAGAGCGACTTCTTCATGCCCTTCTCCGCAGGTAAGGCACGTGCTTCCTCTTCTCATTCCTCTCTCAGGAGCTGCTGACCTCCTCCTCTGGGAACCAGCCCAACTTTTCCTTTACACACACACACACACACACACACACTTGCCTTGCCCTCTCTCAGCTTGGTACCTCCATGGCGTTCTCACAACTCAATACTCTTTGGATAACTCCCAAGCGCTCCTTTTTCCAAGCACACCTCCCATCTTGCAGAGGGCTCAGGGGCTTCTCAAACCTTACTCTGGGAGCTCCTGATGGAAGGACATGAATCATACCCATTCTCACGTTAGAAATCTGTGTGCTTTGTACAGTAACTCCACTTTTCCCAAGTTCATCTTAAATACCTCTCACGCTATGTGCCACCACTCACTCAGCAATATCCCCAACCTGCTGCTTTTGCACCTGCTCTTTATGCCACCCTGCTCCCTCTCATCCTGCCTCCTAATGTGCCTCCTTGGTGCTCAAGGCTTCTCCTGCTCACGTTCTTCTTTCACATACCCTAGCAAACTACCAGAGCGTGTCTAGTTTTTCCCCAGCAAACTGTTCCCTTGCAAAAATGCTCCACAATCCTCACAGTCACCTCACTGCCATGGCTTTATCTCATAAACAATGCTGTGTAACACAGTTGCATAGCACAAATCCCAGTCCACTCTGCAACATCTGCTCAGCAATATTTGTTGTTTTAATTTCAGGCAAGCGAATATGCCCTGGAGAGGGCCTGGCACGCATGGAGATATTCTTAGTTGTAGCCACCATCTTGCAGAACTTTACCTTGAAGCCTGTTGTCGACCCCAAGGAACTCAGCATAACTCCAACATTGAGTGGAGCAGGAAACGTACCTCCCGTTTACCAGCTCTGTGCTGTCCCTCGCTGAAGGACTCAAAACTTCTCTCCACTGTGTCCTGAGCTTGGCTTTTCCCTTACACCTTCCTTGCTAACTCATTGCTCAGTGACCACATCTATTACCTGATTTCTTCAATAATACAATAGCCAGGGCTGGTGAAGACCTGCTTCTCCTGCTATATGCATCCACTGAAGATCAATATTCAGGTGTGTGTATATATACTCAAAAGTAAAAATAAAATAAGATAAAATAAAGTAAATTAAAATAAACTCTGGTCAGGATTTAAGCAGCATAACCAATAGTGCCTCTTAAATAAGATTTGGCAACTCTTTCTCTGCCCCGGATTAGGAACTGTACAACCTGAACTAATGAAGCTTTTAAGTTAGTGATTTTTTGAGATCTTAAGTCTTCTCCAGCTGAACTAAGTTTACAGAAGACAACAGTACCTGGAGAAATGCTAGAGAAGGGCAGTAATAGTTGATGGGAGAAACTCCTCCCCCCTTTAGGAGGTTTGAGGTACAGTCTCTGCTCACACTTACAGCAGCTGCTGTCCTGGGGGGCATCCAACAGGGGACCAAGCTTGAATTCCCCCTTTTAAGTTAGAGGTTAAGGAGCCCTGGGAGGCTGCTGTGGCCACAGGATGGTGCATTCTTGACCTGGGGGCCACATGTCATGCCAGACAGGGGCTCTTTGTGTGGGACAGCTCTGTCCCTGGACTTTACTGCAAAGCAAGCAGACACTAAGGGGCTACAGTGAACACTTGGAAAGGGTGAAGGGTGCCCACACATGCAGATTTAAAAGGAATTCCATAGAGTCAGGATTCACTGCAGTACTGCACAACAGCCCTTTCTACAAGAGGCTAAGGCAGAGACCCAACATTTGGGTGACTGATTTGGCAGCTGCTCACAGAGCAGGATGCCTACTGCCTATTGCCGTGGGAAAATCATGTTTGACGAACCTGACAGCCTTCTACAATGAGGTGACCGGCTGGATGGACCATGGGAGAGCCATGTTGTCTACCTTGACTTCAGCAAAGCTTTCAACACAACTCTCCCATAATCCTCATAGGGAAGTTTGGCCTGGATGAGTGGACAGCAAAGTGGATTGAGGACTGGCTGGATGGCAGAGCCCAGAGGGTGGTGATAAGTGGGGCCGAGTCTGGCTGGAGGCCTGTGGCCAGTGGTGTCCCACAGAGGTAAGTACTGGGCCTAGTGCTCTTTAACTTGTTCATCAATGACTTGGACGAGGGCACAGAGTGCACCCTCGACAAGTCTGCAGATGACCCCAAACTGGGAGGAGTGGCCAACACTCCTGAGGGCTGTGCTGCCATTCAGAGGGACCTAGACAGGTTGGAGAGTTGGGCAAGAGGAACCTCATGAGGTTCAACAATGACAAGTGCCAGGTCCTGCACCTGGGGAAGGAATAACCCAGTACAGACTAGGGGTTGACCTGCTGGAAAGCAGAGCTGCAGAGAGCAATGTGGGAGTCCTGGTTGACAACAAGTCAACCACGGGTCAGCAATACACCCTTGTGGCCAAGAAGGCCAATGGGATCCTGGCCTGCATCAAGAGGAGCTTTGGCAGCAGGTCGAGGGAGGCGATCCTCCCCCTCCACTCAGTTCTGGTGAGGCCACATCTGGAGCACCGTGTGCAGTTCTGGGATCCCCAGTACAAGAAGGACATTGAGCTTCTAGAGAGGGTCCAGTGGAGAGCCATGGAGATGATTAAAAAAATTGGAGCAGTTGTCATATGAGGAAAGACTAAGTGAGCTGGGCCTGGTTAGCCTGGAGAAATAAAGGCTGAGAGGAGAGTTGATTAACATGTTCAAGTATCTGAGGGGTGATTGTAGGGAGGATGGTGCCAGGCTCTTCTCCATGGTGGCAGGTGACAGAATGAGGGGTAATAAGTTTAAGTTGAAACACAGGAAGTTCCACCTACACATGAGGAAGAACTTCTTTGCTGTGAGGGTGACAGAGCACTAGAACAGGCTGCCCAGAGAGGTTGTGGAGTCTCCTTCTCTGGAGGTCTTCAAAACTCACCTGGATGCCACCCTGCACTACATGCTCTAGGGGTCCCTGCTGGAGCAGGGGGGTTGGACTAGATGATCTCTAGAGGTCCCTGCTAACCTCAACCATTCTGTGAATGAGTCACTATCTCACTCCTAGAGAGAGGCTGAGAGAGAGTATCCTTGAGGCCAAGCCAGTATGACAGGTCATCCCATTAAAAGGGAGCTAGGGGAACAGACACAGGGGAACACCCCACTCAGAACTACAAGTACAACAAAGTCAGCAAGACCCATGCAAGTGGAGAAGAGGCCCAGGAAGAAGGGCCAGGAGACTGCCTGGAAACAGAGCAGGGGGAAAATCGTGTTTTGCAGGAGGGAGGACCACAGTGCAAAGAGGCAGTCAAAGGCACTAGCACACCCTGATGGAGGTGGAGGCTGTGGGATCAGCCAAGGAGAAACCTCAGGGTTACTGACTTTTGCCTGAGATAGTGCTTCACAGGGGCACCTCAGCCCCACTGCTTTTCCTGCCCTTCCCCTCCTGCTAGGTACCAAGTAGCTGTCCCTTAAATATAGCAGTCTTCCCAGACAAGGGAAAAGAGAATTCACTTTGCCTCCTTGCTTCCCCCTTATCACCACATGCACCTAATGTCCATCAGGAAGATCTAGCTCAGCACAGGGAATAACATTCCCTGCAAGGATCTAGTGGAACCCCGATGGAATGGGCCAGGGCTCCTCACAGCTCAGGCTATTGCACAGCCTTGTTACAAGCACAGTCTTGCCTACTTCTCCACACACACAAGAAGCACAATTTTGTAGGTAAGTATCTGTCCGCTTTAAAACCATGCAAGGCTACAGCAACCATTCCTGACATTTATGGGAAAAAAAAAAGGTAAAGGCACAGTTTCCACCAATCTCAACTAAATATTTGCTATGCTAAACAAGCTTGTTTGATTTTGTTCCTCCCTTTTGGCTTTGGAGAGCATAGTAGTTGTTCTTGAAAAGGGAGATAAGCAGTATATTTAAAGGAATTCCCCCACCATTTTGCAGAAAGAGTTTCTAATCGGCCTTGCCAAAAAAGTACAAGTTTTTCTATTTTTTTTTCTTTTCCACTCGGATGCCCTTACTTAATTACTATATCAATTAATAAAAGGAAAATCCTGAAGCACAAGTACCACAGCTCCTCAAACCTGGAAAGAAGGGGAAAACAGTAGCAACTAGCTTCCCTTCTAGGACTGAGGTTTTTTTTTTTTTCTCCATAGTAAATCAGGAATAATCTGGACATGAAATTATTATCCATCTTTTCAGCTACTGTAACTGAGCACACTAGACAGAGATGCCCCCATCAGCACTCAGAGTTATTTCTCATCTCAAAAGCACCTCCATGAACTGTTATGGCTATAGTGGTATCAAATAAGCACCCATTTGAAAGCTCTGAGAACTACACATAACCCCCCCGCTCATTAACTCATGTTTTGCCAAATACAATGCTTCAGAGTTGATCCTTAAGCTCAGTTTGTTTCTGAAGTTCGGATCACCTAAGCCCTTTTATTCTCTGACTCTTTGCCAGACAGGTTTGTTACCCTGTACACTAGAGCACACTAGGTAGCCCCAGCAGGAGAATGCTTTACTATGCCTGCATTCACATCCTGCCACAAGAGCACAGCTCCAGCTGATCAGGGAAATCCAGGGGCATGTGTAACTCCCATCAGCAGCTTCTCAGGGCAGCCCCCACAGCAGCACTGCATCTCCCAGATACAACAGATCAGACAGTCAGCTTTAGCTAGTTTTGAATGTGATGTAAAGTGCAGTGTAAGGAATAGAGGAATGCTTCTGCAGGCAGCTTAGCCGGGGCACCACACAGCAGCTCTCATGTTTCCCACTGCAGCTTCCCAGCAGAGCAGGCAACAGCAAGGGCTCCCAATAGAGAGCAGCAGATACTCACTAACCTCAGAACAGGCAATGTAAGACCACAAGTCAGTATTGGCCAAGCTGTCTCAGCTGTCAGGGTTGTTTTTTGCCTGGCTACCCCAGACAAGGGCCTACAGGCAGAGACATGGAACACACTCCTGTTGCACTCAGGTGCTCCAGGCCAAGTAGAAAGAGCCCCCAGGGACAAGGTAGGTTTAAGAGACACTTTATTGCAGTACATGGATTTCATGCATTACAGGGGTCTTCCTTCGCCACAGCACAGCAGCCACAAGCAGCGCACACAGGACAGCCCAGCAGCCACCACAGCAACACCCAGAGCCCAGGGGGCTGCTGCGAGCACGGCCGCTCCTGCGGGAGGGAGACACCCATGAGGGCCCCTGGCCCTGAGGGGCAGGAACACCCCAGACTCCCTTTCCATGAGAAAGGCTTACACAAGCCTCTGTCCCCAGACAGGGAGGGCAGCAGGCCCACACACTTACCAAGGCCATCCATGGCAGGCCCCCCTCTTAGCTGATCCTGCAGGAGAATCACGGGGCCTTCGCTGGTGACATGGGAGGCGCCCTGCTGAAGGCCATGTTCAGCACTCCTTTTGCTCCCTATATAACAACAGGGATTTTAGGGGATGGGACTTGTGGCCTCAAACACTGTGTTAGGCAGACACACCCTTGCCAACACTCACTCTGGCACAGACAGCAGATGTTGTGTGTTCCCATTGCACTGCATGGGCTGCCACATTTTGTCCAAATCAGCTGCTCAACAGATACCAGAAGTGAGCAAGGAACAGGATTAAGAGCCTATGAAGGCCTCCACTTTCTTGGCCTGAGGGCAAGAGCCCTTCCTCAGCAAGATGGAAGGAAACAAGCCCCCATAGAGCACTACCAACAGAACTAGTCAGTACTATCTGTATCCCTTATGCCCTTCCCCCTCAGCTGGGGACTACGTGGTCCCTGTTGTCCCTTTGCACAAGGGGACAGCAAGGATAGAGCACATACTGGCTCCAGCCGGACAGGCTGCGATGCTGCAGGATTCCTGTTCCGACCGGTGGCACACCGAGGCAGTGCAGTGCAGGTACACCTAGAAAGAAGGGGCAAGGGCCTTGGGTCAGGCATCTGGACAGGTGATGTGCGGGTCTCAAAAATGAGAAGGCAAGAAATTTGCTCTGGGTTGCTTCACCTCCAGCTTTAGCCTGGCACAAAGAGCAGAGGGGTCTCAGGCAGCTTTTATATCTACCACACAGACTTCAAACTAGGGTCCCCTCTGGAGTTACACTTCTCCCAATACCTGGGAATAGCACAGCTGTCCCAACACCACTGCTGTGACCACTGCCTAGGCAGTGCTGGAACGAGTTTTGAGGACTGATCCCAGCTCTACTGAACAAAAAAGGCAGGCATGGTGAACTTCACATGACTCCCGCTCAGAAATTTGAGCTTCAGCCCAGATGCTCCTTAATTTACAAGGGCTACTTAAGACCTTGGGCCAAGAAGGCCTAGAAAATACTTATCAGTGTGGCTAGACCACATTCCCTAAGCCAGCTCAACACAGCAGCTCACAGTGGCTGCAGACTGGCACTTACTACTGCCCCCACTTGTTATTTGATCTCAAGAACATCCTAGGCTGCCAGGACAGGATCTTACCAGCCCAGAAAGCATCTCTTGGGAAGCAGAGTCCACAAATGTGAAGGTGTAGAGGGTGAAACGCTGGTAATGAGAGGGGAACTGTAGTCCTGAGGCACCAGTGAGAGGCACCAGCTGTGTCTGGTAGTTGTCCCCTTTATGGGGACACCTGGGAGGAAAAGACCAGCAGTCAGGAGGTGTCAGGCCCTCCTCTAGCCACAAATCTATCTCCAAAGTACTCACCCATCCACCAAGAGAGGCCACTGTAGCTGTTGGTGAGGGTGACTACTGGGAGTGGCCCAGCAGTGGTGCAGGACAAGGACCAGGTCTGGGTCCCTCCTCTGGAGGATCTGCACTTCCACATAGAGGGGGTCTCTCAGAGCCTTCACCACAGGATAGTCACTGCCTGCATAGCAGGATCTATACCTTGCATCTGGACCACAAGAAACACACAAGAGTCACTTTAGACCCAGAAGAGCGGTTAAGGACAGCCATGCCAGCAAGTTCTCTATGGGGCAGAGAAGCAGTGCCAGGATTTGCTCATCACAGCCCCATTATCACCAGATTGTTGTTAGAGCTCTGCTGCTAGACATTTGAGTGAGTCCTGGGGCCCTCCTACCTGCAGCAATGCGCATCTCCAAGGACAGAGGACCAGGTTGGGACACGGCAGGAAGAGGTGGCACTGTGAACACCTGAACACTCAAGGGGATGAAGTTCCCAGTGATGGAGTAACTACAGCGTACATGTAACCTCGTGAGACAAGAGAGAGTCAGGCAGATGAGCCGAGATCAGACAGACCTTTTTCTCCCCCAGCACCACAACTCACAACCTCATTTGATTAATCATATTGCCACAGCATCTCCCACACATGCTTTTAACTACTTCAGCTTCTCTCCAGAGTGGGGACTGGAGTCTGCAAAGTATACCTGAGCAGCATCAGTTTATTCCCACTAAAGGGGGAACATACCACTCCCTAGCCTCTTCCAGCACCTGTGCTGTGAGTTCAGAACTTGCAACAAGCAGGAGCTTCTCTAGAGACCCTGGGCAGGACTCCATCTGGTCAGACCAGCCCCAGACATTACCTGAAAATGCTGTCCCTAGTGACGGAGCCAAGGTTCCCAGTCTCCACATCTGTAGATGCCACCAACTCGTTCTCATATATGGCATGATCCCCAGCTACCTGCAACAACAGTCATTGTTACAACATTCCCCGGCACCGAAGGTCCAGAAAAGTCATGCTAGAGAAGAGCATGGGGCCTCTGGAAGTCTCCAAGTTGCAACACTAAAACAACTGCAAGGTTGCTCCAGGTCTGCAAGCTCCTGCTATTGCAGACCACTGCAGCTCTTACCTGAAAAGTAGTGCCACAGGTAGAGAGAGGGAATGTGTACACAACAAATGCATTGTTCCTCACTACAGGAATGCAGCCAGTACTGGGCCCACTGGCCAGATGAACGGACTCCAGAATAAGGGGTGGCAGAGTCACCTCCCGAGAGACCGCAATGGAGAACTGGCCATCCAGTGTTCAGTGAGCTGTGACTGCA
This sequence comes from Tinamus guttatus, assembly GCF_059628265.1. Classification (NCBI taxonomy): domain Eukaryota; kingdom Metazoa; phylum Chordata; class Aves; order Tinamiformes; family Tinamidae; genus Tinamus; species Tinamus guttatus. The sequence goes on from NW_028288950.1 coordinate 436,002, forward strand.
GGAAAACAGAGATTTCAGTCTCAAGCTTAGGGAAAAGGAGCAGTAAGGAGGTTAAGATTCAGGCATTACAGAAAAGACCAAGGCAACAAGTTCCACCAGCTCTCCTGCCTCTAAGCCCTAGAACGCAAGTTGTGCCGTGATCAGACATGGGTGCCGCCAGCTCTGACCAGCGTTCAGCACTAGCACTGTTGATTCCGGTCATAAATACAGATTGCAACTGCAATAGAGATTACAAAGCTAGACGCTTCAGTTGGGCAGAAGATTTTCCATAGTGAGAAGTGCAGCTCTAAACCACTTGCATTACTGGTACACACCAACCCTGCTTCCCTGGTGGAGCAGGGCACCCCAGTCACCAGCTTCTACTGCAGCTATGAGGGTAGTCAGTCACACCCACTCACCTGTGTTACCATAGTAACAAGGCTTCACCCTGTCCCCAGGATTGTAACAACAGCCTCACTCTTCACACTCTGCCCAGCTTATAGGCATAGGGGCACAGGGCAGCCGGTCTTGGCTCTCAACAGCAGAGCAGACACTACCGCTTGGAGCATCCAGAGCTGGAAGAGACAGCAGGAGCTGGCAGGAAGAGCTCAGGAGTAGGGGGAAGGAACGCACAGAGGCCACCCAGTGGGAAAGCACCCCGCTATCTACATGTCAAGAGAAGGTTCATACACACAGGTGAGTGGTCAAACACACAGCAGGGAGACAGCCTGGAAGCCAGACTGGAGGATCTTTTGCATCTATAGTGACCTGACAGGAGGGTGCACTTGGTAATTCTGCAGGTATCTTGAGCCTCCGTGCAATAAATAAGTGACCTTGCCATAGAATCTCATAAAAACATTGTCATTATCAATTACTCCTGTGTAAGAAATAGTAATAGGTTTTAAGTGCATTGTGTCACTCGTGCCCACCACCACTCATTCCATGACAGGAACCCTCCGTGCAGTACTAAGCCCAGTTTCCTTCCAGCCTTGCCACTCTCTGTCTAGGAGTAACTACCCAAAGGGAAGGGCATTCAGACACAGGCAGGTGTCTAAAGGGATATCAGAGCCTTACCAGGGAGGTCCACAGGGCACCTGAGCAGCTTCTCTTCAAGCAGAGTCTCTTGCCCAGCAGCATCTGTCCCTTCAATCCCCACCAGCATGTAGCAGTTGCCTTCCTGGGGAAGGACCACCCAGGTCAGGGCAGTCACAGCAGCTGTACTCACAGCCCCAGCTGGACCCCTAAGGTCACTCACCCATTCAAAGACATAGCAGCCTGCATAGGAGAGGGACACTTTCCTGGAGCCATCTGGACTCTCAGACACCCAGAGACCACAGCTGGAGTCATTCTGCACAGCATGTGCCTTCCCCTCTGTATCTAGGGGTAGATGAGACAGCAGGAAGAGCCTAAACATCCCACAGAGAGGGCAGGGAGCACCACCCCTGACCCTTCTGTAGGGGGCAGGGTCCCAGCCAGCACTCAGGTCTGGGCCAGAATGAGGCTTCCAAGACCATCCAGACACAGGTGCAGCACTCAAGCCAAATGCTTGGCCATACAGTCAGCCCCCCAGTTACAAAGGCACAGGAGTGGTTAGACAACAAGCACTTCCCTGCTAAAGCAGACCCTTCCGCCTCATTTCAGTTACAGCTGGCACTCTGCAAAGATACAGCAGTGAGGAAAACTCTGGACATCACCCTCACTTACCCCAAGCAGTCACTACCAGGGAAGCATTTTCCTCCCAGCCTGGGGGCAGGGTGAGCTGCATGCCTCCTTGACCACAAGCCAGCATGGAGGGATCAGCAAAAAAGCCACCCTGGACCTCCAGGACCAAAGCAAGGGGGCCAAGAAACCCCCACAGGAATACAGCACCAAGCAAAGTCCCAGCCTGCCCTACTGCACCCATCCTCTTCTCCTGCCAAGGACCATACAGCAGCTCTGCTTAACCTAGCCCTTTTAAATTGCGTGGCCTCCTGTCATCAGAAAGAAGCCAGGTAGAAACTCCTGAATGGCCAGGTGGTCTCAGCCCACCATTTTAACACCTTCATTGCCTTCACCTGGATCTGAACCCATCACAGCCCTCTTGTGTCCTTTAGCAAAAAACACAGACACGAGGCGAGCTTATGTCAGGAGATGGGCTCATATGCATATCACTGAGATGAGAGGAGCTTATTTGTGCAATTTATGTTGGATCTGTAGAAGTGACTTCAAGGCTCATTTTTTTCTAGAGTTCTCCCTACCTATGGCGCATTGAGGAGATCTACCTGCTTTTTCCCCATGCACCCTCCTGGCTACTCTCACCACTCATGAAGCAGCATGAGTAGAAAAAGCTGTGTGTCCATGTAAGATATGGTGAGAGGAGAAGAATAAAAGCACAAAAGGGAACGTGCTTCCCTTGGGAAGATCCATTACGTGTTCTTTCTGCCTTTGTGGAGGTGCTGCTGCTTCCAAAGCTGAGCAGCATGCTGTCACATAGCCACAATTACCCCTCCACATGCACAAGTGAACAAGGTGGCCCAGGGGACTTTGCACATATAAAAGGAGGTGATTCCCCTCTACCATTTCAGGTTGTGAACTACAAGTCTATTTGCATTCAAGGCTGTTTGGACATAATCACAGGAGCCCTGTTGCTCAACTTTTGCCATCCCGGCTGCTAGGAATGTGATCATATGCTCAGTGGGACTCCATCCGCCCCAGAGCCCCCAGGCTGCCTGCATGGAGGGGTGGGAGCAGCATTTGGCACAGTCACCTACTGAGACAAAATCCCCAAAGAAAATAAGGATACAGCAAACCGGCAGGAAATTCTACAGGATGATGATGCACTTTCTGAAGCTTGGCATTTGTTTGGAAAAAGAAAAGAGGTGAAGCAGATGCTATAATACTTTTCTCAGGCTAAGCACTGTTAGCCTTTTCTCTGAATACCGATAATACCTGCCTCTGTTGAACTTCAAATGAAAGTTCCCGGGGAAGATGGATAGAGGGACTTTGAGTTCAGTTTTCCTGGGTCTTCACATGGCTACATAGGACAAAGCAGTCCTTCCTACTCTGGGCTTCTGCAGACAGAAATGAGTATGCAGAAAATCATTGGACACTACTGTGATGTGAAAAGAGCCACAGATTCCCACAGCTAATGGTCTGACTGACTAGTCACCTGATGTTTCCTTTTTATCCTTTTAAATCCCCTGTGAATCTGCTAGCGTGATGCAAACTCTCATGAACTCGGCTTTCTGTGTCCAGAGATTTCCTAATATCACATATCTCCTTACGGAATCAGCATGAAGTTCTCCACCTCAATTGACACATGCAATTGCTTGATAGCAGGGACAGTTTGGAACACTAATAAACACTGATATAAGTTCAAAATTCTTTCTACAACACACGGCAAGCTAGCAAATGATTGACCCATAATACTAAGTCAGCCATAGGGTGTTTTATTACACAATTCTGGAGTATATAAGCTCTACAGCTGGACAGACTCATTCCAGAGTGCCTCTCCACCTGGAAAATGGAGCTCCTGGGAGCAACAGGTGCTGTCCTACTGGTTTGCATTATTTGCCTGCTCTCCTTCACAGCATGGAGAAGCAGCTTTGGAAAGGGGAAGATGCCTCCTGGACCTGCTCCCCTTCCCATTCTAGGCAATATGATGCAGGTGAAACCAAAGGACTTGTCCAAAACCCTTGAGCAGGTAAGGTCACTTGCTTTGGCTCATTCACTTTCTTCTGCACATTCTGGGAAACATGAGCCAAGTGCACTGGGAGAACCTGTGGCTGTAGCCTGAGGAAGGTCAATCCTAGAGGGAGAGAAAAGTTAAGAGTATCATCTCAGCTGCTGCTCTGTACTGCTGTGATCCTTGGTTAGAGTGCCTGATGGCTGCAAGGCCTTTATATATCCATATTTGTTGTGGGAAGGCCAGATCTTGATATTCCTGATCTCTGAGAACACATTCCCACAGAGTAATACAACAACAAGGCCACTTTCTGACTTCTTCTGCCCACCTGCTCCACGGCCGTGTTTTCTTTTGTCTTTTGGCAGCTCAGCAAAAAGTACGGGTCAGTGTTCACAGTGCACCTGGGCTCTGACCCCGTGGTGGTGCTCCATGGACATGATGTGGTGAAAGAAGCCTTGATAGACCGCGCAGATGAGTTTGCTCCCAGAGGACACTGGCCGATCGGGGACAGAGCTAACAACGGACGAGGTATATTTACTGGCTGAGCTGCTTTTGAGAAGAGAAGGGTTGAGGACCAGACAGGCAGGGACAGGGGCTGGAGTGAGGTGTGCACAGGGGCAGGCTGAGGGAAGTGGCTGGGTCTAAACTGGAGAAGGGAAGGCAGAGCGAGGGGTTGGTGGTGGTTTTTCCTGCTTAGGGAGTACAGCACAGAAATGGAGCCAGGCTCCTTTTAGAGATGGACAGGGAAAGGGCAAGGCAACAGGCGCAGGCTGCAGCAAGGGAAGACCTTCATGCTTACAGAGAATGGTGCGTTCACAGTGAGGGTTGCTACGTGAGGGAAAGGGTCAAAACGAGGATGTTGAACTACACGACCTCCAAAGGTCTCCTCCACACTGAGGGATTCTACGTTGCTACTCTGCAGGCGTTCTCCTGAAGATGAAATTCACTGTCACTGTGAGCTTCAGTACAGCTCATGGCCAGCTCACCCAGGCAGGCCTTCCCTTTTCCTTCCTCTTCTGCAGGCATCATTTTCAGCAACAACGAGGAATGGCTACAAGTTCGCCGATTTGCTCTCACCACACTGCGCAACTTTGGGATGGGAAAGAGGAGCATCGAGGAGAGGATCCAAGAGGAAGCTGAGCACCTGCTGGAAGAAATCACCAAAACAAACAGTACAGTTTATTCTTAACGCACCTTATGTTTGCTAAGAAAGCCTGTAGGAAGTAAGCAGTGTTGGTGCTGGTCCAATGCAGGAATTAAGGTGACACATGTTCTTAGCTTGTAATTCAGGTTCCCATGCATGAATGCTGCCTCATTATAAAGCAACAAATAATTCCATGATTGCTTACTACTACCATTGGAGGAGCATTCTGTGTCATTCAGACTGTGATGTGGTATTTCTGTTAACCCTCCTCAAGGCTCAAGTAGCTGTAGAGCTAGCATTTTACAGCAGAAGCCAAAAATGTTGCTTCTTTCCTTTTTCGTTTTGTGACCTTGCAGGAATGCCTTTTGACCCAACCTACATAGTGAGCTGTGCTGTCTCCAACATCATATGCTCCATCGTCTTTGGGAACCGATATGACTATAGAGACAAGAAGTTTCTGGCCCTGATGAAAAACATTAACAACTTGTTTGAGATGATGAATTCCCCCTGGGGACAGGTATATTCAACAGCCATTTCATAGAAGGGATATAGTTCCAAGGTAGTAGGAGGCTCATTTCCTAATGAAGTCCCATTTCAGTCTTCACACTAGGACACAACAGTACATACAGCTTCTTCATCCCACTGCGCAGGAGGGAATTCACTCTAGAGCAAGAGGAGCCCTCACAAACCAAGCTGGCTTGGCCGGCTAGGTGCAGCCTACCCCTAGTCCTGACCACCCTTCTCCTCTGCTTCTGAGTTTCCTACTACTACTACTCAGCAAACCCTCATCTCTCTGTCAGACTGTCCAGGCCTCACCACCCCTCTGACTGGCTCTGTTGAGAGGTTGTGGACTTTTGCTAATTCCTAATGATGGGGAAATGTTCACACTAAGGAACTTCCTGGTCTTTTCAGCTCTATCAGATGTTCCCAAAGATCTTGGATTACATGCCCGGTCCTCACAACAGAATATTCACAGAAATTGATACTCTAAAAGCCTTCGTGGCAGAGGAGGTGAAGGCGCACCAAGCTTCCATAGACCCTAGGTCCCCTCGGGATTTCATTGACTGCTTCCTCAACAAAATGCAGGAGGTAAGGAGATAGCATGTAGCCCCATCTCCTCCCCAAGCACACCTACCCGGAGCCCCTTTCCTTTGCCAAGTCACACACACATTGGACTCACCCCTTCCCTGTACTTTGCCCTGAAAGCTCGTCTGTGCACTGAGAAAACACCCAAAACGGGTGTCACGTCTGTTACAGCACAGAATTCTGGGTCTGCCCACTCACTGGCCACTAACTGCAGCTCCTTGGACATCATCCCTACGTCTGCTTTCCGCAAAGCCCAGAGACATTTGCAGTCTGGTGTCACAGTTCCTTGGCTGGAAAGCAGTGGGCACAGGAAGGGCAAGCGGGCAGCTAGCTGCCATGCCGTGCACAGCTTGAAAGAAAGCTGCCCTGGGGGTCTATCTTACTGCACAGTCATTGAATTGTAATGTTGCAGCTAACTGCTGCACCTCAACAGGGGAACATAACAGCTCGGGCTGGAGAAGGACGCCTGGACTGATACAAGAAAGAGGCATGTTTCTCAGGAAACAGACCTGTTTTGACCTGCGTTTTTTGTTTTGTTTTTTTGTTTGTTTGTTTGCTTTCCTAGGAGAAGCACAATGCCAACTCCCATTTCCACTTGAAGAACTTGATAACCAGCACCTATGACTTGTTCGTTGGTGGAACTGAGACAACTAGCACCACCATAAGATATGGACTTCTGCTGCTTCTCAAACACCCCAAAATACAAGGTACCAGTCTGTGACCTGCTCCCCTCCAGCCATTCCTCTGCACTGGGCTCAGTTGTGACAGCACAGTGGGCAATGCAATCCCACCCCCCCACCTCTCTCTCTCTCTTATTCTCCACCCGAGCAGGAAAAGTTCTTGCAATCTCATTTCCTAGAGTGGGCCTTAGTGGACCTTGCAGCCCTCCTAGGCATATACAGCTGGCCCCTGGAGAGTCTGAGACTTAGCCCAGGCACATCTCTATCTTCCAGTACTCCTATTTAGCTGGAGGGCACTCTTTGCAATAGGTTGCAGTGGAGCTGCAAAATCAGCACCAGTTTTCCTAGGGACTTTGGTGTCTTGGTAAAACAGTAGGAAAACTTGGAACGATCTTGCTGAGTAGGCTTGGTTTTATTCACCCCTCTTAGTAATAGTCTGTGCCTTTCATGACAGAGAAAGTTCAGGAAGAGATCGACCAGGTGGTGGGACGATCACGAAGACCCTGTGTGGCTGACCGGACCCAGCTGCCCTACACAGATGCTGTGGTCCATGAAATCCAGCGCTTCATCAGTCTCTCTCCCTTGAGTCTTCCTCATTCTGTGAACAAAGACACTCACCTCAGAGGCTACGTCATTCCCAAGGTTAGTTCATATTCTCCCTTTGGTACCAACAACAATGTGCAGGAAATTTCATCCTTAACTCGGCAGGCAATCGGCTTACAAGACGTAACTCACCTCCACGTTATGCTCTGTTCTTCTTATGTTACCGCAGGGGACAACAATCTACCCCCATCTCAGTTCTGTCCTCCATGACAGTAAAGAGTTTGCAAACCCAGAAGAGTTCAACCCCGCACATTTCTTGAACGCAAACGGCACCTTTAAGAAGAGCGACTTCTTCATGCCCTTCTCCGCAGGTAAGGCACATGCTTCCTCTTCTCATTCCTCTCTCAGGAACTGCCGACCTCCTCCTCTGGGAACCAGCCCACCTTTGCCTTCACAGACACACAGACTTTCCTTGCCCTCTCTCCACTTGGTCCCTCCATGGCTTCCTCACAATTCAAGATAACTCCCAACTGCTCCTTTCTCCAAGCGCACCTCCCATCTTGCAGAGGGCTCAGGGGCTTCTCAAACCTCACCCTGGGAGCTCCTGATGGAAGGACATGAATCATACCCATTCTCACATTAGAAATCCGTGTGCTTTGTACAGTAACTCCACTTTTCCCAAGTTCATCTTAAATACCTCTCACGCTATATGCCACCACTCACTCAGCAATATCCCCAACCTGCTGCTTTTGCACCTGCTCTTTATGCCACCTTGCTCCCTCTCATCCTGCCTCCTAATGTGCCTCCTTGGTGCTCAAGGCTTCTCCTGCTCACGTTCTTCTTTCACATACCCTAGCAAACTACCAGAGCGTGTCTAGTTTTTTCCCATCAAACTGTTCCCTTGCAAAAATGCTCCACAATCCTCACAGTCACCTCACTGCCATGGCTGTATCTCATAAACAATGCTGTGTAACACAGTTGCATAGCACAAATTCCAGTCCACTCTGCAACACCTGCTCAGCAATATTTGTTGTTTTAATTTCAGGCAAGCGAATATGCCCTGGAGAGGGCCTGGCACGCATGGAGATATTCTTAGTTGTAACCACCATCTTGCAGAACTTTACCTTGAAGCCTGTTGTCGACCCCAAGGAACTCAGCCTAACTCCAACATTGAGTGGAACCGTCAGCCTACCTCCCGTTTACCAGCTCTGTGCTGTCCCTCGCTGAAGGACTCAAAACTTCTCTCCACTGTGTCCTGAGCTTGGCTTTTCCCTTACACCTTCCTTACTAACTCATTGCTCAGTGACCACATCTATTACCTGATTTCTTCAATAGTGCAATGTCCAGGGCTCGTCAAGACCTGCTTCTCCTGCTATATGCATCCAATGAAGATCAATATTCAGGTGTATGTATATATGCTCAAAAGTAAAAATAAGATAAAATAAAGTAAAATAAAATAAACTCTGGTCAGGATTTAAGCAGCATAACCAATAGGGCCTCTTAAATTTAAGATTTGGCAACACCTTCTCTGCCCTGGATTAGGAACTGTACAACCTGAACTAACGAAGCTTTTAAGCTAGTGATTTTTGGAGATCTTAAGTCTTCTCCAGCTGAAGTAAGTTTACAGAAGACAACAGTACCTGGAGAAGTGCTAGAGAAGGGCAGCAATAGTTGATGGGACAGACTGCTTCCTCCATTAGGAGGTTTGAGGTGCAGTCTCTGCTCACACCTACAGCAGCTGCTGTCCTGGGGGGCATCCAACAGAAGAAATAAGGCTGTGAAGCAAAGATCTCCTAAGAGGCCATTCCCACTTCCACCTCTTGCTTCTCATTCTGCAGCAGTGCTTCTCCTGTGGAGGTCCCTCAACTTCAGCACTGCCCTGTGCAAAACCAGGCTGCAGGACAGACTCACAGCAGCAAGCAGAGCACAGGCAGTGTGAGTCTTTTGAGACACCTGAAGGTTCATCAGAGACAGTCTCAGGCTCTGGCAGGCTGCTCCTTTAATCCTTCAGGGGACCAAGGTTGGATTCCCCCTTTCAAGTTAGAGGTTGGGCCCTGGGAGGCTGCCATGGCCATGGGATGGTGCCTGCTGGAGCTGCACTCCCTCTGCTGGGGAGGGCATGGGAGAGAGCAGGGCTCCAAGACTCAAGCAAACCAGGGTTATAACACTCAGGCTGTGTTTGGTGACCACCTTCTGCAAAGAAATAGATCTGTTCTTGTGAGACTGCTGCTGTGCTCACAGAAACCCAGAGGAAGAGGAGAGCCTTTGGAGAGGTCACATGTCATGCCAGACAGGGGCTGTTTGTATGGCACAGCTCTGTCCCTGGACTTTACTGCAAAGCAAGCAGACACTAAGGGCCAACAAACAACACTTGGAAAGGCTGAAAGGTGCCCACACACACAGAATTAAAAAGAATTCCTTAGAGTCAGGATTCACTGCAGTACTGCACAACAGCCCTTTCTACAAGAGGCTAAGGCAGAGACCCAACATTTGGGTGACTGATTTGGCAGCTGCTCCCAGAGCGGGGCGCCTACTGCCATCACCTCACTCCTAGTGAGAGGCTGAGCATCCCTGAGGCAAGCCAGTGTTGGGTCTGTCAACTGAATTGACAGGGAGAGAGGCAACCACCATAGATATATATTGTCTTTTATTAATAGAAGAAAGATAATAAGCATTACCTCCTAGCTGGGGTCCGGGCTTTCCCACACAAGGGTCACCCCAGACTCCCTTTCCATGAGAAAGGCTTACACAAGCCTCTGTCCCCAGACAGGGAGGGCAGCAGGCCCACACACTTACCAAGGCCATCCATGGCAGGCCCCCGTCTTAGCTGATCCTGCAGGAGAATCACGGGGCCTTCGCTGGTGACATGGGAGGCGCCCTGCTGAAGGCCATGTTCAGCACTCCTTTTGCTCCCTACATAACAGCAGGGATTTTAGGGGATGGGACTTGTGGCCTCAAATATTGTGTTTAGCAGACACACCCTTGCCAACACTCACTCTGGCACAGACAGCACATGTTTTGTGTTCGCATTGCACTGCATGGGCTGCCACATTTTGTCCAAATCAGCTGCTCAACAGATACCAGAAGTGAGCAAGGAACAGGATTAAGAGCCTATGAAGGTCTCCACTTCCTTGGCATGAGGGCAAGAGCCCTTCCTCAGCAAGAAGGAAGGAAACAAGCCCCCATAGAGCACTACCAACAGAACTAGTCAGTACTCTCTGTATCCCTTATGCCCTTCCCCCTCAGCTGGGGACTACGTGGTCGCTGTTGTCCCTTTGCACAAGGGGACAGCAAGGATAGAGCACATACTGGCTCCAGCCAGACAGGCTGCGATGCTGCAGGATTCCTGTTCCGACCGGTGGCACACTGAGGCAGTGCAGTGCAGGTACACCTAGAAAGAAGGGGCAAGGGCCTTGGGTCAGGCATCTGGACAGGTGATGTGCGGGTCTCAAAAGATGAGAATGCAAAAAAGTTGCTCTGGGTTGCTTCACCTACAGCTTTAGCCTGGCACAAAGAGCAGAGGGGTCTCAGGCAGCTTTTATATCTACCACACAGACTTCAAACTAGGGTCCCCTCTGGAGTTACACTTCTCCCAATACCTGGGAATAGCACAGCTGTCCCAACATCCCTGCTGTGACCACTGCCTAGGCAGCGCTGGAACGAGCTTTGAGGACTGATCCCAGCACTACTGAGCAAGCAAGGAGGCATGGTGAACTTCACATGACTCCCGCTCAGAAATTTGAGCTTCAGCCCAGATGCTCCCTAATTTACAAGGGCTACTAAGGACCTTGGGCCAAGAAGGCCTAGAAAATACTTATCAGTGTGGCTAGACCACATTCCCTAAGCCAGCTCAACACAGCAGCTCACAGTGGCTGCAGACTGGCACTTACTACTGCCCCCACTGGTTGTTTGATCTCAAGAACATCCTAGGCTGGGGGCATCCTAGGCCATCCATCCCATCCACCAAGACAGGCCACTGTAGCTGTTGGTGAGGGTGACTACTGGGAGTGGCCCAGCAGTGGTGCAGGACAAGGACCAGGTCTGGGTCCCTCCTCTGGAAGATCTGCACTTCCACATAGAGGGGGTCTCTCAGAGCCTTCACCACAGGATAGTCACTGCCTGCATAGTAGGATCTATACCTTGCATCTGGACCACAAGAAACACACAAAAGTCACTTTAGACCCAGAAGAGCAGTTAAGGACAGCCATGCCAGGAAGTCCTCTAAGGAGCAGAGAAGCAGTGCCAGGATTTGCCCATCAGAGCCCCATTATCACCAGATTGTTGTTAGAGCTCTGCCGCTAGACATTTTAGCAAGTCCTGTGGCCCTCCTACCTGCAGGAATGCACATCTCCAAGGACAGAGGACCAGGTTGGGACACGGCAGAAAGAGGCGGCACTGTGAACACCTGAACACTCAAGGGGATGAAGTTCCCAGTGATGGAGTAACTACTGCGTACGTGTAACCTCGTGAGACAAGAGAGAGTCAGGCAGATGAGCCGAGATCAGACATGCCTTTTCCTCCCCCTGCACCACAACTCACAACCTCATTTGATTAATCATATTGCCACAGCATCTCCCACACATGCTTTTAACTACTTCAGCTTCTCTCCAGAGTGGGTACTGGAGTCTGCAAAGTATACCTGAGCAGCATCAGTTTATTCTGGCTAAAGGGGGAACATACCACTCCCTAGCCTCTTCCAGTACCCGTGCTGTGAGTTCAGAACTTGCAACAAGCAGGAGCTTCTCTAGAGACCCTGGGCAGGACTCCATCTGGCCAGACCAGCCCCAGACATTACCTGAACATGCTGTCCCTAGTGATGGAGCCAAGGTTCCCAGTCTCCACATCTCTAGATGCCACCAACTCGTTCTCATATATGGCATGATCCCCAGCTACCTGCAACAACAGTAGTTGTTACGACATTCCCCGGCACAGACGGTCCAGACTGGCCATCCAGTGTGCACTCAGCTGTGACTGCAGGAAAACAGAGATTTCAGTCTCAAGCTTAGGGAAAAGGAGCAGTAAGGAGGTTAAGATTCAGGCATTACAGAAAACACCAAGGCAACAAGTTCCACCAGTTCCCCTGCCTCTAAGCTCTAGAACCCCAAGTTATGCACAGCTCGACATGGGTGCAGCCAGCTCTGACCTGCATTCAGCACTAGCACTGTTGATTCCAGTCATAAGTACAGATTGCAACTGCAATAGAGATTACAAAGCTAGACGCTCCAGTTGGGCAGAAGACTTTCCATAGTGAGAAGTGCAGCTCTAAACCACTTGCATTACTGGTACACACCAACCCTGCTTCCCTGGTGGAGCAGGGCACCCCAGTCACCAGCTTCTCCTGCAGCTATGAGGGTAGTCAGTCACACCCACTCACCTGTGTTACCATAGTAACAAGGCTTCACCCTGTCCCCAGGATTGTAACAACAGCCTCGCTCTTCACACTCCGCCCAGCTTATAGGCATAGGGTCACAGGGCAACCGGTCTTGGTTGTCAACAGCAGAACAGACACTATGGCATGATCCCCAGCTACCTGCAACAACAGTCGTTGTTACGACATTTCCTGGCACTGAAGGTCCAGAAAAGTCATACTAGAGAAGAGCATGGGGCCTCTGGAAGTATCCAAGTTGCAACAGGTTGCTCCAGGTCTGCAGGCTGCTACTATTGCAGACCACTGGAGCTCTTACCTGAAAAGTAGTGCCACAGGCAGAGAGTGGGAATCTGTACACAACAAATGCATTGTTCCTCACTACAGGAATGCAGCCAGTACTGGGCCCACTGGCCAGATGAACAGACTCCAGAATAAGGGGTGGCAGAGTCACATCCCGAGACCCCGCAACGGAGAACTGGCCATCCAGTGTGCAGTGAGCGGTGACTGCAGGAAAACAGAGATTTCAGTCTCGACCTTAGGGAAAAGGAGCAGTAAGGAGGTTAAGATTCAGGCATTACAGAAAACACTAAGGCAACAAGTTCCACCTGTACTCCTGCCTCTAAAGCCCTAGAACATAAGTTGTGCGTAACTGCACAGGGCAGCCGTTCTTGACTCTCAACAGCAGAACAGACACTACCGCTTGGAGCATCCAGAGCTGGAAGAGACAGCAGGAGCTGGCAGGAAGAGCACAGGAGTAGGGGGAAGGAACGCACAGAGGCCACCCAGTGGGAAAGCACCCCGCTATCTACATGTCAAGAGAAGGTTCATACACACAGGTGAGTGGTCAAACACACAGCATGGAGCCAGGCTAGAAGCCAGACTGGAGCATCTTTTACATCTATAGCAACCTGACGGGAGGGTGCACTTGGTAATTCTGCAGGTATCTTGAGCCTCCGTGCAGGAAATAAGTGACCTTGCCATAGAATCTCATAAAACCATTGTCATTATCAATAAAACCTATTACTATTTCTTTCACAGGAGTAAAGTGCATTGTGTCACTCATGCCCACCACCACTCGTTCCATGACAGGAACCCTCCATGCAGTACCAAGCCAGGTTTCCTTCCAACCTTGCCACTCTCTGTCTAGGAGTAACTACCCAAAGGGAAGGGCATTCAGACACAGGCAGGTGTCTAAAGGGATATCAGAGCCTTACCAGGGAGGTCCACAGGGCACCTGAGCAGCTTCTCTTCAAGGAGAGTCTCTTGCCCAGCAGCATCTGTCCCTTCAAGCCCCACCAGCATGTAGTAGTTGCCTTCCTGGGGAAGGACCACCCAGGTCAGGGCGGTCACAGCAGCTGTACTCACAGCCCCAGCTGGACCCCTAAGGTCACTCACCCATTCAAAGACATAGCAGCCTGCATAGGAGAGGGACACTTTCCTGGAGCCATCTGGACTCTCAGAGACCACAGCTGGAGTCATTCTGCACAGCATGTGCCTTCCCCTCTGTATCTAGGGGTAGCTGAGACAGCAGGAAGAGCCTAAACATCCCACAGAGAGGGCAGGGAGCACCACCCCTGACCCTTCTGTAGGGGGCAGGGTCCCAGCCAGCACTCAGGTCTGGGCCAGAATGAGGCTTCCAAGACCATCCGGACAGAGGTGTAGCACTCAAGCCAAATGCTTGGCCATACAGTCAGCCCCCAGTTACACAGGCACAGGAGTGGTTAGACAACAAGCACTTCCCTGCTAAAGCAGACCCTTCCGCCTCATTTCAGTTACAGCTGGCACTCTGCAAAGATACAGCAGTGAGGAAAACTCTGGACATCACCCTCACTTACCCCAAGCAGTCACTACCAGGGAAGCATTTTCCTCCCAGCCTGGGGGCAGGGTGAGCTGCTAGCCGCCTTGACCACAAGCCAGCATGGAGGGATCAGCAAAAAAGCCACCCTGGACCTCCAGGACCAAAGCAAGGGGGCCAAGAAACCCCCACAGGAATACAGCACCAAGCAAAGTCCCAGCCTGCCCTACTGCACCCATCCTCTTCTCCTGCCAAGGACCATACAGCAGCTCTGCTTAACCTAGCCCTTTTAAATTGTGTGGCCTCCTGTCATCAGAAAGAAGCCAGGTAGAAACTCCTGAATGGCCAGGTGGTCCCAGCCGACCATTTTAACACCTTCATTTCCTTCACCTGGATCTGAACCCATCACAGCCCTCTTGTGTCCTTCAGCAAAAAAGACAGGAGGCAAGCTTATGTCAGGAGATGGGCTCATATTCATATCACTGAGATGAGAGAAGCTTATTTCTGCAATTTATGTTGGATCTGTAGAAGTGACTTCAAGGCTCATTTTTTTCTAGAGTTCTCCCTATCTATGGTGCATTGAGGAGATCTACCTGCTTTTTCCCCATGCACCCTCCTGGCTACTCTCACCACTCATGAAGCAGCATGAGTAGAAAAAGCTGTGTGTCCATGTAAGATATGGTGAGAGGAGAAGAATAAAAGCACAAAAGGGAACGTGCTTCCCCTGGGAAGATCCATTACGTGTTCTTTCTGCCTTTGTGGAGGTGCTGCTCCTTCCAAAGCTGAGCAGCATGCTGTCACATAGCCACAGCTACCCCTCCACATGCACAAGTGAACAAGGGGGCCCAGGGGACTTTTCACATGTAAAAGGAGGTGATTCCCCTCTACCATTTCAAGTTGTGAACTACAAGTCTATTTGCATTCAAGGCTGTTTGGACATGACCACAGGAGCCCTGTTGCTCAACTTTTGCCATCCCAGCTGCTAGGAATGTGATCATTTGCTCAGCAGGACTCCATCCCCCCAGAGCCTATTGTGGCTGATGTTTGAGTAGAGCTTGTGAAGCAAATATGCTTTTCCTACACCCTGCCTGGCACCAGGCAGCAGCTTTGAGGAGAGGCACTGGGGAAAACGTTTGGACTTTGGCGGGGAGGCTCTATGACAGTAGAAAGAGAGAACTGTGTCAAGGGAGTTTATTCAAATCTCACAGGCATGGTGGGACACTGAATGTTACTTTTGACTCACTTATATCTGTTGTCTACCGAGTAATTAAAAACAAATAAAATACTCTGGAATGTTTTTAGGGAGAGAGGGTTCATTAGACTTTAATGTGGTGGTACAGTGCATATGCTGATAGTAAAAATATCTACAGGTACCAGAAGAATAACTCTATTTCAAACAACACCGAGAGCAGTGTAGATTCACTACAGCAATACCTGTTTTGACAGGTGTTTCACGTAAGACTCCTGTACGCCTGGCTTGTACCATACATGGTATGTGGCAACGGGATGCAAAGTGCCAGCACACAGATGTGTGCTTCAGTCAACACACTGAGCCCAGAAGCGCAGCAGGATTGGTGGACCTGAGACATACCCACACCAACTGTCTCTCAGAAGAATGGGGCTGGCTGCACAAGGGGGTAGGGGCAGCATTTGGCACAGTCCCCTACTGAGACAAAATCCCCAAAGAAAATAAGGAAACAGCAAACCGGCAGGAAATTCTACAGGATGATGATGAGGCACTTTCTGAAGCTTGGCATTTGTTTGGAAAAAGAAAAGAGGTGAAGCAGATGCTCTAATACTTTTCTCAGGCTAAGCACTGTTAGTCTTTTCTCTGAATACCCATAATACCTGCCTCTGTTGAACTTCAAATGAAAGTTCCTGGGGAAGATGGATAGAGGGACTTTGAGTTCAGCTTTCCTGGGTCTTCACATGGCTACATAGGACAAAGCAGTCCTTCCTACTCTGGGCTTCTGCAGACAGAAATGAGGATGCAGAAAATCATTGGACACTACTGGGATGTGAAAAGAGCCACAGATTCCCACAGGTAGAGGTCTGACTGACTAGTCATCTGAGGTTTCCTTTTTATCCTTTTAAATCCCCTGTGCATCTGCTAGTGTGGTGCAAGCTCTCATGAACTCGGCTTTCCGTGTCCAGAGATTTCCTAATATCACATATCTCCCATAAAATGCCCTGGCAAGATCAAGGGGTCCGAATGGATCCAGGTTCAGAGCAGCAAGTCAGCAACTGGGATGAACTTGCTGACTCACTCAAAAATACCAGCTTAGAGGCCTTAAGGAATGAAATGAGATTAAATAACGATAACAAGCAGATAATGAACTACTTTAGTTACTGCAACTATAAGGACCACCTCGCTTCCTCAGTGTGACTGCAAGGATGTTATGGGAGACCATGCTAAAAGTCTTACTGAAGTCAAGGTGGACAACGTGCACTGCTCCCCCCTCATCTACCCAGATGGACATTTAAATATAGAAGGTTGCAGAAATGTGATTTCCTATTTGGGAATCCATGCTGACTATTCTTGATGATTTGCGTATCCTCAATATGCTTGGAAACAGCATCCCAGGTTATCTGCTACATCACATTTGCGTCTGGACTGGAGTGACATTTCATTTCTTGCAGTCCTCAGACACCTCACCTGATCTCCATAACCTTTCCAAGATGATGAAGAGTGGACTTGCAATGATATCTTCCAGCTCCCTCAACACTCACGGATAGATCCACTGGTCCTCTCCATGTCCAGATTACTTAAGTGATTCCCTAACCCAATCCTCCACCACTAAGGGCAAGAATTCCTTACTCCAAAATTTATCACTATTACTTATCTATTATAAGTGAGGAATGACATACCTGGAGACCTTTCTCCACCTCACCAGGTGGACATTTGGTGCTTTCGTCTCTTGTGAGGCCGCATATAGCTAGGTAGCGTTGCACCAAGCAATCGCTGTGCATACAAAACAACATGCCAATATATTCAGCCCATCGTGAATGCTGTGAACATCAGTAACAGTGTCAGAAAGTCTTCCAGAAAATCAAGGATGGCTCACTCCACAGAGAATATAATGCAGTATTGATCATATCAGTGCTCAGTGCTCCCACTGTGGTCTTTGATTGCTCCTGAAGTCCTTCTGGGCAATCAGGGATGGCTCACCCCCTCTGACACTGATAGATCAACACCAATGAACAGAAACTCCAGATGGCACCAAACTATGTGTAGGATATTTCAACATCGCTGATTTTAATGAGAGCCCTTGTTAAGTGGAATGCTGATCTCTAAATAAAAGCTTGTTACCTATGGACTTTTCATGAAGTGTACTTTACTTTTTATACCTTACGAAATCAGCATGAAGTTGTCCACCTCAATTGACACATGCAATTGCTTGATAGCAGGGACAGCTTTGATCACTAATAAACACTGATATAAGTTCAAAATTCTTTCTACAACACACGGCAAGCTAGCAAATGATTGACCCATAATACTAAGTCAGCCATAGGGTGTTTTATTACACAATTCTGGAGTATATAAGCTCTACAGCTGGACAGACTCATTCCAGAGTCTCTCTCCACCAGGAAAATGGAGCTCCTGGGAGCAACAGGTGCTGTCCTACTAGTTTGCATTATTTGCCTGCTCTCCTTCACAGCATGGAGAAGCAGCTTTGGAAAAAGGAAGATGCCTCCTGGACCTGCTCCCCTTCCCATTCTAGGCAATTTGCTGCAGGTGAAACCAAAGGACTTGGCCAAAACCCTTGAGCAGGTAAGGTCACTTGCTTTGGCTCATTCACTTTCTTCTGCACATTCTGGGAAATATGAGCTGTAGCCTGAGGAAGGTCAATCCTAGAGGGAGAGAAAAGTTTGAGTATCATCTCAGCTGCTGCTCTGTACTGCTGTGATCCTTGGTTTTGAGCGCCTGATGGCTGCAAGGCCTTTACATATCCATATTTGTTGTGGGAAGGCCAGATCTTGATATTCCTTATGTCTGAGAACACATTACCCACAGGGTAATACAACAACAAGGCCACTTTCTGACTTCTTCTGCCCACCTGCTCCACGGCCACGTTTTCTTTTGTCTTCTGGCAGCTCAGCAAAAAGTACGGGTCAGTGTTCACAGTGCACCTGGGCTCCGACCCCGTGGTGGTGCTCCATGGACATGATGTGGTGAAAGAAGCCTTGATAGACCGCGCAGACGAGTTTGCTCCCAGAGGACACTGGCCGATCGGCGACAGAGCTAACAACGGACTAGGTATATTTACTGGCTGAGCTGCTTTTGAGAAGAGAAGGGTTGAGGACCAGACAGGCAGGGACAGGGGCTGGAGTGAGGTGTGCACAGGGGCAGGCTGAGGGAAGTGGCTGGATCTAGCCTGGAGAAGGGAAGGCAGAGCAAAGGGTTGGTGGTTGTTTTCCCTGCTTAGGGAGGGCAACAGAGAAATGGAGCCAGGCTCCTTTTAGAGACGGACAGGGAAAGGGCAAGGTAACAGGCGCAGGCTGCAGCAAGGGAAGACCTTCATGCTTACAGAGAATGGTGCGTTCACAGTGAGGGTGGCTACGTGAGGGAAAGAGTCAAAACGAGGATGTTGAACTACACGACCTCCAAAGGTCTCCTCCGCACTGAAGGACTCTATGATGCTACCCTGCAGGCATTCTCCTGAAGACGAAATTCACTGTCACTGTGAGCTTCAGTTCATCTCATGCCCATGTCATTCAGCCAGGCCTTCCCTTTTCCTTCCTCTTCTGCAGGCATCATTTTCAGCAACAACGAGGAATGGCTACAAGTTCGCCGATTTGCTCTCACCACACTGCGCAACTTTGGGATGGGAAAGAGGAGCATCGAGGAGAGGATCCAAGAGGAAGCTGGGCACCTGCTGGAAGAGATCAGCAAAACAAACAGTACGGTCTATTCTTAACACACCTTATGTTTGCTAAGAAAGCCTGTAGGAAGTAAGCAGTGTTGGTGCTGGTCCAATGCAGGAATTAAGGTGACACATGTTCTTAGCTTTTAATTCAGGTTCCCATGCATGAATGCTGCCTCATTATAAAGCAACAAATAATTCCATGATTGCTTACTATGACCGTTGGAGGAGCATTCTGTGTCATTCAGACTGTGATGTGGTATTTCTGTTAACCCTCCTCAGGGCTCAAGTAGCTATAGAGCTAGCATTTTACAGCAGAAGCCAAAAATGTTGCTTCTTTCCTTTTTTGTTTTGTGACCTTGCAGGAATGCCTTTTGACCCAACCTACATAGTGAGCTGTGCTGTCTCCAACATCATATGCTCCATCGTCTTTGGGAACCGATATGACTATAGAGACAAGAAGTTTCTGGCCTTGATGAAAAACATTAACAACTTGTTTAAGGTGTCCAACTCCCACTGGGGACAGGTATATTAGCAGCCATTTCACAGGGGGTATATAGTTCCAGGGTTGCAGGAGGCTACTTTCCTAGTGAAATCCCATTTCACTAGTTCTTCACACTAGGACACAACAGTACATACAGCTTCTTAACCCCGCACTGCACAGGAGGGAATTCACTCTAGAGCAAGAGGAGCCCTCACAAACCAAGCTGGCTTTACCGGCTAGGTGCAGCCTACACCTAGTCCTGACCACCCTTCTCCTTTGCTTCTGAGTTTCCTACTACTACTACTAAGCAAACCCTCATCTCTCTGTCAGACTGTCCAGGCCTCACTACCCCTCTGACTGGCTCTGTTGAGAGGTTGTGGACTTTTGCTAATTCCTAATGATGGGGAAATGATCACACTAAGGACCTTCCTGGTCTTTTCAGCTCTATCAGATGTTCCCAAAGATCTTGGATTACATGCCCGGTCCTCACAACAAAATATTCGCAGAATTTGAGACTCTAAAAGCCTTTGTGGCAGAGGAGGTGAAGGCGCACCAAGCTTCCATAGACCCCAGCTCCCCTCGGGATTTCATTGACTGCTTCCTCAACAAAATGCAGGAGGTAAGGAGACAGCATGTAGCCCCATCTCCTCCCCAAGCACACCTACCCGGAGCCCCTTTCCTTTGCCAAGTCACACACACATTGGACTCACCCCTTCCCTGTACTTTGCCCTGAAAGCTCGTCTGTGCACTGGGAAAACACCCAAAACGGATGTCACGTCTGTTAGAGCACAGAATTCTGGATCTGCCCGCTCACTGGCCACTACCTGCAGCTCCTTGGACATCAAACCCTACATTTGCTTTCCACAAAGCCCAGAGACATTTGCAGGCTGATGTCGCAGTTCCTTGGCTGGAAAGCAGTGCGCGCAGGAAGGGCAAGTGGGCAGCTAGCTGCCATGCCATGCACAGCTTGAAAGAAAGCTGCCCTGGGGGTCTATCTTACTGCACAGTCATTGAATTGTAATGTTGCAGCTAACTGCTGCTCCTCAACAGGGGAACATAACAGCTCGGGATGGAGAAGGAGGCCTGGACTGATACAAGAAGGAGGCATGTTTCTCAGGAAACAGACCTGTTTTGACCTGTGTTTTTGTTTTGTTGTTTGTTTGCTTCTTGTTTTCTTAGGAGAAGCACAATGCCAACTCCCATTTCCACTTGAACAACTTGATAACCAGCACCCTTGACTTGTTCACTGCTGGAACTGAGACAACTAGCAGCACCATAAGATATGGACTTCTGCTGCTTCTCAAACACCCCAAAATACAAGGTACCAGTCTGTGACCTGCTCCCCTCCAGCCATTCCTCTGCGCTGGACTCAGGTGTAACACCACTTTCTGCTATGCACAACACTGTGGGCAATGCAATCCCCCCACCGCACCTCTCTCTCTCTCTCTTATTCTCCCCCAAAACAGGAAAAGTTCTTGCAATCTCATTTCCCAGAGTGGGCCTTAGTGGACCTTGCAGCCCTCCTAGGCATATACAGCTGGCCCCTGGAGAGTCTGAGACTTGGCCCATGCACATCTTTATCTTCCAGTACTCCTATTTAGCTGGAGGGCACTCTTTGCAAAAGGGTGCAGTGGAGCTGCAAAATCAGCACCAGTCTTCCTAGGGGCTCTGGTGCCCTAGTAAAACAGTAGGACAATTTGGAACGATCTTGCTGAGTAGGCTTGGTTTTATTCACCCTCTTATTAATAGTCTGTGCCTTTCATGACAGAGAAAGTTCAGGAAGAGATCGACCAGGTGGTGGGACGATCACGAAGACCCTGTGTGGCTGACCGGACCCAGCTGCCCTACACAGATGCTGTGGTCCATGAAATCCAGCGCTTCATCAGTCTCGTCCCCTTGAGTCTTCCTCATTCTGTGAACAAAGACACTCACCTCAGAGGCTACGTCATTCCCAAGGTTAGTTCATATTCTCCCTTTGGTACCAACAAGAATGTGCAGGAAATTTCATCCTTAACTCGGCAGGCAAT
The DNA here is from genome assembly GCF_059628265.1 of Tinamus guttatus. NCBI lineage: Eukaryota > Metazoa > Chordata > Aves > Tinamiformes > Tinamidae > Tinamus > Tinamus guttatus. Next base: position 457,637 of record NW_028288950.1, read on the forward strand.
CGGCTTACAAGACGTAACTCACCTCCACGTTATGCTCTGTTCTTCTTATGTTACCGCAGGGGACAACAATCTACCCCCATCTCAGTTCTGTCCTCCATGACAGTAAAGAGTTTGCAAACCCACAAGAGTTCAACCCCGCACATTTCTTGAACGCAAACGGCACCTTTAAGAAGAGCGACTTCTTCATGCCCTTCTCCGCAGGTAAGGCACGTGCTTCCTCTTCTCATTCCTCTCTCAGGAGCTGCCAACCTCCTCCTCTGGGAACCAGCCCACCTTTGCCTTCACACACACACAGACACACACACACAGACTTTCCTTGCCCTCTCTCCACTTGGTCCCTCCATGGCTTCCTCACAACTCAATACTCTTTGGATAACTCCCAAGTGCTCCTTTCTCCAAGCGCACCTCCCATCTTGCAGAGGGCTCAGGGGCTTCTCAAACCTCACCCTGGGAGCTCCTGATGGAAGGACATGAATCATACCCATTTTCTCGCTAGAAATCCGTGTGCTTTGCACAGTAACTCCACTTTTCCAAAGTTCATCTTAAATACCTCTCACGCTATATGCCACCACTCACTCAGCAATATCCCCAACCTGCTGCTTTTGCACCTGCTCTTTATGCCACCTTGCTCCCTCTCATCCTGCCTCCTAATGTGCCTCCTTGGTGCTCAAGGCTTCTCCTGCTCACGTTCTTCTTTCGCATACCCTAGCAAACTACCAGAGCGTGTCCAGTTTTTCCCCAGCAAACTGTTCCCTTGCAAAAATGTTCCACAATCCTCACAGTCACCTCACTGCCATGGCTGTATCTGATAAACAATGCTGTGTAACACAGTTGCATAGCACAAATCCCAGTCCACTCTGCAACACCTGCTCAGCAATATTTGTTGTTTTAATTTCAGGCAAGCGAATATGCCTTGGAGAAGGCCTGGCACGCATGGAGATATTCTTATTTGTAACCACCATCTTGCAGAATTTTACCTTGAAGCCTGTTGTCGATCCCAAGGAACTCAGCCTAACTCCAATAGTGAGTGGAACAGTCAGCCTACCTCCCGTTTACCAGCTCTGTGCTGTCCCTCGCTGAAGGACTCAAAACTTCTCTCCACTGTGTCCTGAGCTTGGCTTTTCCCTTACACCTTCCTTACTAACTCATTGCTCAGTGACCACATCTATTACCTGATTTCTTCAATAGTGCAATGTCCAGGGCTCGTCAAGACCTGCTTCTCCTGCTATATGCATCCATTGAAGATCGATATTCAGGTGTGTGTATATATACTCAAAAGTAAAAGTAAAATAAGATTAAATAAAGTAAAATAAAATAAACTCTGGTCAGGATTTAAGCAGCATAACCAATAGGGCCTCTTAAATTTAAGATTTGGCAACACCTTCTCTGCCCTGGATTAGGAACTGAACAACCTGAACTAACGAAGCTTTTAAGCTAGTGATTTTTGGTGATCTTAAGTCTTCTCCAGCTGAAGAAAGTTTACAGAAGACAACAGTACCTGGAGAAGTGCCAGAGAAGGGCAGCAATAGTTGATGGGACAAACTGCTTCCTCCATTAGGAGGTTTGAGGTGCAGTCTCTGCTCACACCTACAGCAGCTGCTGTCCTGGGGTAGATCCAACAGAAGAAATAAGGCTGTGAAGCAAAGATCTCCTAAGAGGCCATTCCCACTTCCATCTCCTGCTTCTGCAGCGGTGCTTCTTCTGTGAAGGTCCCTCAACTTCAGCACTGCCCTGTGCAAAACCAGGCTGCAGGACAGACTCACAGCAGCAAGCAGAGCACAGGCAGTGTGAGTCTTTTGAGACACCTGAAGGTTCATCAGAGACAGTCTCAGGCTCTGGCAGGCTGCTCCTTTAATCCTTCAGGGGACCAAGGTTGGATTCCCCCTTTCAAGTTAGAGGTTGAGCTCTGGGAGGCTGCCATGGCCATGGGATGGTGCCTGCTAGAGCTGCACTCCCTCTGCTAGGGAGGGCATGGGAGAGAGCAGGGCTCCAAGACTCAAGCAAACCAGGGTTATAACACTCAGGCTGTGTTTGGTGACCACCTTCTGCAAAGAAATAGATCTGTTCTTGTGAGACTGCTGCTGTGCTCACAGAAACCCAGAGGAAGAGGAGAGCCTTTGGAGAGGTCACAGGTCATGCCAGACAGGGGCTGTTTGTATGGCACAGCTCTGTCCCTGAACTTTACTGCAAAGCAAGCAGACACTAAGGGCCAACAGACAACACTTGGAAAGGGTGAAAGGTGCCCACACACACAGAATTAAAAGGAATTCCATAGAGTTGGGATTCACTGCAGTACTGCACAACAGCCCTTTCTACAAGAGGCTAAGGCAGAGACCCAACATTTGGGTGACTGATTTGGCAGCTGCTCCCAGAGCAGCACGCCTACTGCCATCACCTCACTCCTAGTGAGAAGCTGAGCATCCCTGATGCCAAGCCAGTGTTGGGTCCGTCAACTGAATTGACAGGGAGAGAGGCAACCACCATAGATATATATTGTCTTTTATTAATAGAAGAAAGATAATAAGTATTACCAGCTAGCTGGGGTCCGGGCTTTCCCACGCAAGGGTCACACCACGGACCCCGACCACTTCGGGCGTCCCTCTTTTATACCGTTCTTACCCAACAGTGTTTCCCCCTCCCATTTTCCTGTTTTGCATTCTTGCTAATGTTATCTATTTTGCTGAATTAAAACATCTGGATAAGCAGCCCTTCTATCATCCTGATTGAGGGCAGGGCACCCTAACCCCGCCACCTATCAAGGGTCCAGACCTTGCCATGAGCAGGGCATCCTGACCCTGCCATCTATCAAGGGTTCTGCCCCTGCCATGAGCAGGACATCCGGACTCCGCCAGTTATCATAGGTCCTTGTGCTCTAAGACTCAGCTTATTCTACATTAGCTATTTAACCCCTACACCAGTACGACAGGTCATCCCATTAAAAGGGAGCTAAGGGAACACCCCACTCAGAACTACAAGTAGAACAGGAAGTCAGTAAGACCCTTGCAAGTGGAGAAGAGGCCCAGGAAGAAGGGACAGGAGACTGCCTGGAAACAGAGCAGGGGGAAAACCGTGTTTTGCAGGAGGGAGGACCACAGTGCAAGGAGGCAGTCAAAGGCACTAGCGCACCCTGATTGGAGGTGGAGGTTGTGGGAACAGGGGATGATCAGCCAAGGAGGAAACCTCAGGGTTACTGACTTTTGCCTGAGATAGTGCCTCACAGGAGCACCTCAGCCCCACTCCTTTTCCTGCCCTTCCCCTCCTGCTAGGTACCAAGTAGCTGTCCCTTAAATATAGCAGTCTTCCCAGACAAGGGAAAAGAGAATTCACTTTGCCTCCTTGCATCCCCCTTATCACCACATGCACCTAATGTCTATCAGGAGGATCCAGCTCAGCACAGGGAATAACATTCCCTGCAAGGATCTAGTGGAACCCCAATGGAATGGGCCAGGGCTCCTCACAGCTCAGGCTATTGCATAGCCTTGTCACAAGCACGGTCTTGCCTGCTTCTCCACGCACACAAGAAGCACCATTTTGTAGGTAAGTATCGGTCCGCTTGAAAACCATGCAAGGCTACAGCAACCATTCCTGACATATGTGGGAAAAAGAAGTTAACGCACGGTTTCCACCAATCTCAATTAAATATTTGCTATGCTAAAGAAGCTGGTTAGATTTTGTTCCTCCCTTCGGCTTTGGAGAGCCTAGTAGCTGTTCTTGAAAAGGGAGATAAGCAGTATATTTAAAGGGATTCCCCCACCTTTTTGCAGAGAGAGTTTCTAATTGGCCTTGCCAAAAAGTGTTTTTTTTTTCTCCCCACTCAGATGTCCTTACTTAATTACTATATCAATTAATAAAAGGAAAATCCTGAAGCACAAGTACCACAGCTCCTCAAACCTGGAAAGAAGGGGAAAACAGTAGCATCTAGCTTCCCTTCTAGGACTGAAGTTTGTTAGCAGTTTTCCCCATAGGATATCAGGCATTTTGGAATAATCCGGACATAAAATGACGCTCCATCTGCTCAGCTACTGTAACTGAGCACACTAGACAGAGATGCCCCCATCAGCACTCAGAGTTATTTCTCATCTCAAAAGCACCTCCATGAACTGTTATGGCTATAGTGGTATCAAATAAGCACCCATTTGAAAGCTCTGAGAACTACATATAACTCTCTGCTCATGAACTCATGTTTTGCCAAATACAACGCTTCAGAGTCGATCCTTAAGCTCAGTTTGTTTCTGAAGTTCGGATCACCTAAGCCCTTTTATTCTCCGACTCTTTGCCAGACAGGTTTGTTACCCTGTACACTAGAGCACACTAGGTAGCCCCAGCAGGAGAATGCTTTACTATGCCTGCATTCACATCCTGCCACAAGAGCACAGCTCCAGCTGATCAGGGAAATCCAGGGACATGTGTAACTCCCATCAGCAGTTTCTCAGGGCAGCCCCCACAGCAGCACTGCATCTCCCAGATACAACAGATCAGACAGTCAGCTTTAGCTAGTTTTGAATGTGATGTAAAGTGCAGTGTAAGGAATAGAGGAATGCTTCTGCAGGCAGCTTAGCCAGGGGCACCACACAGCAGCTCTCATGTTTCCCACTGCAGCTTCCCAGCAGAGCAGGCAACAGCAAGGGCTCCCAATAGAGAGCAGCAGATACTCACTAACCTCAGAACAGGCAATGTAAGACCACAAGTCAGTATTGGCCAAGCTGTCTCAGCTGTCAGGGTTGTTTTTTGCCTGGCTACCCCAGACAAGGGCCTACAGGCAGAGACATGGAACACACTCCTGTTGCACTCAGGTGCTCCAGGCCAAGTAGAAAGAGCCCCCAGGGACAAGGTAGGTTTAAGAGACACTTTATTGCAGTACATGGATTTCATGCATTACAGGGGTCTTCCTTCGCCACAGCACAGCAGCCACAAGCAGCGCACACAGGACAGCCCAGCAGCCACCACAGCAACACCCAGAGCCCAGGGGGCTGCTGCGAGCACGGCCGCTCCTGCGGGAGGGAGACACCCATGAGGGCCCCTGGCCCTGAGGGGCAGGAACACCCCAGACTCCCTTTTCATGAGAAAGGCTTACACAAGCCTCTGTCCCCAGACAGGGAGGGCAGCAGGCCCACACACTTACCAAGGCCATCCATGGCAGGCCCCCCTCTTAGCTGATCCTGCAGGAGAATCACGGGGCCTTCGCTGGTGACATGGGAGGCGCCCTGCTGAAGGCCATGTTCAGCACTCCTTTTGCTCCCTATATAACAACAGGGATTTTAGGGGATGGGACTTGTGGCCTCAAACACTGTGTTAGGCAGACACACCCTTGCCAACACTCACTCTGGCACAGACAGCAGATGTTGTGTGTTCCCATTGCACTGCATGGGCTGCCACATTTTGTCCAAATCAGCTGCTCAACAGATACCAGAAGTGAGCAAGGAACAGGATTAAGAGCCTATGAAGGCCTCCACTTTCTTGGCCTGAGGGCAAGAGCCCTTCCTCAGCAAGATGGAAGGAAACAAGCCCCCATAGAGCACTACCAACAGAACTAGTCAGTACTATCTGTATCCCTTATGCCCTTCCCCCTCAGCTGGGGACTACGTGGTCCCTGTTGTCCCTTTGCACAAGGGGACAGCAAGGATAGAGCACATACTGGCTCCAGCCGGACAGGCTGCGATGCTGCAGGATTCCTGTTCCGACCGGTGGCACACCGAGGCAGTGCAGTGCAGGTACACCTAGAAAGAAGGGGCAAGGGCCTTGGGTCAGGCATCTGGACAGGTGATGTGCGGGTCTCAAAAATGAGAAGGCAAGAAATTTGCTCTGGGTTGCTTCACCTACAGCTTTAGCCTGGCACAAAGAGCAGAGGGGTCTCAGGCAGCTTTTATATCTACCACACAGACTTCAAACTAGGGTCCCCTCTGGAGTTACACTTCTCCCAATACCTGGGAATAGCACAGCTGTCCCAACACCACTGCTGTGACCACTGCCTAGGCAGTGCTGGAACGAGTTTTGAGGACTGATCCCAGCACTACTGAGCAGGAAAGGCAGGCATGGTGAACTTCACATGACTCCCGCTCAGAAATTTGAGCTTCAGCCCAGATGCTCCTTAATTTACAAGGGCTACTAAGGACCTTGGGCCAAGAAGGCCTAGAAAATACTTATCAGTGTGGCTAGACCACATTCCCTAAGCCAGCTCAACACAGCAGCTCACAGTGGCTGCAGACTGGCACTTACTACTGCCCCCACTGGTTGTTCGATCTCAAGAACATCCTAGGCTGCCAGGACAGGATCTTACCAGCCCAGAAAGCATCTCTTGGGAAGTAGAGTCCACAAATGTGAAGGTGTAGAGGGTGAAACGCTGGTAATGAGAGGGGAACTGTAGTCCTGAGGCACCAGTGAGAGGCACCAGCTGTGTCTGGTAGTTGTCCCCTTTATGGGGACACCTGGGAGGAAAAGACCAGCAGTCAGGAGGTGTCAGGCCCTCCTCTAGCCACAAATCTACCTCCAAAGTACTCACCCATCCACCAAGAGAGGCCACTGTAGCTGTTGGTGAGGGTGACTACTGAGAGTGGCCCAGCAGTGGTGCAGGGCAAGGACCAGGTCTGGGTCCCTCCTCTGGAGGATCTGCACTTCCACATAGAGGGGGTCTCTCAGAGCCTTCACCACAGGATAGTCACTGCCTGCATAGCAGGATCTATATCTTGCATCTGGACCACAAGAAACACACAAGAGTCACTTTAGACCCAGAAGAGCAGTTAAGGACAGCCATGCCAGCAAGTTCTCTATGGGGCAGAGAAGCAGTGCCAGGATTTGCTCATCACAGCCCCATTATCACCAGATTGTTGTTAGAGCTCTGCTGCTAGACATTTGAGTGAGTCCTGGGGCCCTCCTACCTGCAGCAATGCGCATCTCCAAGGACAGAGGACCAGGTTGGGACACAGCAGGAAGAGGTGGCACTGTGAACACCTGAACACTCAAGGGGATGAAGTTCCCAGTGATGGAGTAACTACAGCGTACATGTAACCTCGTGAGACAAGAGAGAGTCAGGCAGATGAGCCGAGATCAGACAGACCTTTTTCTCCCCCAGCACCACAACTCACAACCTCATTTGATTAATCATATTGCCACAGCATCTCCCACACATGCTTTTAACTACTTCAGCTTCTCTCCAGAGTGGGGACTGGAGTCTGCAAAGTATACCTGAGCAGCATCAGTTTATTCCCACTAAAGGGGGAACATACCACTCCCTAGCCTCTTCCAGCACCTGTGCTGTGAGTTCAGAACTTGCAACAAGCAGGAGCTTCTCTAGAGACCCTGGGCAGGACTCCATCTGGTCAGACCAGCCCCAGACATTACCTGAAAATGCTGTCCCTAGTGACGGAGCCAAGGTTCCCAGTCTCCACATCTGTAGATGCCACCAACTCGTTCTCATATATGGCATGATCCCCAGCTACCTGCAACAACAGTCATTGTTACAACATTCCCCGGCACCGAAGGTCCAGAAAAGTCATGCTAGAGAAGAGCATGGGGCCTCTGGAAGTCTCCAAGTTGCAACACTAAAACAACTGCAAGGTTGCTCCAGGTCTGCAAGCTCCTGCTATTGCAGACCACTGCAGCTCTTACCTGAAAAGTAGTGCCACAGGTAGAGAGAGGGAATGTGTACACAACAAATGCATTGTTCCTCACTACAGGAATGCAGCCAGTACTGGGCCCACTGGCCAGATGAACGGACTCCAGAATAAGGGGTGGCAGAGTCACCTCCCGAGAGACCGCAATGGAGAACTGGCCATCCAGTGTTCAGTGAGCTGTGACTGCAGGAAAACAGAGATTTCAGTCTCAAGCTTAGGGAAAAGGAGCAGTAAGGAGGTTAAGATTCAGGCATTACAGAAAAGACCAAGGCAACAAGTTCCACCAGCTCTCCTGCCTCTAAGCCCTAGAACGCAAGTTGTGCCGTGATCAGACATGGGTGCCGCCAGCTCTGACCAGCGTTCAGCACTAGCACTGTTGATTCCGGTCATAAATACAGATTGCAACTGCAATAGAGATTACAAAGCTAGACGCTTCAGTTGGGCAGAAGATTTTCCATAGTGAGAAGTGCAGCTCTAAACCACTTGCATTACTGGTACACACCAACCCTGCTTCCCTGGTGGAGCAGGGCACCCCAGTCACCAGCTTCTACTGCAGCTATGAGGGTAGTCAGTCACACCCACTCACCTGTGTTACCATAGTAACAAGGCTTCACCCTGTCCCCAGGATTGTAACAACAGCCTCGCTCTTCACACTCTGCCCAGCTTATAGGCATAGGGGCACAGGGCAGCCGGTCTTGGCTCTCAACAGCAGAGCAGACACTACCGCTTGGAGCATCCAGAGCTGGAAGAGACAGCAGGAGCTGGCAGGAAGAGCTCAGGAGTAGGGGGAAGGAACGCACAGAGGCCACCCAGTGGGAAAGCACCCCGCTATCTACATGTCAAGAGAAGGTTCATACACACAGGTGAGTGGTCAAACACACAGCAGGGAGACAGCCTGGAAGCCAGACTGGAGGATCTTTTGCATCTATAGTGACCTGACAGGAGGGTGCACTTGGTAATTCTGCAGGTATCTTGAGCCTCCGTGCAATAAATAAGTGACCTTGCCATAGAATCTCATAAAAACATTGTCATTATCAATTACTCCTGTGTAAGAAATAGTAATAGGTTTTAAGTGCATTGTGTCACTCGTGCCCACCACCACTCATTCCATGACAGGAACCCTCCGTGCAGTACCAAGCCCAGTTTCCTTCCAGCCTTGCCACTCTCTGTCTAGGAGTAACTACCCAAAGGGAAGGGCATTCAGACACAGGCAGGTGTCTAAAGGGATATCAGAGCCTTACCAGGGAGGTCCACAGGGCACCTGAGCAGCTTCTCTTCAAGCAGAGTCTCTTGCCCAGCAGCATCTGTCCCTTCAATCCCCACCAGCATGTAGCAGTTGCCTTCCTGGGGAAGGACCACCCAGGTCAGGGCAGTCACAGCAGCTGTACTCACAGCCCCAGCTGGACCCCTAAGGTCACTCACCCATTCAAAGACATAGCAGCCTGCATAGGAGAGGGACACTTTCCTGGAGCCATCTGGACTCTCAGACACCCAGAGACCACAGCTGGAGTCATTCTGCACAGCATGTGCCTTCCCCTCTGTATCTAGGGGTAGATGAGACAGCAGGAAGAGCCTAAACATCCCACAGAGAGGGCAGGGAGCACCACCCCTGACCCTTCTGTAGGGGGCAGGGTCCCAGCCAGCACTCAGGTCTGGGCCAGAATGAGGCTTCCAAGACCATCCAGACACAGGTGCAGCACTCAAGCCAAATGCTTGGCCATACAGTCAGCCCCCCAGTTACAAAGGCACAGGAGTGGTTAGACAACAAGCACTTCCCTGCTAAAGCAGACCCTTCCGCCTCATTTCAGTTACAGCTGGCACTCTGGAAAGATACAGCAGTGAGGAAAACTCTGGACATCACCCTCACTTACCGCAAGCAGTCACTACCAGGGAAGCATTTTCCTCCCAGCCTGGGGGCAGGGTGAGCTGCATGCCTCCTTGACCACAAGCCAGCATGGAGGGATCAGCAAAAAAGCCACCCTGGACCTCCAGGACCAAAGCAAGGGGGCCAAGAAACCCCCACAGGAATACAGCACCAAGCAAAGTCCCAGCCTGCCCTACTGCACCCATCCTCTTCTCCTGCCAAGGACCATACAGCAGCTCTGCTTAACCTAGCCCTTTTAAATTGCGTGGCCTCCTGTCATCAGAAAGAAGCCAGGTAGAAACTCCTGAATGGCCAGGTGGTCTCAGCCCACCATTTTAACACCTTCATTGCCTTCACCTGGATCTGAACCCATCACAGCCCTCTTGTGTCCTTTAGCAAAAAACACAGACACGAGGCGAGCTTATGTCAGGAGATGGGCTCATATGCATATCACTGAGATGAGAGGAGCTTATTTGTGCAATTTATGTTGGATCTGTAGAAGTGACTTCAAGGCTCATTTTTTTCTAGAGTTCTCCCTACCTATGGCGCATTGAGGAGATCTACCTGCTTTTTCCCCATGCACCCTCCTGGCTACTCTCACCACTCATGAAGCAGCATGAGTAGAAAAAGCTGTGTGTCCATGTAAGATATGGTGAGAGGAGAAGAATAAAAGCACAAAAGGGAACGTGCTTCCCTTGGGAAGATCCATTACGTGTTCTTTCTGCCTTTGTGGAGGTGCTGCTGCTTCCAAAGCTGAGCAGCATGCTGTCACATAGCCACAATTACCCCTCCACATGCACAAGTGAACAAGGTGGCCCAGGGGACTTTGCACATATAAAAGGAGGTGATTCCCCTCTACCATTTCAGGTTGTGAACTACAAGTCTATTTGCATTCAAGGCTGTTTGGACATAATCACAGGAGCCCTGTTGCTCAACTTTTGCCATCCCGGCTGCTAGGAATGTGATCATATGCTCAGTGGGACTCCATCCGCCCCAGAGCCCCCAGGCTGCCTGCATGGAGGGGTGGGAGCAGCATTTGGCACAGTCACCTACTGAGACAAAATCCCCAAAGAAAATAAGGATACAGCAAACCGGCAGGAAATTCTACAGGATGATGATGCACTTTCTGAAGCTTGGCATTTGTTTGGAAAAAGAAAAGAGGTGAAGCAGATGCTATAATACTTTTCTCAGGCTAAGCACTGTTAGCCTTTTCTCTGAATACCGATAATACCTGCCTCTGTTGAACTTCAAATGAAAGTTCCCGGGGAAGATGGATAGAGGGACTTTGAGTTCAGTTTTCCTGGGTCTTCACATGGCTACATAGGACAAAGCAGTCCTTCCTACTCTGGGCTTCTGCAGACAGAAATGAGTATGCAGAAAATCATTGGACACTACTGTGATGTGAAAAGAGCCACAGATTCCCACAGCTAATGGTCTGACTGACTAGTCACCTGATGTTTCCTTTTTATCCTTTTAAATCCCCTGTGAATCTGCTAGCGTGATGCAAACTCTCATGAACTCGGCTTTCTGTGTCCAGAGATTTCCTAATATCACATATCTCCTTACGGAATCAGCATGAAGTTCTCCACCTCAATTGACACATGCAATTGCTTGATAGCAGGGACAGCTTTGAACACTAATAAACACTGATATAAGTTCAAAATTCTTTCTACAACACACGGCAAGCTAGCAAATGATTGACCCATAATACTAAGTCAGCCATAGGGTGTTTTATTACACAATTCTGGAGTATATAAGCTCTACAGCTGGACAGACTCATTCCAGAGTGCCTCTCCACCTGGAAAATGGAGCTCCTGGGAGCAACAGGTGCTGTCCTACTGGTTTGCATTATTTGCCTGCTCTCCTTCACAGCATGGAGAAGCAGCTTTGGAAAGGGGAAGATGCCTCCTGGACCTGCTCCCCTTCCCATTCTAGGCAATATGATGCAGGTGAAACCAAAGGACTTGTCCAAAACCCTTGAGCAGGTAAGGTCACTTGCTTTGGCTCATTCACTTTCTTCTGCACATTCTGGGAAACATGAGCCAAGTGCACTGGGAGAACCTGTGGCTGTAGCCTGAGGAAGGTCAATCCTAGAGGGAGAGAAAAGTTAAGAGTATCATCTCAGCTGCTGCTCTGTACTGCTGTGATCCTTGGTTAGAGTGCCTGATGGCTGCAAGGCCTTTATATATCCATATTTGTTGTGGGAAGGCCAGATCTTGATATTCCTGATCTCTGAGAACACATTCCCACAGAGTAATACAACAACAAGGCCACTTTCTGACTTCTTCTGCCCACCTGCTCCACGGCCGTGTTTTCTTTTGTCTTTTGGCAGCTCAGCAAAAAGTACGGGTCAGTGTTCACAGTGCACCTGGGCTCTGACCCCGTGGTGGTGCTCCATGGACATGATGTGGTGAAAGAAGCCTTGATAGACCGCGCAGATGAGTTTGCTCCCAGAGGACACTGGCCGATCGGGGACAGAGCTAACAACGGACGAGGTATATTTACTGGCTGAGCTGCTTTTGAGAAGAGAAGGGTTGAGGACCAGACAGGCAGGGACAGGGGCTGGAGTGAGGTGTGCACAGGGGCAGGCTGAGGGAAGTGGCTGGGTCTAAACTGGAGAAGGGAAGGCAGAGCGAGGGGTTGGTGGTGGTTTTTCCTGCTTAGGGAGTACAGCACAGAAATGGAGCCAGGCTCCTTTTAGAGATGGACAGGGAAAGGGCAAGGCAACAGGCGCAGGCTGCAGCAAGGGAAGACCTTCATGCTTACAGAGAATGGTGCGTTCACAGTGAGGGTGGCTACGTGAGGGAAAGGGTCAAAACGAGGATGTTGAACTACACGACCTCCAAAGGTCTCCTCCACACTGAGGGATTCTACGTTGCTACTCTGCAGGCGTTCTCCTGAAGATGAAATTCACTGTCACTGTGAGCTTCAGTACAGCTCATGGCCAGCTCACCCAGGCAGGCCTTCCCTTTTCCTTCCTCTTCTGCAGGCATCATTTTCAGCAACAACGAGGAATGGCTACAAGTTCGCCGATTTGCTCTCACCACACTGCGCAACTTTGGGATGGGAAAGAGGAGCATCGAGGAGAGGATCCAAGAGGAAGCTGAGCACCTGCTGGAAGAAATCACCAAAACAAACAGTACAGTTTATTCTTAACGCACCTTATGTTTGCTAAGAAAGCCTGTAGGAAGTAAGCAGTGTTGGTGCTGGTCCAATGCAGGAATTAAGGTGACACATGTTCTTAGCTTGTAATTCAGGTTCCCATGCATGAATGCTGCCTCATTATAAAGCAACAAATAATTCCATGATTGCTTACTACTACCATTGGAGGAGCATTCTGTGTCATTCAGACTGTGATGTGGTATTTCTGTTAACCCTCCTCAAGGCTCAAGTAGCTGTAGAGCTAGCATTTTACAGCAGAAGCCAAAAATGTTGCTTCTTTCCTTTTTCGTTTTGTGACCTTGCAGGAATGCCTTTTGACCCAACCTACATAGTGAGCTGTGCTGTCTCCAACATCATATGCTCCATCGTCTTTGGGAACCGATATGACTATAGAGACAAGAAGTTTCTGGCCCTGATGAAAAACATTAACAACTTGTTTGAGATGATGAATTCCCCCTGGGGACAGGTATATTCAACAGCCATTTCATAGAGGGGATATAGTTCCAAGGTAGTAGGAGGCTCATTTCCTAATGAAGTCCCATTTCAGTCTTCACACTAGGACACAACAGTACATACAGCTTCTTCATCCCACTGCGCAGGAGGGAATTCACTCTAGAGCAAGAGGAGCCCTCACAAACCAAGCTGGCTTGGCCGGCTAGGTGCAGCCTACCCCTAGTCCTGACCACCCTTCTCCTCTGCTTCTGAGTTTCCTACTACTACTACTCAGCAAACCCTCATCTCTCTGTCAGACTGTCCAGGCCTCACCACCCCTCTGACTGGCTCTGTTGAGAGGTTGTGGACTTTTGCTAATTCCTAATGATGGGGAAATGTTCACACTAAGGAACTTCCTGGTCTTTTCAGCTCTATCAGATGTTCCCAAAGATCTTGGATTACATGCCCGGTCCTCACAACAGAATATTCACAGAAATTGATACTCTAAAAGCCTTCGTGGCAGAGGAGGTGAAGGCGCACCAAGCTTCCATAGACCCTAGGTCCCCTCGGGATTTCATTGACTGCTTCCTCAACAAAATGCAGGAGGTAAGGAGATAGCATGTAGCCCCATCTCCTCCCCAAGCACACCTACACGGAGCCCCTTTCCTTCGCCAAGTCACACACACATTGGACTCACCCCTTCCCTGTACTTTGCCCTGAAAGCTCGTCTGTGCACTGAGAAAACACCCAAAACGGGTGTCACGTCTGTCAGAGCACAGAATTCTGGGTCTGCCCACTCACTGGCCACTAACTGCAGCTCCTTGGACATCATCCCTACGTCTGCTTTCCGCAAAGCCCAGAGACATTTGCAGTCTGGTGTCACAGTTCCTTGGCTGGAAAGCAGTGGGCACAGGAAGGGCAAGCGGGCAGCTAGCTGCCATGCCGTGCACAGCTTGAAAGAAAGCTGCCCTGGGGGTCTATCTTACTGCACAGTCATTGAATTGTAATGTTGCAGCTAACTGCTGCACCTCAACAGGGGAACATAACAGCTCGGGCTGGAGAAGGACGCCTGGACTGATACAAGAAAGAGGCATGTTTCTCAGGAAACAGACCTGTTTTGACCTGCGTTTTTTGTTTTGTTTTTTGTTTGTTTGTTTGCTTTCCTAGGAGAAGCACAATGCCAACTCCCATTTCCACTTGAAGAACTTGATAACCAGCACCTTTGACTTGTTCGTTGGTGGAACTGAGACAACTAGCACCACCATAAGATATGGACTTCTGCTGCTTCTCAAACACCCCAAAATACAAGGTACCAGTCTGTGACCTCCTCCCCTCCAGCCATTCCTCTGCACTGGGCTCAGTTGTGACAGCACAGTGGGCAATGCAATCCCACCCCCCCACCTCTCTCTCTCTCTTATTCTCCACCCGAGCAGGAAAAGTTCTTGCAATCTCATTTCCTAGAGTGGGCCTTAGTGGACCTTGCAGCCCTCCTAGGCATATACAGCTGGCCCCTGGAGAGTCTGAGACTTAGCCCAGGCACATCTCTATCTTCCAGTACTCCTATTTAGCTGGAGGGCACTCTTTGCAATAGGTTGCAGTGGAGCTGCAAAATCAGCACCAGTTTTCCTAGGGACTTTGGTGTCTTGGTAAAACAGTAGGAAAACTTGGAACGATCTTGCTGAGTAGGCTTGGTTTTATTCACCCCTCTTAGTAATAGTCTGTGCCTTTCATGACAGAGAAAGTTCAGGAAGAGATCGACCAGGTGGTGGGACGATCACGAAGACCCTGTGTGGCTGACCGGACCCAGCTGCCCTACACAGATGCTGTGGTCCATGAAATCCAGCGCTTCATCAGTCTCTCTCCCTTGAGTCTTCCTCATTCTGTGAACAAAGACACTCACCTCAGAGGCTACGTCATTCCCAAGGTTAGTTCATATTCTCCCTTTGGTACCAACAACAATGTGCAGGAAATTTCATCCTTAACTCGGCAGGCAATCGGCTTACAAGACGTAACTCACCTCCACGTTATGCTCTGTTCTTCTTATGTTACCGCAGGGGACAACAATCTACCCCCATCTCAGTTCTGTCCTCCATGACAGTAAAGAGTTTGCAAACCCAGAAGAGTTCAACCCCGCACATTTCTTGAACGCAAACGGCACCTTTAAGAAGAGCGACTTCTTCATGCCCTTCTCCGCAGGTAAGGCACATGCTTCCTCTTCTCATTCCTCTCTCAGGAACTGCCGACCTCCTCCTCTGGGAACCAGCCCACCTTTGCCTTCACAGACACACAGACTTTCCTTGCCCTCTCTCCACTTGGTCCCTCCATGGCTTCCTCACAATTCAAGATAACTCCCAAGTGCTCCTTTCTCCAAGCGCACCTCCCATCTTGCAGAGGGCTCAGGGGCTTCTCAAACCTCACCCTGGGAGCTCCTGATGGAAGGACATGAATCATACCCATTCTCACATTAGAAATCCGTGTGCTTTGTACAGTAACTCCACTTTTCCCAAGTTCATCTTAAATACCTCTCACGCTATATGCCACCACTCACTCAGCAATATCCCCAACCTGCTGCTTTTGCACCTGCTCTTTATGCCACCTTGCTCCCTCTCATCCTGCCTCCTAATGTGCCTCCTTGGTGCTCAAGGCTTCTCCTGCTCACGTTCTTCTTTCACATACCCTAGCAAACTACCAGAGCGTGTCTAGTTTTTTCCCATCAAACTGTTCCCTTGCAAAAATGCTCCACAATCCTCACAGTCACCTCACTGCCATGGCTGTATCTCATAAACAATGCTGTGTAACACAGTTGCATAGCACAAATTCCAGTCCACTCTGCAACACCTGCTCAGCAATATTTGTTGTTTTAATTTCAGGCAAGCGAATATGCCCTGGAGAGGGCCTGGCACGCATGGAGATATTCTTAGTTGTAACCACCATCTTGCAGAACTTTACCTTGAAGCCTGTTGTCGATCCCAAGGAACTCAGCTCAGCTCCAACATTGAGTGGAACCGTCAGCCTACCTCCCGTTTACCAGCTCTGTGCTGTCCCTCGCTGAAGGACTCAAAACTTCTCTCCACTGTGTCCTGAGCTTGGCTTTTCCCTTACACCTTCCTTACTAACTCATTGCTCAGTGACCACATCTATTACCTGATTTCTTCAATAGTGCAATGTCCAGGGCTCGTCAAGACCTGCTTCTCCTGCTATATGCATCCAATGAAGATCAATATTCAGGTGTATGTATATATGCTCAAAAGTAAAAATAAGATAAAATAAAGTAAAATAAAATAAACTCTGGTCAGGATTTAAGCAGCATAACCAATAGGGCCTCTTAAATTTAAGATTTGGCAACACCTTCTCTGCCCTGGATTAGGAACTGTACAACCTGAACTAACGAAGCTTTTAAGCTAGTGATTTTTGGTGATCTTAAGTCTTCTCCAGCTGAAGTAAGTTTACAGAAGACAACAGTACCTGCAGAAGTGCTAGAGAAGGGCAGCAATAGTTGATGGGACAGTGCTTCCTCCATTAGGAGGTTTGAGGTGCAGTCTCTGCTCACACCTACAGCAGCTGCTGTCCTGGGGGGCATCCAACAGAAGAAATAAGGCTGTGAAGCAAAGATCTCCTAAGAGGCCATTCCCACTTCCACCTCTTGCTTCTCATTCTGCAGCAGTGCTTCTCCTGTGGAGGTCCCTCAACTTCAGCACTGCCCTGTGCAAAACCAGGCTGCAGGACAGACTCACAGCAGCAAGCAGAGCACAGGCAGTGTGAGTCTTTTGAGACACCTGAAGGTTCATCAGAGACAGTCTCAGGCTCTGGCAGGCTGCTCCTTTAATCCTTCAGGGGACCAAGGTTGGATTCCCCCTTTCAAGTTAGAGGTTGGGCCCTGGGAGGCTGCCATGGCCATGGGATGGTGCCTGCTGGAGCTGCACTCCCTCTGCTGGGGAGGGCATGGGAGAGAGCAGGGCTCCAAGACTCAAGCAAACCAGGGTTATAACACTCAGGCTGTGTTTGGTGACCACCTTCTGCAAAGAAATAGATCTGTTCTTGTGAGACTGCTGCTGTGCTCACAGAAACCCAGAGGAAGAGGAGAGCCTTTGGAGAGGTCACATGTCATGCCAGACAGGGGCTGTTTGTATGGCACAGCTCTGTCCCTGGACTTTACTGCAAAGCAAGCAGACACTAAGGGCCAACAAACAACACTTGGAAAGGCTGAAAGGTGCCCACACACACAGAATTAAAAAGAATTCCTTAGAGTCAGGATTCACTGCAGTACTGCACAACAGCCCTTTCTACAAGAGGCTAAGGCAGAGACCCAACATTTGGGTGACTGATTTGGCAGCTGCTCCCAGAGCGGGGCGCCTACTGCCATCACCTCACTCCTAGTGAGAGGCTGAGCATCCCTGAGGCAAGCCAGTGTTGGGTCTGTCAACTGAATTGACAGGGAGAGAGGCAACCACCATAGATATATATTGTCTTTTATTAATAGAAGAAAGATAATAAGCATTACCTCCTAGCTGGGGTCCGGGCTTTCCCACACAAGGGTCACCCCAGACTCCCTTTCCATGAGAAAGGCTTACACAAGCCTCTGTCCCCAGACAGGGAGGGCAGCAGGCCCACACACTTACCAAGGCCATCCATGGCAGGCCCCCGTCTTAGCTGATCCTGCAGGAGAATCACGGGGCCTTCGCTGGTGACATGGGAGGCGCCCTGCTGAAGGCCATGTTCAGCACTCCTTTTGCTCCCTACATAACAGCAGGGATTTTAGGGGATGGGACTTGTGGCCTCAAATATTGTGTTTAGCAGACACACCCTTGCCAACACTCACTCTGGCACAGACAGCACATGTTTTGTGTTCGCATTGCACTGCATGGGCTGCCACATTTTGTCCAAATCAGCTGCTCAACAGATACCAGAAGTGAGCAAGGAACAGGATTAAGAGCCTATGAAGGTCTCCACTTCCTTGGCATGAGGGCAAGAGCCCTTCCTCAGCAAGAAGGAAGGAAACAAGCCCCCATAGAGCACTACCAACAGAACTAGTCAGTACTCTCTGTATCCCTTATGCCCTTCCCCCTCAGCTGGGGACTACGTGGTCGCTGTTGTCCCTTTGCACAAGGGGACAGCAAGGATAGAGCACATACTGGCTCCAGCCAGACAGGCTGCGATGCTGCAGGATTCCTGTTCCGACCGGTGGCACACCGAGGCAGTGCAGTGCAGGTACACCTAGAAAGAAGGGGCAAGGGCCTTGGGTCAGGCATCTGGACAGGTGATGTGCGGGTCTCAAAAGATGAGAATGCAAAAAAGTTGCTCTGGGTTGCTTCACCTACAGCTTTAGCCTGGCACAAAGAGCAGAGGGGTCTCAGGCAGCTTTTATATCTACCACACAGACTTCAAACTAGGGTCCCCTCTGGAGTTACACTTCTCCCAATACCTGGGAATAGCACAGCTGTCCCAACATCCCTGCTGTGACCACTGCCTAGGCAGCGCTGGAACGAGCTTTGAGGACTGATCCCAGCACTACTGAGCAAGCAAGGAGGCATGGTGAACTTCACATGACTCCCGCTCAGAAATTTGAGCTTCAGCCCAGATGCTCCCTAATTTACAAGGGCTACTAAGGACCTTGGGCCAAGAAGGCCTAGAAAATACTTATCAGTGTGGCTAGACCACATTCCCTAAGCCAGCTCAACACAGCAGCTCACAGTGGCTGCAGACTGGCACTTACTACTGCCCCCACTGGTTGTTTGATCTCAAGAACATCCTAGGCTGGGGGCATCCTAGGCCATCCATCCCATCCACCAAGACAGGCCACTGTAGCTGTTGGTGAGGGTGACTACTGGGAGTGGCCCAGCAGTGGTGCAGGACAAGGACCAGGTCTGGGTCCCTCCTCTGGAAGATCTGCACTTCCACATAGAGGGGGTCTCTCAGAGCCTTCACCACAGGATAGTCACTGCCTGCATAGTAGGATCTATACCTTGCATCTGGACCACAAGAAACACACAAAAGTCACTTTAGACCCAGAAGAGCAGTTAAGGACAGCCATGCCAGGAAGTCCTCTAAGGAGCAGAGAAGCAGTGCCAGGATTTGCCCATCAGAGCCCCATTATCACCAGATTGTTGTTAGAGCTCTGCCGCTAGACATTTTAGCAAGTCCTGTGGCCCTCCTACCTGCAGGAATGCACATCTCCAAGGACAGAGGACCAGGTTGGGACACGGCAGAAAGAGGCGGCACTGTGAACACCTGAACACTCAAGGGGATGAAGTTCCCAGTGATGGAGTAACTACTGCGTACGTGTAACCTCGTGAGACAAGAGAGAGTCAGGCAGATGAGCCGAGATCAGACATGCCTTTTCCTCCCCCTGCACCACAACTCACAACCTCATTTGATTAATCATATTGCCACAGCATCTCCCACACATGCTTTTAACTACTTCAGCTTCTCTCCAGAGTGGGTACTGGAGTCTGCAAAGTATACCTGAGCAGCATCAGTTTATTCTGGCTAAAGGGGGAACATACCACTCCCTAGCCTCTTCCAGTACCCGTGCTGTGAGTTCAGAACTTGCAACAAGCAGGAGCTTCTCTAGAGACCCTGGGCAGGACTCCATCTGGCCAGACCAGCCCCAGACATTACCTGAACATGCTGTCCCTAGTGATGGAGCCAAGGTTCCCAGTCTCCACATCTCTAGATGCCACCAACTCGTTCTCATATATGGCATGATCCCCAGCTACCTGCAACAACAGTAGTTGTTACGACATTCCCCGGCACAGACGGTCCAGACTGGCCATCCAGTGTGCACTCAGCTGTGACTGCAGGAAAACAGAGATTTCAGTCTCAAGCTTAGGGAAAAGGAGCAGTAAGGAGGTTAAGATTCAGGCATTACAGAAAACACCAAGGCAACAAGTTCCACCAGTTCCCCTGCCTCTAAGCTCTAGAACCCCAAGTTATGCACAGCTCGACATGGGTGCAGCCAGCTCTGACCTGCATTCAGCACTAGCACTGTTGATTCCAGTCATAAGTACAGATTGCAACTGCAATAGAGATTACAAAGCTAGACGCTCCAGTTGGGCAGAAGACTTTCCATAGTGAGAAGTGCAGCTCTAAACCACTTGCATTACTGGTACACACCAACCCTGCTTCCCTGGTGGAGCAGGGCACCCCAGTCACCAGCTTCTCCTGCAGCTATGAGGGTAGTCAGTCACACCCACTCACCTGTGTTACCATAGTAACAAGGCTTCACCCTGTCCCCAGGATTGTAACAACAGCCTCGCTCTTCACACTCCGCCCAGCTTATAGGCATAGGGGCACAGGGCAACCGGTCTTGGTTGTCAACAGCAGAACAGACACTATGGCATGATCCCCAGCTACCTGCAACAACAGTCGTTGTTACGACATTTCCTGGCACTGAAGGTCCAGAAAAGTCATACTAGAGAAGAGCATGGGGCCTCTGGAAGTATCCAAGTTGCAACAGGTTGCTCCAGGTCTGCAGGCTGCTACTATTGCAGACCACTGGAGCTCTTACCTGAAAAGCAGTGCCACAGGCAGAGAGTGGGAATCTGTACACAACAAATGCATTGTTCCTCACTACAGGAATGCAGCCAGTACTGGGCCCACTGGCCAGATGAACAGACTCCAGAATAAGGGGTGGCAGAGTCACATCCCGAGACCCCGCAACGGAGAACTGGCCATCCAGTGTGCAGTGAGCAGTGACTGCAGGAAAACAGAGATTTCAGTCTCGACCTTAGGGAAAAGGAGCAGTAAGGAGGTTAAGATTCAGGCATTACAGAAAACACTAAGGCAACAAGTTCCACCTGTACTCCTGCCTCTAAAGCCCTAGAACACAAGTTGTGCGTAACTGCACAGGGCAGCCGTTCTTGACTCTCAACAGCAGAACAGACACTACCGCTTGGAGCATCCAGAGCTGGAAGAGACAGCAGGAGCTGGCAGGAAGAGCACAGGAGTAGGGGGAAGGAACGCACAGAGGCCACCCAGTGGGAAAGCACCCCGCTATCTACATGTCAAGAGAAGGTTCATACACACAGGTGAGTGGTCAAACACACAGCATGGAGCCAGGCTAGAAGCCAGACTGGAGCATCTTTTACATCTATAGCAACCTGACGGGAGGGTGCACTTGGTAATTCTGCAGGTATCTTGAGCCTCCGTGCAGGAAATAAGTGACCTTGCCATAGAATCTCATAAAACCATTGTCATTATCAATAAAACCTATTACTATTTCTTTCACAGGAGTAAAGTGCATTGTGTCACTCATGCCCACCACCACTCGTTCCATGACAGGAACCCTCCATGCAGTACCAAGCCCGGTTTCCTTCCAACCTTGCCACTCTCTGTCTAGGAGTAACTACCCAAAGGGAAGGGCATTCAGACACAGGCAGGTGTCTAAAGGGATATCAGAGCCTTACCAGGGAGGTCCACAGGGCACCTGAGCAGCTTCTCTTCAAGGAGAGTCTCTTGCCCAGCAGCATCTGTCCCTTCAAGCCCCACCAGCATGTAGTAGTTGCCTTCCTGGGGAAGGACCACCCAGGTCAGGGCGGTCACAGCAGCTGTACTCACAGCCCCAGCTGGACCCCTAAGGTCACTCACCCATTCAAAGACATAGCAGCCTGCATAGGAGAGGGACACTTTCCTGGAGCCATCTGGACTCTCAGAGACCACAGCTGGAGTCATTCTGCACAGCATGTGCCTTCCCCTCTGTATCTAGGGGTAGCTGAGACAGCAGGAAGAGCCTAAACATCCCACAGAGAGGGCAGGGAGCACCACCCCTGACCCTTCTGTAGGGGGCAGGGTCCCAGCCAGCACTCAGGTCTGGGCCAGAATGAGGCTTCCAAGACCATCCGGACAGAGGTGTAGCACTCAAGCCAAATGCTTGGCCATACAGTCAGCCCCCAGTTACACAGGCACAGGAGTGGTTAGACAACAAGCACTTCCCTGCTAAAGCAGACCCTTCCGCCTCATTTCAGTTACAGCTGGCACTCTGCAAAGATACAGCAGTGAGGAAAACTCTGGACATCACCCTCACTTACCCCAAGCAGTCACTACCAGGGAAGCATTTTCCTCCCAGTCTGGGGGCAGGGTGAGCTGCTAGCCGCCTTGACCACAAGCCAGCATGGAGGGATCAGCAAAAAAGCCACCCTGGACCTCCAGGACCAAAGCAAGGGGGCCAAGAAACCCCCACAGGAATACAGCACCAAGCAAAGTCCCAGCCTGCCCTACTGCACCCATCCTCTTCTCCTGCCAAGGACCATACAGCAGCTCTGCTTAACCTAGCCCTTTTAAATTGTGTGGCCTCCTGTCATCAGAAAGAAGCCAGGTAGAAACTCCTGAATGGCCAGGTGGCCCCAGCCCACCATTTTCACACCTTCATTGCCTTCACCTGGATCTGAACCCATCACAGCCCTCTTGTGTCTTTTAGCAAAAAACACAGATAGGAGGCAAGCTTATGTCAGGAGATGGGCTCATATTCATATCACTGAGATGAGAGGAGCTTATTTGTGCAATTTATGTTGGATCTGTAGAAGTGACTTCAAGGCTCATTTTTTTCTAGAGTTCTCCCTATCTATGGCACACTGAGGAGATCTACCTGCTTTTTCCCCATGCACCCTCCTGGCTACTCTCACCACTCATGAAGCAACATGAGTAGAAAAAGCTGTGTGTCCATGTAAGATATGGTGAGAGGAGAAGAATAAAAGCACAAAAGGGAATGTGCTTCCCCTGGGAAGATCCATTACGTGTTCTTTCTGCCTTTGTAGAGGTGCTGCTGCTTCTCAAAGCTGAGCAGCGTGCTGTCACATTGCCACAGCTACCCCTCCACACGCACAAGTGAACAAGGGGGCCCAGGGGACTTTGCACATGTAAAAGGAGGTGATTCCCCTCTACCATTTCAGGTTGTGAACTACAAGTCTATTTGCATTCAAGGCTGTTTGGACATGACCATAGGGGCCCTGTTGCTCCACTTTTGCCATCCCGGCTGCTAGGAACGTGATCATTTGCTCAGCAGGACTCCATCCCCCCCAGAGCCTATTGTGGCTGATGTTTGAGTAGAGCTTGTGAAGCAAATATGCTTTTCCTACACCCCGCCTGGCACCAGGCAGCAGCTTTGAGGAGAGGCACTGGGGAAAACGTTTGGACTTTGGCGGGGAGGCTCTATGACAGTAGAAAGAGAGATCTGTGTCAAGGGAGTTTATTCAAATCTCACAGGCATGGTGGAACACTGAATCTTGCTTTTGACTCACTGATATCTGTTGTCTACTGAGTAATTAAAAACAAATAAAATACTCTGGAATGTTTTTAGGGAGAGAGGATTCATTACACTTTAATGTAGTGGTACAGTGCATATGCTGATAGTAAAAATATCTACAGGTACCAGAAGAATAACTCTATTTCAAACAACACTGGGAGCGGTGTAGATTCACTACAGCAATACCTGTTTTGACAGGTGTTTCACGTAAGACTCCTGTACGCCTGGCTTGTACCATACATGGAATGTGGCAACGGGATGCAAAGTGCCAGCACACAGATGTGTGCTTCAGTCAACACACTGAGCCCAGAAGCGCAGCAGGATTGGTGGCCTGGAGACATACCCACACCAACTGTCTCTCAGAAGAAGGGGGCTGGCTGCACAAAGGGGTAGGGGCAGCATTTGGCACAGTCACCTACTGAGACAAAATCCCCAAAGAAAATGAGGAAACAGCAAATCGGCAGGAAATTCTACAGGATGATGATGAGGCACTTTCTGAAGCTTGCTATTTGTTTGGAAAAAGAAAAGAGGTGAAGCAGATGCTCTAATACTTTTCTCAGGCTAAGCACTGTCAGTCTTTCCTCTGAATACCCATAATACCTGCCTCTGTTGAACTTCAAATGAAAGTTCCCGGGGAAGATGGATAGAGGGACTTTGAGTTCAGCTTTCCTGGGTCTTCACATGGCTACATAGGACAAAGCAGTCCTTCCTACTCTGGGCTTCTGCAGACAGAAATGAGTATGCAGAAAATCATTGGACACTACTGTGATGTGAAAAGAGCCACAGATTCCCACAGGTAGAGGTCTGACTGACTAGTCATCTGAGGTTTCCTTTTTATCCTTTTAAATCCCCTGTGAATCTGCTAGCGTGATGCAAACTCTCATGAACTCGGCTTTCCGTGTCCAGAGATTTCCTAATATCACATATCTCCCATAAAATGCCCTGGCAAGATCAAGGGGTCCGAATTGATCCAGGTTCAGAGCAGCAGGTCAGCAACTGGGATGAACTTGCTGACACACTCAAAAATACCAGCTTAGAGGCCTTAAGGAATGAAATGAGGATTAAATAACGATAACAAGCAGATAATGAACTACTTTAGTTACTGCAACTACAAGGACCACCTCGCTTCCTCAGCGTGACTGCAAGGATGTTATGGGAGACCATGCTGAAAGTCTTACTGAAGTCAAGGTGGACAACATGCACTGCTCCCCCCTCATCTACCCAGGTGGACATTTAAATATAGAAGGTTGCAGAAATGTGATTTCCTATTTGGGAATCCATGCTGACTATTCTTGATGATTTGCGTATCCTTCATATGCTTGCAAACAGCATCACAGGTTATCTGCTACATCACATTTGCAGGGTAGGTGGAGGTGACTGGCCTGGACTGGAGTGACATTTCATTTCTTGCAGTCCTCAGACACCTCACCTGATCTCCATAATCTTTCCAAGATGATGAAGAGTGGACTTGCAATGATATCTTCCAGCTCCCTCAACACTCACGGATAGATCCACTGGTCCTCTCTGTGTCCAGATTACTTAAGTGATTCCCTAACCCAATCCTCCACCACTAAGGGCAAGAATTCTTTACTCCAAAATTTATCACTGGTACTTATCTATTATAAGTGAGGAATGACATACCTGGAGACCTTTCTCCAGCTCACCAGGTGGAGATTTGGTACTTTTGTCTCTTGTGAGGCCGCATATAGCTAGGTAGCGTTGCACCGAGCAATCGCTGTGCATACAAAACAACATGCCAATATATTCAGCCCATCGTGAATGCTGTGAACATCAGTAACAGTGTCAGAAAGTCTTCCAGAAAATCAAGGATGGCTCACTCCACAGAGAATATAATGCAGTATTGATCATATCAGTGCTCAGTGCTACCACTGTGGTCTTTGATTGCTCCTGAAGTCCTTCTGGGCAATCAGGGATGGCTCACCCCCTCTGACACTGATGGATCAACACCAATGAACAGAACCTCCAAATGGCATCAAAGTACGTGTAAGATATTTCAACATCACTAATTTTAATGAGAGCCCTTGTTAAGTGGAATGCTGATCTCCAACTAAAAGCTTGTTACCTATGGACTTTTCATGAAGTGTACTTCACTTTTTATACCTTACGAAATCAGCATGAAGTTCTCCACCTCAATTGACACATGCAATTGCTTGATAGCAGGGACAGCTTTGATCACTAATAAACACTGATATAAGTTCAAAATTCTTTCTACAACACACGGCAAGCTAGCAAATGATTGACCCATAATATTGACCAAGTCAGCCATAGGGTGTTTTATTACACAATTCTGGAGTATATAAGCTCTACAGCTGGACAGACTCATTCCAGAGTCTCTCTCCACCAGGAAAATGGAGCTCCTGGGAGCAACAGGTGCTGTCCTACTGGTTTGCATTATTTGCCTGCTCTCCTTCACAGCATGGAGAAGCAGCTTTGGAAAGAGGAAGATGCCTCCTGGACCAGCTCCCCTTCCCATTCTAGGCAATTTGCTGCAGGTGAAACCAAAGGACTTGGCCAAAACCCTTGAGCAGGTAAGGTCACTTGCTTTGGCTCATTCACTTTCTTCTGCACATTCTCGGAAATATGAGCTGTAGCCTGAGAAAGGTCAATCCTAGAGGGAGAGAAAAGTTTGAGTATCATCTCAGCTGCTGCTCTGTACTGCTGTGATCCTTGGTTTCGAGTGCCTGATGGCTGCAAGGCCTTTACATATCCATATTTGTTGTGGGAAGGCCAGATCTTGATATTCCTGATCTCTGAGAACACATTACCCACAGAGTAATAACAACAACAAGGCCACTTTCTGACTTCTTCTGCCCACCTGTTCCATGGCTGTGTTTTCTTTTGTCTTTTGGCAGCTCAGCAAAAAGTACGGGTCAGTGTTCACAGTGCACCTGGGCTCCGACCCCGTGGTGGTGCTCCATGGGCATGATGTGGTGAAAGAAGCCTTGATAGACCGCGCAGATGAGTTTGCTCCCAGAGGACACTGGCCGATCGGGGACAGAGCTAACAACGGACTAGGTATATTTACTGGCTGAGCTGCTTTTGAGAAGAGAAGGGTTGAGGACCAGACAGGCAGGGACAGGGGCTGGAGTGAGGTGTGCACAGGGGCAGGCTGAGGGAAGTGGCTGGGTCTAGCCTGGAGAAGGGAAGGCAGAGCAAGGGGTTGGTGGTAGTTTTCCCTGCTTAGGGAGGGCAACAGAGAAATGGAGCCAGGCTCCTTTTAGATACGGACAGGGAAAGGGCAAGGCAACAGGCACAGGCTGCAGCAAGGGAAGACATTCATGCTTACAGAGAATGGTGCGTTCACAGTGAGGGTGGCTACGTGAGGGAAAGGGTCAAAACGAGGATGTTGAACTACACGACCTCCAAAGGTCTCCTCCGCACTGAGGGACTCTACGATGCTACTCTGCAGGCGTTCTCCTGAAGACGAAATTCACTGTCACTGTGAGCTTCAGTTCATCTCATGCCCATGTCATTCAGCCAGGCCTTCCCTTTTCCTTCCTTTTCTGCAGGCATCATTTTCAGCAACAACGAGGAATGGCTACAAGTTCGCCGATTTGCTCTCACCACACTGCGCAACTTTGGGATGGGAAAGAGGAGCATCGAGGAGAGGATCCAAGAGGAAGCTGGGCACCTGCTGGAAGAGATCACCAAAACAAACAGTACAGTCTATTCTTAACACACCTTATGTTTGCTAAGAAAGCCTGTAGGAAGTAAGCAGTGTTGGTGCTGGTCCAATGCAGGAATTAAGGTGACACATGTTCTTAGCTTGTAATTCAGGTCCCCATGCATGAATGCTGCCTCATTATAAAGCAACAAATAATTCCATGATTGCTTACTATGACCGTTGGAGGAGCATTCTGTGTCATTCAGACTGTGATGTGGTATTTCTGTTAACCCTCCTCAGGGCTCAAGTAGCTATAGAGCTAGCATTTTACAGCAGAAGCCAAAAATGTTGCTTCTTTCCTTTTTCGTTTTGTGACCTTGCAGGAATGCCTTTTGACCCAACCTACACAGTGAGCTGTGCTGTCTCCAACATCATATGCTCCATCGTCTTTGGGAACCGATATGACTATAGAGACAAGAAGTTTCTGGCCCTGATGAAAAACATTAACAACTTGTTTAAGGTGTCCAACTCCCACTGGGGACAGGTATATTAGCAGCCATTTCACAGAGGGGATATAGTTCCAAGCTAGCAGGAGGCTTCTTTCCTAGTGAAGTCCCATTTCACTAGTTCACACTAGGACACAACAGTACATAACGGCTTCTTCACCCCACACTGCACAGGAGGGAATTCCCTCTAGAGCAAGAGGAGCCCTCACAAACCAAGCTGGCTTTACCGGCTAGGTG
The DNA here is from genome assembly GCF_059628265.1 of Tinamus guttatus. Taxonomy (NCBI): domain Eukaryota; kingdom Metazoa; phylum Chordata; class Aves; order Tinamiformes; family Tinamidae; genus Tinamus; species Tinamus guttatus. The sequence continues at coordinate 485,313 of NW_028288950.1, forward strand.
CAGCCTACCCCTAGTCCTGACCACCCTTCTCCTTTGCTTCTGAGTTTCCTACTACTACTACTAAGCAAACCCTCATCTCTCTGTCAGACTGTCCAGGCCTCACTACCCCTCTGACTGGCTCTGTCGAGAGGTTGTGGCCTTTTGCTAATTCCTAATGATGGGGAAATGATCACACTAAGGAACTTCCTGGTCTTTTCAGCTCTATCAGATGTTCCCAAAGATCTTGGATTACATGCCCGGACCTCACAACAGAGTATTCACAGAATTTGATACTCTAAAAGACTTTGTGGCAGAGCAGGTGAAGACGCACCAAGCTTCCATAGACCCCAGCTCCCCTCGGGATTTCATTGACTGCTTCCTCAACAAAATGCAGGAGGTAAGGAGACAGCATGTAGCCCCATCTCCTCCCCAAGCACACCTACCCTGAGCCCCTTTCCTTTGCCAAGTCACACACACATTGGACTCACCCCTTCCCTGTACTTTGCCCTGAAAGCTCATCTGCGCACTGGGAAAACACCCAAAATGGATGTCACGTCTGTTAGAGCACAGAATTCTGGGTGTGCCCACTCACTGACCACTACCTGCAGCTCCTTGGACATCAAGCCCTACATCTGCTTTCCGCAAAGCCCAGAGATATTTGCAATCTGATGTTGAAGTTCCTTGGCTGGAAAGTAGTGCACACAGGAAATTAAAGTGGGCAGCTATCTGCCATAGAGTACACAGCTTGAAAGAAAGCTGCCCTGGGGGTCTATCTTACTGCACAGTCATTGAATTGTAATGTTGCAGCTAACTGCTGCACCTCAACAGGGGAACATAACAGCTCGGGATGGAGAAGGACGCCTGGACTGATACAAGAAAGAGGCATTTTTCTCAGGAAACAGACCTGTTTTGACCTGTGTTTTTTGTTTTGTTGTTTGTTTGCTTCTTGTTTTCCTAGGAGAAGCACAATGCCAACTCCCATTTCCACTTGAAGAACTTGATAACCACCGCCTTTGACTTGTTCCTTGCTGGAACTGAGACAACTAGCACCACCATAAGATATGGACTTCTGCTGCTTCTCAAACACCCCAAAATACAAGGTACCAGTCTGTGACCTCCTCCCCTCCAGCCATTCCTCTGCACTGGACTCAGGTGTAACAACACTGTGGGCAATGCAATCCTCCACCACACCTCTCTTTCTCTCTCTCTTATTCTCCACCAAAACAGGAAAAGCCCTTGCAATCTCATTTCCCAGAGTGGGCCTTAGTGGACCTTGCAGCCCTCCTAGGCATATACAGCTGGCCCCTGGAGAGTCTGAGACTTGGCCCATGCACATCTTTATCTTCCAGTACTCCTATTTACCTGGAGGGCACTCTTTGCAATAGGTTGCAGTGGAGCTGCAAAATTAGCACCAGTTTTCCTAGGGGCTCTGGTGCCCTAGTAAAACAGTAGGACAATTTGGAACGATCTTGCTGAGTAGGCTTGGTTTTATTCACCCTCTTATTAATAGTCTGTGCCTTTCATGACAGAGAAAGTTCAGGAAGAGATCGACCAGGTGGTGGGACGATCACGAAGACCCTGTGTGGCTGACCGGACCCAGCTGCCCTACACAGATGCTGTGGTCCATGAAATCCAGCGCTTCATCAGTCTCGTCCCCTTGAGTCTTCCTCATTCTGTGAACAAAGACACTCACCTCAGAGGCTATGTCATTCCCAAGGTTAGTTCATATTCTCCCTTTGGTACCAACAACAATATGCAGGAAATTTCATCCTTAACTCGGCAGGCAATCGGGTTACAAGACATAACTCACCTCCATGTTATGCTCTGTTCTTCTTTGTTACCGCAGGGGACAACAATCTACCCCCTTCTCAGTTCTGTCCTCCATGACAGTAAAGAGTTTGCAAACCCAGAAGAGTTCAACCCCGCACATTTCTTGCATGCAAACGGCACCTTTAAGAAGAGCGACTTCTTCATGCCCTTCTCCGCAGGTAAGGCACGTTCTTCCTCTTCTCATTCCTCTCTCAGGAACTGCCGACCTCCTCCTCTGGGAACCAGCCCACCTTTTCCTTCACACACACACAGACACACACACACATAGACTTTCCTTGCCCTCTCTCCACTTGGTCCCTCCATGGCTTCCTCACAACTCAATACTCTTTGGATAACTCCCAAGTGCTCCTTTCTCCAAGCACACCTCCCATCTTGCAGAGGGCTCAGGGGCTTCTCAAACCTCACCCTGGGAGCTCCTGATGGAAGGACATGAATCATACCCATTCTCACATTAGAAATCTGTGTGCTTTGCACAGTAACTCCACTTTTCCCAAGTCCATCTTAAATACCTCTCACGCTATGTGCCACCACTCACTCAGCAATATCCCCAACCTGCTGCTTTTGCACCTGCTCTTTATGCCACCTTGCTCCCTCTCATCCTGCCTCCTAATGTGCCTCCCTGGTGCTCAAGGCTTCTCCTGCTCACGTTCTGCTTTCACATACCCTAGCAAACTACCAGAGCATGTCTAGTTTTTCCCCATCAAACTGTTCCCTTGCAAAAATGCTCCACAATCCTCACAGTCACCTCACTGCCATGGCTGTAGCTCATAAACAATGCTGTGTAACACAGTTGCATAGCACAAATCCCAGTCCACTCTGCAACATCTGTTCTGCAATATTTGTTGTTTTAATTTCAGGCAAGCGAATATGCCTTGGAGAAGGCCTGGCACGCATGGAGATATTCTTATTTGTAACCACCATCCTGCAGAACTTTACCTTGAAGCCTGTTGTGGACCCCAAGGAACTCAGCCTAACTCCAACATTGAGTGGAACAGTCAGCCTACCTCCCGTTTACCAGCTCTACGCTGTCCCTCGCTGAAGGACTCAAAACTTCTCTCCACTGTGTCCTGAGCTTGGCTTTTCCCTTACACCTTCCTTACTAACTCATTGCTCAGTGACCACATCAATTACCTGATTTCTTCAAGAACACAATGTCCAGGGCTCGGCAAGACCTGATTCTGCTGCTATGTGCATCCATTGAAGATTGATATTCAGGTGTGTGTATATATACTCAAAACTAAAAGTAAAATAAGATAAAGTAAAATAAACTCTGGTCAGGATTTAAGCAGCATAACCACTAGGGCCTCTTAAATCTAAGATTTGGCAACACCTTCTCTGCCCTGGATTAGGAACTGAACAACCTGAACTAACGAAGCTTTTAAACTAGTGATATTTGGAGATCTTAAGTCTTCTCCAGCTAAAGTAAGTTTACAGAAGACAACAGTACCTGGAGAAGTGCCAGAGAAGGGCAGCAATAGTTGATGGGACAAACTGCTTCCTCCATTAGGAGGTTTGAGGTGCAGTCTCTGCTCACACCTACAGCAGCTGCTGTCCTGGGGGGCATCCAACAGAAGAAATAAGGCTGTGAAGCAAAGATCTCCTAAGAGGCCATTCCCACTTCCACCTCCTGCTTCTGATTCTGCAGCGGTGCTTCTTCTGTGAAGGTCCCTTGACTTCAGCACTACCCTGTGCAAAACCAGGCTGCAGGACAGACTCACAGCAGCAAGCAGAGCACGGGCAGTGTGAGTCTTTTGAGACACCTGACGGTTCATCAGAGACGGTCTCCAGGTCTGGCAGGCTGCTCCTTTAATCCTTCAGGGGACCAAGGTTGAATTCCCCCTTTCAAGTTAGAGGTTGAGCCCTGGGAGGCTGCCATGGCCATGGGATGGTGCCTGCTGGAGCTGCACTCCCTCTGCTGGGGGAGGGCATGGGAGAGAGCAGGGCTCCAAGACTCAGGCAAACCAGGGTTATAACACTCAGGCTGTGTTTGGTGACAGCAGCAGACATAATTCACAGTTGTTCTGCATCTTTGGTTGTTATCTGGAGTATTTTTTTGCTTCTCTGTTTTCCTGTGTGTCATTTGTATGACAGTGCTACAGGGTTATGTCTTGCTTTGCAGAATTAAAAGGAATTCCATAGAGTCAGGATTCACTGCAGTACTGCACAACAGCCCTTTCTACAAGAGGCTAAGGCAGACACCCAACATTTGGGTGACTGATTTGGCAGCTGCTCCCAGAGCGGGACCCCTACTGCCATCACCTCACTCCTAGTGACAGGCTGAGCATCCCTGATGCCAAACCAGTACGACAGGTCATCCCATTAAAAGGGAGCTAGGGGAACAGACACAGGGGAACACCCCACTCAGAACTACAAGTAAAACAGGAAGTCAGTAAGACCCATGCAAGTGGAAAAGAGGCCTAGGAGGAAGGGACAGGAGACTGCCTGGAAACAGAGCAGGGGGAAAACCGTGTTCTGCAGGAGGGAGGACCACAGTGCAAAGAGGCAGTCAAAGGCACTAGCACACCCTGATGGAGGTGGAGGCTGTGGGAACAGGGGATGATCAGCCAAGGAGGAAACCTCAGGGTTACTGACTTTTGCCTGAGATAGTGCTTCACAGGGGCACCTCAGCCCCACTGCTTTTCCTGCCTTTCCCCTCCTGCTAGGTACCAAGTAGCTGTCCCTTAAATATAGCAGTCTTCCCAGACAAGGGAAAAGAGAATTCACTTTGCCTCCTTGCTTCCCCCTTATCACCACATGCACCTAATGTCCATCAGGAGGATCCAGCTCAGCACTGGGAATAACATTCCCTGCAAGGATCTAGTGGGACCCCAATGGAATGGGCCAGGGCTCCTCACAGCTCAGGCTATTGCACAGCCTTGTCACAAGCACGGTCTTGCCTGCTTCTCCACACAGACAAGAAGCACAATTTTGTAGGTAAGTATCTGTCCGCTTTAAAACCGTGCAAGACTACAGCAACCATTCCTGACGTGTGTGGGGAAAGAGAAGTTGACAGCACAGTTTCCACCAACCTCAACTAAAGATTTGCTATGCTAAACAAGCTGGCTTGATTTTGTTCCTCCCTTTTGGCTTTAGAGAGCATAGTAGTTGTTCTTTAAAAGGGAGATAAGCAGTATATTTAAAGGGATTCCCCCACCTTTTGGCAGAGAGACTTTCTAATCAGCCTTCTCAAAAAAAGGACAAGTTTTTTTTTTTTTTCCCCACTCAGATGTGCTTCAGGATTTTCCTTTTATTAATTGATATAGTAATTAAGTAAGGACAAGTATCAGAGCTCATCAAACCTGGAAAGAAGGGGAAAGCAGTAGCATCTATCTTCCCTTCTAGGACTGAGGCTTGTTAGCAGTTTTTCCCATAGGACATCAAGAAGTTTGGAATAATCCAGACATTAAATTACTCTCCATCTGCTCAGCTGCTGTAACTGAGCACACTAGACAGAGATGCCCCCATCAGCACTCAGTTATTTCTCACCTCAAAAGCACCTCCATGAACTGTTAGGGCTATAGTGGTATCAAATAAGCACCCATTTGAAAGCTCTGAGAACTACACATAACTCCCTGCTCATGAACTCATGTTTTGCCAAATACAATGCTTCAGAGTTGATCCTTAGGTAGAAAGATCCCCCAGGGACAAGGCAGGTTTAAGAGCCACTTTATTGCAGTACATGGATTTCATGCATTACAGGGGTCTTCCTTCACCACAGCACAGCAGCCACAAGCAGCGCACACAGGACAGCCCCAGCAGCCACCGCAGCAACACCTGGGAGGAAAAGACCAGCAGCCAGGAGGTGTCCGGCCCTCCTCTAGCCACAAATCTATCTCCAAATTACTCACCCATCCACCAAGACAGGCCACTGTAGCTGTTGGTGAGGGTGACTACTGGGAGTGGCCCAGCAGTGGTGCAGGACAAGGACCAGGTGTGGGTCCCTCCTCTGGAGGATCTGCACTTCCACATAGAGGGGGTCTCTCAGAGCCTTCACCACAGGATAGTCACTGCCTGCATAGCAGGATCTATACCTTGCATCTGGACCACAAGAAACACACAAGAGTCACTTGAGACCCAGAAGAGCAGTTAAGGACAGCCATGCCAGCAAGTCCTCTAAGGAGCAGAGAAGCAGTGCCAGGATTCACCCAGCAGAGCCCCATTATCACCAGATTGTTGTTAGAGCTCTGCCGCTAGACATTTTAGTGAGTCCTGTGGCCCTCCTACCTGCAGGAACGCGCATTTCCAAGGACAGAGGACCAGGTTGGGACACGGCAGGAAGAGGCGGCACTGTGAACACCTGAACACTCAAGGGGATGAAGTTCCCAGTGATGGAGTAACTACAGCGTACGTGTAACCTCATGAGACAAGAGAGAGTCAGGCAGATGAGCCGAGATCAGACATGCCTTTTCCTCCCCCTAGCACCACAACTCACAGCCTCATTTGATTAATCATATTGCCACAGCATCTCCCACACATGCTTTTAACCACTTCAGCTTCTCTCCAGAGTGGGGACTGGAGTCTGCAAAGTATACCTGAGCAGCATCAGTTTATTCCCACTAAAGGGGGAACATACCACTCTCTAGCCTTTTCCAGTACCCGTGCTGTGAGTTCAGAAATTGCAACAAGTAGGAGCTTCTCTAGAGACCCTGGGCAGGGCACCATCTGGCCAGACCAGCCCCAGACATTACCTGAAAATGCTGTCCCTCGTGATGGAGCCAAGGTTCCCAGTCTCCACACCTCTAGATGCCACCAACTCATTCTCATATATGGCATGATCCCCAGCTACCTGCAACAACAGTCATTGCTACGACATTCCCTGGCACCAAAGGTCCAGAAAAGTCATACTAGAGAAGAGCATGGGGCCTCTGAAAGTCTCCGAGTTGCAACACCAAAACAACTGCAGGTTGCTCCAGGTCTGCAAGCTCCTGCTATTGCAGACCACGGCAGCTCTTACCTGAAAAGGAGTGCCACAGGCAGAGAGAGGGAATGTGTACACAACAAATGCATTGTTCCTCACTACAGGAATGCAGCCAGTACTGGGCCTACTGGCCAGATGAACGGACTCCAGAATAAGGGGTGGCAGAGTCACCTCCCGAGAGACCACAATGGAGAACCGGCCATCCAGTGTGCAGTGAGCTGGGACTGCAGGAAAACAGGGATTTCAGTCTCAAGCTTAGGGAAAAGGAGCAGTAAGGAGGTTAAGATTCAGGCATTACAGAAAACACCAAGGCAACAAGTTCCACCAGCTCTCCTGCCTATAAGCCCTAGAACCACAAGTTGTGCACAGCTCAACATGGGTGCAGCCGCCTCTGACCTGCATTCAGCACTAGCACTGTTGATTCTGGTCATAAATACAGATTGCAATTGCAATAGAGATTACAAAGCTAGACGCTTCAGTTGGGCAGAAGATTTTCCATAGTGAGAAGTGCAGCTCTAAACCACTTGCATTACTGGTACACACCAACCCTGCTTCCCTGGTGGAGCAGGGCACCCCAGTCACCAGCTTCTCCTGCAGCTATGAGGGTAGTCAGTCACACCCACCCACCTGTGTCACCATAGTAACAAGGCTTCACCCTGTCCCCAGGATTGAAACAACAGCCTCGCTCTTCACACTCTGCCCAGCTTATAGGCATAGGGGCACAGGGCAGCTGGTCTGGGCTGTCAACAGCAGAACAGACACTACTGCTTGGAGCATCCAGAGCTGGAAGAGACAGCAGGAGCTGGCAGGAAGAGCTCAGGAGTAGGGGGAAGGAACGCACAGAGGCCACCCAGTGGGAAAGCACCCCACTATCTACATCTCAAGAGAAGGTTCATACACACAGGTGAGTGGTCAAACACACAGCATGGAGACAGCCTGGAAGCCAGACTGGAGCATCTTTTGCATCTATAGTGACCTGACAGGAGGCTGTACTTGATAATTCTGCAGATATCTTGTGCCTCCGGGCAGTAAATAAGTGACCTTGCCATAGAATCTCATAAAACCATTGTCATTATCAATAAAGCCTATTACTATTTCTTTCACAGGAGTAAAGTGCATTGTGTTGCTCGTGCCCACCACCACTCATTCCATGACAGGAACCCTCCGTGCAGTACCAAGCCCGGTTTCCTTCCAACCTTGCCACTCTCTGTCGAGGAGTAACTACCCAAAGGGAAGGGCATTCAGACACAGGCAGGTGTCTAAAGGGATATCAGAGCCTTACCAGGGAGGTCCACAGGGCACCTGAGCAGCTTCTCTTCAAGCAGAGTCTCTTGCCCAGCAGCATCTGTCCCTTCAAGCCCCACCAGCATGTAGTAGTGGCCTTCCTGGGGAAGGACCACCCAGGTCAGGGCAGTCACAGCAGCTGTACTCACAGCCCCAGCTGGACCCCTAAGGTCACTCACCCATTCAAAGACATAGCAGCCTGCATAGGAGAGGGACACTTTCCTGGAGCCATCTGGACTCTCAGACACCCAGAGACCACAGCTGGAGTCATTCTGCACAGCATGTGCCTTCCCCTCTGTATCTAGGGGTAGATGAGACAGCAGGAAGAGCCTAAACATCCCACAGAGAGGGCAGGGAGCACCACCCCTGACCCTTCTGTACAGGGCAGGGTCCCAGCCAGCACTCAGGTCTGGGCCAGAATGAGGCTTCCAAGACCATCCAGACACAGGTGCAGCACTCAAGCCAAATGCTTGGCCATACAGTCAGCCCCCAGTTACACAGGCACAGGAGTGTGTAGACAACAAGCACTTCCCTGCTAAAGCAGACCCTTCCTCCTCATTTCAGTTACAGCTGGCACTCTGCAAAGACACAGCAGTGAGGAAAACTCTGGACATCACCCTCACTTACCCCAAGCAGTCAGTACCAGGGAAGCATTTTCCTCCCAGCCTGGGGGCAGGGTGAGCTGCAAGCCTCCTTGACCACAAGCCAGCATGGAGGGATCAGCAAAAAAGCCACCCTGGACCTCCAGGACCAAAGCAAGGGGGCCAAGAAACCCCCACAGGAATACAGCACCAAGCAAAGTCCCAGCCTGCCCTACTGCACCCATCCTCTTCTCCTGCCAAGGACCATACAGCAGCTCTGCTTAACCTAGCCCTTTTAAATTGTGTGGCCTCCTGTCATCAGAAAGAAGCCAGGTAGAAACTCCTGGATGGCCAGGTGGTCCCAGCCAACCATTTTAACACCTTCATTGCCTTCACCTGGATCTGAACCCATCACAGCCCTCTTGTGTCCTTTAGCAAAAAACACAGACAGGAGGCGAGCTTATGTCAGGAGATGGGCTCATATTCATATCACTGAGATGAGAGGAGCTTATTTGTGCAATTTATGTTGGATCTGTAGAAGTGACTTCAAGGCTCGTTTTTTTCTAGAGTTCTCCCCATCTATGGCGCATTGAGGAGATCTGCCTCCTTTTCCCCCATGCACCCTCCTGGCTATTCTCACCACTCATGAAGCAGCATGTGTAGAAAAAGCTGTGTGTCCATGTAAGATACGGTGAGAGGAGAAGAAGAAGCCACAGCTACCCCTCCACACGCACAAGTGAACAAGGGGGCCCAGGGGACTTTGCACATGTAAAAGGAGGTGATTCCCCTCTACCATTTCAGGTTGTGAACTACAAGTCCATTTGCATTCAAGGCTGTTTAGACATAACCACAGGAGCCCTGTTGCTCAACTTTTGCCATCCCGGCTGCTAGGAACGTGATCATTTGCTCAGCAGGACTCCATCCCTCCCAGAGCCTATTGTGGCTGATGTTTGAGTAGAGCTTGTGAAGCAAATATGCTTTTTCTACACCCTGCCTGGCACCAGGCAGCAGCTTTGAGGAGAGACGCTGGGGAAAACGTTTGGACTTTGGCGGGGAGGCTGTATGACCGTAGAAAGAGAGAACTGTGTCAAGGGAGTTTATTCAAATCTCACAGCCATTGTGGGACACTGAAAGTTACTTTTGACTCACTGATATCTGTTGTCTACTGAGTAATTAAAAACAGAAAAAAATACTCTGGAATGTTTTTAGGGAGAGAGGTTTCATTACACTTTAATGTAGTGGTACAGTGCATATGCTGATAGTAAAAATATCTACAAGTACCAGAAGAATAACTCTATTTCAAACAACACTGGGAGTGGTGTAGATTCACTACAGCAATACCTGTTTTGACAGGTGTTTCACATAAGACTCCTGTACGCCTGGCTTGTACCATACATGGTATGTGGCAACGGGATGCAAAGTGCCAGCACACAGATGTGTGCTTCAGTCAACACACTGAGCCCAGAAGCGCAGCAGGATTGGTGGCCTGGAGACATACCCACACCAACTGTCTCTCAGAAGAAGGGGGCTGGCTGCACAGAGGGGTAGGAGCAGCATTTGGCACAGTCACCTACTGAGACAAAATCCCCAAAGAAAATGAGGAAACAGCAAATTGGCAGGAAATTCTGCAGGATGATGATGAGGCACTTTCTGAAGCTTGGCATTTGTTTGGAAAAAGAAAGAGGTGAAGTAGATGCTATAATACTTTTCTCAGGCTAAGCACTGTTAGTCTTTTCTCTGAATACCCATAATACCTGCCTCTGTTGAACTTCAAATGAAAGTTCCCGGGGAAGATGGATAGAGGGACTTTGAGTTCAGCTTTCCTGGGTCTTCACATGGCTACACAGGAAAAAGCAGTCCTTCCTACTCTGGGCTTCTGCAGACAGAAATGAGTATGCAGAAAATCATTGGACACTACTGTGATGTGAAAAGAGCCACAGATTCCCACAGGTAGAGGTCTGACTGACTAGTCACCTTATTTTTTTTTTTTAATCCTTTTAAATCCCCATCTGCCAGCGTGGTGCAAACTCTCATGAACTCGGCTTTCCATGTCCAGAGATTTCCTAATATCACATATCTCCCATAAAATGCCCTGGCAAGATAAAGGGGTCCGAATTGATCCAGGTTCAGAGCAGCAAGTCAGCAACTGGGATGAAGTTGCTGACACACTCAAAAATACCAGCTTAGAGGCCTTAAGGAATGAAATGAGACTAAATAATGATAACAAGCAGATAATGAACTACTTTAGTTACTGCAACTACAAGGACCACCTCGCTTCCTCAGCGTGACTGCAAGGATGTTATGGGAGACCATGCTGAAAGTCTTACTGAAGTCAAGGTGGACAACGTGCACTGCTCCCCCCTCATCTACCCAGATGGACATTTAAATATAGAAGGTTGCAGAAATGTGATTTCCTATTTGGGAATCCATGCTGACTATTCTTGATGATTTGCGTATCCTTCATATGCTTGCAAACAGCATCCCAGGTTATCTGCTACATCACATTTGCAGGGTAGGTGGAGGTGACTGGCCTGGACTGGAGTGACATTTCATTTCTTGCATTCCTCAGACACCTCACCTGATCTCCATAACCTTTCCAAGATGATGAAGAGTGGACTTGCAATGATATCTTCTAACTCCCTCAACACTCACGGATAGATCCACTTAGGGCCCATGGTCCTCTCTATGTCCAGATTACTTAAGTGATTCCCTAACCCAATCCTCCACCACTAAGGGCAAGAATTCCTTACTCCAAAATTTATCACCGGTACTTATCTATTATAAGTGAGGAATGACATACCTGGAGACCTTTCTCCACCTCACCAGGTGGAGATTTGGTACTTATGTCTCTTGTGAGGCCGCATACAGCTAGGTATCGTTGCACCGAGCAATCGCTGTGCATACAAAACAACATGCCAATATATTCAGCCCATCGTGAATGCTGTGAACATCAGTAACAGTGTCAGAAGGTCTTCCAGAAAATCAGGGATGGCTCACTCCACAGAGAATATAATGCAGTATTGATCATATCACTGCTCAGTGCTCCCACTGTGGTCTTTGATTGCTCCTGAAGTCCTTCTGGGCAATCAGGGATGGCTCACCCCCTCTGACACTGATGGATCAACACCAATGAACAGAACCTCCACATGGCACCAAAGTATGTGTAAGATATTTCAACATCACTGATTTTTCTGAGAGCCCTTGCCAAGTGACATGCTGATCTCAAACTAAAAGCTTGTTACCTATGGAGTTTTCATGAAGTGTACTTCACTTTTTATACCTTATGAAACCAGCATGCAGTTCTTCACCTCATTTGACACATGAAATTGCTTGATAGCAGGGACAGCTTTGATGACTAATAAACACCGATATAAGTCCAAAATTCTTTCTACAACACACGGCAAGCTAGCAAATGATTGACCCATAATATTGACCAAGTCAGCCATAGGGTGTTTTATTACACAATTCTGGAGTATATAAGCTCTACAGCTGGACAGACTCATTCCAGAGTCCCTCTCCACCTGGAAAATGGAGCTCCTGGGAGCAACAGGTGCTGTCCTACTGGTTTGCATTATTTGCCTGCTCTCCTTCACAGCATGGAGAAGCAGCTTTGGAAAGAGGAAGATGCCTCCTGGACCTGCTCCCCTTCCCATTCTAGGCAATTTGCTGCAGGTGAAACCAAAGGACTTGGCCAAAACCCTTGAGCAGGTAAGGTCACTTGCTTTGGCTCATTCGCTTTCTTCTGCACATTCTGGGAAACATGAGCCAAGTGCACTGGGAGAACCTGTGGCTGTAGCCTGAGGAAGGCCAATCCTAGAGGGAGAGAAAAGTTAGAGTATCATCTCAGCTGCTGCTCTGTACTGCTGTGATCCTTGGTTTTGAGCACCTGATGGCTGCAAGGCCTTTACATATCCATATTTGTTATGGGAAGGCCAGATCTTGATATTCCTGATCTCTGAGATTAATAAGTAATAAAACAAAAAGGCCACTTTCTGACTTGTTCTGTCCACCTGTTCCATGGCCATGTTTTCTTTTGTCTTTTGGCAGCTCAGCAAAAAGTACGGGTCAGTGTTCACAGTGCACCTGGGCTCTGAGCCCGTGGTGGTGCTGCATGGATATGATGTGGTGAAAGAAGCCTTGATAGACCGCGCAGACGAGTTTGCTACCAGAGGACACTGGCCGATCGGGGACAGGGGTAACAACGGACTAGGTATATTTACTGGCTGAGCAGCTTTTGAGAAGAGAAGGGTTGAGGACCAGACAGGCAGGGACAGGGGCTGGAGTGAGGTGTGCACAGGGGCAGGCTGAGGGAAGTGGCTGGATCTAACCTGGAGAAGGGAAGGCAGAGCGAGGGGTTGGTGGTGGTTTTCCCTGCATAGGGAGGGCAACAGAGAAATGGAGCCAGGCTCCTTTTAGAGATGGACAGGGAAAGGGCAAGGCAACAGGCACAGGCTGCAGCAAGGGAAGACCTGCACGCTTAGAGAGAATGGTGCGTTCACAGTGAGGGTGGCTACGTGAGGGAAAGGGTCAAAACGAGGATGTTGAACTACACGACCTCCAAAGGTCTCCTCCACACTGAGGGACTCTACGATGCTACTCTGCAGGCATTCTCCTGACGACGGGATTCACTGTCACTGTGAGCTTCAGTACAGCTCATGCCCATGTCATTCAGCCAGGCCTTCCCTTTTCCTTCCTCTTCTGCAGGCATCATTTTCAGCAACAACGAGGAATGGCTACAAGTTCGCCGATTTGCTCTCACCACACTGCGCAACTTTGGGATGGGAAAGAGGAGCATCGAGGAGAGGATCCAAGAGGAAGCTGGGCACCTGCTGGAAGAGATCACCAAAACAAACAGTACAGTCTATTCTTAACACACCTTATGTTTGCTAAGAAAGCCTGTATGAAGTAAGCAGTGTTGGTGCTGGTCCAATGCAGGAATTAAGGTGACACATGTTCTTAGCTTGTAATTCAGGTCCCCATGCATGAATGCTGCCTCATTATAAAGCAACAAATAATTCCATGATTGCTTACTATGACCGTTGGAGGAGCATTCCGTGTCATTCAGAGTGTGATGTGGTATTTCTGTTAACCCTCCTCAGGGCTCAAGTAGCTATAGAGCTAGCATTTTACAGCAGAAGCCAAAAATGTTGCTTCTTTCCTTTTTCGTTTTGTGACCTTGCAGGAATGCCTTTTGATCCAACCTACATACTGAGCTGTGCTGTGTCCAACATCATATGCTCCATCGTCTTTGGGAACCGATATGACTATAGAGACAAGAAGTTTCTGGCCCTCATGAAAAACATAAACAACATCTTTGAGATGATCAACTCCCACTGGGGACAGGTATATTAGCAGCCATTTCACAGAGGGGATATAGTTCCAAGCTAGCAGGAGGCTTCTTTCCTAGTGAAGTCCCATTTCACTAGTTCTTCACACTAGGACACAACAGTACATAACGGCTTCTTCACCCTGCACTGCACAGGAGGGAATTCACTCTAGAGCAAGAGGAGCCCTCACAAACCAAGCTGGCTTGGCCGGCTAGGTGCAGCCTACCCCTAGTCCTGACCACCCTTCTCCTCTGCTTCTGAGTTTCCTACTACTGCTACTCAGCAAACCCTCATCTCTCTGTCAGACTGTCCAGGCCTCACTACCCCTCTGACTGGCTCTGTTGAGAGGTTGTGGACTTTTGCTAATTCCAAATGATGGGGAAATGATCACACTAAGAAACTTCCTGGTCTTTTCAGCTCTATCAGATGTTCCCAAAGATCTTGGAGTACATGCCCGGACCTCACAACAGAATATTTGCAGAATTTGAGACTCTAAAAGCCTTTGTGGCAGAGGAGGTGAAGGCGCACCAAGCTTCCATAGACCCCAGCTCCCCTCGGGATTTCATTGACTGCTTCCTCAACAAAATGCAGGAGGTAAAGAGACAGCATGTAGCCCCATCTGCTCCCCAAGCACACCTACACAGAGCCCCTTTCCTTTGCCAAGTCACACACACATTGGACTCACCCCTTCCCTGTGCTTTGCCCTGAAAGCTGGTCTGTGCACTGAGAAAACACCCAAAACGGGTGCCACGTCTGTTAGAGCACAGCATTCTGTGTCTGCCCACTCACTGGCCAATACCTGCAGCTCCTTGGACATCAAGCCCCAAATCTGCTTTCTGCAAAACCCAGAGACATTTGCAGTCTGATGTTGCAGTTCCTTGGCTGGCAAGTAGTGCACACAGGAAATTAAAGTGGGCAGCTAGCTGCCATGCCGTGCACAGCTTGAAAGAAAGCTGCCCTGGGGGTCTATCTTACTGCACAGTCATTGAATTGTAATGTTGCAGCTAACTGCTGCACCTCAACAGGGGAACATAACACCTGGGATGGAGAAGGAGGCCTGGACTGATACAAGAGAGAGGCATGTTTCTCAGGAAACAGACCTGTTTTGACCTGTGTATTTTGTTTTGTGTTTTGTTTTGTTTGTTTGCTTTCCTAGGAGAAGCACAATGCCAACACCCATTTCTACTTGAAAAACTTGATAGCCAGTGCCTATGACTTGTTCACTGCTGGAACTGAGACAACTAGCACCACCATAAGATATGGACTTCTGCTGCTTCTCAAACACCCCAAAATACAAGGTACCAGTCTGCGACCTCCTCCCCTCCAGCCATTCCTCTCAGGTGTAACACCACTTACTGCTATGCACTTCCCACCCTCCCAACCCTCCCTCTCTCTCTTATTTTCCACCAAACAGAAAAACCTCTTGCAATCTCATTTCCCAGAGTGGGCCTTAGTGGGTCTTGCAGCCCTCCTAGGCATATACAGCTGGCCCCTGGAGAGTCTGAGACTTGGCCCATGCACACCTCTCTCTTCCAGTACTCCTATTTAGCTGGAGGGCACTCTTTGCAATAGGTTGCAGTGGAGATGCAAAATCAGCACCAGTCTTCCTAGGGGCTCTGGTGTCCTACTAATGCAGTAGGAATCTGGACAACCTGGAACGATCTTGCTGAGTAGGCTTGGTTTTATTCACCCCTCTTATTAATACTCTGTGCCTTTCATGACAGAGAAAGTTCAGGAAGAGATCGACCAGGTGGTGGGACGATCACGAAGACCCTGTGTGGCTGACCGGACCCAGCTGCCCTACACAGATGCTGTGGTCCATGAAATCCAGCGCTTCATCAGTCTCATCCCCTTGAGTCTTCCTCATTCTGTGAACAAAGACACTCACCTCAGAGGCTATGTCATTCCCAAGGTTAGTTCATATTCTCCCTTTGGTACCAACAACAACGTGCAGGAAATTTCATCCTTAACTCAGCAGGCAATCGGGTTACAAGACATAACTCACCTCCACGTTATGTTCTGCTCTTCTTATGTTACCGCAGGGGACAACAATCTACCCCCTTCTCAGTTCTGTCCTCCATGACAGTAAAGAGTTTGCAAACCCAGAAGAGTTCAACCCCGCACATTTCTTGAACGCAAACGGCACCTTTAAGAAGAGCGACTTCTTCATGCCCTTCTCCGCAGGTAAAGCACGTACTTCCTCTTCTCATTCCTCTCTCAGGAACTGCCGACCTCCTCCTCTGGGAACCAGCCCATCTTTTCCTTCACACACACACCGACACACCGACACACCGACACACACACACACACACACACACACACACACTCCTTGCCCTCTCTCCCCTTGGTCCCCCCAAGGCTTCCTCACAACTCAATACTCTTTGGATAACTCCCAAGTGCTCCTTTCTCCAAGCACACCTCCCATCTTGCAGAGGGCTCAGGGGCTTCTCAAACCTCACCCTGGGAGCTCCTGATGGAAGGATATGAATCATACCCATTCTCACGTTAGAAATCTGTGTGCTTTGCACAGTAACTCCACTTTTCCCAAGTCCATCTTAAATACCTCTCACGCTATGTGCCACCACTCACTCAGCAATATCCCCAACCTGCTGCTTTTGCACCTGCTCTTTATGTCACCTTGCTCCCTCTCATCCTGCCTCCTAATGTGCCTCCTTGGTGCTCAAGGCTTCTCCTGCTCACGTTCTTCTTTCACATACCCTAGCAAACTACCAGAGCGTGTCTAGTTTTTCCCCATCAAACTGTTCCCTTGCAAAAATGCTCCACAATCCTCACAGTCACCTCACTGCCATGGCTGTAGCTCATAAACAATGCTGTGTAACACAGTTGCATAGCACAAATTCCAGTCTACCCTGCAACATTTGTTCTGCAATATTTGTTGTTTTAATTTCAGGCAAGCGAATATGCCTTGGAGAGGGCCTGGCACGCATGGAGATATTCTTAGTCATAGCCACCATCTTGCAGAACTTTACCTTGAAGCCCGTTGTCGATCCCAAGGAACTCAGCATAACTCCTACATTGAGTGGATTAGGAAACATACCTCCTGTTTACCAGCTCTGTGCTGTCCCTCGCTGAAGGACTCAAAACTTCTCTCCACTGTGTCCTTCTGGCTTTGGAGAGCATAGTAGCTGTTCTTTAAAAGGGATATAAGCAGTATATTTAAAGGAATTCCCCCACCTTTTTGCAGAGAGTTTCTAATCAGCCTTCTCAAAAAAAGCACAAGTTATTTTGTTTGTTTGTTTTTTCCACTCAGATGTCCTTAATTACTATATGAATTAATAAAAGGGAAATCCTGAAGCACAAGTACCACAGCTCCTCAAAACTGGAATGAAGGGGAAAACAGTAGCAACTAGCTTCCCTTCTAGGACTGAAGTTTGTTAGCAGTTTTTCCCACAGGACATGAAGAATTTTGGAATAATCCAGACATTAAATTACTCTCCATCTGCTCAGCTACTGTAACCAAGCACACTAGACAGAGATGCCCCCATCAGCACTCAGAGTTATTTCTCATCTCAAAAGCACCTCCATGAACTGTTAGGGCTATAGTGGTATCAAATAAGCACACATTTGAAAGCTCTGAGAACCCACATAACTCTCTGCTCATGAACTCATGTTTTGCCAAATACAATGCTTCAGAGTTGATCCTTAGGTAGAAAGACCCCCCAGGGACAAGGCAGGTTTAAGAGCCACTTTATTGCAGTACATGGATTTCATGCATTACAGGGGTCTTCCTTCGCCACAGCACAGCAGCCACAAGCAGCGCACACAGGACAGCCCCAGCAGCCACCGCAGCAACACCCAGAGCCCAGGGGGCTGCTGCGAGCACGGCCGCTCCTGCGGGAGGGAGACACCCATGAGGGCCCCTGGCCCTGAGGGGCAGGAACACCCCAGACTCCCTTTCCATGAGAAAGGCTTACACAACCCTCTGTCCCCAGACAGGGAGGGTAGCAGGCCCTCACACTTACCAAGGCCATCCATGGCAGGCCCCCGTCTTAGCTGATCCTGCAGGAGAATCACGGGGCCTTCGCTGGTGACATGGGAGGCGCCCTGCTGAAGGCCATGTTCAGCACTCCTTTTGCTCCCTACATAACAGCAGGGATTTTAGGGAATGGGACTTGTGGCCTCAAATACTGTGTTAGGCAGAGACAGCCTTGCCAACACTCACTCTGGCACAGACAGCACATGTTTTGTGTTCCCATTGCACTGCATGGGCTGCCACATTTTGTCCAAATCAGCTGCTCAACAGATACCAGAAGTGAGCAAGGAACAGGATTAAGAGCCTATGAAGGCCTCCACTTCCTTGGCATGAGGGCAAGAGGCCTTCCTCAGCAAGAAGGAAGGAAACAAGGCCCCATAGAGCACTACCAACAGAACTAGTCAGTACTATCTGTATCCCTTACACCCTTCCCCCTCAGCTGGGGACTACGTGGTCCCTGTTGTCCCTTTGCACAAGGGGACAGCAAGGATAGAGCACATACTGGCTCCAGCCAGACAGGCTGCGATGCTGCAGGATTCCTGTTCCGACCGGTGGCACACCGAGGCAGTGCAGTGCAGGTACACCTAGAAAGAAGGGGCAAGGGCCTTGGGTCAGGCATCTGGACAGGTGATGTGCGGGTCTTAAAAATGAGAAGGCAAAAAAGTTGCTCTGGGTTGATTCACCTACAGCTTTAGCCTAGAACAAAGAGCAGAGGGGTCTCAGGCAGCTTTTATATCTACCACACAGACTTCAAACTAGCGTCTCCTCTGGAGTTACACTTCTCCCAATACCTGGGAATAGCACAGCTGTCCCAACACCACTGCTGTGACCACTGCCTAGGCAGTGCTGGAACGAGCTTTGAGGACTGATCCCAGCACTACTGAGCAAGCAAGGCAGGCATGGTGAACTTCACATGACTCCCGCTCAAAAATTTGAGCTTGAGCCCAGATGCTCCCTAATTTACAAGGGCTACTTAAGACCTTGGGCCAAGAAGGCCTAGAAAATACTTAGCAGTGTGGCTAGACCACATTCCCTAAGCCAGCTCAACACAGCAGCTCACAGTGGCTGCAGACTGGCACTTACTACTGCCCCCACTGGTTGTTTGATCTCAAGAACATCCTAGGCTGCCAGGACAGGATCTTACCAGCCCAGAAAGCATCTCTTGGGAAGTAGAGTCCACAAATGTGAAGGTGTAGAGGGTGAAACGCTGGTAATGAGAGGGGAACTGTAGTCCTGAGGCACCAGTGAGAGGCACCAGCTGTGTCTGGTAGTTGTCCCCTTTATGGGGACACCTGGGAGGAAAAGACCAGCAGCCAGGAGGTGTCAGGCCCTCCTCTAGCCACAAATCTATCTCCAAAGTACTCACCCATCCACCAAGACAGGCCACTGTAGCTGTTGGTGAGGGTGACTACTGGGAGTGGCCCAGCAGTGGTGCAGGACAAGGACCAGGTCTGGGTCCCTCCTCTGGAGGATCTGCACTTCCACATAGAGGGGGTCTCTCAGAGCCTTCACCACAGGATAGTCACTGCCTGCATAGTAGGATCTATACCTTGCATCTGGACCACAAGAAACACACAAGAGTCACTATAGACCCAGAAGAGCAGTTAAGGACAGCCATGCCAGCAAGTCCTCTAAGGGGCAGAGAAGCAGTGCCAGGATTTGCCCAGCAGAGCCCCATTATCACCAGATTGTTGTTAGAGCTCTGCTGCTAGACATTTGAGCAAGTCCTGTGGCCCTCCTACCTGCAGCAATGCGCATTTCCAAGGACAGGGACACGGCAGGAAGAGGCGGCACTGTGAACACCTGAACGCTCAAGTGGATGAAGTTCCCAGTGATGGAGTAACTACAGCGTACGTGTAACCTCTTGAGACAAGAGAGAGTCAGGCAGATGAGCCGAGATCAGACATGCCTTTTCCTCCCCCTAGCACCACAACTCACAACCTCATTTGATTAATCATTTTGCCACAGCATCTCCCACACATGCTTTTAACTACTTCAGCTTCTCTCCAGAGTGGGGACTGGAGTCTGCAAAGTGTACCTGAGCAGCATCAGTTTATTCCGGCTAAAGGGGGAACATACCACTCTCTAGCCTCTTCCAGCACCTGTGCTGTGAGTTCAGAATTTGCAACAAGCAGGAGCTTCTCTAGAGACCCTGGGCAGGGCACCATCTGGCCAGACCAGCCCCAGACATGACCTGAAAATGCTGTCCCTCGTGATGGAGCCAAGGTTCCCAGTCTCCACATCTCTAGATGCCACCAACTCGTTCTCATATATGGCATGATCCCCAGCTACCTGCAACAACAGTCGTTGTTACAACATTCCCCGGCACTGAAGGTCCAGAAAAGTCATACTAGAGAAGAGCATGGGGCCTCTGGAAGTCTCCAAGTTGCAACACCAAAACAACTGCAGGTTGCTCCAGGTCTGCAAGCTCCTGCTATTGCAGACCACTGCAGCTCTTACCTGAAAAGTAGTGCCACAGGTAGAGAGAGGGAATCTGTACACAACAAATGCATTGTTCCTCACTACAGGAATGCAGCCAGTACTGGGCCTACTGGCCAGATGAACGGACTCCAGAATAAGGGGTGGCAGAGTCACATCCCAAGAGACCACAATGGAGAACCGGCCATCCAGTGTGCAGTGAGCTGGGACTGCAGGAAAACAGGGATTTCAGTCTCAAGCTTAGGGAAAAGGAGCAGTAAGGAGGTTAAGATTCAGGCATTACAGAAAACACCAAGGCAACAAGTTCCACCAGCTCTCCTGCCTATAAGCCCTAGAACCACAAGTTGTGCACAGCTCAACATGGGTGCAGCCGCCTCTGACCTGCATTCAGCACTAGCACTGTTGATTCTGGTCATAAATACAGATTGCAATTGCAATAGAGATTACAAAGCTAGACTCTTCAGTTGGCCAGAAGATTTTCCATAGTGAGAAGTGCAGCTCTAAACCACTTGCATTACTGGTACACACCAACCCTGCTTCCCTGGTGGAGCAGGGCACCCCAGTCACCAGCTTCTCCTGCAGCTATGAGGGTAGTCAGTCACACCCACCCACCTGTGTCACCATAGTAACAAGGCTTCACCCTGTCCCAAGGATTGAAACAACAGCCTCGCTCTTCACACTCTGCCCAGCTTATAGGCATAGGGGCACAGGGCAGCTGGTCTGGGCTGTCAACAGCAGAACAGACACTACTGCTTGGAGCATCCAGAGCTGGAAGAGACAGCAGGAGCTGGCAGGAAGAGCACAGGAGTAGGGGGAAGGAACACAGAGAGGCCACCCAGTGGGAAAGCACCCCACTATCTACATCTCAAGAGAAGGTTCATACACACAGGTGAGTGGTCAAACACACAGCATGGAGACAGCCTGGAAGCATCTTTTGCATCTATAGTGACCTGACAGGTGGGTGTACATGGTAATTCTGCAGGTATCTTGAGCCTCTGTGCAGGAAATAAGTGACCTTGGCATAGAATCTCATAAAACCATTGTCATTATCAATAAAGCCTATTACTATTTCTTTCACAGGAGTAAAGTGCATTGTGTAGCTTGTGCCCACCACCACTCATTCCATGACAGGAACCCTCTGTGCAGTACCAAGCCCGGGTTCCATCCAACCTTGCCACTCTCTGTCTAGGAGTAGCTACCCAAAGGGAAGGGCATTCAGACACAGGCAGGTGTCTAAAGGGATATCAGAGCCTTACCAGGGAGGTCCACAGGGCACCTGAGCAGCTTCTCTTCAAGCAGAGTCTCTTGCTCAGCAGCATCTGTCCCTTCAATCCCCACCAGCATGTAGTAGTTGCCTTCCTGGGGAAGGACCACCCAGGTCAGGGCAGTCACAGCAGCTGTACTCACAGCCCCAGCTGGACCCCTAAGGTCACTCACCCATTCAAAGACATAGCAGCCTGCATAGGAGAGGGACACTTTCCTGGAGCCATCTGGACTCTCAGAGACCACAGCTGGAGTCATTCTGCACAGCATGTGCCTTCCCCTCTGTATCTAGGGGTAGATGAGACAGCAGGAAGAGCCTAAACATCCCACAGAGAGGGCAGGGAGCACCACCCCTGACCCTTCTGTAGGGGGCAGGGTCCCAGCTAGCACTCAGGTCTGGGCCAGAATGAGGCTTCCAAGACCATCCAGACACAGGTGCAGCACTCAAGCTAAATGCTTGGCCATACAGTCAGCCCCCAGTTACACAGGCACAGGAGTGGTTAGACAACAAGCACTTCCCTGCTAAAACAGACCCTTTCTCCTCATTTCAGTTACAGCTGGCACTCTGCAAAGACACAGCAGTGAGGAAAACTCTGGACATCACCCTCACTTACCCCAAGCAGTCAGTACCAGGGAAGCATTTTCCTCCCAGCCTGGGGGCAGGGTGAGCTGCAAGCCTCCTTGACCACAAGCCAGCATGGAGGGATCAGCAAAAAAGCCACCCTGGACCTCCAGGACCAAAGCAAGGGGGCCAAGAAACCCCCACAGGAATACAGCACCAAGCAAAGTCCCAGCCTGCCCTACTGCACCCATCCTCTTCTCCTGCCAAGGACCATACAGCAGCTCTGCTTAACCTAGCCCTTTTAAATTGTGTGGCCTCCTGTCATCAGAAAGAAGCCAGGTAGAAACTCCTGAATGGCCAGGTGGTCCCAGCTGACCATTTTAACACCTTCATTGCCTTCACCTGGATCTGAACCCATCACAGCCCTCTTGTGTCCTTTAGCAAAAAACACAGATAGGAGGCAAGGTTATGTCAGGAGATGGGCTCATATTCATATCACTGAGATGAGAGGAGCTTATTTGTGCAATTTATGTTGGATCTGTAGAAGTGACTTCAAGTTCTCCCCATCTATGGTGCATTGAGATCTACCTGCTTTTTCCCCATGCACCCTCCTGGCTACTCTCAGCACTCGTGAAGCAGCATGAGTAGAAAAAGCTGCGTGTCCATGTGAGATATGGTGAGAGGAGAAGAATAAAAGCACAAAAGGGAACGTGCTTCCCTTGGGAAGATCCATTATGTGTTCTTTCTGCCTTTGTAGAGGTGCTGCTGCTTCCAGAGCTGAGCAGATTTACCACAGCAATACCTGTTTTGACAGGTGTTTCACGTAAGACTCCTGTATGCCTGGCTTGCATCGCGATCAACTTGATGTCCACCAGGATTCCCAGGTCCTTCTCATCAAACAGCTCTCCAGGAGGTCATGCCCCATTCTATACTGGTGCATGGGGACTCCCTAGGACTTTACCTCTGCATTTCCCCTTGTTGAACTTCATGAAGTTCCTCCCTGCCTCTCTCTCCAGCCTGCCAAGGTCCCTGTCAGTGGCAGCACAGCCTTCTGGTGCATCAGCTACTCCTTTCACTTTTGTGTCATCAGCAAGTTTGCCGAGGGTGTACTCTGTCCCTTCATCTAGGCAACCAATGAATAGATTGAACAAGATTGGACTGACTGGTGAGTTACACTGCTAGCTTGTGGCCTCTTACCAGACTTGGTGCCACTGCTCACAACCTTCTGAGCTCTGCCCTTCAGCCAGTTTTCAGTCCACTTCGCTGCCTGCTCATCTAGCCTGTACCTCCTCAGCGTGACTGCAAGGATGTTATGGGAGACCACGTTGAAAGTCGTACTGAAGTCAAGGTAGACACCGTGCACTGCTCTCCCCTCATCTACCCAGACGGACATTGAAATATAGAAGGCTATTGGGTTGCAAAAATGTGAATTTCTGTTTGGAAATGCATGCTGACTACTATTGATCATCTTTGTATCCTTCATATGCTTGGAAATGGCATCCAAGGTTATCTGCTGCATCATGCTTGCATGGAAGTAGGTGAGACTGGCCTGGGGTCTCTTTCTTACCTTGAGGACTGAAGTGACATTTTGTTTCTTGCAGTCCTCAGACACCTCATCTCATCTCCATAACCTTTCCAAGATGATGAAGAGTGGACTTGCAATGATGTCTTCCAGCTCCCTCAACACTCACGGATAGATCCATTCAGGGCCCATGGACCTGTTTGCTTAAGTGATTCCTAACCCAATCCTCCACCACTAAAGGCAGGAATGCCTTGCTCCAAAATTTATCACTGGTACTTATCTATTTTAAGTGAGGAATGACATGCCTGGAGACCTTTCTCCACCTCACCAGGTGGAGATTTGGTACTTTTGTCTCTTGTGAGGCCGCATATAGCTAGGTAGCGTTGCACCAAGCAATCGCTGTGCATACAAAACAACATGCCAATATATTCAGCCCTTTGGGAATGCGGTAAACATCAGTAACAGTGTCAGAAGGTCTTCCAGAAAATCAAGGATGGCTCACTCCACAGAGAATATAATGCAGTATTGATCATATCAGTGCTCAGTGCTCCCACTGTGGTCTTTGATTGCTCCTGAAGTCCTTCTGGGCAATCAGGGATGGCTCA
Organism: Tinamus guttatus; assembly: GCF_059628265.1. Lineage (NCBI taxonomy): Eukaryota > Metazoa > Chordata > Aves > Tinamiformes > Tinamidae > Tinamus > Tinamus guttatus. Next base: position 509,617 of record NW_028288950.1, read on the forward strand.
CCCCTCTGACACTGATGGATCAACACCAATGAACAGAACCTCCAAATGGCACCAAAGTATGTGTAAGATATTTCAACATTACTGATTTTTCTGAGAGCCCTTGCCAAGTGACATGCTGATCTCAAACTGCAAACATTTACCTATGGAGCTTTCATGAAGTGTACTTTACTTTTTATACTTCATGAAATCAGCATGAAGTTCTCCACCTCGAGTAACCCATGCAATTGCTTGATACTAATAAACACTGATATAAGTTCACAATTTTTTCTACAACACAGGGCAAGCTAGCAAATGATTGACCCATAATACTAAGTCAGCCATAAGGTGTTTTATTACACAATTCTGGAGTATATAAGCTCTACAGCTGGACAGACTCATTCCAGAGTCTCTCTCCACCTGGAAAATGGAGCTCCTGGGAGCAACAGGTGCTGTCCTACTGGTTTGCATTATTTGCCTGCTCTCCTTCACAGCATGGAGAAGCAGCTTTGGAAAGAGGAAGATGCCTCCTGGACCTGCTCCCCTTCCCATTCTAGGCAATATGCTGCAGGTGAACCCAAAGGATTTGTCCAAAACCCTTGAGCAGGTAAGGTCACTTGCTTTGGCTCATTCACATTCTTCTGCACATTCTGGGAAACATGAGCCAAGTGCACTGGGAGGACCTGTGGCTGTAGCCTGAGGAAGGTCAATCCTAGAGGGAGAGAAAAGTTTGAGTATCATCTCAGCTGCTGCTCTGTACTGCTGTGATCCTTGGTTTTGAGCACCTGATGGCTGCAAGGCCTTTACATATCCATATTTGTTGTGGGAAGGCCAGATCTTGATATTCCTGATCTCTGAGAACACATTACCCACAGAGTAATAACAACAACAAGGCCACTTTCTGACTTGTTCTGTCCACCTGTTCCATGGCTGTGTTTTCTTTTGTCTTTTGGCAGCTCAGCAAGAAGTATGGGCCAGTGTTCACAGTGCACCTGGGCTCCGAGCCCGTGGTGGTGCTCCATGGATATGATGTGGTGAAAGAAGCCTTGATAGACCGCGCAGACGAGTTTGCTCCCAGAGGACACTGGCCGATCGGGGACAGAGCTAACAACGGACTAGGTATATTTACTGGCTGAGCTGCTTTTGAGAAGAGAAGGGTTGAGGACCAGACAGGCAGGGACAGGGGCTGGAGTGAGGTGTGCACAGGGGCAGGCTGAGGGAAGTGGCTGGATCTAACCTGGAGAAGGGAAGGCAGAGCGAGGGGTTGGTGGTGGTTTTCCCTGCATAGGGAGGACAACAGAGAAATGGAGCCAGGCTCCTTTTAGAGACGGACAGGGAAAGGGCAAGGCAACAGGCGCAGGCTGCAGCAAGGGAAGACCTGCACGCTTACAGAGAATGGTGCGTTCACAGTGAGGGTGGCTACGTGAGGGAAAGGGTCAAAACGAGGATGTTGAACTACACGACCTCCAAAGGTCTCCTCCGCGCTGAAGGTCTCTACGATGCTACTCTGCAGGCGCTCTCCTGACTACGGGATTCACTGTCACTGTTAGCTTCAGTACAGCTCATGCCCATGTCATTCAGCCAGGCCTTCCCTTTTCCTTCCTCTTCTGCAGGCATCGTTTTCAGCAACAACGAGGAATGGCTACAAGTTCGCCGATTTGCTCTCACCACACTGCGCAACTTTGGGATGGGAAAGAGGAGCATCGAGGAGAGGATCCAAGAGGAAGCTGGGCACCTGTTGGAAGAGATCACCAAAACAAACAGTACGGTCTATTCTTAACACACCTTATGTTTGCTAAGAAGGCCTGTATGAAGTAAGCAGTGTTGGTGCTGGTCCAATGCAGGAATTAAGGTGACACATGTTCTTAGCTAATTCAGGTTCCCATGCATGAATCCTGCCTCATTATAAAAAAACAAATAATTCCATGATTGCTTACTACTACCGTTGGAGAAGCATTCTGTGTCATTCAGACTGTGATGTTGTATTTCTGTTAACCCTTCCCAGAGCCAAGTAGCTATAGATTTAGCATTTTACAGAAAAAGCCATACCTTTTTTTTTTTTGTGTGTGTGTGTGTACCTTTTGTGACCTTGCAGGAATGCCTTTTGATCCAACCTACATACTGAGCTGTGCTGTCTCCAACATCATATGCTCCATTATCTTTGGGAACCGATATGAATATAGAGACAATGAATTTCTGGCCCTGATCAAAACCATGAACAACATCTTGGGGATGATGAACTCCCACTGGGGACAGGTATATTCAGCAGCCATTTCACAGAGGGGATATAGTTCCAGGGTAGCAGGAGGCTACTTTCCTAGGGAAATCCCATTTCAGTCTTCACACTAGGACACAACAGTACATACAGCTTCTTCACCCCCCAGTGCACAGGAGGGAATTCACTCTAGAGCAAGAGGAGCCCTCACAAACCAAGCTGGCTTGGCCGGCTAGGTGCAGCCTACCCCTAGTCCTGACCAGCCTTCTCCTCTGCTTCTGAGTTTCCTACTACTACTACTCAGCAAACCCTCATCTCTCTGTCAGACTGTCCAGGCCTCACTACCCCTCTGACTGGCTCTGTTGAGAGGTTGTGGACTTTTGCTAATTCCTAATGATGGGGAAATGATCACACTAAGAAACTTCCTGGTCTTTTCAGCTCTATCACATGTTCCCAAAGATCTTGGATTATATGCCTGGACCTCACAACAGAATATTCGCAGAATTTGATACTCTAAAAGCCTTTGTGGCAGAGGAGGTGAAGGTGCATCAAGTTTCCATAGACCCCAGCTCCCCTCGGGATTTCATTGACTGCTTCCTCAACAAAATGCAGGAGGTAAGGAGACAGCATGTAGCCCCATCTCCTCCCCAAGCACACCTACACGGAGCCCCTTTCCTTTGCCAAGTCACACACACATTGGACTCACCCCTTCCCTGTACTTTGCCCTGAAAGCTCAGCTGTGCACTGAGAAAACACCCAAAACGGGTGCCACGTCTGTTAGAGCACAGCATTCTGGGTCTGCCCACTCACTGGCCACTACCTGCAGCTCCTTGGACATCAAGCCCCACATCTGCTTTCTGCAAAGCCCAGAGATATTTGCAGTCTGGTGTCGCAGTTCCTTGGCTGGAAAGTAGTGCACACAGGAAATTAAAGTGGGCAGCTAGCTGCCATGCCGTGCACAGCTTGAAAGAAAGCTGCCCTGGGGGTCTAACTTACTGCACACACATGGAATTGTAATGTTGCAGCTAACTGCTGCACCTCAACAGGGGAACATAACAGCTCGGGATGGAGAAGGACGCCTGGACTGATACAAGAGAGAGGCATGTTTCTCAGGAAACAGACCTGTTTTGACCTGTGTTTTTTGTTTTGTTTTTTGTTTGTTTGTTTGTTTGTTTTCCTAGGAGAAGCACAATGCCAACTCCCATTTCCACTTGAAGAACTTGATAACCAGTGCCTTTGACTTGTTCCTTGCTGGAACTGAGACAACTAGCACCACCATAAGATATGGACTTCTGCTGCTTCTCAAACACCCCAAAATACAAGGTACCAGTCTGCGACCTCCTCCCCTCCAGCCATTCCTCTGCGCTGGACTCAGGTGTAACACCACTTTCTGCTACGCACTTTCTGCCCTCCCAACCCTCTCTCTCTCTCTCATTCTCCACCAAAACAGGACAAGTCCTTGCAATCTCATTTCCCAGAGTGGGCCTTAGTGGGCCTTGCAGCCCTCCTAGGCATATACAGCTGGCCCCTGGAGAGTCTGAGACTTGGCCCATGCACATCTCTATCTTCCAGTACTCCTATTTAGCTGGAGGGCACTCTTTGCAATAGGTTGCAGTGGAGCTGCAAAATCAGCACGAGTCTTCCTAGGGACTCTGGTGTCCTACTAATGCAGTAGGAATCTGGACAACTTGGAATGATCTTGCTGAGTAGGCTTGGTTTTATTCACTCCTCTTATTAAACATCTGTGCCTTTCATGACAGAGAAAGTTCAGGAAGAGATCGACCAGGTGGTGGGACGATCACGAAGACCCTGTGTGGCTGACCGGACCCAGCTGCCCTACACAGATGCTGTGGTCCATGAAATACAGCGCTTCATCAGTCTCCTCCCAGTGAGTCTTCCTCATTCTGTGAACAAAGACACTCACCTCAGAGGCTATGTCATTCCCAAGGTTAGTTCATATTCTCCCTTTGGTACCAACAGCAACGTGCAGGAAATTTCATCCTTAACTCAGCAGGCAATCAGATTACAAGACGTTAACTCACCTCCACGTTATGCTCCGTTCTTCTTATGTTACCGCAGGGGACAACAATCTACCCCCTTCTCAGCTCTGTCCTCCATGACAGTAAAGAGTTTGCAAACCCAGAAGAGTTCAACCCCGCACATTTCTTGAACGCAAACGGCACCTTTAAGAAGAGCGAATTCTTCATGCCCTTCTCCGCAGGTAAAGCACGTGCTTCCTCTTCTCATTCCTCTCTCAGGAACTGCCGACCTCCTCCTCTGGGAACCAGCCCACCTTTTCCTTCACACACACACAGACACACACACACACACGGACTTTCCTTGCCCTCTCTCAGCTTGGTCCCTCCATGGCTTCCTCACAACTCAATACTCTTTGGATAACTCCCAAGTGCTCCTTTCTCCAAGTGCACCTCCCATCTTGCAGAGGACCCAGGGGCTTCTCAAACCTCACCCTGGGAGCTCCTGATGGAAGGACATGAATCATACCCATTCTCACATTAGAAATCTGTGTGCTTTGTACAGTAACTCCACTTTTCCAAAGTTCATCTTAAATACCTCTCACGCTATGTGCCACCACTCACTCAGCAATATCCCCAACCTGCTGCTTTTGCACCTGCTCTTTATGCCACCTTGCTCCCTCTCATCCTGCCTCCTAATGTGCCTCCTTGGTGCTCAAGGCTTCTCCTGCTCACATTCTTCTTTCACATACCCTAGCAAACTTCCAGACCGTGTCTAGTTTTTACCCATCAAACTGTTCCCTTGTAAAAATGCTCCACAATCCTCACAGCCACCTCACTGCCATGGCTGTATCTCATAAACAATGCTGTGTAACACAGTTGCACAGCACAAATCTCAGTCCACTCTGCAACATCTGTTCTGCAATATTTGTTGTTTTAATTTCAGGCAAGCGAATATGCCCTGGAGAGGGCCTGGCACGCATGGAGATATTCTTAGTCATAGCCACCATCTTGCAGAACTTTACCTTGAAGCCCGTTGTCGATCCCAAGGAACTCAGCATAACTCCAACATTGAGTGGAACAGGAAACGTACCTCCCGTTTACCAGCTCTGTGCTGTCCCTCGCTGAAGGACTCAAAACTTCTCTCCACTGTGTCCTGAGCTTTGTTTTACCTTACACCTTCCTTGCTAACTCATTGCTCAGTGACCACATCTATTACCTGATTTTGCAATGTCCATGGCTGGCCCTGAGCTGCTTCTCCTGCTGCATGTATTTAATGAAGAGCAGTGTTCTGTGAACATACAGTTCCATGTGTGCTGTGTATATTAATGACCAGGTTAAAAAAAAAAAAAAAAAAAAGGTCTCATTGAAAGGATTCAAGCTAGTACTTTCTTTGGGCTGCAGTGGCATGTAGAATGGAGCCATAGCTCCTGTGGCCAGGGTTATCCCCCAGTTTGCTGCAGGAAGTGTTGTCAGTGCCTGGTTCTACCACTGTCTACTGCTGTTTCCAGCAACCAGCCCCCGGGCTGGTGCAGGGCACTACAATTCAGGTAGGCTCATAGTGTTCAGGGGGATGCCTTTCCTGAGGCAAACTGCTCTGGGTTCTTCTGGCACCCTTGGCTGCCCTTGCTGCACCCCAATATTTTGGTGTTGTGGCGGCTGTTCCTGCTCCCCTTGCCCAGGTGGAGGATGGCTGCAGCCGCCTATCCTGGAGGACAGCACTGCTTCCCAGTTCGGTGGCTAGAGCTGCCTGCCTTAGCAGGACCTCAGGCTGCTCTTGGAGGTTGCCCTCGTTTCTTGGTTGCTTTGCACCCACAGAACCTGCACACATCCCCTATCGTTTTTTTTTGGTCCTCCTTCCGCCATCTCCTCTGTGCCTTCTACTCTTTCTGAAGCGTTTGTCAAAACAGTCCTGCCTGTCACAGTGGCCACTCAGCACCTTCTTATGAACCAACATGGCTGCTAGACACAAGACCCTCAGCAAGCAGTCTGTCACTGCAGTGACTCAGGGTGGCCTCCTCAGAACAAGCCAACATTAATAATCTCCTGGAGAGCAGTGCACTCCCTCCCACATTGGTACTGGCTTCCTTCTTGTTTTATCGAGCCATCTTCCCTGACTCACACCCGGTGTCTCAAAGGAATCCTTCTTGAGGCTACAGAGGTAATTTCTCTGGATAGTGTCTCTGCCAAATGAAAATAGGGTACTCCTACCTCACCTCACAGCTGAGATAGATAGCTTTTACAGGGCACTGGGGAAAGACTCAGAACTAGCTAGCTGCTGGCAAAGAAGGAATTTTCACTCCTCTCCACTCTGACCCATACATTTCAACAGATCCAACCTCACAGGACAGGAAATTTCCATGAGATCTATTATAAAGATCTAGTGCATTTTTTTCCTCTTTGCTGCAACCCCTATAAGACCAGGTGGTACCTCCAGGATAGAAAAGGTGGGATATGCACTAAAATCAAAGTAGAAGTGTGAGGTCATTGGTTGCATTGCAGAGAAATGCAGAACTAACAGAAGGCCAGTCTGATTGATTTCATAAGGGCAGAGAACAGGAGGGTTGAACTTTCACAAGGCGCATTTAATGTAACAGCTAAGTGCTCCCATGGCCTCCCCTCTGTTGCACTCCCCTCCTCCCCTCTGCTCCCAAACAAGACTCAATGTACACACAACTCCCGCTCACAAACCCTTTTGCTCTGCTTCCCAAGAAATCCTTGCACAAATCAATAGCTGACCAGCTGACTCCAGAATTAGCGCATCTCTTGGAATGAGCTTTTCTTTCTGTTAAACCACAAATTGCAGACCCACAAGGGGAAAAGATGATTACATTTCTCTCAGGGTGACTCAGACAACCTGGCTGGGTTGAGCACATCTAATGGAGCGGTTTCTCAGAGGGTCCTGCTGGGAGCTGGACCTCAAGGCACAAAGGACTGCCTCTTTCATATTTGCTTCATATCAAACTGCTTCTGGCTCTATGTGTTTAATATCTGCCACAGCCCAACATTGCTGTTGAGCTTCTCTCCCTGCTGCGGGGAAAGGGCACAGATGTGATCCTTAATAAGCGGGGAAGGCACCAAGCAGAAGACAAAGAGGTAAAAAAGCATTTTAGGTGCTGCCTGGCTACTAAACTTCTTACTGCTGCAGTGACAGAGCACAGCACCAGATTGCTGTAACAGCTCTCGCTTTTAAGGCTAAAATATTAGTTTCACAGAGCTTTGTGTGAGACTGTCACAGATGCTTTGGGTGTGCGTTGCTACCTTTGGAGAAAAGTCCCACCTCACGTTCATACTGCTGTACATATTGCTTTACATATGCTGTACATATTGCATTGCATGGGAGTTTCATGTTCTGAAGTCTTTGCAACCCACCATCAAGCACCATATGCTCTAGTGCAGTAAATGGCTCCTCCTCTTCTGAAGTCCACTTACAGACTAGTTCCCAGGTCTATGACATTCACTGCTGTAGATCTGCATCTCAGCTGACTAATGGGTCAGTGCAGAACATGAGGCACAAAGGTGTAGATCCTGACGACTGAGCATGCCATTGCTCTACCCCATTTCCTAAACATACTCTGGATTTCAAAAATCAAAGACAAAGATAAAAGCATACGTGAAAGTCATTTTCTTCAGAGTAAATCCCAACTGCCATTAGTAGCACACACAAACAATGGATGGCAGAACAAGGAATGTATTAACAAGCTTCCTTCCGTAGAAGAGACAGCAAAAGCATGCATATAACAGCATGTGCAACTGAATCCACAGTCTTTAATGAATGCAGAGAGTTGTTCTGGCATAGACAAGTTTGGTATTACCCCCACATCCTTGTCTCTTCCTCCTCTTAAAAATGACTTTAGTCAGTGAAAGGTAAAATCACAGAAAGAATGGAATATGTATGCACACCTTGGAGTCTGACTTCTCCCCCCCCCCCTTTTTTTTTTTAAAGAAACTTCCACTCATTTGAATTATTGACTGTTAGGCCTAGTTGGTACTGCAGAAATGTTCCACATAGATCATTTGGTTGAAATGTAGAGCACAATAGTTGTGCACACACTGTCATAGAATCATAGAATCATAGAATCATAGAATGCTTAAGGTTGGAAGGGACCTTTAGAGATCATCTAGTCCAACCCCCCTGCATACGCAGGGACACCTAGAGCACGTGGCACAGGACTGCATCCAAGCGGGTTTTGAAGATCTCCAGAGAAGGAGACTCCAAACCTCTCTGGGCAGCCTGTTCCAGTGCTCTGGCACCCTCACTGTTAAGAAATTTTTCCTTAAGTTCCTATGGAATTTTTGGTGTTTCAGTTTCCGGCCATTTCCTCTAGTCCTATCAGTGGCCACCACTGAAAAGAGACCATCACCGTCCTCTGCACTCCCTCCCTTGAGGTATTTATATACACTGATTAGATCCCCTCTCAGCCTTCTCTTCTCCAGGCTGAACAGGCCCAGCTCCCTCAGCCTCTCCTCATAGGGCAGATGTTCCAGGCCCCTGATCATCCTTGTGGCCCTGCGCTGGACTCTCTCCAGCAGCTCCACATCCCTCTTGTACTGTGGAGCCCAGAACTGGACACAATACTCCAGATGTGGCCTCACCAGGGCTGAGTAGAGGGGCAGGATCACCTCCCTCGACCTGCTGGAGACGCTCTTCTTAATGCACCCCAGGATCCCATTGGCCTTCTTGGCCACGAGGGCACACTGCTGCCTCATGGTCAACTTATCATCCACCATGACACCCAGGTCCCTCTCTGCAGAGCTGCTCTCCAGAAGGTCAGTCCCCAGCCTGTACTGGTGTCTGGGGTTATTCCTCCCCAGGTGCGGAACCTTGCACTTGGCCTTGTTGAATTGCATGAGGTTTTTCACCGCCCAGTTGTCCAGTCTGTCCAGGTCCCTCTGGATGGCAGCGCAGCCCTCTGGGGTATCAGCTCCTCCTCCCAGTTTGGTATCATCAGCAAACTTGCTGAGGGAGCACTCCATGCCTTCATCCAGGTCATTGATGAATAAATTGAACAGGACTGGACCAAGGACTGACCCCTGGGGGACCTCGCAAGCTACAGGCCTCCAACTAGACTCTGCACCACTGATCACCACTCTCTGGGCCCTGCCATCCAGCCAGTTCCTAATCCATCTCACTGTGCACTCATCTATCCCACACTTCCGGAGCTTGCCCAGGAGGATGTTGTGAGGGACGGTGTCACTGTCACAAGACATCTGTTTGAATGCTAACAAATGTAGCAGATCTGTCAAACCACATTGTGAGCAACTGCAACGAACAAGAGTAGAAAATCCAAAGACCAAGCAAGATAAGAAATTATCAGAACATGAAACAAAGATGTTGAAGCTTCTAAAGTAACTTTGCCCCAGAATAATTACTCCCATTAGAGAGCCAGGAAGTCTGAACACTTCTTGCCAGTAAAGCTCTCCTTCTGTTTCACTGAGAACATGAATGTCGTAATTTTATTTATTTCCATCAATTACTCAGATTTTGCTTGAATGAGGGCCAAGTAAGAGAAGGACAAAAGCAGGCTCCATCTAGCAGAGCTCACTTCCTCAGACCTGTGTTGTCAAACAGCAGAATATGGTTTTGTACAGCCTGCAATAAAGCTATGGTCGATGATACAGTATTGTTTGCATGACACTTATTAAGGCGTTGACAACTGATCTTCTACATGCAGATTTTATATACATATCATTGTGTTTGTGTGTGTATGTGTATGTATAAATTACTTTCTTTTCCTTGTCCTAAGCAAGAAAATATTTTCATGCATTTGCTTCCCTTAGTGTTAACAATTGGATCATATTCTGTTAAAAGACTTGTGGAAAGGGCTGGGGTCTATTTATTAACCATCCAGAAATGCCCTCAACTCTAAGCATGTCATTTGTGCCTGACACTGGTGCTGCCCCACATTTTCCCACAGTCATACACCAGAGGAGGTGTCACCCTGGACCCTCACAGTACATTGCTTATGTAAACATAGTAATCCTTGGGTTATAAATACTTTATTAAAGCTAACATATCTCAGCTTTTAGCTTGTAATTGCCCATGAATGCCTTAATGAAATGCCATTCAGAATAAAGCATTTTTTCTTTTTTTCTTCTTCTTCCGATAACACCACCACAATCACAGCAGTTCCCCAAAAGGTGCAGTTTCCCCTACTTTTTCCAAAGGAGTGCCAAGGCAGCTGTTAATTTTGCAAGCCCATGGCTCAGTAGCTTATAGATACATACTACATGCCTCAGCCTTACAGTTCAAAGTGCTTAAGTCACCATCCTGCTTGCATATCTGGGTTACAGACTTGCAGTGATGTCAAAAGATTGGGCCTTGGTTTAATCAAAGACTGGGCAGAAAGCAGAATGCAGTGGAGTGCTCCTGTTCCTACTTCTATGCCTTGGGCATGCACGTGCTCAACAGTTTCTCAGAGCTCACCAGGACTGACCTCTAACATGGCCTGTGTCCCTCTGCCTGAGGAGCAGCCAGAGAACACAGTGCTCAGCTACTCTGGTAACTCTGATCTGGCATTTCCTTCTGCAAGATGCTCTGCTAGCTAGCTGATGTGGCAGAGCTCTAAGGTTGCTGACGGGAACTGTGGGAAGAACAGCTCAGCCAAGAGAAGTGAGGACATATCAGGAAGTACCACTAGGGAATAAGAGAAGGGTGGGAAGGAAGGTGTAAAGAAAGCAAAACAGGGTGGAACACTGAGGAAAGATTTTTTGTTTAAGATAAGGCCTGTACTGTTGCCACAGTCATTTGAGCTGCCTTGTTGTGGCACAGTAATGGGACCAGACTGAGTACACCAGTGGCTATATATGCCCTGGCTGCCACCACAGCACTTCCCCATCAGCCACAGCCTTTCCTTTGGCCACTACATTGAAATGCTTCTATTCAACATACCAGGACAAATACTGTAAATCAGGTGCTGGGCATTTCTCATTGATCACGGTCCAAAGTGGACAGCAGTTCTAAAGATACCCTCCTCAAATCCCTGCCTACCTGTCTACATGCACAATAACTAAGACAATAAATAGATGGGACTGAAGAAATCATGGAATCTGGAGTCACAGCCATCTTGTTGCTGACTTATTGCACAGACTATTCTGGGCTAGTAGGGGACAGTGGATGGCCCCAAAGGTCCACTGAGATAAATCCTATTGGATGGCTGCCAACATCATCTGCACCAAAAGATGCATTCAGGCAGGTCATGCGTATAGCGTATGCAAGAGACTAAGGCTTTTTTTTCAATCCAAAGCCGGTCTTTACTCAGCCCATGGCAAGCTGTGCAAAATACAAGATTTATGCCCTGGCAGGTGTCATTAGATGACATTTTTGGTCCTGGGTATGTTAGCAACAGAAAGGTCATGCTATTTTTTTCAGAAGCAAACCTTTGAACTGGATTTAGTTTTAGTTACAGAAAATACTGTACACTGCTTTTGGCCAGGTGTACAGGAGCTTAAAAACGAACAAACAAAAACAAAACCCAAAAAATCAACAATCACAGTTTTAAATGTCTCAGTCTTCAGATGGGGAATGTCTGTGAGGAGCAGTCAAACTACTTTCTCATGTGCAGTGCATCCTGAAATTTGGTACTTATGTATCGGGCGTGAAAACCTTTCTTGTTGATGGTGTCATCTGTGTGGAATCGAATCATGATGGAATCCCCTGCAGAGTAAATTTCTTCCAAAGGCTGCAGGAAAGAAAATAAGGCAGTTCAAAGTGGTGAAGTCTGAATGCTAAATAATTGTTTTCACAATGATGGCAAGATTTGAGCTCAAAGTATAGATGGGCTGGCCAGGAAACATGAATACTGAGCATTCAGTATGTCCTGCCCTGCTCTGACTCCTTGAGCACATCGTAAAGCAGAATACCTCTTGCTTATCAGCAAATCGTGTACTAGGCACCAGATTTCTGTCAGCTGTGGTGAGGGCCTGAGACAGAGATCTCGCACATTGCCCCCCAGTCCTACTGCTTTCAGTGATTGCTTAAGAGGTGGCAGAGAGAAGCGGGGAAGCTTATGCAACCCATGTCTTCATGCAGGGATTCTTTTGCTCTCTCAGAGCTCAGCAGTTGATAATATTTTTACTCTATATGAGTACCTTGGGTAGATACAAGCAGAAAGAAAAACACTACTTTCAGACAAATTCAGTCCTACCATTCAGAGCAGGTTGCGTGCAGCAGAGTTCTTAAAAAACAGGGTCAGAAGGCTCCCCCAGAAATTTTTCTCCTGCCCCGAAACAGGATCAGACTCACTAAAAACACTCCTGTCAGATGACTGTCCACCATGCTTTAAAGGTCACTTGTGATGGAGATCGTCCCTCTCTCACATATCCATTCCAATGCTCTCCCATCTCCACCATCAGGAAATTCTTCCTCTTATATAGCCTGGACCTCTCTTGCTGAAAATTAAAACCCATTGCTTCTTTGAACAATTCTGTCCCAACTCAGTGGACCTGGAGAACAGCTTGTTCCCTTACTCTTTATATGCTTGCCTCTTGTGTTTGAAGATTGATACCAGTTCACTTATAATCCCAGTTCTACAGATTGTTCTTTGAGCTTGCTCTAAATGATTCTACTGCTTTCAGGAAATGACAGAATCCTAAGTGGACCCTGTTTTGCAGGTGAGGCCATCCCAGGGTGAAATAGTGACAGAATAATTTACTGTATCTTACAGGAAAGACTCCTGTACTCTTCCTCACTGCTGAGCTGTGACCTGCTACAGCCTGCCTGTGCTTCTCTGCAGAAATGATGCTTCCCCAAATGATCTCCTTTTCATCCATGTGCTGGGTGGGTGATTTCTATTCTCTACCCTGAACTTCTTCACATTGAGCTGCTCTGCTTCTGCTTATTTTCCAGACTGTTTCCCCAGTTTGCCAGGACTGCTTCAACATACTTTCTATCTGGTTGTGTCTTACTGAATTCAGTAAGCACCTTCTCCACTTCAGAGCTAAAGTCTTAAATAAATTAAACACAGAACCTCTAGTTTTAAATACCACCCATTATTGCTTGCATTAACAGAGTCAATCAGTACATAAATAATGGTTCAGGAGACAACATAACATCCTGAAGTCAAAGTATCTCCACAGCATGGTTGCAGCGTCTCCTTGCTTCAAAAAGCAAGCAACTAAGGATTAAATTGGCCTTTGGAAGCTGAGTTTCCCTACAGTTGCACAATGTTCTAACTGCAATGCTGGGGCACGGCAGCAGGGCAGTGCCACACTGCTTCTCATAGTTCTGGACTAACAAGGAAAGTCAACTGGCAAGGTTTCCAAACCAGCTCTGCATATCAAGTAAAGTAGCTGTGATATTTGGCCACAGGAAAGTAGGCAAAAAACAGACAGAAAAAGCATTCTCATCACCAGTTTGTGTCAGCTGCCCTCTCCAAAATGAATATAAGAATACTTTTCTTTGTCACTTCCAGTTAACCCTAAGAAATCATCATCACCATGACTTACCCCTGAGCCACAGAAGCGTCCCAGGCGGGGTGCGGTGCTGTCATAACCATCATAGATCTCCATGTAGTCATATCCACAGTCAGCCTCCTCCTCAATTTCAAATGTCTGGAATACCAGCTCCACCCCATACCCATCTTCAGCTACAATCACCCAGTCACAGTTGGACTGTCCTGGGTAGTTGTTGTCCCCAAATTGGGCATGGGAATACATTTCCTTAGTTTGTACTTCAGCCTTTAAGAGGCCACCACACTCTGGAGAAAAAAAGAGGGTAGGTAATACAGGCTCCCCCAAGTTCCATCTCACAGCCTCACAAAGTGCAAAACACATGCACCTTGGTGCAGCTGACTTGCAGCCAACCAGGAAGATGCTTCCTCTACTCACACATACACTACCACTCTAAGAATTTGTTTTATTTGTTTGCCGTTCCAGAGATTGAAAAAAAAAAAAAAAAAAAAAGAACCTTCTGTAAAACCAGTTTCCAAACCAGTCTGGGCTGCCAAAAATAAAGGATTAAGCTTGTGTCAGCCCACAGCATACTTCTGCTTCCACCATAAGTCATTTAGCATGGGCCTGTTATGTGTGTGGGCCTACACGCCTGAGAATCAATCCCTCATTGGGCTATGTGATGTCACTTCATATTTTGATAACTGCTGAGAAACAGAAGGGAGTTGGCCCTCAAGCAATCATCTCCAGTTTAAACATGAGAAGATGAGTGTCCAATGTGAAAAGACCTCTCAGCTGACAAGGAAACAGGCATGTACAGTATGGCGCAAATACTATTCGGGAAGCTGGTTAGCACTATTTACAACCAGAGGAAACTCAGACTACAGACATTTTGGAGAAAAATGTGTCTGGTTTTGCCTGGCAAACACTACAGTGAGAAACTCGATGGCACCTCATCACACTGGGATATTAGCAGAAAACAGCTTACCTGTACTGTGCTTTGCCTGGAAGCCTTTTCTTTGTACAGAAGCATCAGAGTAAAACCTGAGGAACATCTTGTTAGTAGAAGCTACCACAGGGTCTGGTTTCTTGCTGCCACAGAAACGGCCAAGGATAGGTGACTTGCTGTTGGGCCCATCATACATTTCTAAGTGGTCATAGGCACATTCCTGGTGCTGTTCAATCTCAAACTCATTGAAGGTCTACAGCAAAAACAGAATGAGGAGAATAATGAAAGACATTTGTAAATTTGAGAGATGTTTAGCAGAGGATAAAATACTCAGGAAGGAAAAGATCAAATAACACATCTCCCAACTTCTCAGACACAGAATGATGTGCTTTCAGAGGACAGTGGTCTCAGGATGCTCAGTTCATAAGCATGTCCTATGTAACTGTAGTTCTGCTGTCTTGCACACACACATGACAATGGTCTTCAATCACAAGCCTTACACACTCTTCATTTTCCCTGCAGGGAATCCTGCCTAATGCTCTGAATAGGTAGTTGTTCAATATTACTTCCTCCAAGCACCCCTTTGGATCCAGGCACTATTTGCCCAAAGGGCATGGGCTAGCCACATAGCTTTGGGCATGTCCTTCCATATACATCAGTCTGTACCAGAAAATAGGGCTAATGCATCCTCCTCAGAAGGGCTGAGGACTGGCACTGCCCTCACCTTATGTGAAGATGGTCCCAACAGAGTGGCTTGGAGGCAAGGATAGGGATGACAGGGCATGAACCCAAGTGTCTTTTATAAATTTTGTTAACAGAGTGGGCAGTGCTCGAGAGGCTCCACCTCCTGCAGTCTCCTCTAGGCTGCCTCATCCACTCATGTTCTTCTGAGACCTTCTCCCCATGCCTAGACCACAGGCAGCCTCCTGGGACCCCCTTCACCTAGCAGTTTAAACAGGGCCTGTAGGGATAAATCTTTCTTCTCACACAACAGCAGGGAGATACCACTTAAGTACTGCGTTTTTCAGCCTGCTTGCTCACTGTTACTCACTACTTTCACTCTGTGGCCAGGGGTTGCAGAGATATTCCAGGTGCACTCTTTCCGGCTAGGGTACTTGTCAGGCCAGTTCGGACTGCTCATCACTCCCTCTGCGCTGCTCAGCTTGTGTTCGCAACCAGCTTGAGAGAGAGAGATCACAAGATGTGCATCAAGGCAGGTCTCACAAGGGAGCTGTGTTACTGCATTGTCCTACATGTTTCTCCCTGCCCACTGAAACCCTCAACAGGACACAAACAAGAAAGGTTTTAATCACTGAATACAGTTTTTTAGGGTTACTGTATAGTTTTGGGCGGGTTTGTCCCTAACAAGACCTATACTTCTGGTACCCCAGCAAGAAGCCAGATTAGGTGTCTGAGCTAATCAAACAGCTGGTGAAATAGATCATCTTAGTCCTGTCTCCCTCCTCTCCTGTTTCCCCATCTCTTCTCCCCTGCTCCCAGTGACATGATCTCCACTGTGTTAACTGATGTTGAGTTCTGCCCAAGCCGTTTGTTTTGCTGGCTCAATAAGGTGAATCAGCTCACAGGGAAATCAGGCAAGCATGGACTATACAAAGGAAGTCCAGGGGAGCATATAGGCAGGGGCAGGGAGTAAGATGAAAAGAATTTTTGCAAGCAGTGAACTGTGTGATCAGCTCAGTCTCTCCCTTCTGACTGAACCTAAGGCTTAAATGAGAGCAGGAGCAACAACTCAACAACAAGGTGGTATTTCACAACTGTTTACTGGCTTCTTTTGCTAGCCCAGCTCCTTACTCCCACAATGTCTATCCCCATGGTCACCTAGAAGGTGAGACTATGGAATAGATCCAGCTTAAAACAAAAAAAAACCCACAAAAATAAAGACCGACAACTCTTTTTGTTTTTTTCTGGAGATTTTTTCAGATAGATCAGTGCTATAGCAAGCAATACAAATCTGCTGTCTGGCTCAAGTAGTGTTCAACAATAAGCGTTTGATAATGCTTAATTTGCCTGGATATAAGGAGTGGGGCCCTCACCTTCTTTGCAATCATGGCCGTTTTCATGTAGCATGAACCCATTTCTGCAATGGCAAACATAGCTTCCAAAGGTGTTGGTGCATTCGTGCTGACAGCCACCGTTATCTTTGGAGCACTCATCCTTGTCTGTGCAGGATCAAACCAACAAATACTGAGTTGCCAGTAAGGAACAGGGTATTGCAGTTGCCAGCTGTGTGTGAGTCCCATATCCAAACTGGCAGATACCAATGCAAAACTTAAATGGCTGCTGCTGTCATATTTTTAACCTCAAACATGATTCTTTTCAATCATCTTCCATTCCATAAATGCACTTTTTAATCACATAATGTTTAATCATTTAAATGATTGAATAGTCCTATCATTAACAGAAACCAAAGAGCAATGCCTCATTGTTTTAGAATAGGGTTTGGGAAAAAATATCACACAAATTTACTGCCTAGGCAAAAAATCCACTGGCCCATCTTTATATTTTCAAGTTTCTGCATACTTCGATGATCCTTCTTTTTAAAGAGCTTTGACTGAAGGCACAAGGAACCATGTGGAAAAAAGGTTCCAAGGTATGAGCTTCCAGCTGAAGCTGCGGTATGTCCCACAGATTTTCACTCCTGTGTGTTCAGCTGTTTGCAGAAGCTACAGAGCCAAAGGGCCTGTCTTTTTCACCCTTATGGGACAATGGCATATTTAGATAGCGGAGAACAGTGAACTTCTATTCCACCTTTTCCATAAGCAAATAAAAGCAGTTTGGCTCAGAAAAATTCAGGTATCCTAAAGGGAAAGGACACAAAGT
The DNA here is from genome assembly GCF_059628265.1 of Tinamus guttatus. Taxonomy (NCBI): domain Eukaryota; kingdom Metazoa; phylum Chordata; class Aves; order Tinamiformes; family Tinamidae; genus Tinamus; species Tinamus guttatus. The sequence goes on from NW_028288950.1 coordinate 526,964, forward strand.
GAAAGCCACTTACTGTGGTTAGTGCCCCCCGCAACATTACATGCAGTTCCCTCACAACGTTATCCACTTAAAAAAAAAAAAAAAAAAAAAAAAAAAAAGTGGGATGTTGTCCTTATTGCTCTTCATTTGTTTCTGAATTTCACTGCTCTGAGCATAGGACCTGTTCTTAGTTTCCAGTTCAGCTTCATTTATGACCACCTTACCTCCATTTTTTCTTGTGTCAAATGGACTTTTTTTTCTTGTGCTATGGACTACATTACCTTCCTCTGTCTCTTCATCTCCAAACATATTCCTAAATAAAACATACTCTACCTCACCTTTCCCCTTTTTAATAAGACAGTCCTCTTGCCCTTTATTCTCCTCTGCATCTGTCTTAATTTGAGGTCATTTTACATGATTAGCTGTAGATTGCCCTACTCAAAAATATTAATATTGGTCTACTTCTGCTGAAAAAACATCATGAAACTAAAGTTCCACTTTCACTAATCTCTGTAAATGCCTGCCAAAGATTTATCACTGAAGCAAAGAACAATGAATAGTTCAGATAAAGGGGATTAGAAACCTCCAATAGGCACGCAAAAATTAGATAGGAAGGACCTCAGTACAGAAGACTTCTGGAAATTTTCTAGCTCTTCTGGTTTCAAAGAGAAAGCTAGTGGCTGATGACTCCTTTAGCAGAAAGAACTTCTGAGATCAGGTTTCCCACAGTTTCCTATGGCAGGGGACTGGGAATAGTGATGAAATTCATACATCTTGCTGACACCACATGATGAAATTTGACCATACAGTGTGCTGAGAAACCAAGATGAAAAAAGAAAACATAGCACAGAGTAACCGTACTTTTTAGGTGTGAATAACCACGTATTTTCCTGCCTAATTTAACAGGAGCTTAAAGAAAATTCACCAAAAACAAGAGTTTCATCAGAGAAGACAGCCAAACAACAGAGAGAAAACAGCCACGTACCAGAGAAAAAGTGAACTTTGAATCCTTTCTTGGAGACTGTGTTGTCTGATTTGAACTCCAGTCTCACGTTGTTGCCATATGATGTGATCACTTCAGGTTTCTCTGACCCACAGAATTTGCCGTGCAATTTGGAGTCAGAAGCCAACCCACTGCGAACCTCTACATAGTCATATTTACAGACCTGTCAATAAAGGAGGAGGTTTCTTAGCTCAGTGGAGTCAAAATAGAGCATTTCAGAGGAAGAGGACAGAGGCTTGACTGATAGGGAAAGGAAACACACTTATACTTAAGTACACTCCTAATTTCCCCAAATTCTCCTCTTCCAGTATCCTCTCTCCCTTCCCTTGCTGCCCAAGTCTTACAGCATGGGTGTAAGATTACCTGTCAGATTAGCAAGGGCTCCAATTAATTTAGCTAAAATATTTAGCTAAAATAGCTACTCCCTCTTTATCTGAAAGCTTTATAGCCTTGACTGAACTTAAGTAGCCTGTTGAATTAGGGAAGAGCCACTGCTTCCAACTACAGAAGGGAAAGAAAGGTCTGAATGCTTTGCTCAGAATCCATCCTTGGCAGGGCAGAAAACTCTTGATTTTATTTTGTTTACCCTCACCTAGGGCACTACCTCATAGTTCATTTCCAATGACCTACCTACAAAAGCAACCCAGGGCAAAACACCAAATAGGGATAGAAAACATCCACAACCATTCAAAGCCATAGAAAAGATGTCCATTTAAAACAAAAAGGTTCAAATCCTTCCATTCCCTAGGGATAACAGATCCAGACTCCAAGGAGAACAATTATTGCTAATGGCTCTCAAGGGCTGGGAAACAACTAGAAGCTCAGTGGGACACACAGTCTCTACTTCCTTGTACCCAAAGACTTATTCAGTTCTGGGTTATCCAATAATTACACCTCCGAGATACAGGGACCGGTTACGTACATCATTGCCTTCCAGTTCAAACACTTCGAACTGCAGAGAGATCCGGTACTGGGCTGGAGCTACCACCTGCCAGACGCAGTTTTTGTTAGTAGGATATTCCTTGGGCCATCCAGGGCTAGTGATGGTCCCATTGAGCTTGGTGATGAAGCCCCCACAGGCAGCTGGAGAGGCAATAAATGAACACAAGGTTTACTTGGTTCTGTTCAGACACAGAGTTTGGGCCACATTATTAGCTACGAAATGAATCAGACCCTGATTGGTGGCACATTTCAAATCTCAGCCTCCAGAGCAAGCGTTAAAATGGGCAGAGCTATGGAGAAGTCAAAAACTTTGCTTCTATAAATCACAAGTGCAGCACATACAGCCAGTCGGTGGCCCCAAGATTCACTTTCACTGTGTAAGATTGGTCTCCCTTAAACTCTATGGTCTTGTGTTTACTGTGTATCAGTGGACTTGACATACACAACACAGCTGGTAAGGTCAGTTTAGTAACTGTACCCGCATCTCGGATAGAATACAAATGCCTGACCTTTGCGCACTCGAGCAACGCTTGTAGCCCCAGTCAAAAGCATGGAAAATGCTAACAGTCTGTCCTACCAACCTTTGAAGTTCACAAGCAATTGATTAACTAGAAGATAATAAAGCCCTGGGGAAAAAAACCTTTGTCTGCTCTTCCAAGGCTTGTTACATAAGGTAGCATTTCCTCTAGGGAAAACTGCTCTAAAAAGCTCTATGCTCCCATTTTCTTTAAGAAAGCAGGACATTTTAGTTTCATCCTCCTGAAGGAGGACATGGCTTTTACATCAAAGGAATCAGCCTCGATTTGTTCCTTTGATGCAAAAATCTACCTGCAACGAAGCCACTTTTTACTTGCTGTTTCCTGATGGCAATAAGGCCAGAGCCTCACAATTCACAGTGATAACAGCTTCCTTGTCTTGGTCCCAGTATCACTTTGTATTACAGTAACTAACACAAAGAGGTGGTTTCAATGCAAAAAGTGCTGTGAAGCTGCTTATTAACCACAGGTGTTTTTAGAGACTTGTTAAAGCACAAAGGGAAACAGGACACTAAGGGTCTTGATGATAGAGCCAAACAAAACAGACAAAAACTGCACAAAGCGTTTTGATTTTCACCCAAACTTCCCAACCCATTTGTTTATTACCTTTAGTATTTCACTAGTTTTAGCGGAGCAATAACTATTTCCTTCAGTAGGACCATGCTTTTATCTGAGAGATTGGGTGATTAAACCTGACATCCCCCACCACTGCTCACCCTGAGTAATGTCCTTGAGTTGAGAGATTATTCAACTATATGGACCACCCCCGCTCCCTGCCATGTCACATGAGCAAGGGGATCATAGTTGCACAGTCCTTACCACAGATTTACGCTTGCAACTATCTGCTCAGAAGCACAGACCAGCTCTGTGGAGATCTAGACCAGAATCAAACCAGGAGCTGTAGCTCCTTTATTTATAATCTGTGTCTCAAAGGATTAAATTTTCCTGCAGTTTCCAGATTAGACCTCAAAACTAAAATCTGTCACTGTGGTACAGTCTCTATGCAAATGTAGTGTATTTTATCTTCACTATGTTGTTGCCTGTTGCATTACTTTTTGTATAGTAACACCTGACAGAGCAAAAGCAATCAACTTTGACACGCATCACTCTAACTGCAAAGACTACTCTCTGTGCTGCCTACAAATGGAGTATGAAACAGGAAGCTAAGACTGAAAGCTGGAAAATGCCTGCCAAGTTATACGAACTGACTTGCTCAGAACTGCCAGAAAATATTTATAAAATAAGGCACGATTTCCAAAATTCTTTTGCATGCACCTAACTGCCCCCACAAAAATCAATGACAGCCTTGCTCAAAAGATGGGCAAAAGCAGAAGCTGATGTGAACCAGGTCACTTTGAGAATCCCATTCGCAGTGTTTGGAATTCCTGAAACAAATCTCAGCTAATTAAGAAAACCTGAGATAAGGCCAATATGTGTATTTCACAACACTGGTAGTTGTACTGTTTGCAGAAGTAAACACTTGTTGCAAGAGACAGGTTATGTAACTACAGTGCTGACAGAAACATTTTCTATGAAACAAGAAGCCTTTTTTCTTATCCAGAAAAACTGGAATTGACTCGTTACCCGTTTTGCATGGGTAAACATTGATATTTTAGTTTATAATAAAAAGTTTTTTAAAGTTTTTCAGGCTTGGATTGAAATACTTTGATTCTGTAGTGCTGCTATCATGCCATCTGGTAGTCAGAGTCACTGTCTTCACCTCCCAGGACAGAGCTGGGCCACTCAACTTTCACAAGGTTAATGGCTCCTCTCTGTGGTGTATTGTGGGAGCTCTGATCTCACCACAGAGCCCGGGCCATAAAAGACAACCAGTTTGGGAGTTATTTAAGCAGCAGAGAATCAGAGTATTTTCAGCTCTCCACTCTAAACCTGATTTAAATGGGAAATGTTGAAACGAGAAAATACGTAGCGGTGCAGGTACACAGAAACAAAGATGAAAAAGGGGAAAGGAGAATCATCACCAAGCTAACTTAATTTCATTATTAGCTGTAGAGATGCCTCAGTGCATAGGCTACTCACCTTCACAGCTCCTCTTATCAGCAGTCAGCTCATAGCCAGGCTCACAGGTACACTTGTAGCTGCCCAGTGTGTTCTCACAGAGCTGCTCACACCCACCGTTGTCTGGCAGAGAACATTCATCCATTTCTGTCAGGAGAAAACCACAACGAGTCACAGTTTCCAAGCACTCAAATCTCACATTTTCTTAGGCAACACTTCTAGGCAGAAGGACTATAGCTCCAACTGACAAGCAGAGCCCATGGACCAGGCACTACAGCAAGTCTGATGAGTGCTGAAGCATTCCTACCACCAAAAACTCAAAAGGCAAAAAATTACTATCACCAGGTACAGGGCATAACTTTTTTTTCCCCCCTCCCTGAGTCAGAAGCGGGAAAACACACATTTGGTTCACATTTGCTTTGTTTTTTGTTTGTTTTGTTTTTTATTCCTCATGCTCCTAAGGGACTTGAGATATCAAAATCCAGTTCATTATAGCAACCATGACAAAGCAGCTATGGATGGCAAGACATATCCCACTGTAGAAATACAGCAAAAGAGCTGGAAGGACAAGGAAATTTTATTCCTGATTATAGATACATTAGTTGCTACCATTAACATTGAAGTCAGGTTCTCCCAATCAAATCTCAACAATGTGAGCTGACTTTTCAATATACAGACAGCCAGATTTACCAGCTTCTCATCCTGGCTCCTGATTCCATGTGCATTCCTTAATAGATGGTTTTATGAAAATGCTCCAGTAAAAGTTACTACTATGCACGCCAAACAGGAACAGTTCCGATAACACTGTCTTCCTCAAAGTCTTCCTACAGTCAGGAACTCTCTGCTGTAACAGTTCCAATTCAAACAGATTTCATTCTCCTCTTTCTCTTTATGGACCTACTATTGAGAGAGTATTGCTTTCCAGTTCAAGGTCTTAGACCTGACGAAAGACCTGCTCTCTGTGATCTGACCGTTTGCAGGTTTATTTTCACTGAACAGCTAGAAGTTAGCACTGCATGTTCTCACAGGGGCATTAATTTCAGTTTGATTCTTAGCTCTGTTTTCTTTAAGCTATTTTCTTTCCCACCATTGTAGGACATGTAATTGTAGCTCTGCACAAAATTAATGAAGGCAAAGCTGACCCAATGCTCAATCAGCTGAAGATAGAAGCTTGCAGGCTGCCTGCAGTGCTATCTAATTTGTTCATTTACTTAATTTAGGGAGTGGCTGCCAGTCACAATCTCTAGATACAGCAGACTTCAGGTCCCAGCTTGAAACTCCACATGGAGCTTGCAGGTGTATGTATAGAGATTTCGCAACCTGACATCAACAAGCTCTGTGTCTGACCAGATGTTGCATGATCTAGTCCATCAACAAAAACTGCACAGACAATACTTGTGCCTATAATTGCACTAGCAGCACATGTTTATGCATTTTTTTAAATGTATTTCTGAGCATCTTATCTCCAGCAAACATACCAAAGTAGATAGGTAGGTATTCTACATATTTGCAGGAAAGCATCATATTATACAAACTAACTTGCTACAGGCCAAGAAGTCTCTGGCTAGTGCTAATTCTCAGAAGACATCAGCACCACACAGTCTGCAATATCAGCTCCTGAAAGAGGCCGGCACATCTTTGGGAAGAAGTACTAACTGTGCCTTTATGTAATCTGAGAAATTTAGAGAGAGGAATCCAAGCACTGTGAGAGTTGCCCAGCATCTAGACTGAAACACCACAGTATTTGCCAGTGATCTTTCAATCACCCTAAATGGAAGACAAAAGTTAAAAAAAGAAGTAAAGAAAAGACTTACACAATCCAAATATTGGTATTGCAGCTATTATGTTCAGAGAGGTGTACAGAAATAAGAGAAACATGATTCTATCCACCTCACAGCAGCTCCAGCAGGTATTTTCTCAAGCAGTTATATTTTTGCTTCTTGTCTCTATTAAGCCACCAGAATGCTTGCAAAGGTCCATCTCTTAAGCAAAAGCTTTGTCTTGCTCACATCTTCCTGAGGAGAATCTCTGTTTAGGAACACATTTGTTTCCCAAAGCACTCAAATCTTCCCTGGGATTCTACTTACATTCAGATTTTCCCTCTCAAAAATTTTCCTTTAGTATATAACTCTAGATAGTTGTTTTCAACACTTCTTGTAATGTTAGCATCCCTTGGCATGGATAAATGGGGATCACATGCTATCTAGCTGTGAAACACAAAGTGTTAGTGCCTGTGCTGCTAATTACCTATGTAAGAATTGCTAGCATTTTTTGAGGTAGGCACTCTGTCTTGTTAGGAAGGCAGTGTTCATGCCTCAGCATCAAGCCAGCCTACATTCTCAAAGCAATTTGCGTATAAATTTGGCATTGGCAGTTGTACAAACAAGATTAGTAACTTTCAACTAAAAACAGATGTAGTGGTAACCAATCACATTGGTATGACAGTAGGTTAAGCAATGAGTGGTCCCTAACTTTGAGATTGAGAGGTACCAGATTACATACCTTTAAAGAAATTTGCTGCAAAGCCTGCCTTATTTATGGTTGCATCTGATGCAAACTTCATCCAGACTTTATTTGAACTGGATTTGACATCTTCTGGTTTTTCATAGCCACAGAAGTGACCAATCAATGGGCTGTATTCAGTGAGGCCATCTCGGATCTCCAGGTAGTCATAAGAACACGTGTCATGCCATTCAATCTGCAAAAGGAAAGAGCTTTCCCTGTATCTTACTAATACGAGCACTCCAAATCACTACTCAGACTTCGACCACCAGTCAGCTTCCAGAGAAACATCCCAAACAACTGATCTCAACAAGGCCCTTACATTGTGGCTGCTGTGGAAAATTCTTGCAGCTGCAACCACTTTTAAGTACAAGCATGTGTCAGTTCTACTGCCATTTCATGGCATTGATCCCAGACTACCTACAGGCTGCTTTGCCAAGAGAAGCTGCAAGGGACAAAGAAGAACAACTACAAATAAAAAAAGCTCAAGGACTAGCCCTGGTGTCACAGCTTGCAGGTAGTGGTTGTCAGGCCTTTCCCAGGCTGTATACAAGCCATAACGTCCGGTGGGCTAGAGGCCTGTGGGCTAAGCCTGGGTGGCTTACATACCAACCCAGGGCCTGTCCACTCCTGTCTGTGACTTGGACATTACTAGTCAGCAGAAAGATCATAGGATTCCTGACTAAAGGTCTAACACATCCTATAAACTGCTATCCTGAACCACAATGTTTCTCTGGAGACTGACAAATATGCTAAAATACGCCAAGCCCCAGGGAGAAAAACAGGATTTTTTTCCCTGTATTACCCTCATCCAATTTCATTTGACCTGAGTGAAAAGACAGGGCCGCATGCTTCCCTGCTTAACAAGATCGACTATTTTGTGACCCTCTAATTCCTCCTGTCTAGAGTAAAAGTTTTTTAAAAACTTGCTTGAAAATCTCTGGGCAATCTTCTGATGAGAAGAAATAGTATTCTGAACTATTCAAAAGATTTCTTTAAGCAAAACATGCTACTATTTAAATCATTTTCTTTTTAATTTTAAAGAACCTATAGAACTGTAATAATCATTTAAGAGCATACAATAACCATTCTCACCTCAAATGCTTGGAATGTGATGCCTATGTGAAAGCCCTCAGAAACTGTAATCTTCCAGATGCACTCTTTGGATGGTCTGTAGTCATCTGGGTAATTGGGAGATTGGATTTGGCCAGCATCTTTGTGAATTTCTCCACCACAAATAGCTTCATAAAAACAAACAAACAAACAAACAAACAGCAAAAACACATGATTACAAGCCTTTCCTTAGCTAAAGCCTGCTCCAAACATGGCCTTCTTCTTCATTCAAATTTATATGAATACCACTTATCAATAAAGGGAATCACAAGTATGGAAGTTTTTACAAATTTAACATTTCATCTCAGTGACCATGTCTTCTTTTTTGCTGTATCAGCCTCCTTAGAAGGTGAACAAATGGGGACAGAGAAGATTTATGGATTCGTGTGTTTCCCACTATCTTCACAACTGGTCACCTTCATAACTACTTAACACCTGGTATCAAAACCAAGAACCAAGAAAAGATGTTAAATAACATATCAAAATAAAGTTGTAAACCTAATCCAGCCACACGATGGCAATATTAACAAGTGTAAGGACAGCAGTTCACTAGGGGACAGACCATCACACTGACTGCTGAGTATGAAAACTTGAGCTTTGTGGCAAATGCAGATATTAATAAGTTTAAAGGTCAAGAATAGGTACCAAGTATAAAATCCAGTTATGCACAAGAGTAGCAGAGACCACAAGGACAACACTAGTTCAGCACAACTTTCTGCAGAACTGTATAACAGGTTAATACCTGTGTTGTTTCATGGTTAAAAACAGACAGACACGCAAAGCTACAGGTGGCAAATGGATGTTTTGGCTGTGCTTAAAATCAAGCAAGTGCAAAGCACCGTGAGTTGACCTTGCAATGGCACCTGTTGGACACGAGTCTCCACCACACTCTCAGGATCTCCCCATCATGTGTTACAATAACAGGTCGCATGAGGGTCTCCCTGTAATGTCCCAAAGAGTGCTTGTGTGAGGTTGTGTTGTCTTGGTTTTGCCTGGCGAATTACTAACACTTAACAATTACCTATTTAAAAGCATTCCTTTGTGAGGCAGTGCTATTTCTTTTTCTTGTAAAATTTAGCTGCAGAACACAATTTAGATTCTTCAAGTTTATACACTGAGAGCTAGAAATGGTGCCAAAAAGAGCCACTGGACGATTCTGCAAGGAATCGTCACCCCCACCTAAAAGGAAAAGGACTACAAGAGCAAAGTGGAAGATTGACAATTGCTGAACAATCACAAACCTGTCAGCCAGCACACAGTATTTTCTCTATTCATTGCAGTAGTTCACACTGAAATTCAGCTGACTGGCTAATATATCAGAAGAGTTTTACTGTAAAATGGAAATAACATCTGCTGATAGAGCCCGAGAAGCCAAAAACTATAACAAATTCAGGATGTCTTGGCTTGTTGGTGGACCCCACTTCTGGGTTTCAGAACAGCTTCAGGGGACAGGTAACACTGGCCCAAATCAGAGCTATTCTTACCAGCAGTGGTGGTAGATAGTGCTGCAGCAGTTCTGCAAAGAAGTACCATGAGCAATTTCTCTATCAAGTCATGAAATCCAGAGGAAAAGATTTTCTTGAATCTCATGCAAGAAAAGTAACAAAACAACTGAACAGTGAGGACGCTTTTAGTACATTAATTTCCTGTCATTTAGTATCAAATATTCCTTCTATGATGGGGCTACTTGCTTCCACCTCTTTTCTCCCACCTATTTAAAACTTTAGGGTCAAGAATCAGAGGAAGTCAAACCCAAAGATCAGTCCACACCCCAGAAGTTCCAGGGAAGTTCAAACGTACAGGAGTTTACACACGCTCTCGGTTAAAAAAAAAAAAAAAAAAAAAGAGAGAGAGAGAAGCAGTGGTAAAAATGGTAAAAACCACTTTGGCTTTTTAATATGTGAGGCAAAAGGGTTCTAAATAAAAAGAGGAACTAATAGGAACACAGAGAGCTTTTGAACAAATGTGAATAACTAGTTAAAGATTTGAGCATAGTTCCTCTTGGAAACAAAAGTTACTCTTGCTGCTTGAACACAGAAGTCATTCAGCAGCCATTAACAGAGCTTGAATCAGAGGGAAATAGAGATTAAGAGAGATTTTTGGAAACACTCCCTCTTAAGCAAATAAAATATGTAGAGAAATACAGATAATGTTAATATCTGCCACTCCAAAAAGAGGAAGCAGAGTTATGAAAAAATTATGAAATGTGACATAAGCTGGCTTCCATCAGTAACTCTCTGTGCTTGCTGTTAGACTTTGTAATATATTTTATACCTTCCCAAAGAGAAGCTTTTTAAGGAAAAGGCTTGCATAAAAAAGCAAAAGCCTTGAAGAAGCAGGAAAATATGAACCATCAGAGGGATACAGAGTTCAACTGCTATATGCACAGTCTACTTCCATTTGCTCTCCTCGACAGTCAAGAGAAGCAAGTATTGCTCATTTTTACTGAACATTTAAGGATCATCTATTAATCAACAGGAATTGTGGAAAGTTATCCATAATAAAAAGCCATTTTGCAAACTGACCTTGACACATAGCTAATGTCAAATAAATTTCTTTCAGTATTATTTATCAATATGAAGAAAGATGCCATATTAGCACACATGATGAAGAACAGAGAACTTGCTTCTCTCAAATGGTCCTCACCTTGTTTGGGTTTTTGTTTGTTTTGTTTTTTTAAGTTAGCTAGATATCATTGTGGGGTAACCTGCTGTAAAAATTAATAAGAGTAGCCCATAGAAACAACAAGACAAAACAGTGCAGACTATTGTGGACACATGCGTTTGAACACTTCTAATTCCAGCAAACTACCGTAAAAGGGGCATTAGAAACAATATGATCCAGGCAGCAGCTCCTTCTCTGGATAGACATAGGAAAAAAGGCAAACTACCTCTGTCTCTGGGATAATAATTCCTTTTGAAATCATTTTTCAAATCATGAAATCATTTTTTCTTGTGAAAAGGATTTGCTAGTCCCATACTGTCATAAAATCCTTGTATGCTTTATTTGCACTCCCCGACAGCATTGTGTTTTCTTCTCTCTTAGTTTCATTATTCATGAGTATATTGGACATTCAGTATTGGGCTTCCAATGTCATGCTTGTCTGTGTGGCTGCTGAAAGAGGATGCATCATTGGAAGTAATAAAATCAGTCTCAATACTGTCGACAACACTGGTACTTATAAGAAAATAACAAGGCTTTTAATACATTTTAGAGTCATTATTGTCAAAATTAGGTGCATCTGGAAAGGGGGCATTACTGATTCATTAGTCACTTGGGCAGCACTGCTCCTGTCTGAAGCAGTGCCATGTAAGCTTATGAAGCATCTAAGCAGCAGAAGTGACATGATAATTTCCAAACTTCTGTAAGTAAAACATACAAGAGAGAAACCAAAGAAAAATCCTCCGCATTTCATTTAAACAAACAACCCAAAATAAGCTGCATTAAGTGACAGAAAATTTATGATCCCAAATAGAACCTTGCCTGTTATGTTACTAAAAGTACCCCAGCTAGACACAGCACTGCTGCTTGTATGGACCAGCTAGGGCAAACAACAGAACCATGGCCTACAAACAGAAGCCATTGCCATTGTCCTGTACTGTCAACCTATTCCTGAAAGTAAATGTGATGATCTAAGCTTGCAGATTCAGGTCTGGGCTCTTAAACAGCCTGCAAATTCTGCTAGTTCCCTTAAAAACAAGAGTGCGGGCCATGCGTAACAACACTGTGAAGCAGAACTACTGACCCATGAATCCCCACATCGAGTTTGGAATGCTCCATGCAATGTGACATAGTTGGGCTTGCTAAGGGCCATACCTTCATAGACCGCAAAGAAGCCTTTGCCTAGGATGTTACTGCTGCTCCGGAACTCGACCCACAGCCTGCTGTCTGTGGAAATTACTGGTTCAGGGACCTTGTCACCACAAAATCTACCTAGAAGGCAGAAAAAAGACAATCAAGATTTCCCAGCTGACTGGCAGCACCGTGTAGCAGGCCCTGTGGTTTCTAAGAAGTGAAGAAAATATGCAGTTAAAGGAATGTTTGTGTAGAACACGCTTTCACTCTCACCATTCCCACTTTTCAATCATTTTCTCTCTTTTTTTTTTTTTTTTTTTATTTTTACCCTTAATTCATATTCCCCTATATTAATGAAGATTTTGTTGTTGTTGTTTTTCTCCCCTTTCCATTTGGGACCAGAATCCAGCAGAGAGCTCTCTGGTATGTATCTGTACTGTTAAATACATGAATCCTGCTAGCAAGGGAGAATCATGAAACAGTCTAGCAGCAGCAGCAGCATCATATCCAAAGGGGATGCTCACAAATCGCAACACAGTGCAAAGCTCCTTCCTTTAGGTTCATTGAGCAACTGCCTCCTGGATTTAGACTTGGAGTTTAACAAGGACATCAGGGAGAGGAAATGCAGATGAGGAACTAGAATGAGCAAAATCCTCAGAGTATGATAAAGGGCCCATTCATAAAAAGTTATACACCATTTAAAGACTGGGTTTTCACACACTTCCCTGGGAAAATATGCAGTGCACATGTATTTTTTTTTCCACAAGTCCATGCTTTCACAATTCACACTAATCCCTCTCCCCGCCCTCTGCTGAATTACCTCCTGTCTGCCTCTTCCAGGCTAATTTCATGGGTTCAACCCCTTGTGGGAGCTGTGGCCCCTCATGCAGCCTCTCATTCCAGATGGAAACACTCACAAGTCCACCTGCATCGGGGGACAGGGAGATGCTTTCTTTTTGAAATACCTTCTAATTACTTGGCAGAGAAAATAAATAATGAGGATGTAAGTCACAGCCGCTGGAGCAATGTTACCTGCTGTATGTGCTGTGGAAACCAGCAACAACTGCTGCCAACCCCAAAGCAGGCAGGAAGCACTAAAAACTGTTGCCAACTCTGTATGGAAACACAGGCACAAGGAAGCCTCTAGAGAGCAGCACAGCTCCAACCCAAGAACTTCAGCCAGCATTAAGGACGGGATTTCCAAAGGGGCCAAGGTGAGCTGTGCACCTCTGTAGTCCCACTGACTCTGCTGTCTGATGGCAGCATCAGCACAGCATCCCTAACACAGTACCTCCGGCAGTGCAGGGCAGGGAAAGACTTGCAGTCTTCTGATAGCAGGAGGTGGAGGAAGAGAGGGGATATCAAGGAAGGGCTGCATTTTCCTGAGACCTTTGGAAGCAGTGGAATGGTAGAGCCCTCAGACAGCTGAACATCCTTAACATGATCAATAATCTTCATCCCAGAGGCAAATCCCCAGATGGGAAGTACAGAGACCCAAAGTACAAACTACTCTCTATTCTCAAGGAGAAATAAAGCCAGGACTTTGGGCCAGAAGTTGTATGTCTGCTTCTTCCTGACTGCTTGGCAATTCCATTTGGGCCTAATGGAAAAATGGTTAAAATTTTTAAAACTGCACAGACCACCTTTTTAATCCCAGGTATGCCCTGACTCACTTTCCTCTGTGCCTCAGTTCTCAAGCTGGAAAAGGAAGGAATAAAACTTTTGCTACTAAAGGACTTGGAGCTTGAATTATCTGGTAGGAATACAATACTCTGACACCTCTGCCTGGAGACATTAATGGACACCAGCACTTTGGCTGGACATAGGAACCTTAAAGGCAACAGGGCTCAAGAATACACAAAGTGCAGGCAAAAGAAAATAGTCACCCACCCAACAGCGGAGCCCTCCTCCAGTAGCCATCGCGCACCTCAACATAATCATACCAACAGAGGCGACTTTTAAACAGGTCCATTGATGTGAAGTTTAACATAATCTGTAAAGAGAAAGGACACACTTCGCAAATGTAGCTACTCAACAGAGTAAATTCTACAGATTATGTACTTTATTTCTCCTATTACGCTACATAAGGGAGTGTGCAGTAGAAGATAGTTGGACAGCTGGTTGGATTTTTTTTTAATCACCTTTCACTAAAAATAAAGGTTCTCAGGGTGTTTTAACAAAGAAAAAGCGTTGATGACATCAGACAGCACAAGTAACTGCCTTGTCCATTCTGTAATTCACACAGTCACTGCATCTCAGTAAGAGGCTACTAAAAACGCCCAATTTTGTTTCTTCAATTAAAAAAACAGAAGCCTTGGTTTTGACTCATGTCAATAATAGAGAACTGTTACAGAACACACTGCCCAAAAACATAGGTATTTGAGGGTTATTTCTTACATTAATAACACTTCTTGTAAGAAATAAATGATTTTGCTGACACACTTCCACATTTCCACATATGCCCTTTCTGACAATGGTGCTCATGTGGCTACTGTGATTCAACAGTGTTCATTAGCTTTACAGAGCAATTATTTCAGTTATTTAGCTTGAAAATTTTACCCCTTTAGTCTCCTCCTTCCATAACAAGGATTATAGGCCTTGCTCTGGGCCTACTGAGGTCACTGCATGGGATACACTTGTGGTATTATGTGCTTGCAAGCTTTGACCCATATGTTACCTCTACTTCTTGCCAAAAAATTGTTATTAGGTTGAAATAGACACTCTCCTCTCAAAGTAAAGTACTGGACATGGCAGGATGTACTGAATGCTGGTAATGATGTTACTTACTTTGTTCAGATTTGTGCAATTCTCTGACTTTGGAAAACAAAAGGAAATTTGTTTCTATACATACATACTCATTTCTATACTACAACGAATATCTGTTCCAGCTAGTGCCTTTGCTGTGATACAACACTGTACAAATCATAACAATTAGTGTACCAATTATTGTGCACCAATTATTACGTTTGTTCAAACGTAACAAAACAGGTCTTCTGAACTTCTTGAACTGAACTTCCAAAATTGAACTGCCTTTTTTTTTTTTTGATACCAGTATTACACCATTTAGATGCTTGGCCATACCTGATGTAACTCTTCTAAAGAGGCTGAGAAAATACATCAGGTAACATTTACACCCTAAGCCACACGAAAAACATTTACACTGTAAAAGCCATAAAAGCAAATTATTTCAGAGCTTGGACTAGGCATGATATCTCTTCCCCTTGCAAAACTCTCCCTGAACTTAATGGTGAGGGTCAGCACTGCGTAGGACTGGGCCTGCAGGCAACAGAACAGAGTCCAAGAGTAAGATGACTTCTGAAAAACAAGTGAACTCTGCCTTTCCTTGTCAGTCTTGAACAATTTTCAAGTATGGTCCTCAATGAAGTGCCTTTGCCGAGGAGCTCCAAAGCCAGGATTCACTATAAACGGTCCAAAGGGCTGGTATTAATGAATTAAGGAAAGACTTAATTTCTACAGGAGGATCAATAAAGCAAAAGGAGATAGAAAACAAGGAAAGGCTGATTGATCTGCACTGCTCAGCGTGAATCCCCCGACACAGACATTCTGCTTGTGTGATGGTGGCAAGTCAGCAATGTCACTTCTGACTCCTCCCATTCCTTCCAGGAACCACCTCGTTGGCACATTTTATGCAGTTCATTTGACTGCCTGCTGGTTTTGAAAGGTGACTCCTTAGCTCTAAACTCAGTCAGATAGCCAGGTGGCAAGCTGAGTACATGAGGAAACTATCCAGGAAGGATTTTGTCTTCAACTGAGAGGAGCGGGTTCACAGATCAACACACTGCCATTGTAAGTGCGTTAGCTCTCCCCAGGACCATGTATACCTGACCCCTGGGACTTCCTCCCTGAAGACAGGTGAGTCTCTGGGACGACAAAAATTTGAAGTCTTTTCATGTTCCAGCTCTGCACTTCAGACATGCAGAAATCTAGAGCATGCTGTCAGTTGCTAACATTATTGTCATAGGCAAAGTCATTTGTCATGGAAGTGCAGAGCACACCGTGAGCTACTGCCACACCTACCTTTTCCCCTGGGGTTACTGAGATTCTCCAGACACAATGGGAATAGGAGGGGTAACCATTTGGAAAGCCAGGGGCTGAGAAATTTCCTGTTATGTCCTGCAAGGTCTCTCCACAAGCTGCAAAAGAAATAAAGAAGACAGCAGCAAGGAGTTACCCTTTGAAGGACACTGGGGTCTGTTAAACTCTGAGGATGCTCATTCAGTCCTGCCTGGCTGTGGCCAAAGGTGCCATTTACCACCTGAGACCTCACCAAAGGGGATGATGTGGTATTTGCCAGGGTTATCAGGTAGGAGTTTATCAGCACAAGGACAGAGAAACAGGCTCTAAAAAAGGCACACTTCTTTCCCCTCCTTTCACATGCCAGCACATTTAGGTTTTAACCCTGTTTTGGAATACCTTATAATCAATCAAACATAAAATATTAACCCCTCCACAACCCCAAGATCGATGCCAGTGAAACTGTTTAACCTTTATTATAAGCTGCTCAAGAAAGTAAAGCTCTCCTTAGTTAACATGGTTAACTGCTTTTTATTGTTGTTGTTGTTAAAACACTGTAACCAAAGGAAGGGAAGCTCTCCTGTGCCTAGGCTCTGGCTATCCTGCATTCACCCTGCCGTCCCACTGCACAGAGTAAAATGTGAACACTACAGCCCCTTCTCTCTACCTTGCCTTTTCCTGTGGGCAGCTGAAGTCGATGAAAGGTAAAGCCCAGAATGACTTTTGGGAAGCAAATAATATGTACAAGCACATGTTTCTTTAGGGAATGGCATCTTCCAACATCTGGGAAAGCAGTGACTACTGCAGTTCCTGTTCCCTGAGCCAGGAGGACTGAGCTGGAAAAGGAAAGTGTACACGTGCAGAGCAGCTGACTGACTAGATCAGGGGATCACACATATCAAAGCTCCCGTCTCCTTGAGATCACTCAGCAGACACATGCAAATACCCATTCCATGGAGCAGGGACTTTGGCTCTATTGCTTTTCAGTTGATTTTTTAATTTCATAAACCACTGATTCTACAAAGCTGTTCATGACCTGCAACTTGGTTTCCTCAGTGACAGCAAGGAAGTCCCTAAAATTCCCTCATTAAGCAACAGTGCTTTGAAAGATCTGACAAGACTGAACATCTGGCTCCCTTTCTCATGGAAATGCCAGTAGCTGCTCCTCTGCCTGATGCTATCACACACTCATTAATTTTTCAGCCATGGTCAGATTTAGATGAGCAGGTCGGAAGCTGGAGGTGAAAAGAGATCAGTCCCATTCAAGAAGTTTAATATCCTCCAAAATGGAAGAGGGAGTCATCTAGGCCAGAAATTCTTAATTTCCCTGAAGTACTTTGACCCACAGCTTGACAGGTCAGACAAGATGAACAATAGGCAGAGACACAAAAAGGGGTTTTGCTCAACCAAATGGCTCCTAGGGGTGTTCTGGAAGGTTGAGTCACTGCTAGAAAAGAGTTGCACATATTTCAAGGCACAGATCAGCACAGACTCTGTAACGTGATTCCTAAGAAAGGCAAGGGTATTTAAAAACTGTTAGAAAGAAGCAACACTGAACAAAACAGGTAGGAAAATGCATGTACCTGATGTAGAGGTGTAAAGTAAAAAAGGAGAGTTGAACACCTGCATGCTGCTCCTTTCTTCTCAAAGGAAGTTTTGAGCCCTGAGTACCCGCCCCTTATCATTATGCAACTATAAAGAAGCACTGCACGGGAAGCTGTAGTATCTGCAGAAACAGTCCAGCTCCAGCCTCGCCCAACATGTTCATCAGGTTAAGATTTCTGTTTTCTTCACATTGGCAGAGATAGGTGCTAGTAATGGCAGAGAGGGGTTTTAGAGACTGTAACCATCAAATCATCAATCAGGTAGCCACATGAAATCTAGCATTTACCACTATGCAGCAGAAGGCATCTCATCTTCCAAAGAGTCCTTCAGCAAATTTCTTCTGGCTTCACCTGGCTTGGCACTAGCTTTTACCCAGCAGGTGTAAGCTTTGGGAATTAAGAGCAATTTAAAACAGCAGGATTTTAGAATGCAAAAGCTAAGTCAGCTCTAACTATTGCAACCACAAAAGCTCCAGTCTAATGACTTGGAGAGTCCTGTCTTCTACAGCAAATACAGCAGTCATTCTGGTAAGTCCCAATGCACTCTGCAACTCATCTTCCATCACACTAGCTGTCCTGCAAGGTGATTCCCAGGTGAGGACTCTCTTTCATAAAAAGGAAGCCATCTGCCATTCAACTTCTGGAATATGTTGCTGTGCTTTATCTAAAAGTTCAAGCTTGACTACTGAACAAAGTTGTCCTCAACCAAAGGTTTCATTCAAACATTGCTTTGAACTAACTAATTCTGAAATTCGAAATAACTAATGTTCCTTGGTCTTGAACTCTTTAAGTTTTACATTTGAAAAAGTTCTATAATTACTTCTTCAAAAACTACAGATTCAAACAACAGCTGCAAATACCCCAGTCATTAAATATATTGCACTCTCCTCAAATGCAATCTGTACATAAATGCTCAAGGAAACCAAAATGCCAAAAATGAATAATAGATACTGAAAAAAATGGTTTACGAGGCTTAGAGTCTCATCATTCTGCTCTCAAGGGTTCTGAACTGGAATAATCTCTGCTAAAGCTTTGTGGCATAAACAAGGAGTAAAAAAATTCTACTGTGCAAGTAGAAAACTTTCAAGATGCAGAAGAGTCCTCGTTTTAAAGAAAATTGCTTTTGTAGTTCAAATCAGAATTGACTTTCAAGCTCACCTTGAGAAATCTGAAGCTTTAGTGGAATGTTTCCAGGTAAGTGAATGGAAAATCTGATTGGATTAACTCTGACTCAAATAAAAATCTGGTACAAGACATTCTTTTTTTCCTCTTGTGAATGATTCAAAGACCAGTGTACGCCAACTACTGAGTTAAATTTTGACTCTTTATACTATTAAAACCTACCTTTCCTTCCTATTTTCTCCCTGTGCTTATTCCAAGTGGATTGGACCTTTGTCCTGCTTAGAAAATGATGATGCAGGAAAGGTTTAAGATCAATTAAAGCCACACTCAATTTGATCAATATGCTGGCCAGACCAGCTGGATTTAGATAAACAATTGGGCCATGACTGAACAAATCTCTCTCTTCCTTTTCTAAATAATTATTCTCTGCTCTATTACTAATGTTTTACAAAGTCATTCTGCAAAATCAGGACAACTTTCTCATTCTCCAGTATTTTCCCATGGATGTTTTACCACCAGCCAAAACACAGCAAAGCCTGTTAAACTTTCTCCCTCTCAGCATCACATCTTCCCCGCTTTCTCCCTTCTTGATTGCTGCAGTCCATGCCACAGTTCCCAGACTGGGTGCCATCTTCGTTTGAGCTTTTTCATTACAACCTCACGGTCAAACTGTTCTTAAGCCTGGTGGATTCCTTATGTGAAATCTGTTTTTTAACAAAAATCTAAGCCAGCTAAAGCTATTGCACAAACTTTTCCCAGCACCTCCATTTTAATGGGATCTTTTCGTTTTGACGGGTAAATTTAGTCTTTTCCCAACCATATATGTGACCCCAAAACTTTCTGTAAACCTTTGCAAACTCTGAATAGGGCAGGAATTATATTAACAGTCTTTACTAAGTCACGTTCTCTCTTTTAAAGCTCTTCCCAATCTATCTCTCCTTTAGCAGTAAAGAGGGGGATGCAATCCTTCTCTGAACACACCAGCTTCCAGCTCTTAGTTGTCTAACAAATCGGCATCTTCGAGCTTTCTTCGATGTTACCCTCTCAAGCCTCAACAAAGCACATAATAACCATTCCCAGAGACACCTCATAGGTCTCCCTAAGGCTCTCCCTTGGGAAAATGCCTATAGAAATAACTCAACAGAAATGTGATGGCTGGTGTGCAAGGACTCCCTCACGACCATCATCCTTCTGCCACTTTTCTAATTCCTCATCGCCACCCTATCCATGGTCTCATGTGTCATTTCCATGCCCTGTAAACAGAGCTTACACCCCTATTTATCTTTTGGACAGTTTACTCATACAAAAACAACATCAAAATATAAGTCTTGTCCTACCACTCTCCTCATCCTATTCTTCAGTTGCTCTTACTAGGTTTCACTAGAAACTTAAGACAACTTAAGCCCAAAATAAACAGGAATACAGGCCAAGTACTACTGGGAGACACGTTAGGCAAATTCATTTCTTTCTTCACCTTGAAGCACTTAATTGTCTATATTTCTTGAGTTATTTCATCAAAGGGATCATTAAGGTGCTCCAGAACTTCAGTGCCTAGAATAAAACTGGAGCCATCTCCACAAGACATATTTACCTGGACATTTGTACAACTTCCTCGCCTGAGCGATGTCTCCCTGACTCAGGCGAATACGCTGACCAATAGTTGGCCGGACCCCACTATCATCACGACGGGGTAGGATGGTGTCGAGGAAAACCCCTCTAAAGGGAAGAACAGAGACAAAGAGCAGAGAAGTGAAGCATGATGCACAGAGAGTCATCCGGGTAAAAGATGGGCCTCCCACACCATCCCCCTGACCATGTATCCCATGATGACACGCAGTCTGTGGCAACCATATGTCTTGAGGAATCCATGTCCTTACAGCAGATAGCTTCCAAATACATAGGCAAATCTATCAAGCCAGTAAGTTTTGCTTTAGTTCTATGAGGACTGATGTCTCTTTTTCAGCATAGACACATTCCTTTCCATAAATCAGAAAAAGCAAAAATATATCCTTGCAGGAGGTCCATGGCATATCTGGTTCAGCAGGATAGCAGACTGTACACTTAGGCCAAATACCCACAGGTAAAGGGGAGTTTGTTCATTAATTGATGAGGCTGCGCTGGCTGTTTTCACAGACAAGAGAAAAAGAGCCAGCCCTCTGCCTTTGTTCTGCATGAGTTTCCAGCCTGTCTCTACCTTTCTTGTGCTACTTTTTCTTCCTACTACTCAGGAGTTCTCTGCTGCACTTCTGATCTCACTCCAGCAAAGGATTTAAACTCAGGTCTCACTTCCAGCAAAATGCAAAGTCAGTGCATCCAAGTGCAAGAGTTTGCATGTAAAAGAGACCCAAAGGCAGCATTAAGACCAGAGAGCTAAAGTAAGAGGAAGGAATCAGAAAACAGAACTCCAGGTTGTCAAAAAACTGTTCTTTTGCAGCCAGGCTGTCAAGTCCACAGGAATCATTTCACTCTACCCACACACCACAGAATTATCTTGTGTTTCCTTGTTACCTGCCAAGTATATCTTCTTCTGCAAGGATGTGGCCAAGATTGGGGCAGTGAGATTTCTGGTCTCACTTTTTCCACTAACTAAATTATGTACTCCCTTCACAAGCTTTGCTAAACAAGGCTCCTATTATGCCAAATATAGTTTCTCTCATTTTATTAATAAAGGAACTGAGAAGGAAGGACAGTCTTTCTGGCTGAAATTACAGGTCTAACAAGAACTGTGCTGCCCACCCAATCACCATTCTCTAAGCAACACTGATGATGATGATGTGTTATGCTTTTTTATTATGCCAGACCTGTTTTTGAATAAGAGACTTAGCCTCTCCTCTCAGAGGTAGGAATCCTGGATGCTCCAATTTCCTGCTGTCCAGGGCCAGGCAGAGCACGTATTACCTGCCTAATACAGTGGTAAGTTAAGCACAACAACCCACTGCTGGCACCAGGTAATAACAACCAAATTTGAGCAGAGATGCTCTCAGAAGTCATTTGTACTTTAACTATGAATGCATGAAGTGTTGTACAAACATTACAAAATTAGCAACTGATCTTGGGCTGATCATTCACAGTCTCATCTGAGGGTGACGGAGGCATGTGCTCTAAACATTACTCAGGGAAGCAGATATTCAAGGCAGGCTGAGCACTTAACTTCAGGGAGCTGCCTTTTGTCCCAGCTCTGCATTTGGATCCCCACCTGTAGAAGAGGAGGATGTAAGTGGAGGATGTAAGTGTATGTGTATGCAACCTTGCGCAGGATTAGGTACCGTGTTTTGAACACAGCAAGAAGATGCCCCTTGTCCTGCAGGCAGTGCTTTCTACATCCTCAAACAGGAGTCTTGTGGAAATACAGAGTAATTTGTTGCAACTCCAGGGTGTGCTGCCATGGTTAATAACAAGGGAGTTACTGCATTAAGGTCACTCACTATTTACTTAGCGCTCCTCATTTGTTTAAGCTTTCTTTTTGTCAAACTTCCATCTGCGGTTCTTGACAAAGCTTAAAGGATTTGTTTTACGAGACGACAACATTCAGCTTAATTTGTTGCTGTGTGTGTTATGCAATGCACTACAAAATATAAGCCTTTAGCCACACTATGAACAAAGGCAATGTTCTGGTACAAGTAAGAACAGAAGTTCTCATGGTGAGAGTTCCTTACTACCACCACCATTGCAGCCCTCTATACCATACTCTTCCTCCCATTGGCTGTAGATGCTAAGGAGAAATATGTTTTTCTCCGAGTGGAAAACTAGAGCAATTCCAATACAACTTTCAAAAGAACTACTGGAAGCAACTTTCATTGCCAGGACACAATGTGTCTCAGAAAAACCTTCCGCTTCTGTCCTGCGCAAAAAGCTTAAAATAAAAATGGCGTCGGGTATACACCAGTATTTGTCCATGGCAAATACCATATGATTTGCCATCAATGATATACAGCGGAAATAACAAGGAACAAGGTTGTGCTGAGGGATACATTGGAGCTGCTTGAAGACAATGACTCACAAACATAGCTCTGGAGCCTCTCGTGCCAGATGATTCATAATTCCTCCATCTCCTCCTCACTCACAACCTGGCAGCCAGAGGGCAAGGAAGCAAAGTTAATAGCATGAACAAGGCATGTAGTAAACAAGGCTATACACTGTATACACTCTGCTGTTTTTTGTGTAACAGTGTCTAGTTTACAGGGGGTTAGTGTGCCACCAACCCAAAGTTTAAACCTTTCACTCATCTAGCAGATACAGAGGAGCACAGATCAAGGGTGAGATATCCACTGACAACATCCTCCCAACAGCTGGATCCATCTGCACAGTGGTCAGCCAAGGCTGGGACACAGATCGCTGGAGCTGAGTTCACCCTGATCTCAGAGGAACACAATCATATGGATACAAAGAAGAAACAATAAATAATCTCTTTTAAAACTACACCTGCGCACCAATTTGGAAGGGAATAAACGAAATGCCAGACAAGTGGAACAGACACAGAGACTCTGTGTATATTTCCTATATACCGACAGAAATGATGCGGCTGCATGCAAACCTACTAGCTAGAACAACGCCAATATTGCAGGAAGGTATCTGAAATGCATAGATGAAAAATAGCATAGAATCCACAAAAGGAATCACTCTGGCCACAACTAAAACAAAGACACATCTAGTGAAAAGTGGAACAGTCCTCTTGCCATTCAGAACAGCACCAAATGACACTCTTGGGGTGGATGAGATCAGGGAATCCAAATCAGAATGGAGGGGAGACACAGAGGCACAGGAGGCACTTACTTATCCTAGAAGGGTTTTGGTGCACCAGCACATATTCTTGAAAACAGTGCCAGTCCTTGCAGCTCCACTGGGTCTAGTCCAACACTACAGCATAAGCAAGGGCCAGATAATCCACTGAAATAGGCCATGGTCTCCAGACACGGATGATGCTTTAGCACTCCATGTCTGCGGTACCAGCCTGCTGGGAAGAGGTGACATCCACTTTGCCATCACTGTCCCATCAATACCAGCCTTGGCAGAGAATCAGCTGGTCAGACTTGGTGCTGAATAGAAAGCAGTTCCCAAAACCAAGTTACCTGAGGAATCTCATTTCATGGCTGAATTCTCTGATGTTACCCAAGCTACAAACCATACTGGTGGGGTGTTCATACCCCATCCTTTTGCTATGTGGATTTTCTGGTGTCTGTCAATGCATTAACTCACTCGCTGCAGCCCTTCTGTTAGCGGGGTTACTCAGAAACTGTCTCCCATACCCAACCACTAATTATCATGAAACTCACAGGAACTTATTGTCTTCAAGAGTTCTATGTCTCTGCGAGTTTGGGTTGCAATTAGTCAGCAGGTAGAGGTGGGAAAGATCTGCGCACACATTTGCAAATTCACATTCATGCAGACCAGTCACCTTCACCTCCTTCCCTTAGGAAAACAGACCAAGACACATCTCGATAAATAAGTCTGTTCCCAGTGCTGTTTATTTACAGTGAAAGCGCAGTCAGCCCACAGAGGCACTTAGTGCTCTGTTCATTTACTGCACAAAGACTGCTGCTAGGGTGGAGGTGGGTCACAGATACAAAAGGCTCAAAGAAAACAGATTTTAAAATCCTATTAAACATCAATTTAAATGTAGAAAATCTCTTGCCATTTTTATCCCTTTTTGGCCTAGCAGCACTCTGAAGAACCGTGTTTTTCAAGAGAGACAGACTCAGAGACATTTGCAATATAAATGGAGATAATAACTTAATCCTGCTTTTGTGCACAGCAATTCCAACCATTAGAGTCCAGCAAATGCTGGAAGGACTCAACAGATGCCCCAAGGGAAGAAGAATTGTCTGTTTTGGGTATCCAATCCAAACATATCTCTGAAGGCTGGAAAGAAACCTTGCCTATACAGCACCATCTCTTTCTGTCAGGACAACCAGAACTCCAATAAGCCTACTAATTTTTCCCTAGTTCATGTGAACAGAAACAAAAACCAACAGGCTTTGCACCACCATACAACTGCATGCAGGGGGGAGGAAAGAAGGAGGGGAGAGGGGGAAAATGAAAGTAACCCAAACCCATATTTAATTTTAGCAGCAAAAAAGTTCCCCAAAATGTGCATACCTATAGTATGTAGTGATGAAAGCTCTTAGGAGGGAGCAGCACTGGGATTTATAGGAGAGCTTTCAGAAAATGCAGCACGACAGAGCTGGTCATCCAGTAAATCTCATCCCTGATCTGGGACATAGATATGTCCATTCAACCTCTCTAAAGGTGCCTGTTACAGTGCATCTCTCTGCTCAGAAAATGGCTGCAGCTGGAGGGCTAAGATGGGAGTCAAGGGCATATGACCCACACAAAGATCAGCAAGTTAACTAGTACTGAAAACTTCAAGAAGAATCCAATCACAGAGGATCATACGGCTCAGAGACTGTGATTTAGAGCTCATACACAGACGGTTAAAAACAAACAAACAAAACTACACAAGCAACACACAAGAATCCTGAAGATCATGATCTAGAGGTTAAATTCTCACTGGCAGAGTTGCTGGGCACTCTGAAGGCAATATTTGAAGCCTGAGCCTGAATATTTGAAGAATGAGCATGACAACCAAGATACTCAAAGCTTATTTTAATATGACTCCCTTTTGCAAGTAGGTAGATACACACACATACATGCTGTCTGGGAAGGAGTAGAGCATACTAACATGGCTTTGGAAGGCACCTAATGTATATTCCACTCAGTGCTCAGTGGAGGGAAAATAGGAGTCCACCACACTTATTTTCACCTACCTTGCCTCTGCAAATATATTCAAGGTTCTGCAGTGCATTAGAACTCAATGCAACCACCACATGCCTCTGCAATAGTCCACAGGTCTCCTTTTAGGTTTCACATACCATACGGAGCCAACCGCAACTGCTGAAAGTAGCTCTAAGGAGATGTGACCTGGGATTCTCACCTTGAGAACGTGTTCCTAGCATAGTGCATGATGCTGTCAAAGTCATAGGTCTCTCCCAGAGAGTTCACTTCTCCAGCTTCCATCTTTAAAAAGTTGTATTCCTGACCTGTGATGCAAGACACAATTAAAGGAGAAAAAAGAAAAATCTCTCTGTCTCAAAAGAAGAAAACATGGTAGGAAAGGAGTAGAACCTTCTTACACTTCCAGCTGCACATCCAAATCTCTGCTCACCCAACTTTGGCCCTAGCAATATTTTTTGTTTTTCATATTAGATCACAGACCACAAGGAAGATTTCCACCCACCCAAAAGCAGGTGGAGTAAGCTCAGGGGTTATTTTACCTTGCTGTATGTTCTCTCTGATGATTGTGACATGTTGGTCCCTGTCAGGCCTTGTGTGCTCATGCCAGAAACCAACCACATGACCCAGCTCATGAGCAACAATACCAAACTTGTCACAGTTCTTTCCAATGGATATGGCCTGAGGGCCCCCTCCTCGGCGACCCACGTATGAACAGCATCTGAAAAATCAAAAATAAAAAATGCAGCACATCAGAAAATTATTAAGTCTGAGGCATAAGAACTGAGGACTGTAAATGCAAGGGTCTGGAACAGGTCAGAAAACGCATACCTTATATCCTTTCAAAAATATCTATGGATATATACACACACACACAAGTGTGCAGATATGTATGTGTGCAAGCGTGTATAAGTTTGTGTATATAAAAAGTGCATATATACACTTAAGTGTTATCCCCACAAAAGAATGTAGAAAGGCTTGGCATCCTCTTTGGAGCTCAGGCTGAATTGTCTTGGCAATCCTTATGGATATGACCAGAGGTGTCTCAGTGTCAGATCCTCCATATGACTATTAGCTTATTCTGACCAGAGATGGATCTATAATGCCATTTATCGATGACAGGAATATTTGCAACACAGCTAACTGCAGGGGGTGTGTGTATCACTTACCCACATGTTCTGTATGTGAATACAATGAAACTCTCCTCATCAGTTCTCTCCACAAACGTCACACAGGTGTGCTTCTCCCAGTGCCTCATAGCTTGCTTAAAGATAGCTCTTTGGGTTCCTGAAAAACAAACCCAGGGAGAGCAAACAGGGAAGGCCTGGCTTTCAGGAAGATCTCTATTGGTCTATATCTGGAGAGGGGAACAGTCAAAACCTCCAACAATTGATTCTGTGTCTGAAAACAGTCTGGAGCCTACTTCTTACTACAGAGTTCATTCTGGTGGAGTTGCTGGATGTCCTGATTTGTGCTCCAGTTACTCAATGTTGTTGTCACATTTGCTCTCATACTACAGCTTAACATGTTCGCACAGTTTTCAAGGAGCAGGAGTCTCATGTCAGTGAGATTACACATGTACTTCTCCAAGCTAAGGATAAACTATTGCCAGATAGTTTATCTTTGGTATTAGAAGCAAAAACTACACAGCAGATGGAGAGAGTGGTCTCAGGGTCATGTTAGAAAGTGCAGAGATTCATTGCTGCTCTGTGCTTGACCCAAGGGACAGCTTGGGACTTGAACAGAGAGACACTTGAAAAGTAGGGGATTATGCCTGGCTCAGACCAGCGAGAAGACTTTGGGACTTTGCCTGCTCAGGGAGTAGGCTATCTGCAGTGCTCACTCAGCAGGAAGAATAGCCCTAAAGGCAGCTGGAAAGTAATGTCCTGGTACGGTACATGGCTCTAGGAAGCCACTCTCTGTCCACCTTTCCAGCACACCCTGGGCAGAAGAGGTGTAACAGAGGGCAGCAGAGCAAGCTGCCACACAGAAGAGGGACTACACAGAAGAGGGACTAGAGAGGGAGAAAAGGTCAGAACAAGACCCAGGAAATACAGAAAGGAGCTCCAGGGAGTAGGCAGGGGTAAAACACCAAGGTGAATGCAAGAGAAAAACTGCACTATAACAAGAACTGTCTCACATGGTCGCCCCAAACGGAGGGATGATGTTATGCAGTCTGGACCAGGCAGGGCTGTGGAGCACACATAATACAGAGGACACTCTCTCATCAGACCCTGAAGAATAGGGCTGTTCTGTGACAAATGCCCAGGAGAGCTGTGGCTGGCCGACTGCTCACTATGCTGTGAGGTTGCATGAACCTCTCTGTCCATAGAATGGACCCTTCAACTGGGGCTTCACAGACTCCTGGCAGCGCTGCAGGTCACAGAATGAGACACGTCACAGTGAACATGCTAAAGAGATCTTAAGGATCACTGCCATGAGAAGCAAGAGCAGGGAAGAAAACCCACTCTAGAGGAATGGTTCCCAAACTACCTCTTGTTGCTGGGACAAAGCACATCACAGTCTAACATACACCTCAGGGAATAAGGTTTGCTGGATCTACATGACAGATTGTGGCTATCTGAGGAAGATAGGGAAAAGGAAGGAACTAGCTCCAGCAAGCACAGGAGATTTCTCATTCATAACTCACCCATGACTCAACTGCATGGGGAATCACTGAGCTAGAGAAAGGTGGCCTCAGAGCAAGTTGGCTGTCTGATCTGCAAGAAAAACTTGCAAGAGATACAGTCCGCCCAAAGCTGTTTTAGCTTGGGTAATGTCCAGGAGATGTGCTAAAGAATGTTTTGAAGAACTCTTCACCCACCAAGGGATCCAGCTCCCTATTCATCCCCTTCACACACCAAGAGGAGACTGAAGTTTGATGTCCAGAAAACAGCACGCCAGGAAGTAGAGTGCACAGGGAAAGATCCCTGAATGATAATTCAGAAAGCAACCCATAACATTTCTGCTCCTACCCTTCTAGCAGCAGAGAGGATCCCTTTCTGTAAACACAAGGTATGAGTACAGTTTGCTGATCCATGAAGCAGCCAATATTGCTTGAACTCCACAAGAAACACCATCTCTCCTTACACTTCAGGCTTGGGCTTCCAGAGTGCACAGTTCCTCATGCAACCATCCTACCTCAGGAGAGAAGCTCCCAAAGATCTGAGCCACATGTGGGAAAACTCTGTTCCTGAGATCTCCCACACATTCTGAGACACTCCCCCGAGCAACAAACAGGGAGAAATGTCTTCACTACTGACCAGTGAAATTTCCTCCGATCACATAGGGGATGACCCCCCCTGGCCAGATCCTCTCAGCCCTGGATGTGGTTGCCCTGCGTGCTCTGGGAGAGGAGTGTGTATCCATCCTAGACTCATCATTATACTCCTTCTTCTTTGGTCTCCTCACAAGCGTTGCATTCTGCCTGCCGTCTGCAAGACAGAGTGGCAAGACTGTTTAAATCCTCTTTGGCTCCACGTGCAGCCCTTGGGTAATAACCTGGAGCCTCGGAGAAAGCAAAACAGAACAAGGAAAGATGTTAATCTGAACCAGAAAACACAGCCAGATCTATGAGGGAGTTGTTCAGGACTTGGAGACAGTTAATCTGTCCCAGGGCAGACTGGCCCTTCTTGTCTTTAAATCTCCCTTTGCCCTGCATCAAACCTTCTCTGCCAGCAAGGTGAAGAGGGACAGCCTCTCTGTCTCCATTCACTTACTGTCTCAAACAGCAGTCAGGAATACAGTATTTAAAAAGGGGAATGGGAGATGGGAGGTTGAACAAGCCCAGACTTCACTGTGTTGTGTATTTTCAACCCACCCAGCTCATTTAGACTTGGAGAATTTTATCCTGCCAGGGCTAGCTACACAAGGGGAAGAATAACTCATCTGAGCCAGCCCTGGAAGCAGAGGACAAGCCCCTGAGACTGAAAACTACACTGAAGGCTGAGAAGCATTATGTGTAAGCACTTGTTTTCACATATCAGGTCTCAGGCAGCTTGGAATCATCTGCATATCAGACAACTTCTGCTGGAGAAGGGAGTTTTAGGGTGGAAAATTGAGATATTCCATACCTGCACAAATCTCCTTGCTGAATCTCTTCATTTTAATGAAAAGAAGCAAAAAATGTAAAAGAGAAAACACAACAAGTACAACCTTGCTTGCTGAAAAGACTGTTGCATTTATATAGAGGCTGTCAGCTCTGACTCAGGCCACTCCTGCCAGGGAGCAGGGCAGTCTCGCAGCGCCTCCTGCAGCCCACACAGACCCAGCTCTCTGGTCCACAGGCTACGTGTCTATCAGCAGAGGACCCATAACTGTGTGGTACTCCATTCTGGACATGAAACTTGCTTGGGGATTCATTCCAGCTCCCAGGCAGGCCCTGCACCTGGTGGCCCCAATCTTCAAGGTGGTCTTATTCCAGCTAGGTTTTTTTCCCATTACTATGTGTAAGGGCTGTGTGGACTTATGTTCTTGCATAAACTGCCTGTAGTGCAGAGCCAAGCCATTAGCTAAACTTGGGCAAAGCAGCAATAGAGCACAGGACTCATTACACTGGTAGAGAGCAGAGGCTGAAGGGGCATGCATAAGGGAACGCCCTTCTCACATCAAGAGGTAGGACCGCTGGCAGCAGCCTGTCAGCGCTGGCAGGCCTCTCAAATCCCAAGATGAGGGGTCTAAGTTCTATTTGCAGGGCGGGGATTCACATGAAAACCAGAGTAAGGCTGACTACAGCTTTGCTTTCTCAGCTGGGGACATGGACTGGACCTTTAAAGTTCAGTTATGAAAAAAGTCCCAATGAGTCCTTCCTCCTAAGATCAGGGATGGTGCTGAGAGTCTCCTCTGCCATTCATCCCTCCCACAGAAGCACAGGCAAGCAAATTACTAGGGGCAAGGCCGAGAGGACCAAAACAATGGAAAGGAAATTAGGGCAGCCTATAGAGGAATCAAAGGAATGAACTCTAAAACCTTCCCTCCTGCTTCATCAGATCCAGCCCTTTCAGCTGCAGGCCTTACTCTAAGCTGCAAGGCCAGCTGTAGGACAAAGCCTGGAATTTGCCTTTTGTTCCATTTTGTCCTGAGGAGCTCCTCACCAAAGCCAGGTGTGCTCGGCATTTCAGAAGCTCCCTCATCCCCACAGCAACTGCCAGATCTTGCAGTCAAATGCCCTGATGTTGAGGAGGCTCCACAAGGAAATATGAACTACCCTCACACCCT
Organism: Tinamus guttatus; assembly: GCF_059628265.1. Lineage (NCBI taxonomy): Eukaryota > Metazoa > Chordata > Aves > Tinamiformes > Tinamidae > Tinamus > Tinamus guttatus. The sequence continues at coordinate 557,560 of NW_028288950.1, forward strand.
CTTTGTGCACTGCCATCCCACAGAGGTACTACTGCAGCATCAGAATGGCCACAGCTGGAAGGAGGAGGAGGCTTCTGAGAGACAAGTGGCCTTGTGGATATCTGCCTCTACATTCTACTCCTGCAGCTGCTAAAAAGCTCTGTGAATTTATGGAGAGACAACAACTGCCAGCAAAGCCGAATGAGGAATCCGCTGACCCACGCTATTCTGCTCCAGCACCTGGTGAAGTCGGAGTTCTGCACAGGAGACCCAAGACCCACACTGGTGCACCATGAACACTTGCATACCTCACTGCAACACACCTTCTTGGGCAAGTTCTCAGCAATAATCCCAGAACATCTCATAGCTCCTTCATGCTAAGGTTTTCTGCCTTGGCAATTTATATTTGCAGCACGCCCTCAGAGAGGCCTGACGCCTCCTTCCAGCCAGCAGCAGAACTAAGGGTAAGTAGGTAGCAGAAGCAACATTGCCAGGGGACACAAAAATCTGGGTGGAATGTTCTAAAAAAGACTTCACCTAACCTCCCTCATAAACTGACTGATACTAGTGCTGAGTCTGGAACAACTGTGATCCTTCCTAGAACCTTTCTTCTGTGCTGAGGAGCACCAACCACGGAGGTTTCCACACACCAGCTGTGAGTGGGACACTCCTTACAGCACCCACAGCCCAGGCAGCACTCTGGACATGCTGTATAACAGTCCTTGCTGCCATTTGAAATTCAGTCAAGGGTCTCCCAGGCTCATCTGGCCAGCAGATATAGCCCAGCTTTACCCCAGACAGCAGTTCCATCTCTAAGGAGAAGCAAGCAGAGAGAAGCACTAACAGTTTTGCAAACAGAAGCATCCTCCTCAACCGCTCCTGCGCACTGCTAGCAGGGCTGAGGCAGTGGGGCAGGTCAGAAGATATGAGCAGCTGTGAACCAGGCAGTCACATGCACAAATGTCCCGCACCATGTGCTGATGTGCTGTGTGGTCTCTCTGCCTGAGTACCAATAAAGGGGAAAGAAACAGTCTCTTCTGTACACAGGGGCTGTAAATGCCTTGCACAGAGCAGAGAGACCAGGTTAAAATACCCACACGATTGTAGGTCTGGGTGGATCCTATAAGCAATACCTCACCTACATGGGTAGGAGGAAGCAACTGCTGAATTCAGCACAGGTGCTAGCCCTCCTAGAGGGGAACAGGACCTTAAATTGACTCATCTGAAACATCTTCAGACAGAAGGGGCCACACGGCATTATAGTCTCTGCTTTAGGACAAAATGCTATTGCTGTCCCTGTGACACCCACAGGTAAACTATATAAGGCAAACAAACCCTTGCAGGGAGTCTGCCCAGAGCAGGGCTAGTCTCCAGGGCTTGGAGACACATGGGGGTACACAGGACAAAACATTCTTTTACAACGGATAAAAGAGTAAATAAAAGATACCCAAAGGTCTGGGTGGGGTACCACATTACCCTTTTTAACTGCTTTGCTGCTAGGATCCATGGAAGTAGTGTTCTCACTTGGCAGAAAAGACTGCTCTCCCAGACCTCCTGCAAAGGAAGAAGAGCAGAAACTCAGAGTGAGAAGGCTGGCAGAACTCTGTTACTGGCTTTCAGTGATGCTGCTGGTGGGGCTGCTGCCCACAGAAACTGCCTGCTCCCTTTGCACAGAGAGCAGGAAGTGAATCCGATAAAACTGGGCTCTTCCTGGATCTGTTCCTTGCCTATGGTGGTACCTCACAACTTGCATTATTTTCCAAGGCTTTCATTTCCCCACACACTCAATAAACAGAAAGTCTCTTCTAAGGAAGGCTACTTCCACTGATATTGAAGTTAGGAGCTTAAGGGTGGCAGCATTTATAAGTAATTTATAAGCATTCATAATACCACCATTAAATCTCAAGTTAAAAAGGCACTGTCAAGACAAAGAATCATGTACATTCAGAACAAGATACTCTATCAAGTAGAGTATCTTGATCAAGACTTGGTACTCTATCAAGTAATATGCATCTGGCCTGAATTCAGCTTCATCAGAAAATAAAGTCCTTCTCTGTGCTGAACACCCACTGGCTATCAGAGCAGGAAGAACTGTACAGTGTTAGATCCTGGGCAGCTCTTGTGCTTCACCCAGTGCCAGGTGCCCAGCACAGAGAGGTCCCAGCCTTGCCCAGGGAAGTGGCTCCCTCTAGCTCAGGTACCAAAACAAAATTGATTGATCCCACTCAGGACTTCTCCCTGCCTGACTATCCTATTTCCACCAGGGAAACGTGACTCATGATGTTCCAGTGATGGTCAAGACACCAACCCAAGCAGGGGAGAATGATTTGACTGCTTGATATCATAGTTATTTAGCACTGAAACAATAGCAGTACCATGGTATCTTGGTACAAGTCCAGTGCCTAATGCTTCACTTTCCTTCTGACATCGTGGCACAACAGAGCTTTCTTGTGTTTGTACAAATGCTCTGTGGCTTCTGTGCAGAATGCAACTGCATCAGGTTAAGTCTGTTACATGAAAAGGGCTGAGAAGGCCCCGTACACCCAACATCCTCTACTGCAAGATCAAGGATCACAGGGAGAGACACTAGCTCCCCAGAAAGGTCACATCATGGGGGAACGGAGAGATTCCTGTTAGCAGCCCATCAAGTGTGTTTAGCAGGAAAGGGAATCTCCAGTGTAAGAAGCTCCAAGCTGTGTGCTCCAAAGGCATTCAGACATCTTTGGATGCCTTCAGCCTGTGTGCAAAAGAATAGATTTGAATTTCCAAAATCAGCATGTGGATATTCTGGTAGGTACAAATCTTGATAGCTTAAACAAGGAAGCTGCAAAGGAGGAGTTTGGCATGGTGCGCACTGACTCAGTGTACGTGCATCAGCTTCCTCTTACACTAGTTATCTGACATAAGCCAAATCCAATCTTTCAGGATGCATTTAAAGTTCCTGGGATAGCTTTCAGGTTCTGGTTGTCTATCAAGCAGGCTGGCAAACTATCATAAAGTCTCCTGATGTGAATACTAGATAGTACCAGCAGCTGCTAAATGCTAGGAAAGAGGGAGCAGTAAGAGATCACCTAGCAGCAAGAAAACCTTCCAGAGAGACAAGAGAAGAAAAATGCAGCAAAAGGGACAGAAAAATGAGAATGGGGGAGAGGGAAGAACAAAGGTCCTCTATAGCTGTCTGTATTCCACATTTCCCAGCCTTTCTATTCAGCTTGGGAACATCCCAGAACACAAAATATGAACACAAAAAAGTACTGCGCACTGAACCACTGAACAGTCAACAATCTCAGTATTGAAAACCAACCTAGCACCTCGTTGGTAGAAAAGCCCTCCATGGTGACTGTAATAGGAGACAGAACTCAACAACAGTGTGTGGGACAAGAGATCAAGACACACAAGACAGTAAGATGTATAACATAAACAAAACATGCTTTGGGACTAATCCACAGCCTTAAGAAGGCAGTTGTGATACCGCAAGGGGAGCAAACTCTCAGCAAGGGGGAAGAGTTAGGAGAAAAGGTACATTCCTGACATAGTGGAGGGCAGAGAGGATGGTGTCAAATTTTCCCCCTCTATTGTTATAATACAAAAACTAAATAGAATACCAGTAAGAAGGTGATGAAAAACAACAATAAAATGAACCAGAAGAGAATTAAATACCCAAACCCTCAGATAACTATAGGTTAAAGCTTCCTGGTCCAAGAGACGCATTAAATCAAGGAATTGTCTCCCAAAGGAAGTGCCATAATTTAACAGAGCTTGACTGGACAAAAGCCACTAGATGTGTGAACAACCCTGATTCAGCAAGATGGATTGCTCTGAACTCCATCACTCTTTTCCAGCCCCAGTGTCCCATCCTAAAATTTCCCTTTGTTTTCTTTCATTCTCAGCCCTCGTCACTTCCTTAAGATCAAGCACAACAAAAGTTCCTGCTCTTAGTCAAATATTACAGTCCCAGGACTTTTGATCCTCCTAAAGTCTGCTATTCTTCACAGATCATCCCATTCCATTTAAAGGAAATCACCATCAGCCATTCACTAGCACCGTTATTAAAGTACGTGGTCCTCGCTGCAGCAAAGAATAATTTTGTTTTTCTAAATAAATACAGCTTGCTTCCAGTCACAAACAGATTGCTTCTTAATTGAACTTGGGAGGTGAATTATACGGTGAATTAAGAAAAAAAGAACAACTCTGCATTTAGTGAAATGTTCCACCAAAATGGGACTGTATGGGATTGAATTGCAAATGACGGCAGTAATGCTACAGTCGGCCCCCTCTCCCGCACCCCAACTGGTGACCCCGGCCATGCTGCCATGTCATTTGCACAGGCTGCTTTTCCACCCTGCGAGCACATTCTTTCCCAGAGATCAGTGCAAGGCTGGGTTTCTTATGCAAAGGAGATGTTTGAATAAAGCAGTGTGACTAATGAAATCTACAACATCTTTGCATATTTTGTCTCTTTGTAGCCCAGGAAAAGGGGGAGCTTTATACAAACGCCAGATAGAGGTATGCAGAAATACCGGATATTTTCAAACTTTACTAATCCTGCTAGTACACACAGGGAACACCCACCCCCTTCTCTCCCACAACTCACAGGGGTTTTTTTGTTTGTTTTTTTTTGTTTTTTGGGGTTTTTTTTTTTGATTCATACATGAGGATTTTGGAAGATCCTGTTCTGACACACTTGAGCTTTTAGACTTTGCTCATGCTTTGGGCCTAGACATTCCAAAGGTTAAAGCAACCTGACAGACATCCATTTTTCCTGAAAGAAGGATAATGCATGATTCTAGAACAACAGAGAGAGGCAAGTTAAGTGCTTTTCTGAATAAATAAGGCGGCCAAGAAAGGCACCTTGCATTTGGAACAAGTTGCACATAGATTGTAACAATATTCATGTCCTCTGGTCTCTTCAAAAAGAGCCCTGAGTTGCACCTTTCTGTTGGGCTATCCTGTTACATTAGAGAACAGGGTGAATTACAGCTGTTAATTCTCCAAGGCGTGGCATGCTCACTTAGGCGTTTAGGCCTATAATCAATAAAAACACTCAGCAGGAGAGTGAAGGTTTTCAGTTTGACACAACAAATTGGGAAGCCAATGTAGCAATAAGAAGGCAGCTTGGATGTACAGATGTTATCTGTAATGAAAAGAGTGAAATAGGACTGACTTTTCTATTGTTAATGTATATCCAACAATCAACAAACCTTTGAAATTACTTTGACCTCTAGCATTTCCCACCTGTTGCTGTTCCAGACCAGCCATCACCTTTTCCAGCCTAATTTTTTATTAAGATTTGTCTGCTCTCCCACAGCCAGGAATTATGTAGGAAGCACTGTGCAGGGAGCTCCACTAGATCTCCTAAGATCCTCTCCTACATTTTTATGATACTGTCCTGTTTAGGAATTTATAGTGTTTAACCGCTACAACAACAGCAGGGCATTACTCGAAAACTTAAATCTGTGTTCAGCCTGACAGGGAAGACACGAAAGATTCCTCAGCAAGTTGGGGTTTGTGTAATGTCCTCACGAGAGCACGCTCACACAACTCATTTTGCTGTTCCCCACAGGCCAGCACTGCCAAGGGAGTTTGGCTAACCAAAAGTGACTTTCAGTAGCTTAAGTGCACCATAAATCTGAGTTATATCCACCATGCTTTCAGCCTTTCCCGAAGAACAGATGTCTAAATTATCTGCAGAAACTACAGAGGGAGCCTGGGGTGATATGTAAGGGCTCAGTGAAGCAGAAAGCTCTGTCACTGGTGGAAAGCAAGCAGAGGAAAATCAAAACCCAATTTCGTTAATTGAATGTCCAAGTGTCTCAGCTCGAACCAAAAGGTAGCAGAGAGAGAGAAAATGCATGAAGGATACCAAGAGCCAGAACAAAATTGTACTGTTTGCAGTTCCCTTATGCCAAAGATGGGAGGCAAAACAAGGAAAAATGGTAAGCAGAATCCTTGTATTATCCATAATGTTTGCAAGACAGGGTGGAACAAGGAGAGGATGTTACTCTGACGCTGAGTAACATACAGTAAAACGGCAGAACTGTTTGAGAGGCAGATGTCTTCTAAAACACTATAAAAGCACTTTTCTAGTTTGTACTTGAAGCCATTTATCTGAAGCCAAATGAGTTACCACTTGCAAAGGAGAGGCATCAGTCTATCCTGAGATCCTTCGAGCTTAATTTGCAGACTATGCTTATATGAAAGATAAGTCTAAATTCAACTATTGCTGCCTTGCAGGTGTTTGAAAAAATGACCTGACAAGGCTACAAAATCTGAGGAAAAAAATGAGAACACAAAGTATTCCTGCATGGGAAGTTGGCTGGGATGAAGTTTGCAACATCTCATTCTCCTGGAAGAGAATCTGGAAGAACAGATGTCATGAAAACAAAAACCCTCCATCTTCAGTTTGATTCTAGGCCAGGATAATTTTCCCTCTCCGGGCCAATTAATGTCCTTTCCACATTTGCTGGACCTCCTGCTCCTGGTTGCTGCTTTCCACAGCTGAACTTGGAAGGTGGTCCAACCACTGCACTTGTCATCTTCCTTGAAGACCAAGGGGTCCCCAGTGAGCCCTGGAGAATTTCCTAGATTCTACTATTTGTAACTCAGGGGGGAACAGCTTGACTACATAGCTGGTGTCAAAGGGATTAAACTTCATCAAGACCTTTTCTAATATGTTTTATAGCGTACGGAAGTGGATCTTAGAGATAGGATGAGGTCAGGAAAAAAAATCTGAAAAAATTGCAAAAATGATTGACCATTCCATTTTCCCTGCCCATGCTTTAAAATACCTCATTGAATACTTTCACTCTGTATGGAATGATAGTCACATGCCACAGTTCAGAGATCTGATTTCAAATAGAGGCTATAAAGAAGGATCAATCACCCACCACTGTTCAATACATCACTTCAAGTGAACTCTCATATTATATCCATCAAAGAAGCTTCTGGGAGGACAGGATAAGTCAAACTTGATGTTACACACTGCTTTTAATTTCCTTATTAAACAGTGATTAACAATTTTGAGAGTAGAAAAAAGACTTTCTCGCACCAGATTTTTCCAACAGGGAAAGTGATGATTTTATTAAAACAAGATCTACTGGGAAAATGCAGTCAGAAAGTGGAACAGATGTTTCCCAGAGCTAGTTGAGATCTGACCAAATGATCTGAGATAGATCCTCTAGCATTTCCTGTCAGTGGAATAGCTGAAGTCCCCTCAAATTACTTGAAGAAAAAAATACATTAAAAAGGAGGCAAATTCTGAACTCCACGTTCTTTCCCAGAATCTGTTTCTTATATTCAGATAAACTGGATAGCTGCAGTAACTCAGAAGAGTCCTAGGGTCTAGATTAGTCAAAAGCAAAGAATAGGCTGTTTGGTGAGCTGAAGGGTCATCTCTGCATCAGCTCTGTATCTGTATCTGTTCAGTCCCTTGTGCAGGGACTGAACATTGGCAGCCCAGGAAAGTTCGTAAGGGGAAGAACAGGAACTCAGCTAAGCAAATACAGACCTGTCACAGACTGGAGCTGCGAAGCACTTAATATACCTTCTGCTGGCTACCCTCTGTGCACGTGTGTGGCAGCAGAACTGCAGGCAACGCTATTCCCAACACTGCATTTTCTCTGGGCACTTCCCAGTTTTCTGGAAGTGGCTGTGTCAGTTCTATGCTTCAAAGCTTCTTTTTAAGGAAACGAGGCGGGGGGGGGGGGGGGGGGAGTGGGTAAAGGAGAACCTGACCTAGCTTCTCTATTAATCTTTCTATAGGAAGTCAATGCTTAAGAGAGCAATGCTCTCTGAAGACAGGGAAAGACTGAGAAGACTGGAAGAGGGTTTTGCCCTGCAGGCTATTTACAACCACCTCTGTCCAGGGAGAGAAAGAGGGAGGGAAGAAGAGAGGAGAGGAGGAAAAGAAGTTACTGACAACTTGTGTCATGTCACTGATTCCTTCTGGTGAGAAAGAGACCCTGGCTTTTACTCAGGCAAATGCCAGCTAAAAGTAAAATGAGTCCAAGACTTTGGCTATGTGCATATGCTGTATGGCCAGGTTTCCATACACAGTGTGAGAGATCTCTTCCAGTACATGAACGTAATAACATGTTACACCAACACCAACTACCCCTGTTTTGCACTAGATTCTCTGGAAAACCAACAAGTCAAAATAATTCTGAAGGCTGCCTGTCCCTCTCTCTCAATTCACAACCACCCTCCTCCTTCCCAGCTCTCATTTGAAAGGAAGAAAAGACAGAAAATAAATTAATTTTCAGCTAGTAATGAAACTGTAAGAGTGCCTTGGGCTCATCCACTGCAGTCCAGGCAGGCAGTACAAACCCTCCTGCCCCTCCTCTGCTACTACCCCCTGTTCTGACCTGTAAAGCCTAATTACTCCAGGCTCAGTGTACAGTGGGGCCCCTCCACACACAGCTCTGCCCACCTTGCTGTGCTCCCTGCCAGCACGGGGCTCCCAGGCCTGGCTGGCCAGCTCTGCATCCGGGCCAGGCCACTTCTCCCACTGAGCCTCCATAATCCCTTTGTTTTCTCCTTCCCTCATTTACAGTGGATAAAAATTAATGAAAACATTTCACTGGAAGCTAAATTATGTTTGGATGCAATTAAACTCCTTCTGTGGGCAGCGCAAGGTGCCAGCAGAGAGACCTTTCTGACTGGATTTTCAGACACTCCATCCTTTCAAAGGGACAACCTGGAGCCTCTCAAGGATTTTGATGCCTTCTCGCTCCTTAGGAGCCTGCACTGTGTTTGACAGCCAGGTGAACATCCAAGTAGATAAAGCAGAGACCCACTGTCTGCCCTGTTAACTGCCAGCTCTACCTTCAGTTGCACAGTGTATGGACGTTCCAATATGATGCCACCCCGCTCTATCTTTCAGCTCCTTAGCAAAGCAGATGCCCGAATCATTTGCAATCATTAAAGAAACAGCAGGGGAGTTGGGGCATGAGTGGCAGAGTGAGCTTTCCTCACTACAGTTAAATGCTGTGCAGAAAAGCTACCTGATCCAACTCAGGCACAGCTGCAATTCAGGGGGGAGTTAAATCAGTGGAAAAGGAATTCTCAAATCTTATCTCTGTCACAAACTTACTCTAGGATTCAGCAACATGGCCAATTTCAAGAAGAATAGTGCAGCTAATTACCCCATAGACGCAGCTTTATAAATCTCACACGTTCTTATCTGTAGGACAGCTCTAGGAAGTGAAATAGCAAAATAATTTGAATATTTCCTTTTGCTCCTGATCTTTGCCCCAGAGAAACTTCCCCAGGGCTATCCAAGCCAGCATCTGGCCCCAGCACTACAGCAGCAAACACAGTATGCCATTTCAGCCTAAAACTAATTTGCTTTCTTTCTCCACTTGACAGCTGAATAAATACTTTGTCCTTGCCATTTTGAAAGGGGGAGAAGCAGTGAATGCTTTTTTTTTTTTTTGTCCACTGTAGCTACAAATGTCATCCCTCTTTCCAAACTGGGCTTGAACGAGCAACTCAAAGTGAACATATCTATTCCACATATGCAGCCCCTTTCTGTTCAAAATTGACCACCAGCGGTTTACAACTTTAACTTATTTGTTGTTTGCCATTATCCACCAAATCATTTTGGCCACCAATTTTTTTTAGTCCCACAAGCACTTTACTGCCAGGCATCAGCTACATGAGGTTAGGAGCTTCTATTTTGTGGGCACAGTAACACCCCTACTTGAAAGGAGATCCAGAGGATGAGGGCCTCAAAGGTGAGCCTCCCAGAATTACCGTCCCGCACCGACGGCTCTCCTAGCTTATTAGGTCTTGCTCTTTCAGGGACCATTTCTGTCTCCAAATTCATTTGCTAAAACACTCTTGGAGATGAAAAGGCAGCCTACACAGATGAGCCACATTCAATTTTTCATTTAAGCAAGTATACAAGGAAACTAGGCATTTGCCCAGCTCTGAAACAAATGCACGATTTAGGCAATTCCACAGTTATCGGCTGAGCACTGTCAAATTTTACAATTAGGGTAATGGATTTAACTTCCAATGTAATTTCCATATGGATAAACTGATCTCCTGAAATACGTTTGCCCATGCGCTCCCTCCATCACAGTTAATTAATATAAAGCTATTTAATAACCTTCACTTAAACACAAAAGACTATTCAGACACTTCTGGCATCAGTAAAAGGAACAGCCTCCCAGCGTGTCACACCAGCTGTAGACAAGAGCTAAAAAAAATTTAATTAAGAGCAATCAAGAGCAGGGCAGTTGCAAACAGGAATCAGATGCTCTAAGTGCTCTACATAGCAACTGCCTTAGCTCCTTGAAGGGTTAATAATGTAATTTTGCACCAACTTCTAGATGACTGAGATCTTTCAAAAGAATAATTTAGGGGTGGGGGAAAGCAGCAGGGCTGGGAGCCAGAGGCAGGCGCAGCCAAGCAGGGAGCAAGGGGGGTTGAGCCTGCGTTGCCTGTACAGTGACACTGCTGCAGCCACTGCTATAACCTGCAGCTGTGCCCATGTCTGCTGATGGCACCGTGTTGAACAAGCAGCAGCTACAGAAAGCAGCTGTCTGTAAGCAGCTTGGACTGTGGTATGTACATATACAAGTTTTTGCAGTTGTCATCAGGTACCTAAAGAAAGTTATTGCTCATTACTAAAATCCAAAGATTAATCTCTAATGTGCACCATTTGACAAAAGTCACATAGAGTTACTTTCTTCCCATCATATTTCCGAAAGAGCATTTGAATTGGACTCACAGGATAAGCACCAGTAAGTTTCCACTACAAATGGATAGATGGCAGGGTTTGAAATAGCTGGGGATTTTTGTTACAGTGGAGAAAGCTTTATTGCTTGTGTGGATTAACTTGAGCAATATTGCAGAGCTCATAAAATCACTAAAGGAAAAACTATGTAATGCTGAATATTGGCTGTAAATGAGAAATAAACCCACTTACTTGACAAGCAGAAGGCCACCACCTAGAAAACTTGATTTCAGAGAAAGTGCATTTCCAAAACAAACTTTGCAGTGCACATGACCAGCTGCCATTGGAAACCCGGGCAAAAGGAAAAAATGCATCTTATTCCAGGGGGAACACAGAAGTAGCAGGGCTGAGTCATTCACTCGGTGCTCTGGCAAGGGCCAAACACTGTGTTCACCTATTGCTTGGAGCTTTCTTTCATTTGTGCTGAAAGAACATTTATCATGAGCAAAGGTGAGAGAGGAAATGGTCTTTATTTCTGCTATGGTAAGCGAAGTATTTCTTTGCTGATCACAGGTTAAACTGGGGACACCACATCCTGCTGCATGAGGGAAAACCGCAAGCTCCACTGGTCCCAGCAGGCTCTGGAGCAATGTACCAAACTGGAAGTGCCTAGTCAAAGGAAAACCAGTGCCTGCGCACCCTTCGGAGAAAAGACAGCACCTCCTGTTACTGCTTATACACACTGAAAGTGGCAACTCATTGCCTGGAGAGGCAGTGGACAGTCTTCCAGTAACATCTGGTTCAATGTTTTTCTATCACTCAAGGACCTCTCTCTCTCTCTCTCTCTCATCATACTTCAAGGTCACATGTGGTAGGGGCTGTACAAAATGGTCTAAAAGCAGTGCAAAGATACCAACAAAGACCCACTGGGTGTAGATGCAAGAAAAGAGCAAGACTCTATTCATCAGCATGTGAGACATCTCTCCATAGCTATCACACAAGGGAGAGTTTGGAGCAGGCGGCTAGAGAGCAGAATGACTTATCTTAGGTGAATACGGAGAGCAGACACGCAGAATCCTCACTGGGAAGAGAGGAAGGTGAAACTTCTTCCTAGGGCAGGGTAATACAGCACTCAGGGCAAGGGGGTTGGGCTATGGGGCACCCAGGGAAAACAGGGAGATTCTAAAGCAGGAGAAATGAGTGTGCAGCACACAGGAGGTGGTGCAGTGAGGATCCTCAGCACACAGCAGACTGTTCCTGGGCATGGCAAAAGGGCATCCCTAAGAGTAGCAATCACAGACAAAAATCCCTCTCAATGTGTCCCTGAAGGGCCTTAAAGCTGGCATTCAGGAATCAAAAAGGAAAAGCATTTGGAGTAAACATAGCAGCCTTAAAGATCAGCATTTGCTGACAGGACAACCTTAACTGCAGGACAAATTAAAAGATTCAGCATGCAGGGGTCATGGGCTTTTGGGCAATTATCTTTGCATTGGAAAAAAAAAAGGCAGGTCTGATAAAAAATGCAAGAGGAAGACTGCAAGACTGAGCAAGACTGAGCTGGAAGAAAAAAAGTACAAAGTTTGCCTTTCTGCAAAGAGAGCAGCACTGGCTTATTGCGCAGAAATGGGAAAGTAGGAAAGGGGGTAATTTTAAAAAAAAAAGCCTAAAGAGTGCTCGGAGCCCTAGAGCACTTACCCAGTACTTCCAAAAGGGAGCACTTGCCTGGCCATGGTAAACTACAGGACTATGGGAAATTCATTTCATGGTTGTCTGCTTTGGTAAAACCCCTGACTGAATGGACACAAAAAGGTAAACACTGGAGCTGGTCATGGGAAAATCATTTGATGCAGCTAAACAAACTTCACTACCAGACCAGGTGCCCGAGCATTTGGCACTTGCTTCCCTGCAGAATGGGCTGGGGCTGCTCTTCCTGCAAAGCGTCTACAAGAATTGCAAAGAGGAAACCCTAGAGCACTCATCAGGAGTTATGACAACCTGACAAGAGTTATGCAAACAGACATTTAGTGGCTTCCAACAAATCGCTTGAAACAATGATTTTCTTCCGCCCACACTGGAGAAAGCAACATTTACTGAAGATTTCCCAGTGGAAGTACAGACATAGAGCTCACAAATGCAGGTCATGTTACAACAGCTTTGTAGTGATTTGCACTGCCAGTCATGGTCAGCGCAGCTAGGATTAAGTTAGCAAAACCCCTAGGAGCTTCAGTGAAGCACAGTTTGTGCCCAGGACAGCTCTGAACGCAGGTGGATAATGCTGAGGTCCACCCAGGTCTACCCTGAATCAAGCACCACTACAGCTGAGCACCAAACATGAGCCACATGAGAAAAATAGGTCTGAGCTTGGACTACAGATGTCAAATCAGCTGACTTTATCCACATCTCTGTCAAATCCATAAATCAGATTTTCCTTGGAATCCTAAACACCAATGTCCTAAAATGGACAATTTGGATAATTTTTTGGAAGGAAATTTTGCACTACTTCTAAATTTCACTAGAAATTCACTAGTAGCATTATAGAGGACTTGAAAGTACTGTGAAGCTTTATGACTGGCCACAGCTCCTGCACTGTGAAATCTCCCCCAGAGTAAAGCACCAGAAGCTCTGCTTGTGACTGCTTCAAGCAACTTAAGCAGTCAAAAGGTTTTACTCTCCAGCCTGAGACTGGACAACAGAGCTTAGCAAGAGAGCTCCAGCTCAACAATCTGTCCTGCGAGCATGTGGAAGATGTTCCCAGCTCATGTGGAGGTTAATGTCTTACCTCAGTAGTAAGTAGTGAGTTCCACTGCTCAGAGAGAAGTGGACCATAATTTAGGGACTAAGAAACCAGCAGAGCTGCCATGCAACTCAAAAAGCGCTGTGGTCATTGCCTCTGCTCCAGACAGACTTGTCAGACATGCACTCACACAGCAGGGCACATTCTTCTGCTCCTTTCCAGATCTCTTCAAGATCTGCCTGCATACCCCAAAGCACAGTGCATCTAAATTAAGTGATTCTGGCCTGTCATGTTGGAAAAAAAAAAAAAAAAAAAAAGCTGTAAGGAAGCTCTGAAACAGGAAGAGACGGTGACCAACGGCATCACAAAACAAGAAAAAAAGAGTTGCTGCAATCATGGGCCTTGTGCAGTCCTGCTGAACCACGGGAATAGCTGCCTGCATTATCCCAGCATGTTTGACAACAGTGGAGCTGGGCAACAAGACTCCCGTGTGCCAACCAACCAACTCCCTGCTCTTGCTGAGGGCAGGTTTAAAGCAGAACGCCTCTCTGCTTTATTTGCTAGAGAATGACTGGCTTGCATTACACTAATTAATCTGATGCCATGCATGGCAGCCTCTATGCCCACATCAGCTGTTAAATGCCTTCTTTCACAGCCATTTCTCATTCCCATTTCAGTAGAAACCATGATATCAAACATAACCCTGTTCCAGCTACACTGATATTAGTAGAATTACTTCCCATGCTAGCCAGGATACTCTGTAAACTTCTCCTGACATTGATCTTTTCAAGTGTGCAAACCTTGTCAAGGTCTTCAGGCTATGAGCCTAAAACCTGTCAGTATCAGAGGAAAATAAAACCCATTCTGATGTTCTTGAAAAGCATTCTTGGCTGCAGCAGGACACAGAGTCACTACTTCAGCAGCAAGTCCAACACAGCACGGTTTCAGTAAGGCCAGCCAGACTTCTGATCTACTGAAGGCAAAGCCAGAACACAAGAGACAAACTTGTTTTTCTTACTTGCAGAGTCCTTTCAGGACTGGAAACTGTCTCAACTCCAAAAAAAAAAATCATGAAAAAGTAGTAATATTTCAGAAAATTCCTCCTAATCCCCAAGCTGTCTGACAAAACCTAAGTGAAGCCCTTTAGGATTAAATATGCATATTCTTCACAGAGGCATAGTAAGAAACGAAAAGGCCTTCTTTCTTTCTTTCTTCCTCTGTGGCTTATGCTTCAGCAAATGAAGCAATAAAGCAAAAGACCTCACACCACAGGACCCAGAGGGTGGTCCTCACTTAGGTCCAACAGAAGAGTGACACTAGACAGTTTCACGGTCTCCTGGTGAATCTTCTTGTTTCCCTTCATTACAAAGTTGTCAGGGAGTACTCAGCAACACAGGAGTTTACAGAGTTTTATCTCAATTTTCTTCCAAAAATGAGTTTTTTTTTAAAGTAAATATTTTCAATTAATTAAAAAATCTATGAGAAACCTTCCATTGTTTTTTCCAAAAAACTTTTATCAAAGTAACTAGGAGTTGACTAAGAGTTTCCTTACTGAGAATTAGCACTCACTGGCAGATCTCTGAGTATCTGATTGGTTTCATCATGTTTCGAAACACTACTGCACTTATACTGGGCCAGATCCTAAGGATATTTACTTCAACACTGCTACATGAGTGTTTCACATCAAAACCTCATCTCACAAAAATGAATCGAGAGAGAGATGAAGCTAAGTCAAACAATTCAAACATTTTAAATGCAAAGCACTTTCATTTTAATAACATGCCTTATTTGTTTTTTCCCCAATAGCTGTACAATATGAGGGTAGAAATTTCCTCTTTTGCAAATTTTTAGATAACATTGCAGATGGTAATAATAGAATGAGAGGATGAGACAGAGGGTATAATTTGGCCTGCAGAATCTTTACTCATATTAAAACCAGGAGAGCAACTAATTAGTAAAAAAAGCAAGCATTTTTTTTCTGATTTGGAAAATTAGCAAATTTTATTGATTCAAGGAAAGGTAAAATATGCAACTTTAAATAGGTGTTTTACCAGATCACCAATGAGAGTAAAACCAAGCAGAGCTGCGGATGCATGAAATGAGCACAGAAGTCCTATTACTGGATCAATTTAAAATCGGGTTGGAGGAAAGCACTTTGGAATAAATCTTCAGGGAAATTCTGAAAGTGTCCGGATGAGAAATGAACTAGTTGGTAATTAGGAGTCCTGTTATAAGCGCACATCTGGCATTCTCTCCTCTATACTGTTTGCAAATACTCTCTACTAACTCGGAGCTCTGAGAGTTCTAACTCGGTTGGCAGAGATGAACATGCAAATACCTAAAAATTACTTGTATTAAATAGACTATGCTTAACTGCAGATTGCTGTCACACCTGCCTTTCCCTCAGCAGAGTATGAAAAAAACCCATGCCTACAAGTATTTCAGAATGATGTTTTTGCATGGAAGTTGTTATTGAAAAACCTTCTGCAGTTTCTAGCTGCTCAACCTGTGCCCTGCCTGACAAACCCTTGGAAAGGACGTTCGTTTGAAGCCAAGCAGATTGCTCACATAAACAACAATTACCAGATCATGTCTGGCACTCCAAAAGAATTTAAGTATGTAAAACAAGTGACACAGTTTCCTGTGTAATGCCAATTCCTGGTGTGATCAAGTCCACAAGGGGATCCAGGCACATTGGATGGAGACATCCAGAAAAGGCAGGAGAGTCATAATTGCAGAAATTCTGAATCAGAGTACCAAGCTGGGGAGACACAAGCCTGGACCATTCCAAAGGGCAGGACCTGTAGAGAGCACAAGTCTGACTCTTTAGTCAGAACCCACCCGAACATGTGAGGTGAGAAGAGGCAGAGCTATGCAAACAGAGAATTGAAAAGGTTAAAGAACACCTGAGAAAGACAACAAAGTCTTCCAAAGTAAGCATGGAGATTGCTAAATCAAACTCTAAATCACATATGAGCCTCCTTCAAAGGGATATCCAAGGGGCTCAGGGTCAATGTGTTACCAAGGAAAGGGATTGGCAGGTTCCCAGCTCTGTGACTTCACCAGGAGGATGATGTTATTTGATCCACTTCTTGAAGTCCCAGATAGTAGGAATGAAACTTCAGCTCTCATCCTTGTCAAGAACTTGGAAGCATCGAGCTTCAAGGAACTCTTTCTCCCATAAGCCAAACCAAGGGCATAGTTGCTTTAGCAAAGTAAAAGGCATCACCCTACTTCAGGGTAATAACTCACAAATGCTGAGGGCCTGAGTACTGATTTTGACATTTCCTCCAACAGAAAATTTAGGCAGCAACCACCAAGCTCTGACCACATCCATACTGTGAAATTGAACTCAGCCCAGAATTGCAGAATCCAGGCTGTTCTGAGATCAGATTCCCTGCTTACCTCAGGGATCTAGAAAGGGCATAGCTGTCTTTCTAGGCAGAGGATTGGAAGAATCTGGGAAAATGGCATTTCGAATGGGAAAATTTTAAGTTTCTGACAGAGCCTCAGCCCTCATCAGCCAAGCCCCAACTTTTACTAGAACAGTTATCTCCAGGTGTACCCAATTTCACTGAAGAACCATGTCCCCATCAGTCCCAGGAATGTGGAAACTGCATTTTTCCTCCAGAGCCTGACAGCTAACTAGAGATACTCCACACAAGCTAAAGGAATATACACCTAAAAACAGCCCAAGAGTGCCAATTTTAACCTCTTCCCCCATTCCTCCCAGCCATAGAGCATTTTCTGTTCACAAGGAAACAACACAGGGAAAGAAGAATGCCTGACCTGATAGCTTGTTCAGAACTGCACCTCCCAGATAAGAAGAGCCTGTGCGTCTGTATATACATACTAAGTACTTCCTCCACTATACAACTAATCCGATTAACAGCTTTAGGAAATTCTGAAATGTTATAATTCAAGGGGTCCCATTCATAAAAGGTCTTGGGCTGTTTCTGTACAGAGGTTGCATTCTTCCCACTGCAAATGAAAAAAGAAGAGAACAGGACTTTCTACTAGGGAAGAATGGGTCCCAGTCCCCATCATGCTGAAGTGGACCACCCTCTTAAAATTCACACGACTGTTATGCAAACCCCATAGGAGAAGAATCAACGCTTGCCATGCCTGTAGAAGCCCCTTGCCAAGCAGGTGAGTACAGAAAACCCTCTACACATGCTCCACAGAAAGCTAAGCCCATGATGATCGTCAAAGGGCTGGCCATTTATCAGCTTGTATAAACAGGAGGGGTGAAGAAAGTTTGAGAGAGATGCAGACATGGCCATCACCATGTGCCTAATGCAGAGTACTGACTGGCATACCAGCCTCACCTCAATCCATAAAAGGCACCAGGAAGAGTCTGACTGGGGGTCACGGTTGGAAGAGACCTGAATTATGCGATATCAACAGAGGTTGCAAAACTCCATTTATTTAACAAATGATATGGGTTTGAAAACTGACTGCAAAAAATGTGCGGGATTTGACAACTAAAAAAGCTGCCACTGAAAACTGACAGAGTCAAATACTGTTTGGCTTTGCTTCCCCAGCAACCTCCTCATCTAATTTCAGGCTCAGGTAAAGGGATATGGAGGAGACGATGCCTGGCCCACCTACTCGGGCCCTATTTTCTGACTCACCTTCTACCCTGAAGTAAACATACTCCAAATCACCTATCACTTGAGAGTGACAGCAACCCAAAACACAGGCTGCAACATGAACTGAATAAGCTAAGGATGACAGCCCAGGATAATGGCTTTTCTGGGGAGCAATCAGTAAACTGAGTAACAGGACAGCCCGTATCAGCCCAGAAGTTCAGCATCAACATGAATTTATTAAATATATCAACATCAAAAGCACGCATCTATGTTACAAGATAGATGTGTCACACTTCACACTTGTCCCAACAGAAAGCTAGAGCAGTGATACCAGCGCAGGACCTGCATTGGGCTCAGATAATGAAACCAAGGCCAATGCATACAGAAGTGGCCATCCATCCTTTCACATGATTCAAAATGAGCCGAGAGGCACAGTGGGTCAGGGTGTCCCAGTGATTTCACTCTCCACTTAACTTTTTACTCCACTTAAGAGCACAACATGAAACACCCTGACCTGCTCTGTCTCCGGTTTTTCCCAGGACTCGGATTTTTAATAATTTCCCTTTTTTTTGGCCAGCATAAAAGTGGAATAGAGACAATGATACTACACAGAGCCTTTCAAGCCCTCCTGGCCACTCACGCTGTTTGAGACATTGTTAGAGCTACAGTCAAATCAGAGCTACCAACTCACAAAACACCTCTGGTCTGGCACAGGACTGGGCATTTGTGATAGCCATGCAGGGGGGAACGATTGGTCAAGTTACCTTGTTCAGAATGGCCTGCTTAATTTTTCGTAGCAAATGTGATCCCATCTATTGCCTTTATAAAAATCACAATGATTGGTAACTTATTTTTACTACAACATGACTTAATGTAGCCTGTACTCAAGATTTCAGTAGGTACTACCTAGGTGAACAGCTGAAAAAGTGCATTATTCCATGCATGGCATTTATTGTCGATCCCATTTTCCAGTGCAAGTCAAAACTACAGCCATCAGAGTGTCCCTATTTCAAATACATTTCCTTTTAGATTTGCAGAAACACGGTTCCTTATAGGAAGAAACCAGTGGTGTAAATTTGGAACTGTTCTCTCTCAGACCAAATGAGAGGCTGCATTGCTGCTGTCTATGCAAATTGCATCTCCATTTTTAATGAACAAAGTTCTGAGTTGGATCCCGACCCCCAGGCACATATCCAGATTTCCATGCCCTTTCCAGCAGTGGGACCAGGCAACAGGAGTAACAGGGAACTCCTTCCTCCATAGCAGTAAAACCAGAGGAAAGAAGGCATTGCCATCTCCAGGCTACCCTTACCTGATGTGTGTCTTGCGTTGCCATCTGAGTGCTTTGTTAAGTCAACAGTTCTGTCTATTTGAAACAGCTTCAAATCATCTTCATCTAAAGCGATATCTCCCCAAAAGGCAGCTGGAGAGAAACAAACTACAATTAGTTTAGCTCTGTTTTGGAAGGAAAGTACAATGCCTATGTGGCCTGTATCACACCTGAAAGGCAGTTACTCAGTGGACCAGACAAAGGTCATACGCAATAGCAGTTTTTAAAATACACACAGAGCAGACAATGATGAACAAGAGGTGACAGCATTTAAATTGAGCCACTGGGCAATCTCTTTGTGAAGATACCTCATGTTACTCTTTGGTTTAAGTTTGGCTCCCAACCAGGGCCTAAGGTGGTAATATTTACTCTTCACCAATGCCTGAAAGGGTGATAATTTACTGGTTAGTGTGAAGGAGTTAGTTAGGTTGCATCTCTGACTGAGATGTTGCATCTGCACCATCCCCAGGCTACCAATTTGCAAAAGCAATGAGGACAACAGTAAAGCATCCAAGCACATCAGTGTATGTCTAAAGGCTACAGTGTCAGCCTGCAGGATCTAATACACATGGTTAGCTCTCGCGCACACACTGTGTTGGTCTAAATCCAATCTGTGAGCCAGTGGACCGTTTCTACTTCGCTGCAGAAATGAAACCACAAAAGGTTATTTGCCCCCTTCTGGTTTAGTTCTCCTGATTTAAGTTTGCAGAGCTTTTAATTTTGGAAAAATCCTCCAGCTTCAGCCAGAAGTCATGAAAATAAACAAACCAATACCTAAATATTCACAACTCAGAGAAACAGACTGGAAATCCCTCGAGTAGAAAATAATATATCCCTGGAGTATCCTGTAGAGCCCTGGAGTATCCTGACTGAGTTGGCCCTGCACAGTGTATAGTTAACGAATTTGGAATTTGACCAAAATAAACACAGATGATGAAGCAGTTGACCAAACACAACACTTTTCAGAGATAACAAACAGGTTATGAACTGAGCTGTTAAAACCCATATGTGAAGCCTGTGTAAGCTGATACAAACAAAAGAGAGGAAATGATCTCTGCCACAGTCCAAGAGAACTCAGCAAACACCAAAGGAGCATCACTGAGTTGCTGCCTGCAACAGTGACCAGGCACGATGGATTTTTTTTTTTTCTTATTGAATCAAGAGCATTTACATTCTGGAGGGGATGTCTCATTGCCACACGAGCAGCATCACTGACCAAATATGTTTGGCTTGAACAGACAATGGATTTTACTCAGTGCTTCAGTGCTTCATTTCTGCTGCCAAAACCAGACAAAGTAGTAAGCTTTGCCTAAATATCATAAACCAGCAACTGGGTCTATGGCAATTTAATAACGAAAGTCAACTCAAAGAGGGGAGTTTGTTCTGGTATATCATGACACTGGGAGACTGAGCTCTGATGCAGTGCTTATGCCTCCTCTCTTCTGCATCCCAGCAGTTCAGTCTGTTCAATAGCATGGATCAGCGTCACCATTCTGGGACACAGCAGCTGAAGCCTTTGCACACTTCTGGGCACACCCCAGGTAGCATACTTTGTCCCAGCCAAAAACTGGCATGAGCAGAGGAGCCCTGGGCTGAACCAAAAGGAGCTCAGCTGCTTCCTCCTCTTCCTGGAACCCATCTCTGTCCTCCTATGCTTACCTGGCCACAGTAGAAAATTGGGAGTTGGTGCTACAGGTTTTCTGGTGCTGCTTGTGACTTGCTGCCATTGCTCTCACTGTACACCAGCTCAGCAAGATGCTTGCTTCACTGGGGCCTTCTTAGACAAACACAGATTTTAAAGATGCAGCCTGTCAGTACCTCACCCTTGTCAAGTCTAGCCTATTTCCTCATTGAAATTTGATTTCCAGGAGCAGCTGGGTATTTTTACCTAATGTCTGTGGCCTCAACGCTCAACTCGGAGAGGATCTGCCCAACTTCTTGGCAACCCAAGCCCTCAAAGAGGAGAGCCACAGAGAAGAAATTGTCAACAAAACAGTAGATAGCAATTCTATTAGCATAGCCAAGAGGCAAGCTGGTTGAGAAAGGCCTGTGGAAGAAGGTAGGGATGTATGTGCCTGTAGCTGAAGTTCAAAGAAAAGTCATTCTCTTTTTTTCAGACAGAGAAATGACTTGCTCAGGGCAATGCAGCATTCAAGAGGCGCACATGACAACAGTACCCCATGCCCTCTGACATCTTCCCCAGCTACATCTAGTAATCAACCCTTACACCAGCCACACAGATACCCCTTTCCTACTGTCCCTTACAACCAAACCAATAGCCCCCTTTCAACCCCAAATTAATTTTCAACACCCTGGTCCCTCAGAGGCTCTTCTCCATAAATATCATGTGGCTTATTTTTTCAGGATGAGGTAGCCCATGCCAAAGCACAGCTTTCAAGGCAAGGCTGCACTGTGGATTTACACAAGCGGTATTGTTACATTTTCGTTCCCAGTGGAAGGCAACGGTTTTCCCCAGCCATGGCAAAGGAATCTGTTTCTGCTACAAGCCATCTATCATCCTGAAAGATAGCCCACAACAAAAGCTGAAGTTTTCTAGCAGTTATTTCCAGCTCTCTGCAGGCCTAGCATGTTTCAGGGGAGCCATGATTTATCACAGCCCTGAACCAGCTGAACAACCTTCCTCACTGGAAGTCCCAACTGAAAACACAGCACTGCAACTTCTCCCGTGCTGTCAAAGTCTCTCTCCTAAGGACAGACAAGGCTGCAAGAGGCTTGTGTCCACTCCAAGGAAACTGTCCCACCGGAAGCCCAAGTACTTTATTATAGAGGTCATAAGTTCAGAGACTGCTGGAAAAGAAGCATCTCAAAGCATCTCTTCTGACTTCTTTACTCAAAGTCGCCTTTTTAATTTAATGTGGGAAGATTTCCAAAGACGAAACAAAAACAAACAAAGAAAAATTAAAAACTCCAAACAGCAGGCTAACAAACTCGGAAGCCAGTACTTTTCTTGGCAGAACTCTGCAGTTTACAGCCAGGTGCAAAAGCTCTAATGCTCAGCAGAACAGCACACCATCTTCTGTTTAAGATTTATTAATTGCTTTGGATATTCAGAACAGAGCAGCACTCACTGTGATTCCCACAGCCAGTACGAGTTTGCCTGCATGCTGGACTAGCAATCTGCACCACTCTGCACCTCACCACCTGCCAACATCTACTCAAGTGGGCAGCACTGGGCTGCTAGGGCAGGGGGAAGGACAATTGGATGCTGGGTTTGTTAAATGCAAGTCAGTATAATTTGCCCTCAAGAAAACAGTCCCCACACTGGTGTTTGCAATGCCTCCTAAGCACAGAGGTACCACAGCACTGGAGAGTACAGCAGACTGCCCCAGGAAGTAAAATACCTCCCCTTAGTTTGAAGAAAGGCTGAACAGTCTGAGTTTCACTTACAGACACAAAGTCCAAACCCACCAGTGCCTTCCCAGTCCTTCTTTTTACACAGTAACTTGTTTGGTGGGTTCTGGCATATTCCCACTCCAAGGCAACATGATGATCCAAGGTAGCTTCTTTCTTTCACTCCTGTCTGCATTTTCTCTGTTCCCTAGTTTTGAGTTGCACAATCTGATTTCAAGAGGGAACCATGATTTTAATGTTTCTAGGAAGAATTAATACCAAAAAAAAAAAAAAACAGTGTTTCATATAGGCCTTTTTAAGCAAATTATTTTCCTCTTGATTTATTTATTTTCAAATAAAAGAAGCAAATATCACCAGAAAAGCTTTTAGTATTCATCACAGGAAATGGGATTCATTAAAAGCAGGCTGATCTCAGCACTTCAAAACAAATACCTGGAGAGCGCTCCAGGTTTAAAGAAGTATTTGAAAGCCACCTGAGGTGGCAGATCTATACACACATATATGTGTATATATAAGGGGGATATATACACACACATGCTTAAAAAATATATACATCCCATGCTTAAAAAAAAAATTGTCTGTATTTGAACTGATCTCCAATAATTAAGCACAACTGGGAGCAAATCTGTCACCCATTTGGTTACCATGGCCCCTTACCAGGAAGCCCCCACTCACCTCAGGCCATAGATACACCTGGTATAAGGACACACGCCACCTACACAGCAGGCAGTCGCTGGATACTGCAGGAGACCACAGCAATTTTCATTGTAGCAACCATCAGCAACAGCTGAGAGAGATGCCCAGCAAAAGAGGCCTAAGGTACAAAGAAATATGCTCTGAACACACCTAAAGTTATGGGATCTATCACATGTTTATTTGCAATGGGAAAAATCTATCTCCACTCTGTTCTCCATCGTTTTTGTTACTGAAATACCCAGTACTGGTTCCTATTGTCCCAAACATGCCTGCACCGTAGCAGAATAGTAGAAGGGAAAGGCAGTGTCCTCCTCTGGCCCGTGTTTCGAGGAGCACTGGACATGCATGCACAGGTATGCAATAATGACTGCCACCTCCTGGCACACAGCAACATGACTGATGCTGCGCTGGCCAAGACCTTTATTTTTGAGTATTTACCGATGCTTCCCAACCTGCCAGCTCTGAGCTTTTGGAAATTTAATTTTCAGGGCTGGCCACACTTTCATTAGCACTTTTGAGTCTAGCAATTAATAAATAAACCAACAGATCAGAGAGAGTTCCCAGTGTCTCCATTCTTTTCTTCTTGCGCACAGGCCTCATGCAGAAAAACAAATCTGCTGCTGCTGAGCTGCCTGCTTACAGAACAGGTAGAAAAATATTCTGAAGTATGCTGAAAAAGAACCATATCTTGAGAAAGAGAAAACCCAACACATTTTTTTTTTAGGCCATAAATCCCAAATATATGCTGTAGAAATAGGGCCATATCCTAAGCTGAATGCTGTCTGAATCAAAGGAGGCTGCTGCTGGAAGCAGCAGCATCGACCAAGAGAAAAGCATCAAGACTGCCTCATTCAGCCTTTCTGTTTTAATCTGTATCAATTTATTTCTCCTCAGTAAGGATGACCAGAAATTTCCCAGCTTTGGGAATAAGCTGAAGACTCTGGCAATATACCAGTCTACACAGCAAGGGTGCCTAGAGGCAGAGCTGCTGTTTGGCTCGAGTGTGGTTTCCTGGCAATAGAGGCTCAACAATTAACTTTTCAGCCAGCAGGAGTTTCCCTGCCCAGGGACCATATTTCATTTCAGAAACAAGTCTCATTTGTGGACAAATGTCTAACAACAAGGTCCAGTTTTAAATTGCAGCAGATATTTCAAGAACATCAAAACATCCTGAGAACCAGAGTCTGAATAGCTGTTCAAGTTTCTTCAAAAGCCCGAGTAGACAAAATTCCTATATGTAGCCCTCCTGCAGTACAGTCTCTTGGAAAGTTATTTGCAGGAGACAGAATGAGGCCATGAACTCATATTCACTCCAGTTCCTGTTCATTAAATGCCTTCCCTGGAAGGTGGTGATATATTAATGAACAAACATCTTTAGCTTGGGTTTGTCAAAAGCAGTGAACGTTCACGTAAGCCTCTGCAATGACCAGCTTAAAGAAACAAAACACATATTCTCTTTGTTGAATGCAATGTTACTTTAATAGAGAACTAAATCACTCTATGGCAGGAATTATAATAGCTGCCATAATTAGGTTAAAAGAAAGATTTTATTTTAATATTCACAACTCTCCTGTTGCTGGTTGCTTCCTCTCACAAGGCTTTCATCTTTTCCCATCTGTATGGCAAAGAACCCAGTCCAGCGACTGAATCCATTCCCAGGACCATGAGCAATGTATATGGTCATATGTGAGCAAAGAGCCAAGTCCATGCCACAGGCAGCAAAGCAGCTCCCTCTGTGGGCTCTGAAATGGTTAAACACCTGCCCTCTCATCTCTCCGTAAGAAACCATTGCAAGGGGGTGTCCACTGCCTATCATTTCAGAGGGCCTTCCAGGGTTAAAGAGGCTTTCTCTGTAACTGGGTGTGCAAAACCTAAGGGACTGGCTTAATCTTTCATGGAAGGTAAATTGAGCTATATTACCTTAATAAAATGCACATCTTTTCTGCTGTAGGTGACTATGCATGTCCCATGGCAATATTGGCTGTCTCTTGCAAGCTGTACACAGCGTGATGTGTGCCTCTTGGCCACATTGCATACAAGCAATCAACTGACTTTTTTTTTTTTTTTTTTTTTTTTTTTTTTTTAAAGCCATCCTGGGTACACAGATTGTGTATTCATACATTCACAAAGCCACCTCGTAGGCAGTTACACTCCCTTAGCCACCTCACTCATGTACAAGGGATACCAAGTCCTGCAGTGCTTGCTGGGCCTGCGGACTCCCCAGCACCAAGGGCTGTCCTTCCGCCCACATAACTCTGATTCTCCTCAAAATTAGGTTGTTCTTTTGCCTCTTGAGCCAGCTCAGTATCTCTCCCCTCCACACTAGTGATGACTGTCTATCCCTAAGCTGAATAACCCCCTCCTCTATACCTGGACCTCTCTCCATTTGTTATTATTCATTGTTTGAGAACACAACCTGCAAATATATTTTATTGCACTGAGCTAATGAAATGTGTAACAATAATCTCTTTTTAGAGCATCCAGGGCTGATCAGAAACTACACTTTCTTTATGTCTGCAGCTACCATGAACTGAGCCACTGACACCTTCCCAGCCTGTAAGAAAGACTGCAGGCTAATTGCTTTTAAACAGGGCTAGTGTTCAGGAATTTGTTTGTTTTCCAAGAAACACAAAGTTCAGGGCCAAATAGGAGAAAAGTCAATGGTGATTCAAAAAAGACCTGATATCTTCTTTTTAAGCCAACAGCCTGGCAAGTTGTCCTTGCCATAAACAAAACAAACTCTTGATTTGCCAGCTTAGTGTAATTCAACCAGGCAAGCCATTGTTCCTATCATCCTAGCTGCTATAAGAAGTGCCAAAGCCTCAATTTCCATTAAGATGTGATTACTTTTTCTCTTCCTGGTCCGGTCAATTATGTTTGATCTTAGGAACATGCAGTGCTGGCCTTCCATCAAGAGCCTATTAAAAATTATATATATATAAAGTTCTTTTCTGCAATATCCCACAGTCACACACTATCACCCATCATTGCAATAATGCACAACAAACAGAACTTGGCTATGGCCACAATGCCAGTATTGTCAATGTAGACTGGAGCTGATGCATCCAGTTAATCTAAATCCTGAAGCCTGTTCTACTTCCCCCAGCCCTGCACTAACAGGGATATTTAGAATTTATTACAGAAATCAGCAAAGGAAACAAACCTTCAGGATTTCCAGCCTTGGACTGCTGGGCAGGCACCAGGGCCTTCCCATTTTAAGGGGATGGCACACAGATACTCTCTCTTGCATTGTGAGGTATTTTAATACCCTCAGAGTGGAGCAGCACAGCTCCCTCAGAAAGACAAGGGCAGGAAGCTTCACATCCTGCCAGAATCAAAAGAAGCTTTGGCAACAAGCCAAGCAAAGATCCAGAAGGCACAATTTGAGAGGTAATATTATAATCACAGATAGATAAAACCTAGCACTCCAGTTGCATTTCATTTTACAAGTGATGGTTTCTTCCAAAACTACAACACAGAGGCAAAGCCCTGATGTGTCCAAATCCTACTGCAGACATACAGAGTAACAGACAACAGCTCCAAAAAACCTACCAGTGCAAGCAGGAAAAGCCTGTCACAAAGAGAGCAGTGATCAGGTGCAACTTTTCAATGAAAAGAAAGAAGGCACATACATGGCAGCTTCATCATGCCAATAGAGCAAAGGAAGCCATATCCACTACTCTGACCATCAGCAAGTGGCCCAGACAGCCATGGACTCTTGCAACTTACCAAGTCACCTAAAAAGCGAGAGGCAGCTTTGTCACAGCCTGCTGAGAAGCTACTCCAGCCAAATAAGTATGGAAAAGGCCAGAGACAAGTGATGCCCCCTATTCGCATTCCCCACCAACACTCACACTTCACAGGGCACGCAGCTCTTAGCCACAAGGACAGTGGGAATCACAAAGGCAGGGGGACAAAGATAATTCTGTGATCTGATTGCATATGATAAGGTTCATAATAGATGCAGAGCCCACCTGACAGAGACAGCACCCTTCCCAAGCTGTAAGCTTGCCCCAAATGCATATGAGATGTTCTTCTTCAGCTCTCCCTGCAAGGCAGCAGCACTGGCTTGGAAAATTGGCCTTGCTTCACCTGCCCTTTAAGAGCAGGAGATGGCAAAGTTCTGGGTAATGAAATCCACGGATTTGTTTGTCAATTAATTATGGAAAAAGCTGTACCACACAAGTCTCGTCTCACTCCATCATTTTTGCAGCTCAATATAACTTTAATTAATCTTTCCTTCGGCAATTTGAAGGAAGGGTGAGCACGCTGCAAACACCCACTGAGTATTAAATTGATTTTCTCTTTTATAGTTCTCTTTCCCTCCCTATTGGCCCTGTGATGATTTGTGGCCCTTCACTTGAAGGCACTTTTTTCCATGCTAATATAATCCAAAGCCCCAAGCAACAATCACATCCAGAAGAGTAACACTGTGCACGGCCATTTGCTTCAGCCCAGTCTCTGCAAACACCAAACAGATCCTCTATCTCCTTTCTCTCCCTCCACCTTAGAAATTCAAATTAATCACTTTACCTCTAGATATTCAGCATTTTCACCCAAAGAAGTGGCAACACTTTCATTCTAAGTAATTAAACAATTCAGTTCTCATAGTTTCCTGCCTCTCACTTGCAGCACAACTTAATTAACAAGGCAATAGAGCTAAGCATATTCCTCTTGCAAATGTGACCAACCCCCTGAGACACCAGGCCAGTCTTATGCTCTAGGTATTTGCACTTAACCCAGAAGGAAGGAACACCATGCTCCACTGGGCTTCCCAATAGTTCCAGCTACCCTTAGGGTAAGACATTATCCAATCTTGGGCTGATGGCCTGAAAAAAAGAGGCTTTAGAAGCAAGTCTGTGTTAGACAGGAAAAATAAGACAGCAAGCACAGTCCAGCTATGCAGCGCTTTCAGAGCAACCTTCCCCTCCGCCTTGGAGAGGATAGGGACCCTGACTTTCAAAAGCATTTCAGCTGTTGAACATTTAAGAGCTTCCCATATTTGTCAAGCATCATTCATGAGATTTATGAATCTTCTTCAGTCAGCATGGGCCCCACGTGCCAGGCACACGTCCCTCCCTCTCTAAGACCCACACACCAGGAGCTGTAAGTCGCCTGCTGGGTACGTTTGTCACAGGGCAAAAGGAAGTCCCCAGCACACACAGGTCCAGGTGCTCAGAGCCGTCCCACTCAGAAGGCATCCTTGCCTCACTTTGCAGTCTCTTGACCCTGGCCTAGCATATGTCATCTTGCCAGTGGAGGTTGTGTCCAAAGATGCCCTTGAGCTTCCTGAAGACATGACCAGAGTGGAGATTTAGGTGCAATGTACTTGCTATCACAGTCAAGAATGCTTGGCCTTTCCTTACATCTGAAGATGAGCTCAGAAACAGCCTGGGCCTGGGATGAGGGGAGTCAGGGGTCATCCTCTCATTCCAGAGTCGCCTCAAACATAGGACTGGTCCTGGGTGGTTACTTTCTCAAACACTCAGTTATGACAGTGACAGCGACAGGAAACAGCGGCCAGAATCCCAGTCCCCATTTGAAAGAAGATTTCCTGTCTCAAGGTTAGGTCAACAAGGTTGCTCAACAATCCTTTCTCAGCATCACAGTTATTATCAAGCATTAGGACACCTTGACCCAAAATGATGCATCCCACTTGCTGGAAGGCCCATGAGAGAGACTTTCTCTGAGCCTTCCGGTCATCGCCTCATCCTGTGGGAGCAGACAATCCAGGTCAGCCTTTCTCCTCAGGTAACTGCCACACCATGGGACCTGACCTGGATTTATTTCTCAAAAATAAGTTGAGATGGCAGAAGAAAAATTTAAAATTTAAACTGCTGCAACCTTATACTTCATTTGTGGCAATAAAGAGCTTGAGCACATTCCCCCTATTAAGGGCATTTCACTAGTCATGCCCATAATGCAGAATGAACAATTATAGCTTATTTAACTGCATCATTCAGGGAAGGATGTTTCTCCTTCAAGTGGCCCCATTCTTTCGAAAAAAACAACTGACCTTTTTCCCTGACACTGTAGTGTCAAAAAACAGTGTTTTCACTCACTTGTAGCCCCCAGTAATGCAGAAGAGGTGCTCCCAGTCCGACCGGCAAAAAAACTCACTGGAAACTGTCCAGCCAAAGAAAAAGTTGTCTCAGTGCAGACGAACAGTTGCTGAGCCATTAGCTAAGCTACATCCTCAGGAAAGGACAGTGACAACCCAGGCAAGCTTGGAGCAAACTTAAGGCCTGTCAACAATTTATAATCACATAGTCCTGCATGAAAGAGGGCAGTTTGTGATAAATCACAGCCATTCAAGGGCCAGACATGGAAAGCAAACATAGGTTCATTTGACTCATTGTTTCTTATCCACCCACACCAGGAGAGGACTGTTGCAGCATTGATGGAAGATTGAAAAGAAATGGACAGTGGCAGGAAAGAAACAGGAGCTATTTACAGCTGATAGCTAATTTGAGCTGTTTACCAACTTCCCCTCTGCACGCTGGGGATGGGAGGGTGGCAGGGGGGTGGTTTCAGCCATTAAAAATACAACATGAGAATCCATTAATTTTCCATAGAAACAATGTCGTCACAGAAGCGAGACAAATCTGATCAGTCATGCAAATGTGCTGATGTTAAATTCTCAGGCCCTGGGTAGAGAATTTTGGTTGCCAAAAATGGAACAATGGAGAGATCAGGAGATTAGCAGCCAGAATGGTAGCAGCAGTGGATGGCATGGTGGGGGCATGGGATGTAACTGAAGCCCCCTACACATCATAGTGGGGTTCAGGCCCTAAGCTGGGCATAGGTGTGCCAGCAAAACAGACAAAATTAAAACAAAATGTTCTCCTTATGAGATCTTGGGAACTGTGCAAATACCACGTTCATGCTCCACAAACCAGCAAGACTGCTGAGCACACTGTGGGGAAAAAAAATCTCAGCACCCCGTGAGAGTGGGGTTCTGTCGAGCTGCAAAATCCTGATGTCAAGAAAAATCCAGAGGTGACAGCACAGGCAACAGGTCTCAGCACAACACAGCACTGCATTAAGCAGCACAGGGTTAGGTGAGAAACCCAAAAAGCAGGTTGTCCACTCAAGACACAAGCACTGCCCCTGGGCACAGGCTGAGGTGTGATGCCAAGTGAAACACAGCAGTAACGTTGCATTAAGGGACAAAATGCAGAACAGCACTTTCCCCCTCCCCACCTAAAAAATCCCCACAAGAAACAGCAGGTTTTAGCCCCTTTCCTTCTTCTCCTGCTAAAATCAAACTTTTCAAACATTCCTCAGAAGGATATAATATCGATGGAAAATTTTAGTAGCACCCTGAGCAGGAAGACTGGGATGCTCATCCTGGCAGCAGAGCATAGCCCTTCATGAAGAATCACACCACCATCCTGGACTAGCCTCGCCACAAGTATTTAGGAGTTAAAATAACCTTGTGAAATGAAGCACTTCACCCCTGCAGTATGCAAAGCATTACTAGAGTAATGCCTGTGACAAAGATGCTTCCGAGTAAGCCTCATCAATGGCAAAAACAGTTCAAAGAAACATACCAAAACAAAAAAGTCAAAACACAGCCAATTTTTCATCTAAGTTTGTTCATAAACCAAAATATCAAAATTTGTCCCAAAGAAGATGTCACAAAGGCTGTTTTTTTCACCTCTTAAGTTTAAAAATCACTTCAGTTTTACATTTGACCACATTTGCCATTTATACCGCAGCGAAGTCAAGGCATCTGCTTACAGATCCTCTACCCAGCTGAACTCAAGGGGAATGACTGAGCACACAAAAGCTTCTTCATGCAGCGAACGACTTCATTGGAAAGGTGCAAGAGCTGCCCTCGCTTCGGTGGCCCACAGCCCATCCCCAGCACACACCTTGGTCACACTCCAGAGCACACAGCACAGCAGTGACAACAACTGAGTAACATCTACACTGTCACATGCCACTGTGGTCCACAGAGCTCAGCACAGGAACGGCTGTAACTCACCTTGATCACAGACTGACTTCTGGTGCCATGTAATCCAAAGAGGTCAATCCCACAGGATACAGAAGTGCCCCAGATAGAAGCTGTGTTGCTAGCTCAGTGTGGCATGGGCCCCAGAGCACACACTGCTACAGGGGATATGGAGATAAAGCACACAACTACAGCTCTTTAAAATGCCCCATATAGCCATATCCTCTCAGGTAGTTTCCTGCCTGTTTTAAACTCCCACAAAAAAAAAAAAAAAAAAAAAAAAAAAGTTTAAAAGACCAGTGACCATTTTCTCTCACCATGTGTATAGAGTAAACGGGATCTCCTGCTTCCCCTCCGCAGCTCTTAGGTCTTGCCAGATTTGCACCTCTAGATGCCCAAGGGGCAACGGCTGCAGCCAGCCCAAACAGACACCCTTTAAGTGTGTCTTTTGAATGGCCAGCCTTACAAGGCTGTCATCCACACACATTCATATGAAAGCTTCACTGTACAGACCTCCCTGCGTGGCACACAAAAAGCACAGGGTTGCCCTTGTAGGGGCAATTCATATCCTGCCAGAACCATCCTTGGAATGGTTCTCCTGAGCCCCCAAACCTACTTCCTTTTCACTCACCCCCATCAGCACTGCATGCAGAGCTCTTCTCTCGCTGCTGCCTCACCTTTCTCGAGTCCTATGCCATAAGCTCTCCAGACTTGTCTTTCAGTGTTACTGCCCTACATCACTTCAGACTAAGCACTTCAACCAAGCATCCACAATACCCAACAATGTGAACTCAGCAATTCCCGCCTAGTCTATTCCCACAGTTTGCACTTACAGAGTCAATCGTTTTAATGTTCCAGGTCACTCTGTGTTATCCCAGCCATACACACCACTGTGAGCATCTAGGACCCTGCAGCGACACAATCCCTGCAATGTGGAGCTCCAGAAGAATTTAATGTTCAGAGAGAGCCAAAGCTCCAGTTACACAGGCACAGTTCTGGGTGCAATCTGCCCCCATACAAAATTCCCCTCAAGATTCACACCCAAGTGCCACAGCAGGCACAATGTTCTGCTTCCTTTAACAAGGTTTTATGTCCCTCTAATTACTAATATTGCTCAAACCACATGCAATTGTGTCCTGACCAATCCTCTGAGCTTAAAACTAGGGCATGATGTTATACTAGTGTACAAGTGGAGGACATGGGTAAGAGAGGCATGGACCATGCTGTGTTATATTCACACAACTGATCCTGACAGCCGTGAGCAACCAGGAGAGCATTCAAGGGTTAAGCATCATTACATACATCCATGTTTTTTGTAGTAGGCACCCATGAGAAGTTGGGCTTTATTAACGGACCTCCTGAAATGTTCAGGTTCTGTTTCACTCCAAGCACTTAACTACATCTGGGTGAGGACATGCTCCCCAGTTCCCAAGCCAGCTGCACCCTTCACTTGCTCGAGCATAAATGACAAAAGCCTGCTCAAGAATATGCATCTGTTTCACGTATGGCTCATATGGCTAATCTAAACAGCTTCCATATGTTGCCAAAAAACTGTGACTGAATGCCACTTACATATAAATGGGGAGATTGTCTGGCTTCTACCAAGAAAGGTCTGAGCTTGGAGCAATGGCTTCTTCATTTCCAGGTCTGTGTGAGCTTTGCTTTCCCAATGCCTTCTGCTGTCAGGTTGTGCTGACTGGTTTAAATGCTGCCTCCTGCCGGGATCACACTACTATCACATGCTTTGGAAACTGCAGCAAAAAGATATCTGAAAACACCAAGGATGAACGCTGATGGTTGTACAGGTAAAAGATTTATCAGGTCACACAGTGCATCCATCCCTTGCTCCTAGTTCCTGAAAAGTTATTTACTCACAAGAGAGGCAAGCTTTTGGCCCCCGGCTTCACCCAGACATCCCTATCAGATACTAAGCTGTAGTTCTTAGGACTCCCCAATGTGCTTCCCTAAGAGGTACAGTTCTCCACAAGGTATATCTAGTTAGTAAAGCAGACAATAAAGCTATTTGGAAATGCATCGGAAGCCATTAGAAGGATTTAAAAATTCAAGGGGGGAAAAACAGAGGTGCCACTACTTGCTTGTCAATAATAGCAAGTTACCCTTGCAAATCCAGAAAGAGTGTACACTGCAGAATCTGTGTTCCCCAGAACAGGTCCTGTACAGTAAATTCTGCCTTATCTCTTTATCTAAAGTTTGCAGGAAGAGGAACTAAAGAGATGTCCCGAAGAGGCATCCGAAGAACATGTGTTCCTCAGGAAATCCTGAAGAAGCAAATCAGTTTTTCAGTTACAAAATCAGAGGTAGAGGCAGATGTCCCAACTCCCCATCTCAGTGCTCCATCCATCAGATGGAACTTCTGCTGTTGTCCAACACCAAGGTGTTAAGGTTACCCTCCCTTTCTGGAGGCTGGAGGATTTCCAATACTTGTCATTTCACAAGAGATCTGCACAACAGAAAGTGTATTAAGATCAAGAAAAAGATGAGGGCATTCATCTCCATATATCACTTGTGCACCGAGCCCTTCTCCATTGCCCAGGCAGAAGGATTTGCATTCGAGAGAGCTACACTACTCCTACACCTAATGGCCAGCCTGGAGTATCTCCCCACTCTTTGAGGAAGCTGCTGGGGACTGTCAGGCACAGCTAACTAGAAGTCCTCCATGAATTTGCTGCAGGATGAAGGGCCTGAAAAATTACTCACGCAATTGCTTCATATAGTTTCTATAATTCCAAAATTCTTATACGTAAAGATTTACACATGATGGATCTAGACAGCTGCCAATTGCCACAGGAACTAACTGCCAGGAGGTAGAAGCCACTCCTCACATAATCCTGTTAAACAGCTGGAATGAATGAAAACGCTGTGTGATTTAGCATGCTAATGGTAGCCCACCTCTGCTTCCTCCCTTGGTACTGCAGAATCCTCTTCAGTTCAGCATTTTTCCTTCGGTCCAAATTACGGGAGCAATCTGAAACTGATCCCTACAGCAAGCCTGGAGTTTATGCAAGGAATGAGGCTACAATAACGGCAAGCAGCCCTCAGACAGCGCTAGGATCACAGCCGGGCTCTTCATTGCAGTCCGTCCCACAACGGTAAAACATAGCTTTGAAGCAACTACTGCAGAACACACAAGTCTTCTCATTAGTGGTAATCAGCATACTGCAAATCTTATATTAAAGGGAAAATCACAGATGGTCATCTCCAGAGGCAATGTGGAATTTAGGAGGTAAATTAAGGTTATCAGATCCAGCTCCACACTGAAATCCAAAGTTCTGAAATCAGAGGGATCTCAGGTGGAAGCTGTTTACAGACCCTCCACAGCAAAGAACACTGTATCACACCACGGCAAAGTGAATGATCAACATAAAACCAAAGTTAAGTAATTTGAAAGAGGCACTGATAATCCTTCACCTCCTAGGGAACACCAGAAAAAAAGGCAGCAGAACTTAGCTCTGATCCCTCAGGCAGCAGGAGCGTCTTAAAACTATTTAGCAGAAGCCGACATTCATAAGTAGCCTTAGGCAAACATGGCCTGCCCTCCACACCACCACAAACTGCTAACTCATGCTTAGGACTTTTCAGTCACATTTGGCTGAAGGGCGGAAATTAGAGGGTGCCTCAGTGAAGATCAGCTTCTATAGCTGTGACTGTCCAGACATGTGAGCACAAGACAAACACGTACCCAAGAAAAATACCATTTTGCTGTACATGCAGCTTGCAGAACTACTGCTTTGCACTCCCCGAGGCAGTAGTTTTTAATCACACTGATTACACTCTTTTCTCCCCTTCCTCCTTTCCAGCAACCTGTTCCTACAGCCGCTCATGTGTTCCCACAAGCGCCATAAGCACTCCCATGGCTGGGCAGTCAATAGATTAAAAAAAAAATGATATGGGTGAAAAACAATTCAGTAAAAAACTTTTTTTTTTTTTTTCTCCCCTCAGACAGACTGGTCCTTGGTTGCGATCCCACCACACACCTCACTGATACTAGCACTAGGATGCCAGATGACAGAAGATTGCCCTTCCCAACACAGGCCAGACTTAAGCAAGAATAAGGTAGTCATGACTGCAGCCTCCAGGCTGGCTTACAGAGCAGCTGCTTGGCCCTCCTTGGCCATTGACAACATATATAGATCACTTGTAAAAGTGCCAAGCACTTGTTGCTGCAAGGGAAGAAACTGAGCTCTGGCACAAAAAAAGTTGCAAAAAATTGTGAAAGGTTAAAAGATCAAAACATCTATACGTGGCAAAATGGGGCAGAAGTAAAGCAAAGGCGAAGACAGCCCTAAGAATTTCAAAGATCTAGAAGTAGTAAAACCCAAGTCACTCCTAGCTCCCAAGCAGATTCACAGACAAGCCAAAGCTCCCCAAGTCTCATGCCAGGCTTTGAGTTCAGGACAAGCCATCATGAAAAAGAACAAGCCCTGACAAGGAAAAGAGTCTAGGGATGCTACAGTTAAGCTGTGGCACTCCTCAGGCCCGGAAGTTATGAATGCTAAACATTTATGTGGGTTCAAAAAGCCAACTCTATGGAAGAATCCGTGCAAGACAAATCCATTTAAGACCATTAAAGACAAGGTGTCATCGTTTCCCTAGGATGCTCCCAGAGAGAAAAGTCACAATAAAATAGGTATTACACTGGCCACTGAAGAACAGGGCAAAGTATATAAGCATAGTGAAGAAGAAACAACGTGGCAGCTCCAATTTGGGAAAGCAGTGAACGTGCAGATGTACAGAGTAGTATTCCTGACTGGAAATCTTCCTTATTTCCTTCCATGAGTAATAACAAACTGGCTTTACTCTTGCTTGACAGTGAGAGATTGGATCATTCCTGTCAAACTTCAAAGCAGCACAAATGATTTCAGAAATGAGGGGAGTGTTCAGAAAGGTTTGCTTTACAAGCCCAAATTTCCAGGCGGTGACAGAGCAAGGGAGAAAATGCAACACTGGAATCACCTCCAGACAAATTTAACTCCTTCAAAGTTTCCAGCAGGAGGATTTAGCCAAAGCTTAAAGCAGTTCCCTGTGACTCTTTGTCACAGGAATGTAGGTACAAACAAACAGGAGCTTGGAAAAAGGGAGTCAACACACACTTTATTAGTAAAAAGTTAATCAGCTTAAAGTGTGCAACTAAATAAGCAAAGCTTACATTAAAATGACCTGCAAAGAAAAGATGCCATGGAAATAAAGTTATAGTAAATACAATATAGCCTCTATGTTCCTTTGTAATCCAACATGATAAATATTCATGATTCTGGGTTAATGGGGTACCCAGCTCTCAGCCACCACAATAGTTTTTTGTTTATTCTCAAGAACATGAACTTTGGTAGCATGAACCTAAATTTCAGGACTTTGCATTCACGCATGTTAGCAAAACTCAGGGTAAGGCAGGGGGAGGGAGACAGACAGGAGCCAGCGTGGGACAATGTAACGGAGGTTGCTGGCAGGTTTTTGATAGTGATCAACAAGAGTCCCAGGACACACGGGACTTTCTGCATGTGTCTCCTCCTCTGCCTCATCATGAGCAAAAGAAAGGGAGAAGAGGTACCATCAGCAGCACAGGTCCAACCCCATTAGCCAGCTCAGATCCCTCACTAACCCTTGGGTTCCCTACAACAGTATTTTCCTGCAGCTGGTGGCAACTGGCTCTCACTTATGCAGAAGTTGTTTCCACACAGATGAGCACTGAAGTCAGGTAATGCCATCGAGATGCTTTGAAGAGATTCATT
Organism: Tinamus guttatus; assembly: GCF_059628265.1. NCBI lineage: Eukaryota > Metazoa > Chordata > Aves > Tinamiformes > Tinamidae > Tinamus > Tinamus guttatus. Next base: position 594,648 of record NW_028288950.1, read on the forward strand.
TGGCAGAGCCTGGGCACACACAAATTTCCTGGGTCAAATATCCATGTTCTCTCACTATGTACAGCCCACAGAGCGCTGTGAAAGAAGACTGGGTTCTTCGCTCTGAGGTAACTCAGAAAATACCATGAAATGTGTCCCTGGAGTGGCAGAGACGTCACTTCATACTGGATTATTTTAAACTTTGCATGAGGCTTTTATGACTAACTTCAGGGGTCACACACACACACACACACATAAGACAGATGAACAGATCACCATAAACAGAATACCACGGAGGAGCAGTGCTACATGGCATTAACTGCGCTCACCGCTCCTTCAAACACTCTAACAGCACATGCTACAACTGCCAGCAAGGCACCTATATGATGTACTTTACATACCCATACCTGTTCCTTAACTCCAAATTCATCCTCCCTGCTCAACAGCAACCTTCATGTATCACTTCCTTCCCTGAAGACAGCCTATGCGCATGCAACACACATGCTGTCTCACTGAACTCATCTGCCGTCTTATTACACCACATAGAATCACAGAATGCTTAAGGTTGGAAGGGACCTCTAGAGGTCATCTAGTCCAACCCTCCTGCACACGCAGGGTCACCTAGAGCACGTGGCACAGGACTGCGTCCAAGCGGGTTTTGAAGATCTCCAGAGAAGGAGACTCCACAACCTCTCTGGGCAGCCTGTTCCAGTGCTCTGGCACCCTCACTGTTAAGAAATGTTTCCTTAAGTCCCTGTGGAACTTTTGGAGCTTCAGTTTCCGGCCATTTCCTCTAGTTCTGTCGGTGGCCACCAGTGAAAAGAGGCCAGCACCATCCTCCTCACTCCCAACCTTGAGGTACTTATAGACACTGATTAGATCCCCTCTCAGCCTTCTCTTGTCCAGGCTGAACAGGCCCAGCTCCCTCAGCCTCTCCTCATAGGGCAGATGTTCCAGGCCCCTGATCATCCTTGTGGCCCTGTGCTGGACTCTCTCCAGCAGCTCCACATCCCTCTTGTACTGTGGAGCCCAGAACTGGACACAATACTCCAGATGTGGCCTCACTGGGGCTGAGTAGAGGGGAAGGATCACCTCACTCGACCTGCTGGAGACACTCTTCTTACATACATGGACAAAGATAATATCCAAAGGACTGGGAATTATTCTGGGCCTAGTATGAAGTTTGTGACTCCTTGGAGCACTCTGGACAAGTTCCAGTTGCAGCTTGGGCTCAGAGGCAACATCAGATATTTCAGAGTGCGTGGAAGAAAACACAACAGATAGAAGCCTTTCTTCCAAAGGCAACTTGCTTTTTGTTGGTCTCTCATGCACAGTTCAAAAATACCAATCACACAGCAGGTTGGGGACATTTGGTCACAAGCACTTCCATGAATCAAATCCTATACCACATTGTTTCTCTCCAATCAAACATTCTCCTTCGCTGACAGATGTCTTCAGCTATACTGCATGCCAGACTGGTCATTAATAAAATGCTTTCTTGTACTAGAGAGAAACCACCTTCAAACTAGCTAGTACTAACATATTTTTAATTGGCTATTTTAGGGAAAGTGCAGGCTAAGATTTTTAAATTAAGAGAAATCGTTCGTTGCTTATCTTCCTTTAGGACAAGCTGTGTGACAAACCTGGCCATAGCTAGCTTTAATTCTGCCTCTGGACAGAACCTCTCACTCTGATATGGTGAACTTGAGCAGCAGCAGGATATGCCACATAAAGGCTTTCTTATAAAAGTCTTTCTTCAGAATAAAGCTTTTTGTAGCATAAAAGTTTAAAGGAACAGTAGCACTCCCTTACATTTTAAGCCTTTGCCACTTTGGCTGCAATGCTTCTATACAAGACTACTTCAAAATATTCATACATAAAGAAGATAAGTTTAGCAAGAACCATGAATGCTAAGGAATTAATATGACAGGTGAAAGTATGCATATGGAGGGAAAAATATTTCTCTAGATAGTTACTTCTTTGCAAAATATAATCTATTAGTGTGCCTTTTATCACACAGACTTTGTCTAAAATAAAATATCTTAGTAAATAACAACAACCCTCTCAGAACACATGCAACCTGCCCAGGGGTATATTGTTAGGATTTACCTTTGTAATGCTTTATATCTGCACTATATAAAGATGACTTTCCAGCGGGAGGAATATAGAGATGTGCATAATAAGGGCGGGGGGATGGGGAGGGCGGGACTTTTGAGGAAGAAAACGTTTTCCACATTCCTGCATGCTCAGTGTCATGATCACTGGATGAAAAGACCAGGTCCTGCTGCGGCAGCCTGCAGTTGGGTAGAAGAGGTACAAGCGTAGCTCTGGTGCCCCCTATACCACACATGCTTCAGGCGCCACAAATGTATCAGCAACCAACGGTCGGCAGGGCCCATGAAGACAGAAAGAACAGCAGAAGTTGACTGTATTAAAGTCTGTGCTTTACACATGCTTACAAAACCCATGGCAAGCAAGTTATAGCTCTGCCAGGAAATGAATGATTGTACAACAGGCAAAGAGGACAAAAGGACAGAAAATGCTCATTGATGTCAAGGGAAAGGAGGGCAGCCAGTAGGCTGTACTCCTAATGTCAACACCCAATTACCTAACACGGTTGACCTTAATAACAAAACTTTCCAAGAAAATACAGACTTGGGCATTTCAATAATGGCTTTAGGAAATCCTAGCTCTCTGCACAGGAAACAGAAAAAAAAAACAAACAACAACAACAAAAAAAAACAGTATATTGCATATCACATTCTTACTGAAGCATAGCAAAAAAAAAGAGACTATATGGTATAAGAGGCCAAAGAGAGGAAAACCAAAAATCAATAGGATCTAACAGAGCATGACAGAAAATCACTACCCCCATAAAAAGAGGTTATTTACCAGGTTAATTAATCTTTTCTGTATTATACATAGACACCCAGGAAATGGACAGGGTCATAGGAGCAACGTGGGTGGGAATGCAACCCTCAGAACGTGCTTTCAAAGGCTGGAGATTAAATCCAGGCAGTGTTCAACTGTACAACACATCAGCAAGTTGACATAGGGGCCAGCTACAGCTCAAAGTGTCGCAGAACAAAATACATTTCCAACATCAGCAATACAGCAGTAACGGGCTTCTCTGACACTGCAAGCCAATCCAACAGCCCTCTCCAGCCCCCTCAGAGGCTGACCCCGAGAACTGGAGAACCTCTGTCGGCAGGGCCAACAGAAACAGAACTGGGCTACCAGCCTCTAAACTGCATAACTACAAGAATTACAGACCTGGCAGCAGGTCACCGAAGCAATAGCCCTACTTAGGCCCAGGATACTTGGTAAGGGATGTGCAGGCATATAATTTGTATCCATTGAAGATCACCTCTCCAACTCTCCAGTCAATAGTTCCCGCACTGGTTGTCTTGGTCTGGCAGGTCTCAGATTGGAAATTTCTGACCCCAGTACAGCTCTCAGGTGACTTTGTCATGCAGCTATCCAAGCTCTTCCTGCAATTATTGCCATAGTTGCTATCCACTCAATGTCTGCTCTCTTCAGTTCCCAACACACCCTCAGAGCAGACACATCGCACAGGGCTGCTTTGAAAGAGAAGCTAAGTTCCTGATCACATCATTCAAGATTACTGTAATGCCCAAGGAGCAAGTTCCAAGCTGAACCTAACTATGAACTTTGAGCAAGGAAGAGATTTGACTCTGCAGCATTACTGAGAAATATTTTTTATTTCTCAAATATTTTTAATATGGTGATTTTTTTTAATCGAAAACTGATGCCTTACTGAACAAATAGCTTAATCACAAAGCATCCTGCCAAAACACACATCAATGCAGACGGTCCTCTACTCCTACAACACAGATATCTGCCACTAGCGCAGCATAGCATGGATAGGTCCTTCTCTTACATACAGCTAGTGTTAGTGAGAGACAGGACACAGTTTGTAAATAAATCTTTTTCCACCAAACTCTGTCCTCTGAAATGACTCCACATCCCCCAGAAGGCTTGACCTGAAATTCAGCACACAAAATACCAGCGAAAACAGCTAATGAAAACATTGTCAATTAGGCAACATTAACTGCAGGCAATTCTGAGTTCAAAATTGTGCTGACAAAGCACAGGAGACTGGCAACACCTGTAGCTATGTCATGAGAACTAGAAAAAAAAGTAATTCTCAATTACATCCAGGATCTACCAATCAACTCCTAGCAAGTAGGAGGGATTTACTTGTACTTTGACATTAATTCTGAACAGGAGGAAATAAAATACACATTGGTCTTGAACTTCTGCGTTAAAACACTGTGGTATAGCTTGTTCTGCAAATAGCTTTTGGGCTGGTGGAGGGGAAGGTTGAACAGATGCTTTTTACTTGGGTGCTGACATTTGCATGAATACAAAATGACTTGAGAGGATGTGAATTTCTGCTTGGGACTAAAACTGAACTGATTCATGGACTGGCAGCTGCTGCAGATCTCCGACAATTTATATCAGTCGAACCAGAGGGTGATTTACCAGTGGCTGGGGATTTGTGGGGGCTTTCTTCTCAACATGCAATTAAACATTTCTCTGCATTCCAAGCTGGGCTGACACAAACTGGCCAAGAAAGAGCAATCAATCATTGAGAGTTCTTTAATCAAGAGCTTCCTTGCACATTTAAGTGGCTTCTATTGACAGGGAACCTTCCTGTTCAGGAAGTGCTAGAGTGGATCTGAACACGACAGTACGTGTGCCCTTGGAGATCAGTGGTTTTCTGGGAGCTCAGCTCTAATGGGAGGAAAAAAAAAGTAGAAGACTTAACTAGTTAAATCAAAACAGGCAGTTCTTAATCATTCATCCTTTCTGAAAAGTGAAAGCATATTTCAGCACTGGCTGAAAGCAGCTTTATAGCGTGTTAGTACATGTAATGCTCCTGATCAAGGATGACAAGACGGTTTGATATCAAAGATGTTTCCTTCCTTCCACTATCACCTATCTCCATAAAGTGCATTTGGACCTCCTCATCAGGTCAGGATGCTCTCCAATCCAGCACCATCTCCTGATACAGGCAGACTTGAACTCTGATTTACAGAAGCAGGCCCATTATTTCCCTCATGGATTCCTGAGGGAAAGGGTAGGTTGCAACACAACAGGCAAATGTATGTGACAATGCTGCTGTTCAGGTGATAAAGGACAGACTAACCTAATGAAGCATGAAAATGGCACTCGTGGAAAAGGAGAGAGTGGACCACAGGCATAAACTGAATCAGAAAAAAATCTTGGAGTACCTGAGACACAAAAGAGATGGATTTGTACAGCTGCTCCAAGCAGGAAATAAAAGAAGCTTCAGGAATAGAAAAATGGGGACATCAGAAACAAATATGCAGGGAACACAGAGGGCAGCAGGCAGAGACAACAGTGGGGTCTGCAGTGCAGCCAACATCAAAAGAGGCAAGTGGCCACATTGAAGAAAGGAGGCTGCGAAAGACAGCACATCAGCTCCCTATTCAAACTGGGGCAGCAGCTGCCCACCTGGGAAACACCCATGGACACATGTTTAGCAAGGAGGAAGAGGTGGCTTACTAGCAAAACACAGCCAGTTTTAGCAAGAACAGAATTGCCAAGCAAAACTGCAAAGACAGAATATAACTATACAAATGCAAAGTGCCTTGAACCAAGACCCTTTGTTCTATGGACTTTTGAAGCCTGGAGAACACATGACACAGTTTCTAAATTCCTTTGTTTGGGGATCTGTGGTTTACAGATCTTATACTTTATAATAATCAGGGAATAAACAATCTTCATTGATAAAAGCTGCCCAGGTTACTGTCAAGGATATATACCTGTGAACTGTGTTGAGGCCACACACAGAAGCTCTACAAGGTCTTTGCAAAGAAGCATCTATGACAACTCTAGCCAGTCTTCTTTAGGAAGTAAAAGCTCCACATACGAAGTTTGCCCATCTTTATCCTGTCCATTGGTAAATCCCAAATTCTAGGTATATCACTACTGTAAAATTTCATTCAGGGCAAACTAGTCCTACAAATCCTAAGAGGGCTTGAAGACCAAGCATATCTTTGTCACATCCCAAGCAGACAGCTTAATACTAGAAGGACTTCAAACACAAATCTTAAAAGGATCATTTTCAGTGATCATAAGGTTTTGCTCTCAAATTCTCCAGGATGAGGGATTCTGCACGTGGAAATTTCAAGCTGCAAGAAAATGCTTGGTGGTTATTTTTTCTTTAAACCATAGCCATTAGTTTGTGCCTGTCTAGGATTATAATAAAAGACACCTTAAATCTTCACTTTAAGGAGGGAGTTTTTGCGAAAGCTCTATCCCACTGCAAAATACAGGCTCTCCAGCAGCAAACAGGCCACAAGGTTGCTGCATGCACATAAAGACAGAGTGTCTGCAGTAGTCTTCACCCACCTGTTTTCCTTTCTTTAACTGCTGTCACCTCCTCAAAGCAGGTAAATTAAAGACTGAATAGTCTGTTCTCTTATTCTTTCCCAGACCACCCAAAGAGACTCAGTCAACTCCCTCCATGAGCATTTAACCCTTCCTGTAACCTAGGGGGGGAAAAAAACGTGAGGGGAAGGGCTGGTTGCAAGGACTTTCTTCTTCCTCTGTAAATGCCTACACTGGCATTAACGAATTCATGTTACAGACTTCCCTCAAAGCACATGTGCAAGCACTGGTGTCAGAGGAAGGTAGAAGGAAGTTTTCTTTTCTGCAAGTCCATGAGACTTCTAATGCAAGGTGCCCTGGTTCAGCGCCCAGCACTGCCCCCACAATACTGACTGCCTTTGGGTAACCTGCTGGCTCCCACTATCTTCTACACTCTAGACACCCACACCAGAAAGTCAAGGACCTCCACTACAGCTGCACAGCAGCTTGCCTGGTTTCCCACACCAGCTCAGAGACTCCGCAGAGGGAAAACCAGGAGGAGCGGAATGAAAGTGAAGCACCAATTACGTCTCCCTCTGAGAACTTCACATAGCAAAATCACTGTGGCCAGAGCAGGGCTTCGTCAGGACTTAAGGTCTCTGGTGTGAGACATTTGAACCAGGCAGACCAAATCAGCCAGTGGAACAGGGACAGGCATAGTGGCATCCCACCACAGGGCAAAGAGCATCTATGTTTGGAGGGGCAGTACCAAGGAATCCAGACGCTAGGACCAAAGTGCAGCTTTTTTTCCCCCACCTGCTAATTCACCAAATTGAAAAAGAGCCTCACAAGCTCCTTCTGGAGGGAAGCGGTTACTGAGTCAGCAAATGCTCAGGGTAAAAATTATTCAAGACCCAGCTCTGCCTTCTACCTATGTCTCCTGCCTCCCCTTGCTGACTACATCTCCAAAGGTCACCTCCAACTTCAACAATTTTGTTTTAGCTACAAATTAAGGTTCCTATAAGCTCACAGGAAAATAATTACCACAATTAATTACAGCCTATTTAATATCTTTGGGTCCAGTACGCCTGAGGCCCTCCAGAAGGATGCACATGTCTTCACTACTAGACATCCATAGTATCCCCATGTTACCTCTCAATCAGATGGACTCACTCAGGTCTGCACTGCTTTCTGGATATTTTCATTTGGGTCCTCTGAATGGCAGGTCTCTCCCAAGCACGTCAGGTTTATGACATTTCCCATCTACAACAGAGCAGAGCCACGCAGGAAGCTTTGCACCATTCCCTTTGGAAAGCACTAGTGACCTAACACAGCACTCAACAAAACCACTAGGCAGAGTCAGCACCACGGCCTCCTCCAGCGCCTTAAATCAAGCAACTGCTTGGTCCTATCTCACCTCCCCCTTTACGATTCAGCTATTTTATCCTCTTTGACAAACCCCTCCCCAAAAATAAAGGAAAGCAGCACAGACCAAGAAACGGAAATCAGGGACTGTGCAGCAGTAGAGTTATGGCACATCCGCTAAACCCTAGTAACCGGACACACGTTTTTACTAGCAGCTGAGTAGTTACAATGATTTAAGAGGTTATTCCACTGTGCTGCTTGTCCTGCCTTGCTCTTGGAAACTATTATGTCCTTAGCTAACGCAACAGAGAGGAACACATGCCAAGTATTTTGCTCCCAGTCTGGTGTATCAGCAGTCAGCAGCCTGTACTCAAACTCAGGGCACGAAGTGCAAAGCTGAGGAATCGGCTGGTTCCACTTCTCAACCTGCCCAATCTAAGCTCATCATGGCCTTGCAGGTCACAGCCACTAGCCTGCAGCCAGAGTAGTAACACATTGTAGTTTTCACAGCTTGGGAAAACATTTTAGCAGAGTAGCACCTTGTCTTCGCGGTGGGCTAAGAGTCTGCATACAACCTCTAGCCACAAGGCTCTATCCCTGGTATCTGTGACTATGGCAAAAACGGGACCACCACAATTCCCATGCCAGCTCCATTCCCACAGATCAACAAACACTGGCCCTGAAAAAATGCACAAGGTGTCTGAGCTCTTCCCAGTAGGGTCTCCAATTACTGACCACTCATCAGGCAGACTTCTAGACAAATATTGACACTATGTCACCAGGAAGTTTAGCAGATTTGTCACTGCAATAGCAAAGCAGGAACAGAGCTTGAGAGACTTCCTATATAATCATGAGACAACAGCCCCTACATAGTCCATCTTAGAGAGCCAATTTCTTTAAAGGCGTCTTCACCTTGTCTCATTAGCAGAAAGCAAGCTATTTGCTCATAAAACTTAGCTGAATGTAGCCTTTGGGATAATATCTTCATTACTGAATACCTGCTTAGCTCTCTTAATGGCCTGATATTGGAAGAAGGATGTGAATTGCAAGAGTCTTTCCTTGGCTTTGAGCTGACTTTAAAAACTGAAGCCATTCTGAGATGAACAGAGGTACACAGGCTGCAAGACACTCCTTCCGTGCCAAGTGCTCTGCACTTCATTTTTGATTGATGCAGCACACCTGGAGAGACACTATAAGGAAGTAGAACACACAGTCAGGCAGGGCAGGCTGAAAGACCTGGAGCTACATGGTCCACAGAAAAGAAAGGCAAAACATGTGAAAAATGGTAACAGTGCTCAGCAGTGAAGAACACTGCAGGAAAGGGAAAGGCACTGTATGCCCTCCATGTCCATGCAGACTGAGTGACAAGAAACAGATCTAAAGTGAGAAAAGCCAGCAGAAGTGCAGTATTGAAACCTCAGACTAGACAACAGGAAAGCCAGAATAGCACTAGGCTAGGCTATGTGGGAGCTTCCACCAGAAACAGGTTATTTGCTAGCACTGTCACAGACACTACCCTGCGCTTGGGCTCTAGAAAAGGACTTGGATTCCCACAGGTCTTGTGTGCTCTTTCCTTTCTACTTGAAAGATGATACTGGAAACATATTACAGACATCACTGAGAATTCAGGATATAAAAATCACTTTTGCAAGTAATCCTTGTTGAAGTGAATTGACAGGAGTAATGCACCATGCACATAAAGTGCCAGGAGAGGAAGGATGTGCAACGAAGAGGAGCTGTTTGCAGTCCAGACTCTTCACTGCATATGTGAAGAGCAAGAGGTGGACAGCCTAGAAGATAGGTGGGCTGCAAGAGAAAGGAAGGGTCTCACAACACAAATAGGCAGATGGCAAGTTGGGAAATATTTCTTTCTATGGATAGACTCTGCTAGATGTTGTCTGAATGGAGTTCTGTGTATGTAAGCAGAGATGGCTGCTAATACCCCAAAAGTAATCAGGAGAGGTGATAACACAGGAAGCGACTGTCAAGAAACAGTAAGGAACAACTAAGATACCATTTCTTGGACAAAGTCGCAACGGAGGAGAAAAAAAAAAAAAAAGAGAGAGAGACCAAGAGTATCACACACACAGAGAGAATTTTCTTCCTTTTTCAATTCTTTACATTTTTTAGGACTTTGTTTGCACAGTTATTTGTAAATAAATCTAGGCTCACAAGAGATATTGACTGCTATTTTCTTAGAGGATAAACAATTCATAAGTCCAAAACATAATCTGATATGTGATATGTAGAAACAAAAAGGAATAAGATTTACAACAAAAGTATCCCCAGCTTCCAAAGAGAAAACATCAGTTCACATTCATATCAAATTGAGATAGAATGATAGAAGCTCTTGGAGAAATATAAATGCCTAAGAGCTGGCACAAGCTCAGAAACAATTTAGCATAACCTAACACAGGAATGGTAAACTTTGAAAAAGAAATGAAAACTACACATGGAGCCTTCCCAAAGAGAGGATGCAGTATCTTCCACAGAAGCAGTAACTGCAAAGTATCTGGATAGGGAAGGAGACTTAGCTAAAGCCCCTGGAGCTGTGCTGGAGCCGGAGCTGTTTATTCATCTCTCTCACCCGGTGCCCCCTGCCTTGCTGGGAGCCCCAGGACGACCTGCGTGCCGGCAGCCACAACCGCTGTGAGAAAGGCAGCCTGGAAAGCGCCGAGTTCTGCCTCTTCAGGGCGCACACCAGAGCTTTGGGCAAGACAGAGACAGAGAGTGAGACAAGTTCAAACAGCTGCCAAAACGCTGCAAAAAAATGCACAGAAGAAGCAAACATGAGAAGGTAAATGCAAACTAGTGCCGTGCATTTCTGTAGCTTTGTAGAGAAGATGTGACTTGGGAGGGGTCGGTGACAGGTGACTAAGGAACGAGACTGGGGGAAAATGCCTTGACTTCTTCAAAAACATACACGTATCCTCGTAGTCTGGGCCGTGGGGCTGCCCCCCGCGGGGCAGCCGAGGGACTCGCCAGGGTGACGGCTCTGCGAGCGGCGCCGAGCGACGGCGGGACGCCGGCTGCGGCACCGCACGCGCCGCTTCTCCCCGGCCCTCCGCCCACCTCCCAAGAGCACTGGGGAACCTAGGGGGTCCGGGCCGGCGACCCCGCCGTGGCACCTGCCAGTGCCCGCGAGCGGCGGAAGCCGGAGGGCGCTTTGCCCGCCGTTAGCAGCGCACCGCAAACTTCTTCGGGAGTTAGAGCCCGCCCGCCCGCACGCCTACCGGCTTTGCAGGGGTCGCGGTACTCCATCTGCTCCTCCGCCATCTCCGGCTCGTGGCCCGCTACCGCGCGACCGCCCGGCCCCGCGGCAGGCAGAAGCAGGAGCGCGAGCAGCAGGCGGCGGAGCGGGGCAGCCCCGCGGCCCATGGCGGCGGCGGCGGAGCGGGGCGGCGCGGCTCGGCTGCCCGCGCTGCGGGCACTGCACGACGCCGAGCCCCGCGCGCCGCCGCCGCCGCCGCGGGGCCGCTCTTGCCGTGGGGCGGGGGGGGAGGGCGCCCCCGTCACTCAGCGCGCCGGGAGCCAATGGCGCCCGCGCCGCCCTCGTGCAGGGGGCGCCCCGGCCCCCGCCTCCCCGCCCCTCGCCCGGGGCCGGCACCGCGGCGGGCAGGGGGCGGAGGAGCCCGGCAGGGGCGGGCCTGGGGCAGCGGCCGCCGCCGCGGCGGGACACGCGCTGCAACTTCCACCCCGCCGCTCCGCGCGCCGCCGCTGCGCCCCTGCCGCCAACGGCCGCGCCAACGGCCGCCCCGCGCGCCCAACGGCCGCGCCAACGGCCGCCCCGCGCGCCCAACGGCCGCGCCAACGGCCGCCCCGCGCGCCCAACGGCCGCGCCAACGGCCGCCCCGCGCGCCCAACGGCCGCGCCAACGGCCGCCCCGCGCGCCCTTTGAAGAGACACCGTCCTTCCTTCCCTTGGAGCAGTTCACACTCCTCCAGGAGAAGCAAAAGTTTATGTGCGTTTGTGAGGGGAAAAAAAAAGTTAGGGGAGTGTTGACATTACCATGTTAAAATCTGTGCATTTCCTCTTATGAATAAGTAATTTGATTTATAATTTATAAGTATAAAGAAAGATAAAGCAGCAGCTGTATCTATCCACCTCATTCTCTTTTCTTAGTTTTATTTTTTGATTTTCATGGTGTCTATACCAAAATTTGTCACGTTACTCTAGCTCTCACCCTATTCTCTTGTCATTCATGAGCACGCAGCATTAGCCAAAGACAACACAGATGCTGTACTGCTGAACTGAGAAAAGCTGAGAAGTTTCAAGCTCAGTGCAGGCTCCTTGGATTGAAACACCTACTAGAGTCTCCCTATGACACAACTTCCAAACTCCCACAGTGGTATCTGCAAACAGTTTCCCACTATGGCATAACCTCCAAACCTTTCCTTGCACTCAGGCAGATAACAGCTTGGCATCAGCAGGATTGTCTACAGCAGTGAGAACCACCTGAGTATGAAAAGGCACAACATGATTCAGATATCTCCTGAGCAGCAACACAGGTTACTGTGAACCATGCTACTCCCCCTGCACCCCTCCTTTATTTTATATTAGCTTCCCAGAAAACATCCATATCCTATTCAAAGCTTCAGACAGGCCAAAGAGATTACATCCAAACTTCGCATGAAGACCATGGTCAACAGGATCTGCTGATCAAGCACGCTAGAATTTTCTACAACTGGTGAAAAGCCCATCAGCATAGAAGCTGTCTGAAGACCCCAGAAAACACTCCCAAAGGAAGGTGATGCCATTGCAACTCCCCCAGCTTCTACTCCAAGCTTCGGATTCTCTGACTATCTTCTGTAACACACAGTGCTAAGAGACATAGTCCACTGCCAAAATAACACACCGCTACATGTACAATCTCCCCAGGAGGAGAGGTCAAGAAAAAAATAAAATAAAACCCACCAGAGGTCACGTACACAACTACCAGGAAGAGTTCAGACATTTCAATGATGAAAACACCTTCCAGTCTTTTGCTTTATCAAACTGGACAAGACAGGAGGTGAAAACAAGTGTAACAGGAAGATATTTCAGGTTATGACTAGGACTTGTTGCTAATTCAGGATAATGAAACAGCTGCTTGTCCATTTGGTTTTCCTTAGGATGCTCATTACGAAGTCCCTTTGTAATGAGCACCCTAAGCAAAAATCCACCTGCTGAGATCCAGCATGGAGAATAATGCCTCTCTGCACAGGAGGCCTACATGAGTACATGACATTGGCTCATGAGGATTTTAAATGCCTTGACCCTTTCAGCAATAAAACATCCAGAACAGAATCGATGAAGAAAAATGGTAATGTTGGAAACTAACCCAGCGCTGGAGATTATATATCGACAGAAGGATTTTGCTCCTGCCCTTAGCCATCTCAACAGAAGATTACTGAGGGATTTAGGTACAATTCTGGAAGACCTGAGGCTGAGAGCTTAAGGGAGAGAAGAAAGGACACCAAATAACCACCTTAAAATATGCAATGGAAGAATAAACAGTGACTGTTCCAAGAGGATTTTGGTATCTATCACGCTTTCTAACAACAGGAACAGAGAAAACTTGAAGCAGATTGTTATGGGGAAGGGACAGAGTTTTCTTCATTGTGGGTTCTTAAGAGAGGAATGTAGACAAATATCCAACAGAATAACTTAGTAAAATACATAGACCCACCCCCACTTCCTGAGTTTTATACTGCCCATATACCTGTTAACAACCTTTACTCTTTCCATATTAGCCTGTTACTTCCTGACTTTGTCAAAGAACAGAGCCTAAAAGACAGTTACTTCAAAAGGAAAAGCTGCTTCTCCTCTGAACTCCTGGTTCCTAGGAGATGAAAGCACTACCTGCTCCTTTCCCTCCCCAATAGAGGAGGTCTTGGCAACATTATTCTTTCACTGACCATGTGGGAAATAGGAAAAGAGAGTCTTGGACACTTCAAAGGGAGAATAGACAGCTTCTATGATTAACACCATGGATCAGCAGAGCGAGCCAGGCACTTTTCATCAGTGTGGAGATTTGGGCTGTTACCCACTAAGAAAAAAGTCTTTTGACCACATGGAAATTGCTTGATAATCTCTTGAGGATGACAGCCTGTGCTGGGGAGCAGGAGTTCTGCAGTAGACGGTGCCTTGTAGATGCCATTCAGGAGAACATCCTGCAGTTTGGAAAGAGGAGGAAGGGAGCAAAACGTAGTTGTGCAATTAGAACGAGCCCATGTGGGAGCTCACAGCAGTACATTACTGCTATCCGCACACAAATGAAAAAGCTCCCCCAATACAGCAAACTCTCCTCCTAGGAGTCCATTCCCAAGCAAGAGAACAACTCAACCTTTCTAGAAGTGGTGAGCAGTCCCAGGTCACGTCATTCTGCAAGCAGCATCCAAAGCAGCATGTGCAGAGTAATGGCTGCTGCTTCTCAGTGTTGAGAAAAAGATCAGTTCACATCATCTTCATAGACTGGTGCCCTATCAGTGCAAATAAGGAACATTAAAAACAAACAAAAATGATACTTTCATAAGAGATTTTAAATATGAGCTGCTAAAATAGTCAGTGAAATTTCACACAGGCAGTGCAACTCCTGACAGCAACAGTTAAACAACTGGAAAGAGCAATCTATATCCTGTGCTGGCAGAGAAGTTTTTCTTTTCCAGGCAGAATCTCCCTATCCCTCCCCCTCCCTGCCCAAACACACACAAACAAAATCTGCTCTTTTCAAGCCTCACTGAGCAAGTATGCATGTAGCGCTTCCGAACAGCATCCGTGAGCAAAGCTATGTGAAAACTACTTATCACTGATGGAATTACCCTGCACAAATGTCTTGAGGCTAAAATATGCACACGAGTGTGCTGCTCTTCCGTAAGACCTGCTTCTCACTGCCTGCCAGCTCCCAGGACCATCAAATCTTATAACAAAGTAACTGAAGCACCTCTCTTTGGAGCCTGCCCCGCTGCTGACTCCTCAGTTTCCTCCAGGTTAACCTGAGGCTTCTTTTTCTGGTCTCTGTTTCCCAAACAGGCAAAAATTTTTCTTCCTTTGTTTCACCACCTCACAAGGGCAGATAGAGCACATCTCCGAACCCACAGCATCTTCTCTTCCCTCTGCCTTTCCAGTACCTCTCGCTTCTGCTTAGACTTACTCCATTGCCTCCCATTTCATTGCCCCCTTTTTGGCAGGGAACCACCCTGCCGTAGGTGGAACCCCACGTGCTCTGCAGCGCTTCCCACGGGGACAGCTCCGCCACTGCACAGGTACCGTTTTTCTCTCTGCTTCTCAACGCTGTCTCAAATGCTCTAACAATTTTATGGGTTTCCCTGTCCTGACAAGCTCCCTTACTTTTACCTTATTTCATTTTGCTCTTTTCTCCCATGGTAGTTTACCCAGCCATCGATAGTCCTGGACTCCGCTTTCCACTTCGAGTTTGCCCCTCCTAGGGCATTTTTTTCAACCAAATTTGACCAGTGTCATTGACAAATCCAGGTGACAAATGAAATCAGTGTGAAGGAATCAATACTGATCCCTCCTGTTTCTTCTCCCTTCATTCTATAACCTATTTCTTCCCCCTGCTGCAAAAGCTTAGTGGAGTTTGGATGTGTTTTTGTCGTCGTCGTTGTCTGTCTTGGGATTACCACTTACGTTAAAATCATTCACTACCCAAAATCATTCAAGGTGCTGACACACATGTGCTTAAACTTGCTCTTGGGGATTCTTAAATCTGCTGCAAAGATAGCTCACTAATCGGAGGCAAATTCATATGTGCATTAACAAATCAACAACGTAGTCCTGGAATATGTAAGTAGAAACATTTCTTCAGCAACCTAGCAATCTGTAGCTGATGCTTGGAAAATTCCTTCTTGTTCACCAAAGGAATAATAGACAGGATTTTAAGTTATTCCATCTTAAAAAAAAAAAAAAAAAAAAAAAAAAAAAAACAAGCACTCTCCAAACAACATTGCTTTTTGATTACTGCAAACTTTAAATTATATGAGGAAAAGCAAAGTACCTTCTGTGGTATTTTTGAACCGTACTCAAAAACAAGCTGTGAGGTGGGGAAAAGACCTCTCGCATTTGACCATATGAATTTTGACTTTAGTCACAAGTTCCCATCCTGGAGGCATGCAAAGCTGATATTTCGGTAATTCACTTAAAACCCATTCTCAGAGCTCATACAGGAATCCTGTGTGTTTGAAAATTTTTTAGCAAAGCAAGCATTTTTGCCTAAAGCCTAAACAGGGGGGAACAAAACACCTTTGGAAACACAGCTGCTGGGTTCAGAACACTGAAAGGTGAAAAACTTCTCTGTCAAGAAACCTTTCCCCCCTGCCCCTTTCTCCTTCCCCAGAGGGGTGGATCTGTGAAAGTAACAGCATTTCCTATCACCCCTGCTATCATAGACAGGATAATTACAACAAATTAATGTATGTGTGTGTGCGTGTGTGTAAGCACCTAGATATTAGTACTGCTTCAAGGCAAACTGCCCTACAGAAGTTTCCCGATTCTTCCACGCTGCACACCTGGCTATGGTGCAGAACAGAGAGATATGGGGCAAGCAGTATTTTAAATCTGTTTTATCTTGCATGCAACACTTCAGATCACTAAACAAAGAAGTATCCACTTCCTTTTCCACCATTTAGCTATACATATCACATATAAAAAATGCAGTCCATGTCAGGTTCAGACAGTGCAGTAGTAGCCAACATAGTAACAGAAAACAATAAAATCAGCCTCAACAAATCTAAAGGATTCAAATTACTACTAAAAACAACTTTCCTGAGTCCCAGTACAAACCTTGGGTCACAAAACTGCATCTCTCCAAGACTGCACTAGAAGACAGCCACTAGACAGAGTGGCTCTCTTGGCTCTTGCAGGTGACTGACAGCGCTCAGTCTCTGTAAGGCTGTCAGATACTAACGTGAACAGGCAACACTCACTAGTTCACCTGCCAACTGCTGGTCAGTGGGAAACAAGAGGAGAAAAGATTCCCTCCCATTCTCACAGGGCAACTTTCTATCCATTTCCCAGTTGAGTTTCTGCTCTGTAAAGTGATTCTAAGAATTACTTTAATTCATGGCAACTACAAGTAGGCTTCCTAGACTGAGGAGTTACTTTTTTTTTTTTTTTTTCCCCTCCACATGCCACAACCCAAAAAATGAAAAAATTCAGAATCTCTTAACTAGTCATAAGAGTAATTACTTTAACACCTGTTCCCCCAGACTGAAACCACCTCCTGGATAAAACTGCCAGATGCACGAGTGCTACTTGTGGAATTTGCATGCAGATGTCTCCTCTCAGAATATTGGGAGAATTTTCTCACCGATTTTATCGGAAAGAAAATGTTCTTTTGCAACACGCTTCTTCTGCATTTGGAAAAGGAATGGAACCAAAACTTTGTTTTTAAAGATGCTCCTTAGAAGTAGCATTATTTATGGCTTGCATTCTTAAGTTGTCAAGTGTAGGTTTAGTCCAGAGCTCTACCAGTAGCAGTGCCTTTTAGGACTTAAACCTTAATGTTCCTGAGAGAGAGTTGTTCCAGACTGCTACCTCTGCTTCTTCAGGGGCTGCAGCAACACCCATGGCAAGACTGCTGCTATATCAGTGCGTGTAGCTGGAATGTGACCAGAGTGGCTCTGGGAGATGGATCCTTGTCCAACTTGTGGCTTCCACTGATGCCTACCCTGAGCCACGAGCTGCACGGAGGAGAATTCACGACAGACAGACCCTTCCACGCACTCTAGATCCATCTACTCTAGATCCAAACATTCATTTTACTTGCACATTCCTTCAAGCAGCCGCCCACAGGCTGGGGAGGAAGCTTGTTTTGTTTCTGTGCTTATGCTTTTCTGACACATTCCAGTGGACTAATTGCTAACTCTGTTGTGCAATTTTTCCATCTTTGGTCAAGCTGCCTACATCTACTTGCCTGGGAAAATAAATTTGACTAGATATATTCATGCTAAAGCTAGGGCAAAATTCAGCTTTATAATTTCTCTGTTACTTCTGTGAGTATTAATCAAAATGAAAATCTTCAGAGAAGCTAGTGGATGCCACCACACAGAGGTTTTATAAACACACTATCATTTTTAACCAGGTTGAGCACCAGAAATGTAATTCAGCAGTATGTGCAAGTTTCAGGTAAAAAGCCATCTAAAAAAGTTTACACCAATATTATGGCATAGAAAATAGTTTGTCTTGTGTACACCCCCTAACACAACCTGGAATGTAAATCGGGTGAGGAATTGATAGCTACTGCCGCTTCAAAGCATTTGGACATCAAAAACAGGAGCATAATGTAATGTTTATTTGCAGCCCTCATTATCTACAATCCAGCATTCATCACTTCTCATACAAAATGTACCACAGCTGCTTTCTATATGAACCCTGCCTCAATTTAATAGATTCACAATTGCATTCAACTAAGGCATTTGCTAAAGACTGGCTACTGCTGCAGAAGTATTCCTTGAATTCTGTGGCCTCTGTATCAGAAATAGGAAAAGAATCGCCGATGGCCAACTGAAAAATTACCAAAAAGCTTTAATTCAATAACCGTAAACTCCTAAGAAACAATCATGGAAGGAGCAGTGTTGGCTGCAAGATCTTTATTTCTTCCATAAAAGAGGAAGGACTACATTATCTTAGCAGAGAGCTTCCAAATTCTTTTATGCAAGATGGTTCAAAATACATCCACAGCTTTTGGGGAGCAAATAAATAGCCTTGCTTCAAACAGCAACCATAAGGAAAAAGCTGTTCAAAACTGGTCACACTTTGCACTCCTTAAGAAGCTGAAAAGAAAGGGAAAAACAAAGCAAAACCACAGCTTGCTCATGTGGTAAGGTAGAAGTATAAAAATGTCAATTATTTAAACACTCAGTACTTCTCCAGAGGAACGTCCTTGCAGAAACAAAAGCCATCGCTGTGATGTAAGTATCTTTTCAGTGTCACTTTAAAAGCTACACAATCTTATCTGTATATGCAAAAACTAATAATGCCAGAGGATAGAGAAAGCAAGTAGGCAGTCCACCATTCCGTGGCATTAAAAAGTGATTAAATGAAATTCACAAACGGCTTAGTGACATTTCTGATACACTAATCATATAGCAGTGCTTTAAATACAGAAACAGACCCATTATCAAAATATTCCCTTTAAAAAACTTGTATCTCAGAGGAGTACTTAATGTATTTATTGTGTGGAGATAATGGCTTTTCACTTCAAATTTAGAAGAACATGGATGAAAAGAGAAGCTGTATGCCCTAGCAAGAACAAGTACAAAACTCATTCTCCAAGTCTCCATACTTGGAAATAGTTGACCCAATTTATGAGCCCATCTTAAAATCAGTCTGTAATGTTAGAGTCATCTCCTCTTAAATGGCAGAGCATTCAGCAATAGGCATCAACCACTCTCTTGAAGCAAAACTTAATTCTTTTAACCAATAGATTGGTTGAAATTTGCCACGAGAATCACAGCTGAAAGCTCAAATATTTTGTACAAAAAGTCACATACAGACGCACTGTTTCCCAGTATTACCTATAACCATAGTTCTCCCCTCCCACAGTCCCCAAAAGCAGAATTGTTTCACACCTTTGCCACTGCATTATCAGTAGTTTTTATACAGAGGCTGTACAGTTCTAACAAGTACAAACACTTTGCTCATTTCTTAAATTCAGCAAGTTGCATTTTCTGAGACAGGGCTTCATTTCAAACAGCCACACCAACGAAAGCCTCACTGTATGGCAGATGCCAGAAAAGTCTCAAGCTGACAGACTGGATTTTAAATCTGTCACAGAAACACATTTAGAATCCTTCCAGCTAAGCACAGTGCACAATTAACACTCATCTGCCTAGACAAACTTAACTTTTATTTGTCCATTTATTTTAATCTGTGCTTACCTCCATTTTTGATCAGCACACTAGATTTCTCCAACAATGTTCATCCAGAAGCAAGCATTTTTGGGCTAGTCATCCACTTTGGAGTCGTACTGCTCAATACAGTTGTAAGCAAACTGATTTGTGCAGGATTTTCATATTTGAAAGCATATTAATAACTGTATACAGAAATTGGCATTCAGTAGTATTGCCTTTTTAAGTAGACATTTTCAATTGCAAACTCATCTATTTTCACAATCAGAACATTTTTGTCCGAAAAGTTTATTTTAGATTTCTGAACACTCGGAAGCAACTGCTTTTGATGTTATACAAGTGTCCAGATGAGATTAACAAAATTAAAATGTTCTAAATTACAAATTTAATTCCTGTAAGAGCTTCAGAAAAGAAATAGAACAGAAGAGCATGACATACACACATTGTGAAGAAACCCCAACTTTTCATGCAATGGCAGGCAAGATGTAAAAAGCCACCCAATTCACACATTTGTACACCGAATCATCAGAAAAGTACTCTGTAGTAAATCTGTACATCCAAATACATTTGGGATCTACACCTAAGTTACATTATTTAATGTTATATACATTTATTACCCCTGTATAATGTCTAAAGCAAAATATTCAAACCCAAACCAAAAAAAAAAAAAAAAAAAAGACTAACTTGGAAAAAAGGAGAATCACTTTAGACATTCAGTTAAAATGTTGGTTTTGTTTTAATCTAGTCCTCAATGTTTATTAAAAACAAAATCCTCTTCATTTAATATTTGCTTTCTAACTGTACAGTAAATTGCATTGCAGAGAACACATCCCATTTTTAGACTGTATTTTCTTTGGATGGATTTAAGATGTAACTGGATTATTTTAAAGATAAATAAAGGGAAGTTGGTCCAACTAGAATGATAGCTGATATATTACATGCATATGGGTTTTTTATATATTTTAAGTTACTTTTTTAAACAAATGAGTGTAGGGTATAGTTGATATTGCAAATAAACCAAAAAGCACCTGGTTTCAAAATATAAAACATACCTCCTTATCCTGACGATGGCAGTAAAAATCAGAAAAGTAATCTTTCTGGAACAGCATTTTTACATAATTTAGAAATGTTAAGTACCAGGAAGACTACTAATCAAGTAGTTTTAGCAGCCACGTTTCCCTCTTTTTATTGAATGGAACAAATGCTTTAAATAAACCGTTTGTCCTCTTCACTGAAGAGAGCTAGTCTATTCATCTTTAATGAGCTAGTTTTTTTTTTTTCTTTTTTCTTTTTTTTTGGGAAGAAGATTAGCCACGTACTGTAGTAATGCCTACTGCATATAATCCAAGCATTTGCTGTGAACAGTTGGAGAAAGCAGTCAGTAAGAACCTAGGATCAATGAAATAGATGTTACTTTAAGCCATCCACAAAACGGAGACCCATAGAGTGCCCAGTGTTAAAACCCAAATCTCTTCTCGCGCTTTTTGCTGTGCAAGTTCATCCCCATGAAAACACAAACTGATCCATAGTTCAATTTTCGTATTTCCTTAGTCAATTTTCACATTAGTGTAGATTTTACGAACAAAGGCACTTGTTCCCATGTAACCAATAGCTCCTGCAAAATAAACACAAAACGTTTAATGTTAGAGCTGATCATCAAAACAAAACACAAACCCAACACACTTTAACCAGAGAAAGTCACATAAATCATGTACTGTGCAAAGGAAATAATTTACCAGGGGCGCTTATTCTCAAATTCTAATTATCCCGGCTCCCAGTGAATGTCTGCCACGAACTGCCCCAGTCTAGTGATCTAAATCTATTAAGCCACCTTACCAAGAGGCCATGCTCACTTGGCCTCGATAAATGGAGCAGCCCCCCTACGGCTGCCAATAACCAGGTCCTTCTTTCTGAACAGAGGGTAGAAAACATACAATCCCAAGCTCTGCAGGGAAGGGAGATGGGAGGGGCGGGTTTTTATTATAAGTTACATGCCTTCTGGATGAGTGTTTTATTGGCAGATGGCTTTTTTCTTACCATGAGGCACAAATAATAACAGAGCCCCATCCCAGGAGTTTAAAACCACAAGGAGGTCTGTACAAAAAGATTAAATTAGTAGCAGTTAGCAGTTAAAGGAAATTGCAACCTGTGGTTTTCACATCAGTAAGAGTCATGAGTAGAGTACGTACTGTCACAGCAGTAATAAAAGAATGGGTCACTGGGTTTTTGATCGGGGCAACAGTTTAGCATAAAAATCTAAAATACTGAAGGCCTAAGGTCACCTGGAAAGATGAAAGAAACGCGCAGGACCAAGAAAGATCAAGAACTCCTCTCAGACAGGGATTCAGATGGTCAAATCCAGCAACGCAGGTTTGCCAGGCTGAGCAGACAGTGTCAATTCTCACAGCAAATACCCTACTGGGGGTTCCTCATTGCTTGCAAGCAGAATAAGACTAAACTAGCCTTCTGAAAGTCCGTTTGGCTAATTCTCAGATTAGAAGTGGGATTGAAAACCAAGCAAGAAGTAGACAGAACTGCTCTCAGACAGCTACAAAAAGCATATCATTAAATATCAAAAAAAGAAGATAGAGAAGTCAGGGCCTGTCACTTCCTACAGATAAAGAGAACCCTTAACACCAAACATTTGGATGTTCAGTAAAGAATAGACTCTAAACAGAAGAGAGACTCTTGTTTCTTTGGAACAATGCAAAAAATGCCAGGATGAAGCATGAAGCAGCATTCTCGGTGATCTAGGATGCATGAGACTTGCACAAGATGAGCTAAATACAAAACCCTAACCGTTATTAAGAAAAATTGACAACAGCTTTCCTTTTCACTAAAAGTAGAAAGTTTTTTCTTCTGTTTAGAAATCTTTATTTCTAAATAACTCTTCAAAATTATAAATATCACTGCATATTTTCTGGCCTGTACTAGTTTAGCTTAAAAGGCCATAACCGTATCTCAGCAGAACAAGCCTTTAAATAAACTAAACTCCAAAGAAACCAAGTAGTCAGACAAAGCATCCACGGAACACTAAAATACTGACTCTCTTCTCTTCATTCAAAACAATTAACACTCATTACAGAAGTGATTTTGTAAAAACAAAAAACAAATTACCTTCAATCATCCAGTGTTTATCTGGATGTGGAAGTATGGCACTACCAAAGGGCACAATTCACCTAGCTCTAATGCCATCTACTGAGCTAGGGAACAAGTTTTGTCCTTATCTGTCACTGGGGGAGAAAAGTGAGGAGCTCAGAAGATTTACAAGTTCCCATGGACTCCCTACTGTCCAGCCCCTGAATACTCTGCAGAGGGCAACAGACTTTGCGAAATCAAAGCATCCCACCACAGGTGGGATTTGAGTTCATTAAGTCTGATCAGGAGCATTAAAACAGGGCAAGATGATACCAGTCTGCAGAGATTCTCCTTGGGGCTGCTTTGGATCCTAATTAGTTCATCTGATAGCCACCTGTATGTTACTGAACACACCCATTTGCATGCGCATGGAAAGCAGAGCTCTACACGCTTTCCACAGGGGACATACAGTCAGTAACATGCACAAGGCACAAGTCTCAAACACAAATGTCTTTGTTAGTCTTCAGTGGCAGCCAGCTCCTTGCACAAATACTTTTTGACAGGGGATTTCCACATCCCCCCTCTCAACATGTTAAAAATAGAAGCCCTCAGTAAAAAGGAATCTCACAGCTTCTCTTCCAATATACAGTTAAAAAGACACAAAAAAGTCTCAACAGGGCTGTGGGAATACAATTCAACACCTAAGACAAGTGTTTTCTGATTCTGAAGAAATGCAGACTTTGCTCTAACATTCCATCAAGTAATGTCGTCCCATCATGAAAGGAAGGTATTTGACAATCTGCCTGTTCAATGTTTTAAAAAATATTTTAATTACAGAATCTTGTGTGCAAGCTCAGCTTCTGCATTACAGACATTTTAATCAATACCAGACTGAACACTTTAAAAAGAAGAGATTAGAGCTGAAAGCTATAAGCCTATTAAAGAAAGAAATGGCTGCAAGACTACCAGAACAGCAGGGAAGTCTTGTAATGTGCCAAGAACTTGATGAGGCAAGATTAGATTTCATGAGGGAGAAAGGAAACAGGTCCTCGACAGTTAGAAATGATTTTCTCCCCTTCTGATGAAACATTTTGAAACCAGCTTCTTGGGATATCAAGATATCTGCACTTTACAGAAAGATCAGTCCTGTAAGATATCATGGGTTTCAAACCTCTAATTCACAGAAGGTCTTTCATTATAGTCTATAGGACTATTCATTTACCAACAGGAAAAAGGTGTTAAGTAAGGATAATGCATAAAAAAGCAAAATGCATCACACAAGTGCAGAAGAACTATACAGCACTTTCTGGAAGTCAGAGTGAGTGATGAAAATAAAGCCAACAGGTAAACAAGTACACTTGACTTCATCAGATGGCCTTCGTTACAGAGCATTTTCCTCTAAAGATTCTCAAAAAACGACCTCTTAACAAGCAATGCAACTCAGCTGACACAAAACAGCACCTGTTCTCTCCATATCTGTGAATATTTCGATGCTTATTTCCCAAACACTATCCCGAGGCTTCAGTTCATTCTGTATCGTATCATTCACACACACATGCTACAAGATACAGATGGTAGCACCACCAAAATAAGGTATCACTGACACTTCAGCAAGTATCTAGCTCTTTGTAATGAGACAATAGCAAAAACTCCAAACAAAAACATTAACATGCATTCAGCTTAACCTGAAAATTATTTTGCAGAATTCATGCATTGAAAAAGTTTCTATTACTGTATTCTGATCGAATACCCAGTCTTTTAACCTTTCACTGAGGCTGAAATTCTTGGCACAGTACATAAAAATTATTTCCTATCTGAAGAAATAAACCACAGAAGCCTCCTAAGCTAGTAATAGCAGGTGTGTATAACCAGAGAACTAGGGTGTCTTTCAAAAGACCGTAAGGTTTGTTTAGCAGATCTGACACACACACATATTCTCGATCACAGAACCAAAATCAGAAACATGACCATGTGATAAATTTGGACAGTTTATTTTCAATGTATTTGAAACTTACCACACATAATCCCCAAAGCTGTGCTAAATACTGCCATATAACCAAAGTAAAATGATGTTTGAAACAAGCCATACATCCTGAAAAAAAAATTAAAAAAATTGCCAGGTTACTTGCCCATTCTTCCACAATATGAATTATTCTACAACCTAAAGCATGCTTAAAAAAAACTTCCTTGGCTTAACAATAATCATACCATCAAGTAAGAAAATTACCACTTACTTTGTCTTGAAAAAGTAGTAGTAAAAGGAGTACATGTAAACATATATCGCAGTTGACGCAGCAGACAGAAAGCTTGTCCATTGCCTGAAAATAAACACACATCTAACTGAAATAGACACACAACAGGCTAAAACAACTTGTTCTGAGAAGTGTATTGATTATCTATAGACTTATTTAACAAAATCTACATGTACTCTGCTTCAATGGTGGCAACCATTGCTGATATCAAAAGATGAAATTTTTGATATTGAGCATAGAGTTTTTTTTTTTTTTAATGCATCTACACACATGCACAGCTCCTGTACGGGAAGACTTCAAGAACCAGGCATACATAAGCAAGTTCTCCCTTCTACAACGCTGAGAGCTAAATCTGGACATGAGACACTTTGAAAAGATCTGTTCAGACTGAAGAACAAGTACTTTCACAGAAAACAGTCTTGATCTGGTTATTTATGCAAAGAAATACAATACTTACCACCTGTAATCCTCTGCATTTAGCAGGAAATATGTACAAACGATAGTCACACAAACTGTCACGATGCAGAGGATAACTAGAACCAACATCATAAAGCCATAAACATAGTAGATCTTGTAAGCCCAGAAGGAAGTAAAAATGAAATACCTGAAGAGAAGAAATCAAATATGCAATGACATTGTAATGAGACAAATTATTAGGAGCTTGAATCACCTGCATAAATAGCTGACAAACTTACATTTCAATAAAAATTGACCCAAAAGGGAGGATTCCACCTAGGCAAACAATAACAGCTGGTTCCATGAACCTGAAAGATATTAAGATTTGTTTAGGGACAGTTTTAATCTTTCATTTATAAACATATATTAAGATAAAAGACCCAATAATTAACATAGCAAGAATATATGTAAGCAGCATGCTAACAAGTACTTTTCTGTTTTACACCAGTATGTTGGAAAGGCAATTTTCCCAAAGATGTCATATGTATGGAGAAGAAAAATTTTTTGTGAGGAATCCTAAGCAAAGCTTATCAACCTTAAAGGTTACAGAAACAACGCCTCTTTTCCAAAAAGGGCCTAACAATAAAGTCCCTTAACATCCACCAGCCTTGAATAAAGTCAGTGAAAACTCAGTGCTGTTGATCACCATACATCTAATACTGAAAAAAAAAAAAAAAAAAAAAAAGTTTTATGGTCATTTAAATAAGGATCACTGTACCTTTTTAGTGCTATACTCAGAGTGTCATGAGCATATAGCCAAAAATTAATGCTCAGCTACCTGTAGATGATACTGTTACTTACTAAAGGTGACCTCTTTGTAGTACTCACAATGACACCGAATCTAGCTAGCAGTGATTTAATTTACAGCTTCTTTAATTATTTAGAAGGATACTTGCCTAATTTGAGGTGTGCAATTTCATCTTCATGAAGACTATCTTATTTCTTTTTATCTGTCATCCTGATCCAGCAAAAAGCATCAGTTTCCCATGATACAGACCACGCTATAAATCAAATCCTAGCTTCTCAGCTGTGCAACCCGCCACTGACAAGAGACTAAGTGTGCTGTATTTCCTGGATATTGCAAGTGTACACGTTTCAGTGCCCCCTTTACCCCGTTGGTTCCATTCCTCTGAACAGGAAAGGCAAGAAAAATCTATTTTACAAATCCTCTGAGGATATTATTTCCATAGCTTGCTGCTTCCATCTCAGAATGAAATTAATAAGAAAAAGCAACTGCATTTGTGATACACCAAAAAGCTAAGCCTACTTAGACTAGGCATCCATAGACATTCACTTCAAAAATAATTAAAGCTTATGCATGATGTGAACTATGTACTTGGCTCTATGCCACCCAAAAAGGCGCAGAAGAGGGAGCAGTATTGCAAACTTCTCCCCACCAACACCTTGCAAATGTGTGTCAGCCTGAACAGGGAGACCATTAAGCAGAACAGTTCTGCCTCCAAGGCACATTCAATCCTAAATCTGTCAGAGGCATTAAGTAAAGAAGAGAAATTTTGTTTCAAGACAGCCATATAGGAACTGTGTTGGGACCATCCCTATTATATAAGAGGCTGAACAGCAATTCAGGCCAAACATAAATCAGTGATTCAAGACTATAACTACTGCTACAATTATTAACCATTAATTGCAGTTGGAATTTCTGTTCAAGAGAAAAATTCTGCTACAGAAACATCAGTAGAGGTGTTTTTAGACAAAACTCTAAACCTAAAAAGTTATTAAAAACCAAACAAACCAAGCCACGTCCTGGAGTGAATAATTCTAGTTTACATGCACATGTCCTTACCACTTTTTCTCTGGTATGGGACGAGGAACTGCATTAACACGACAGGGAAAATTAGGCTGTCCCGACAGATTCCGGCCAAGAATTGTGCCAACCAGGTTCAATGGAAGAATAACAAAGAAGCAAATACAACACACTGCCACCTGTAAATTAAAAACAGGGATGAGAAGACAGAAGGGAATATGAACAACCCACCCTGTATATATTGGTGCTTTTTAGTTATCACTGTTAGAACAACACTTATTGAAGCAGTATACAGTATGCACCCTCCAGAAAACTTTACCATGAATTATCTTTTATGCAATACACGCATGCACCTCTACTTTTGCTGTTCATGGAAGGCAATACACTCTATCTTGCAAAATAAATAATTTTAAGTGTTTAGCAAGGTGTTTTCTACTACTGAATCTTTCACAGAAATGAACAAGCATTACATAGCTTGGTACGTTTTTTGATATTGATAATTAAATACAGAGCAGTTTCCTGCAATGCAGTAACTATAGTTCTTCTGAATGGCCCATGCCTTGTCCCTGCACCTCCAGAGTCAAAGCTGCTCTACTTCTCTTTCATTCCATCCTAACAAGGCCCATGGCAGCAAATTAATCCAAAACAGGGGAGAGGATCGTGGACTGACTTGTCCAGTGTTACTCCACAGTAAGTGAAGGCTCCTCACATACATTATATCTATAGAAACCTACTGCAGGCAACTGACAAGTAATAACTCCTAGGCCTCATGGGAAAAGAAGTTGCATCACATCAACTATTACACAAGTTTAAGGCAACATCTGCCTAAAGTGAGGCTACTGCTGCCTTGCATACCATTACCAGCTTGGGCCAAATGCAGATTAAAAATGTTGCCTGGGGTTGGATGGAGCAACTGTTGATACTTCTTCACAGAAGAGATATACGGTGCAAATAGGCAATAAGCAGAAGCACTGTCCAAAATGCTTTATAGTTAAGAGGTTAATTAAACATTAATATCATACACCACTAAAACTTGGAAGCTTTAGTTGTAAATAAGAAGACACTAAGTAGTTTTTACATCTGACAACACTAATAAAGCAGAGCTCACTACACATTTAATATCTCCCATCTATCTTCTTCCTATACAGGAAAAAGACCGGCAAGCAAGCAGAGTGATTTAGGTAGGACTCTGAGGTCACCTAAGAATGATTTGCAGAGGAAGTGTGAAACTACTTAGCCCTCACTTAATGGATGGAACTCTGCTACTTTGCTCTTGAAAGCAGCTCCACTAGGACAAAAAAAAAAAAAAAAAAAAAAAGGCAGATAACAATTTCAGCATAAAATGCCCCCAAATATCTGAAACATCAAAGAGCAGCATCTTAAGTCCCACATTTAACGAAATCCTTTTAAAAGCCTTCAGCATCACAGGACAAGATAAGAAGCACTACTACTAAGGCAAATAACAAACTGAAATCCTCCTAAATAAGCCTGTGCAACTCCTGATTGGGAAGTCTCAGCTTGTTCAAGGTGCACTCGTTAGAAAAGATGTTCAAGAAACAAGGCCTGGGCAAAATCAAAAAAAGAGCGCCTCTACGGAGAGCAATGTCTATTTGAAAGAACAGCTTGCTTTGTTGGAGCTGCTTCCTAACTGCACAAGAATGTCTCAGTGTCACGAGCCATCTCTGTCCACGGTCTCAGGGCTTCACAGGCAGGCTGCAAAGCTGGCTGAAGCTGGGATCAAATACAGTTAGCATGAAAGGGCATCCCTGTTACTCATCCGCACAGACAGTTAATAATTCAGAGTCATCACAATGTTTGTGGCTTCCTTTCTTGATCTCAAAATTACCTCAGATTAGGCAGAGTGACAGTTAATCCACTTCTCTACTGCAGAAATGAAGTGTCTAGCAATAGCCTAACAGTCTATCTTGCAAAACAAGCCCATCATGGAAAATCCTCATGGAGGGGGTATAGCCTCAGATAAGGAGCCACACTAGGACCACGCAGTGCTACTTTCTGATTAGAGAGCAAACTCCTAGATGAGAAAAGGTGAGCAAAGGCAGTCTTGAATAACGGCCTCAGTGAGTACTGCCAACCTTTCCCCAGCACATCCATCACTAGTGTCACCAGAAAGCTTGTACACTTGTGGGTGCATTATCAGCTCAGCCAAGCCAAGCCTGATGGTGGGGTAAGATCTTCCATTCTTTTAACCATCTGGCTAAAAAAATAAACTGGTCTCAGCCAGAACCACTAGAGTCTTAGGTGAAATCTAATAAGCAATATTAGGCAAAAGCAACACATGGTTAAACAATGTGCCACCTGTCTCAATGCTGTGCTGTGTTCCAAGGGCAGCTGGAAAAGGAATGCATTTTTCTCTCTTCCCCCCCGCCCCCATCCCTTTTCTTCCTGGAGCCATTCAAGAGTTTACAAGTTATTTGTTTGGCAAAAATAGCCAACTAAATAGGCAAGGAGAGATCATACTGCCAGCTCAGGAAGACCTCCCCTTCCACCTGCCTGTGATACTCTGCTCGAGCAGAGCGTCATGAATGTTCTGTCCTCTAGGACAGCTGCTGCTCTGCGCCGGCCGGCCGACATGCCTGGTGCTGACTCCAACCAGCATGTCCGGTGCTGACATCAACAGTGTTTTCTCCTCTGCTCTGAACTTACTGTCCGACCCAAAGTAAGACTGCTTGTTCAGACTGATGCATGATGAAAATTAAGTTTTTCCCCATTCTTGGCATCTCTGCATGCAAGGTGGAGGTGACTGGCCATTCTAGCTTGGGCCATTTCAGCCATGACCCTCCTATCTTGAGAGTCCTTAAAGCAAAGGACCCTAGAGGACGACACTACTTCCTTCCAGACTGAGCAGGTATCACCTCTTGTCACAGATCACAGGCAATCACAACTACAATATAGCTGCGTAATGTTTAAACCTAGAGTTTAAACTGATTATCTCTCCCACCAAGCCTGCATTCTTTCCATTTTTTTTTCTTTTTTTTTTTTTTGAGGAGGAAAGAATATCCTATTGTCCTTGACTGAACATGTAGAATGCAGTTCTCTATTTGAAAGGAAACACTGTTGAGAGGGATATAATTTATGTTCTACCACCATGTGTTTCACATTTTCTGACAACTGTAGATTAAACTTCATTCAAAGGGGATAATTAAAATTTTTATGAGCATATCTAATATTAAACAGATACTGGCAGGCTGCAGTGCCTTGACTGCTTAATGCACAAGCGAGAAATGCAATAAAAATTAACTGTCAAAGCAGCAGCAGAAGCTTGATCTTCCCTGTCAGCTACCAAAACTGCACCCTCAGACAGCACAAGGCTCTCCAATATAGAGGTTATTGAATATCTGCAGTGAAACACCTTCATACATTTAATCTGTTCAGTCATCACACAGAGCAAGAAAAGAATACAAGACTTTATTTTAAAGTTATATGTTATCAAAATTAAATAGCTAACCTATGGTGCTGCTTTGAGAAATAAACTGAACTGCTGAAAATGTAGCCAGAAGTGTAAACTGTCTACTTCTGGATAAGCGAGGTTTCTGACCAAGGTCTCAAACCGCCTTCAGGCAACCCAAGGAAGCACTCTGCTGAAAGCATACTCATTTTTTTTTTTTTTCACTTTTTGGCCAT
The DNA here is from genome assembly GCF_059628265.1 of Tinamus guttatus. Taxonomy (NCBI): domain Eukaryota; kingdom Metazoa; phylum Chordata; class Aves; order Tinamiformes; family Tinamidae; genus Tinamus; species Tinamus guttatus. The sequence continues at coordinate 625,394 of NW_028288950.1, forward strand.
CTGTATTTCAACCCAATTTCCTCATCCAGCTCACTACATGACAACCCATACTGCTATCTTTTCCAGTCACGACAGTCCATACTCCTGTCAACTTACAGCCATTGGGGAAGGCCGCAGCAGTCTGGATTAAACAATCTGTTGGAGTGAACAACACTTTGTGTAAAAAGAATGCAAACACTAGGTCTTGATCCCAAGAAATATTAGATGTGCATAACCTTATATAATGACACGATTAAAAATGCATACAGGAAATCTTAGCCACACAAGAACGCACTGTTCAAACAGAACAGAAATGTTATGTTTAAGTAGTTTAATACAAGCTGCTTAAATTCTGCAGTTAGAATATAACAGTAGTTACACTAAGTCTTTATGGAAATCCTTAAGATATGTTATGCACAGAACAATATCAGCCGTCATAAATTGAGAAATACCAGAACTAAGACGGTCTCTCTAAATTTAATTGTTCTCTACTCCGCAGAAATACTGCATTACTTGATAGGCATTTTTTTTTTTTTTTAATAATCACTACAGCAATCCTTTGGAAGATGTGCAGCCAACTCACTTTACTTGCCCTCATTTGAAATCTTTTTAATGATAGCTGTTCCATGCTGCATTTGCTGCTTTTAATACAAACAACAAAATAGAAGCATGATAGATCAAGTATACTGAAAGGTAAGCCAATGTGTACTATACCTTCAGAAGAACTCTACTTTCACCAGTACGACAGAATGAGTAAGAAACCCAAACTAAAAGGGGGGTTCCAAAAGTACAAAAAAATCAAACAGGACCCACTGCATTTCTATGAAGATGAAAATGATGGGGAAACCAGAGTTTTATAGCTCCTTCATATGCTTAGGGGAAATTAAGCACTCTAGCTGAAAGTTTAAACCATTAAGTTTTAAAAAGCTTTCATCTTTGAGTAAAATCTGTCTTTTTTTAATTACATTTTGAAAGGAAGGGCAGCTGAAAGATATCCCAGGGAAGATATTAAGCCTTTGTTCAGGCGTACGCTGTATTTCACTACATCAGATTTGTCACATTGTAGGCAGAGGGCTTGCATTTAAATCCGGAAGGGCTAAAGACAGAGCCTCAAGGCTAAATAATGACTTCTGACACAAACTAAACTATCTTCCCTGTCCCTGCTGACACATCTCCAGCGAGATCCCAGACATCAGGAATCGGATGGAAAAGGTAAAAGCAGCTTTGAAACACAGACAGACTGAGGTGACAGCAAGGCATATGACGGTCCTGAACGGCCCAATCAGTTTGAGCATTTAAGCACCCAACACTGAAGAACAGTCAAACCAATGGCAGGTAGATCAGAGGCGCACCAGCTGCGCGTTAGTTTGGATGTCTTCGCTATGATGGGGCTCTTCTCAAATTCAACAGAAAAGCTCTGGGGGGGGAAAAATGAAGACACAGAAGGGAACTGCTCCTGGTGGTTCACTGGGCAGTGGGTATGTGAACTGGGCAGAGCCTGGATGCCACATTTAGCCATGGCCTCCTGGCAACTTTATCGTGCAGCAACACTTTCCGGAAACCTGGTTTCTGCTTTTTCCAGATCTACACAACTCAAGAGGTGATAATTCTTGCTAGCAATTTAAATCAGAGAGAGTCTTTCCAAACATCCCAGGGTAAAGGAGATAACCTCTAGTGTACCTGAACGACAGATAATTCATTTCCCAAAGAAAGCAGCAAGTTTTTTGCACTAGAGAATTTTGGAGGATTCTGGAGGCCTTAGAAACAACACAGACACATTCTTCTGTATAAAGACAGAGGCTTTCCCAGGTTAAGTTTCACAACATGGTTAAGTTTCAAACAACTTTCATTTTCTTCTACAAACCAGCTTCATTAGCCGATTAGAATTCATTAAAGTGTTGATTATTCCAATGAAGTTTCCTACCCATAACCTGCTCCTACTACAACCCTGGTAACTCCACGGAAGGTTTATTACCACAGTCATAATGATTCGCACACATTCATAAAACATTGAGATCATTAAAATAACTGTGAATAGAGAGTCCTAACATCCAGATTAAGTGACCCCTGAAGATTTATGTGCTCATTTGCTTTTGTACGTACATATTTTCATGAGCTTAAAGTACAAATTAGTTGAACAGAATTACAAGACAAGTTCCAATACAGGTGAAATTCCCTTCCGTCAGCATTCCTGAATTCCACATGGGAATACAAGAAAGAAATGTGATATCATAAATGCTTGCTCGGCAGTAAAACAGAGTCTCTTCACACATGTCAGAGATTAATGCTGTAAACATTTCTGACAGTATTGTGTATGGTCACTAGCTTAGAAAAGAAAATCCAATACAATATTCCTAACAGACAAAGACTGATTAGTACAGACATAGTCAAAGTTTGAGTTTTGGTCTAGCTTCTTGAAGAGAATCTGAAAAAATAAGTGAACATGTTACAAATGTGTTCAAATTGATACTGTATATTTAGTCGTCATATAATTAATGTCTAATTCAGTGTAAAAAGTGGCACCTTGGTGAGCACCAAAAATATTAATGAGGTGACTATAATCACAAATGTGTATATCAAGTGATTTCTACCACTTTCACTCATTAACAATGTGTTTTAAAGTATTTTCAGTCACATACCGATTTTTATTATGAATTTTAGTATTAGGGATATAAGATAGACATTGCAATACCAAGCTTCATTTTCTGGTAGATTTAAACTAAGCAGAAATACAAGACTTCTCAAGTATCTCTTCAGAGACTGGATGATTTAACATGTCATAAAAAAAGGCATGCAAAGCAGGAGGGGGCTACAAAAAAAAAACCCTCAAGATTTACTACAGGCATTGCAGAGAAAACAAGCCTTCCTTTATTATGAAACCTCTCTCTACCTAATTTATTGAAGTTAGCAGCGCTACTGAATAAAGTCGCAAAAAAGGTCAGTTCTGTTGTATAGTTTTCAAAAAGCTTCTGCACTCACAAATATCATATCCTGTAAGGTCAAACAGAAACTTTATCAAATGGCCAAGGAATTATTTCCTAAATTATATTAACAGCGTTATTTGAGCTTACTTGCAAGGGTTAGGACATCAAATAAAATTTTAACAAAAGCCATGAGATACAGGAAGTTAGCTTAATTAAATAAGGAAGTCATCCAAACGGTAATTTTTAAGCAGCATGGTTATATAGAGACAGTAGAAACTAAGCAGCACTTCAGGATGTAAAGAGCGAGATTCTCTTCCTATGGCTGGAACTGCTCAAGATTTCTAATCTCACACCATTACCTGATTCTGTTAATTTTTACTACTTAACTGCAATGATGTGGAAGGGGCTTTTGATTGCATTGCTTCTCCAGCGCATTTTAGCTTATAAACTGTTTGCATTGGCCATTCAGAAGAAAACTAAAGTTGCTCATTTCCCATTTTATTCTTAAGGTTATTATAATATAAGGCTTGAATACAGAGCAGAAGTGCCATTTTAAGAAGAGAGAAGACTGCTGTCAGCATCCAGCAGCTGTTGCTACTGCGAGTAAAACAAACCTTGCTTAAAGCACCCAAGAATCTCACCAGAATAATTTTCTAACCAGGAAGCTGAAGCTACGACTCACAACTGTACTTAGATTAAAAGATAGTTTTTCTGTGCCTGCAACGCTGTTTAAATTCTCCTCTGAAATGACTCACCATTGTTCCAAAGGGTATAGCTCTTGAGGCATGATAATAGATGGCAATGAAGTTAATGAAGAAGGCAGTGCCACACACCATTGCGGGGATAAGGAAAGCCCCAATGAACATCTGCTTTATCCACCGCCTCCCTGTAAAGAAAGGGCAACTGATAAGATGAGCATTATTTTGTTCAAAAATTACCAGCAACACCTCCAGAATTCGAGTTTCATTTACTTCCCCCTCCCAAAGGGAAAAAATGAGTAAGAACGTACTCCAGGCATACAAGAGTCACTTAAGTTTTATCTGGCTCCTGCAAAGTCACAGGATGCAGGACACTAAGCAATTTATTCTGCCAGAGAAGATGGAAAGGGGATATAGCGTGAACAGGTTCTGGTCCAAGCCACACTATATGCTGTGTAGCTGGTGAGAGAAACACAGTACAAAACACAAGCAGGTATCGGGCTGTGTGTTCGCACAGACGGAGCTCAGCTCGAGTGAGCTCAGCACAGAGCCCCCTCACAGCGCACGGCAGCTCCGTGCTGCCCCTGGGCCAGCTCTGCGCTCCGGCTGCCTTCAAGCAGCGCCGGCTCCCGCTTACCACGGCCAAAAACTGAGCTCCGTGCTGTCTGCAAGCTTTAAGAAAATGCCTACGTGCGGTATAAAGCACATTCTCACAGAACACAACAAAAAGGAAGAAGGAAAAAGATGTCTAAACCCAGGCTGTAAGGGGAACAGCAACACTTGTTAGCAGTTACTATTACATCTAGTGTTCCCTAAGGAGCTCCAAAAACCCCAAATCAAAACAAGCAAAACCAAACCAAAACCTCTTAGGCAATATTTTAAGTACTGCACTATCTGCATTGTCCTGGCTTTCTAAGCTCTTAAATACTCTATTTATATAAATATAATGTAGATATAACTATAGTTTGACCTAACTAGAAAACAACCAGGAAATGTAGCATGTTTTCCCAAAACTATCATACATGTATTTTCCATCATGAGCCACCTAAGCAGCAATTCATGGCTTACTGAATATTTGATATGGAGATGAATTGCAAAATTGGTTTAACTATTTAGCAAAGGGCAATGAAGCAGTACAACAGTTTTAGATCAGTAACTCCAAATTACCTGTATCTGTATTTCTACATATCACTTCAAATGGTTGATATGCAAGCCACAAAAAGAGGCTCTGCCAAACTCTGCCAAGGCAACTGAATACCAATCAATGTTCATTGCTAAAAAGATATAAATTTTCTTTTGCAAGCTCACCCAAACTAGCTTTCTTAAAGCACTCTGAAGATGACAGATATCAATTACTCCCATATTGTAGCACAGGGGATGGGTGAAGCTTGTGGCGCGGCAAGGATGTAACTGCTAGTGACTCAAGATGCTGCAGTGAGCACTTGCAGACAGCCTGTCCAAATACATCATGCCCCATTTACCAGGGCTATCTACTGATGCTCATTTTTAATTTTAAGTACAAAGCAGAGTGCACAATGAACAGGAGAATAAACTTCTTTGAAAAAGATTGTATGACCAGTTTTCTTCATCTACGATTAGTGGCCTAAGAGGTACTGCAGACCCTTTCTTTTAGTGTTGGTAGATATAATCCCCACAACCCCTATGGAGGAAGACTATTTGGGAATCATGTGTCATGAACAGTTTACACAGCCTGAACAGTTCAACAGCATATTCTGCAAAACAGAGAGAGTCTGTTAGACCCTCTGGATGTCATCAGATACACATAGCTACATGCAGGAGTATAACATGCAATCCCTAAAGGATACAACTGTTAATAGCTGTTTAGGTCTTACTGTTTTTAAACTAACCAAACACTTCAGCTATTTTCAGTAGAAAAATGTAGACGATATTGAAAAGGAAATAACATGACAGTTAAATATACTCAAAATATTATATGTTCATTAAGAATTTAATGGATTCCATCTGGATACCCTATCTCCACAAGGACACTTCTACAGTACTGCAGATGAGAAAACAGTAACTTTTCCCCTTAACAATATAATTAAAACGCTGAAACATGAAAACAATTTACCTCCTTGTCTAGCGTAAAGGCTTCCTCCAAAATATCCATTCACTGGGGATGTTGCAGCATAAACAAATATAGCTGTACTAAGCATTGATCCTCTCCTACAAAAAGCAATTTTTTGTAAATGAAACAGTAAAGAAAATAGAATAAAAACAAAAGATTACAATAAAATGAGCAAAGTTACCAATAGTTATTAAATAACTCTAACCATGTAAATATTAAAGAGAAACTGCTCCTTTAAATTTTAAAGTTGGAATAGAAACAGTGCTCATTCTTATGCACAGTCTAATTCAAACTGGAGGAAAAAAAACAGAGCTCTGAGGTACCACATTCTTTCCTAATGTGCATTCAGCAGAGTCAAGTACGAGATATCACCTTTGACCAAAACATTCTGCCATTTGCACATGTATACCTTGTGCGAGAACTGAACTATTGAACAGACACTGTTTAGCATAAGACTCAACTACTGCCGATAAAAGGTACTCTTAGTTAAACACAGAGGGACAATATTAACCAAAATACACTAAGATTGTGAGTGATATTTCTGCCCTCTCTTAGAGATTAAATTTAAAGATGAAAGTGTTCCTTAGAGAATCTGATTTAAATACTGTAATTGCTATAATGAAGATAATAATGAAGATAAAAATCAGGGTGGAAGAGTCAAATTACACGAGTTTGTTCATTTTAAAATTATCATCTCATTTAATGAGGAAGTACTTATCTTGAAGTATTTTCTTAAAATTTGTAGGCAAAGCTAAAAACTTTAAATCATAAAAGCCACCTTGAAATACATTTTTAAACCATCTTTTAAAATAGCAAGATATAGATGCTTGCCCTTCAATACAATTGAGTCTTCTGTAGCTCTAAGCAGTATAAGGATTTCTGGCAGTTTGCTGAACTCTCTCAGCAAATCATTTGCTCTGAATTATTCTGGACTGCTGGTATTTTGGCTTTTGATGGACAAACACTGAATGCCTTTGGAACAACTGGCTTCCACTACCGAAAGGCCTGAATTAAGCAAAAATGCCTGCTTGTCACGCACACTAACGTATCAGGATGCTAACGTTTTATTCAAAATAAGCAATGTTTCAATTTTAGAAAGTCACTTAGAAACCAAACTTATAGCTCTCCATTTGAGCCAATTTATAAAAGCAAGCACATATGAAATAAAATCTACAAGACTACCTGGAGTCTGAAGTGATACCAGTTATTTGCATCACAACCAACAGATGCTAATTTGAGATGATCTTAAGATGTCTTATTCTCAAGCTTGCTCATTTATGTTTCAAATGTTCTAATGGAAAGTGTTTTCAAGACATAGCCCCACATGAATAAATTAACAGCTGCCATGATCAGATGTCACTGGGAGAGTTTTACTTGTTGTAGGCTCTGTGGTCATTCCGAGTTTTACAGGACTGAACAACACTGAGAGCTAATGACTGACAATTCTGCCGTACGACCCTCTTCACTCATCTGCATTCCTCAACATAAGAATTTTATGTATTGGGTTTGGTCAGCTGTTCAGTCACGTATCCAGAATTAAACTCATTTTGAGGGGAATATAAAGTCCAGTTGCAATAAAGGCCATAGGACACATTTTAAAAGCCCTGTTGTGACAGCATTTACAACTGCTGCTGTTAACCAACAGCTGAAATAGTTTCAGGCCGTACCTTAAAGACCTGACATGCCGTCCACTTAAAAAAATGCCTGTAACTCTCCCCAGAAACGCAAACACTGGAGGGAGGGAGGAGGGAAACAACACTGTATGACAAGGGAAAATATACCACGATACAGGTACTGCTGAGAGGATTTTTAGAAGCCACTGCATTACAAGGCTTAAATTCAAAAGCAAGAGTTCTCTCTAGTGGCATGCCACGAGTATTGCAACCTGCTAAAACCACAGAATTGGGGGATATACACAGGGAAGTGACAACAGACACAGATGGGGTATTTTAGTCAGTGCTTAGAACTAAGCACCTGTGAAATTGTCACGGTCTCCAAAACATGAAGTTCATCACTCCTCCGTAACACCAAAGTCCCAAAAGCAAACAGGTAAAAGGTAAGAAATAGAGCGGGCTGAGCCAAGAGCGGTGGGTGCATTTAAACTAGAACACCATTTCATTTAAATTCATTCTCTCCAGACAGGGCTACAGCTCAGCTACTGCTGTAGGTTTGCCCCTGCTTGGGAGTGTTTATTCCTAAAGTCCCCAATCCTGAGAAGACGTGTAGATAAACTTAAATCACTGCAAGCAGTAAATATGACTATCCATAGCACACTAAACTTGCACTGCGGTCTTTACAGGATGGGGCGGGGGGCAGGGAAAAGGCCAGAAACAGTAAAATCTTGACACTCCATATGAAATCAGGAGTGAAATTCATGCTTTTTGATGCTTAATCCACCAGCAATACTGCACCTAAAAAGCACAATTTCTTAATACATCATGTAAAAATGAAAGAATAAAAAAAAATGCAAGTTACATAGTAATAGTAGGACAAAAATTCAATACAATTTAGAAAAAAAGAAAACTTTTGAATACTGCTTGTGATTATAGACTCTGGAACGCAACTTTTCAGACCACAGTTAGAACATTCAGTTTTGTAATGATTTAGTTCATTTAATATTCGTACGTGGAAGACATGACACACTTACTCTGTGTATAAATCCTCTATCATCGCAACAACAATGACTATGAGAGACACAGCAAAAATTTGACAACCAGAACCAATAAGCGATGAAAATATTAAAGGATGACTGGATGGTCTAAAAACATCTCCATGGACCTGCTTCCACCCGTACTCATCACCTAGATCTCTGTCCTAGGAACAACAACAAAAAAAACTGTTTTAGGTCTAGTTACAACAATTCATGACAAATATACACACTAGGTATAAATTAAAGATTTGATTTAGTAAAGTAACTTCAAGGGTAAGCATGTCTTCAAATGGAGCCATCTAGGAGAAAAATATGCTTTCCAGATGCTTCTAAGAGTAAAAAATGCTACTTGAATGCATGATAGCACAATCTAGCAGAATCTCTTCCTATCCCTAAGGTCCTCTGAAGCATTTTAGGAAATTGTGCTTGCAAAGACTTCTGCTGCACACTGAGCAGAAGGGATTTCATTTAACTGAAGTGCATCAACCATCAGTGCAGCCACCACAGACAGTTCCTGGTTGCTACGTAGGAGCAAGAGACTCCTAAAAGACAACAGGCGACACAGATTTTATGTACCAGTTCAGCCCATAGTAGTCAGCTGTTCAACACCAGCAGGAAGTTATACTTTTGGATTCTCATATGTGAAAAAAATCCAGTACCATTTTCAATGCAAACATACGGCAGTTTTCTGTCCAAATGAAGAATGCAATTTGGAGATACTAACGTTACAAACATACAAAAACAAGACTTATATAAATCAACACATGAATAGAAAACTTACCATATCATCCATTTCTTCCTCTTTACTGTATCTTGCATAATCTTTTCGCAAAGTTCTCATTAATATCATAGACACTAGGCCAACCAGAAAGATCACCATCATGAAAGAATTGAAAATTGAAAACCAGTGAATCTACAAAGAGAAAATACTCAAGTTTCAGAACTGTAACTATTTCCAATGAGCTTCAGCATGGATATATTATTACTCAGCACAAGCTATTTCACTAAATAACAACAATTTTATTTTGTAAATAATAGTACATTTATAGAAAATCCCACTAAAAAAGGCCATATGTATGCTGTCAATAGTCAGATTTGCTCAAGACTAAGTTAGTCAAGCACGAGCAGAATTCAAACAACACGTTCCCTTAACCAAGGGCAAAGGAAAAGCAACAAGATGAAGGGCTGCCTTCCTAAAGAGAGTTTCAGCTAGCAAGATATGCTCACAGTCAAAAACCAAAGGAGTTTTTGGGAGCCATTGCTTTGTATAAGATCAAAACGTTTGCTCTGATAAGCACATCCTCTGGTTTTCACTGAATTTCAAACAGCATTCCTTAGCCCTAATTTGAGAAAGAAATACAGCCCAGTATACCATCCTTAGGGAGATTATAACTGCAGGTATAAACCATGACAAGTGTTATCACAAACCAGCTTAGGCTTTTTGCTTTGCAGTTACTTAGGGGAAAAGTACACATATTGCCAGTTACAGTTCACTAATAAGCAATTGTGCTCCTGAAACTCCATTGCTTCTGAGCATATAAATGTATCTACTTGAATTACCTTGCATTTGCTGCGGGCTTGAGGCATGCACACAGACATTTACTGAAGTACACTAAAAAAGAAGAGAGTCATCCTATTTGAGCAACAGAAGTGTTGCTTAAACCTAGAGTGCTGCAGCTGTCTGCCTCATTGCTCCAGAACCGCCCGCTGCTAGGAGAGCAATAGCAGTGGGCTGCATGTTGCACCAGGCTAACTAGAGCCACATTTCAAAAACTGAGTGGAGAGGAACTTTTCTTTACTACTTGCTTGAATGAGATGAAAACCTCACTGATTTCCAGACCAGACCAAAAATGTAAGGTATAATAAACAAGAGATGATTAACCAGAAGAATCACTACTTTTCCAATGTCCCTTCACTGTCTTCATCCCATCTCAACCGCGATGCAGACCACGCACATTAACTCCTGCTGCAGGCCTCAATTCTGAGCAGAAATTCTCCACACTGTTCACTGGACTGCAACTGATGTACTGCAGAGCTACTTCAATTAAGTTAATTTTTAATTCTCAAGGGGTTTACAATCCAACAGTTTTGAGCTGCAGGAGTCCAGCGTGCTTTAGCTTTTTGCGGCTTCACTTTACATTTATTTGGGTGCAATTGGTCAAGCTTATACTTCAAAGAAAGGAGGAAAAAAAAAAAAAAAAAAAAAAAACACCACACACACCAAAAACCCCTATGGTTTTTCAATCCTGACCATGCCAGGTGAACATCATTTCAGAAGTTCATATAAAAGGGAAAAGGGGCAGAAGACTGCTGACCAGAGCAGTTAACAGATCAGATTCAAAGACCTCCCCACTTAAATACCCCTACCTGATACCGCATGCCACCTTTTGGCCTGATAGTCAAAACAGCAGAGTGATGGGGGACTTCAGTAATTCTAACAACGCAGCAAAAGATATTACCTTTTACAATAAAAAAGGTTTACAACATTTTAAAATCCATATAAAAAAAATACCACCAAGGAATTGAAGAGACAAGTGAAAAGCCCAGAGATAAATGAGGCGTCAATTATATTCAAATACCCCTACCCCTTTCTTTTCAGAAGAAAATTAACAGAAACAGGCTAAAGAAAAAGCTGAACTAAAACACCCATTTCAATGAGACATTTTGTAAAGTTGTCTTAGAACATTACATACTCTATGTTGAAAGAATGATGGGTCAAGGTACTTGTCAAATCGGTCTTCAAACTTCACATCTGACTTTTTCCATTTCACCTGAAGAGAAGAAGGTTTACACTTGAAATTCGGTCATTACACATACTGAGCTATACTCCCACATGGACGCACAAAACACTTTTCCTATCATCCACTTCAGATTTCTTTTCAAATGTAACACAGAGCCTATCAAAATTAAGAGACTGATTCTCTTAAAACCTGCATCTATAGATGTGACAGAATGAACATCGGCCACTTTGCCTCATAGGTCCAATATTCTTTTTAAGTGTTCAGGAATAAGGAGGGGAGTCTTACACTCCTCTCTTGTCAATGTCTCTACTAGATTAAACAAAGATGCAGATGTCCAGTGTCAAATAGAACACACTCATTTCACGATTACTGAAGGGGCCGACACTCTTACTGAAGGGGTGAAATAATATCTCCTGCAAATAACCTGTTTTCATTTCTTTCAACCTAAATGTTCATGCAGGATGCTTTTCACATCAGATGCTTACGCAGTGATGACTTTCCTTGAATCACCATTTCTAAGAATGTATTTGGAAAACAAACGGGTTCCCATCAAAAAAAAAACTAAAAGCACAAGCATATAAAACTTCTAATGACATAGACAACTTAATGTATATAGTGCAGTTTTGCAGAAGCCCTTTGGCAAATCCAAGCTAATTTGTCCAAGATTTCATAATATGTGATAGGGAAATAAATTTCTAGATATGTTTAAGAAAGATGTGCTAGACAGCAGTGGAATTTTTCCAAGCATTTTGTTGGCAGTAAGTACCCTTCTTTTCTCACCATTTCCACCTGCTAACATATTATCAGTGTTTCTCAGACTAAGTATAACTACTTCTACTGCTGCAGCTGAGGTCTAGTTTGCTGCCATGCAGTAACACCTGTACTCACGTTATCTGAGTACGGTGCTCAAGAAAAAGAAAAGGAAGCAGCCCAGCAGAAGTGAAGGAAATGGAAGAAAATGGGCAGATTTAAAATAAACACTACAGGAAAGAGAAGAGCATAAACTCAGTTGGCTGGAGGGGAACTGCATAAAAAGGGACAGCCTGAACCCTAAAAGACAGATATTAAAAATTTAAAAGCTACAAACTAGAAGCTGTAACCTGAAAACTGTGAGACCTTGATATTTTTCAATCTGTACACTTTCACTGCCAATAAGTTTGCCGGAAAAGTTTGTTTCCATGTAATCAGCTTATTACTGCTCTTGGTTACTCCACTAGCTCCACACAGAACAGCTTTGGACTTGAAAGTCGTAACAGCATGGACGAATGCGATGATGCAAATGTTGTAGCACAAACTTCAGAACTTTTGCAAGTTATTTTACTTGAATTTTTAAATGAAAGAGATACATTTCTAATGTATTTTAGAGCATATGTCACTAAGCAGCACTGCTTAGAACAAATTCATCGGAGACAATCTGAATTAAACACCTCATGCCTGCAGCCAGCCCAGTGGTGCCAACAGAGATAGAAAGTAAAATCTTGAGCACCATATGTCAAAGACACTTAACTTCTTACAGATACTCAGTGCTGTCCACCTCAAAATACACAGAGCAAATGGACTCCACAATACTAGCTGAATTCGAAACAGAAAACCAAGTATCACTATCATTTTTGCAGTAGAAATAGAGAGCATGGCATAAACATAGAAAGCACAAATGAAAACATTACCCACACTTGGAACCTTATGACTTACTCAGCATAAGGCAGACAACACTGACAAGAAAATGAGATCTTAGGCTGATGCCTACTCCTAACTGACTGTAGAAAAATCAATGGTTTAAGAACCAGGGTGAGAATACAAGTCCTGTAAACATACGAGAGGTGATCTTATACAAAAGACGGTAACAGAAAAAAAAGGCAAATTAATAATAGTAATCCAACATCCCATATTAACAAATACAATTAATCATTACATTTTAACATAGCAATTCAACACAAAAGCAGAAGACTTCAGAGAAAATCTTGCAAGTAAAGCTATATAAATAAGACAAATTTCTACTGGAATTGCAAAACCAAAACAAATAATAAAAGTAATAGATTGTAAATTACAAAGGCTTAAAGTGGATTTTACTCCTTATTCTAGTTTAATTCAAGAAGGGAGTGGGACAAGTCCTATGTTATCTACGACATAAACATCACTGCTCCAAAGACTGAGAAAACATCTAGTTACTGAGGAGGCCTCGACACTTCTGGCCTCCATACTTTTTCATGGATCTTCCCTTCCTAACTATACCCTTTCCTGCAGATTGTAGAAGCTTGATTTTTTTTTAAAAAACAAACAAACAAAAAAACCCCCCACCCTCTATCACTTTATGTTTACCCCTAACAAACCTAACAACCCAGCAACAAAAAATATTTGATGGAGCAAGGAGGCATCTTCCCCTAATACACTCTGACACAGTAACACATAGATGATATGTGTAACTTCAGCTATCTAGCTAAAGTTTAGCAACGTGGAGCTGCTTATTACACCACATACATCACCAAATTACTTACCGAATATGACATCTGGATTTTTGTATTTGGTACCAATTTCACCTTTCCTTCACTGGTCAGATTCACATCCACGATTCTGTTTCCATTGTAACCAATTTCAAGTTTTTTGTAAGTCCAAAGATAATAATCTTCCCCATTTTCATCTGCTTCTCCAACAATACCTGTATTGGAATTAAATTAAAATATAAACCTGAGCTGCAGGCATTTTTTTCCAAATATTCTGTGATTATTTTTTTAAAATATGTTTATTTACAACCTCTTTAGCAGCTAAAAAAGCAGCATAACTATAGTAAGAGAAATCATTTTTACTATAGTAAAATCGAGTAAAAGAGGTTTCTAAAAGAAACTTTGTTTCTTAAAAAAATTAAAAAGGATGTAGCCACTAATGCTTTAAAAGAAGTAGAAGTAATCACATTTTGTCTAATCTTATATAAGTTTCATATATGACAACCAACTATACAAATACACACTTAAATTCTAGGAACGCTTTGCCCTGACCTCCATATTTTTCCATATCCTTGTTCCAGCTATTATCCCTTCACTCATCTTTCTTCCTCTTCAAACCTCTTTACTTTCTTCCTGTATTCCACAGAAGTGGATTCCTCAAGGCCACACTTTTTGCTCTTACTTGCTCATGTGTTTATGAAGCTTGACAAGAATCATAGTTCAAGTACTCTCTGAATTTCTTTTACTAAAAAAATTCAGAAAAATATTATGTACACAGAAATGCTGGCTACATCCATGATGCTCCTGGAGCATCAGAGTTCGGTTAACTGAACTCAGAATTAGCTCACGATCAAGTTCTTACCTTTTAATAATTTACTGCAAAACATTTAAGCTACAGAAAAAATCCAGATATCATACTATGGTGGGGGCCAGGGAAGAAAGCCAAGGGTAGCAAACGGTTCACAGGCCAAAACCAGTAACTTTTGTTGTACTAAGACCACACAGAGATGGACAAGAGCATGCAAAGATCAAGGATCCAGAAAAAGTTACCACAAAGGAATAGATATGGGAAGGAATGACACTTGAGCATTATCTGGGCTTTTTACTTTTCAAGGAGGTAGTTTCCGTGATGTTTTTTACTCATCAGAATTGCCTTATGCACTTCTCCATGCAGGAGAGGAACTTGCCAGTTCGTGGCTCTGCCGTGCGGCCTAGCACCTGCTCTACCATCTGCTCCCACCGCGCTACCCAAACCACAGCTGCCTAAAGGGCATCTGATCAATGACTACCAGAAAGACTGAATTAAAGCCATGTTCCATGTACCTAAGGAGACGTGCTAAATTCAAGGACAGTTAAGCCTAGACACTTCACCGTTAACTAGAAATTCTGGAGAGAGGAAAAAAAAAAAAAAAAAAAAGGGAGAAAAGAAAATGGAATCATTTTACATGAATGCACCTAAACAGATTTGCAGATTTGCTGACCACCTTGAGCTCAGATAATAAAGCAGCCCTTCCAACACCAGTTTGAAGTCACTACCTTTACTTACTAACAGTCAAGAAAAGGTATCCTGTCTGGACATTACTAAAAGTCGAGCACTCATTTCTGGATACTTTGAGGAATTCCTGAGGAAAGTTTCAAATATTAATTGTCGCAAAGTGCAATCCATTATAGATACGGATTACAGAAGGCCAGTAAAATGGAGTGACAAAAGCCACAGAAAGGTACTGTAATAAGAACATTTTTGATTCAAAATACAAACATTTCTTTGACCAGATTAATAATATGCAGCAAGAGCATATTTCTAAAGTAATTTTAAAAATTGTATAGGAATAAGTAAAATAAAGCTACTGGATAAAATGACAGACTATATTCGAAGGCAAAAATGTTAAAAGTCATCGAGTTACCATAAAAGTAAACCAGAAGCCTTTGTGGTATTAATAAACCCAAAAACTAGCATTATGAAGCTCGAACAGTTAAAGAGGCTTACTAAGATTTTAGTCCTGAATATTTCAACAGACCCTGTATCTGACCTCCTGTACCTAATTATCACTTACTTGAACATTCAGGAGAATAATTTAACCCTAAGAACTTGGTATTATTAAAATAAATGCTTGAGAAACAAAAAAAAGGTTTTCTCTGTTTTTACAATTCAGTAATACAAGTCACACGGCTGTTCCTTCAACTCAGTAACCCTTACATTATTTCTATTATTTGCTTACAGAAGTTCCACACACACACTTGTAAGATTCTTCTAAGGAAGTGGAGTCATTAGATGAAGTGAATCTAGGAAATGACAAGCTCAGACACTCCTGTGATCTGTGATCAGTCGAGCTGCTAACGCGCAGCACCACTCACCCCATATCGGCAAGTCATCAATGTACATCTGGTACCAGTAGTGATTTTTGATAGCGTACACGAACGCGTCCCTTCTTCCTTTGTCCAAGTCTATTTCACAGTAGGTTGTCTGCATCACGTCCTCTGCAAGAAATTAAAGCACTGTTAATGATTTATTAATGAGCTGCCTCTAAATGAAAACAAACTAAGAGGGAGCACACATTTCTGGAATCTTTAACCCCTCCTGGATCTGTATGTGAGAGTAGGTAAAGAAAAAGACACTTTAAAAAGGAACCACTCCAGCAACTTCTTGTTCCTGCAGTTCTGCCCTCTAGCATGCAGAATGTAGAAAGGCCATTTATTACAGGGACTTGAGAAGCAGGGCTGCAAAGGATCCTTTCATAGCTTCCCATGGACAGGAACCGAAGATCCATTTGCCGTTCCTGGACAGCCTAGGTGAGAACCCATTTGAAGTCTGTGACAAGTTAATACTAGCAGGTGTTTGTGAAGCCCCCCCAGTCTTGGAAGCATTTACAGCCTATGAGAATTCTTACACTGAAGCAAGGTATGAAATTACTAGGAAAATATATAAACTCCCAGGTTCATTTGCTGTCCCTGTTGTTACCAGGATACTAGTCTCCATTAAAAACAAAACCAACCAAAAACAAAACAAAACAAAACAAAACAAAACCACAACAACAAACCACCAATCCCCTTCACTTTAAGTTCCACACAGTGTTCCAGAAACAAGCATAAAGGTGGAAATAAAGCATACAGAACCAAGACAACAAAAGCAGGAACAATGCAAAGGCAGCATCTGAAAACGAAATAAATCCATCTCTTCAAGTCAGATGGATATTTTTCCCCCATTAAGTAACGTAGTTAACAGACATGTACTCCAACTTTATTTCTTTCTGTTTCCTCTTCAAGTGAAACAAAAGGATGCATATTTTTAAAAAAAATATAAAGAGCACCAATAGCTTTAAATTTTTTTTAAAAAATCCACTTATTGAGTGAATGTTTTCAGTCTGCAAATAAAGCAAACAAAAAAACCCACCTTCTCCTTCCCTACTCCTATTCGCCATCACTGAGACCTGTAACTCGTTTCTAGTAGACGGCATTAATTTGCACTCCACAGACAGCTCCAGTTTGTGTCCAAACTTAGCTTACTTGAACTCTTCTACACATTACTACAATTCTACATCTTGAAAAAGAAAATGAAATTGCTCACACATAAAAAGCACAAATAAGTAGAATACTTCCAACACAAACATTCTTTCTGATAGCATCTATTTCTCAACATGAAAAAATGGCCATGATTACTGGGTACGCAAAACTAAAATAGGGCCCAATGAAGCAAGACAGTAGGAAACCCACTGAAAGGAGCCCAGCATAGCTGAGCCGACCTCCTCCAGCCCTCAAATGGGAGCATTGCTCATGTGCTACAAAAAGCTTCAATTTATTCTCTTGTCTCTCTCTCTCTCTTTTTTTTTTCCTCCTTCTCTCTCTCTCTCAGCACCACAAACTGCATTTACAAGATCCATACTGGCCCAACAAAAAGGTGAAAGGCAACAAAGTTGGCACCACCATTGAAACCCAGGCCCCAGAGCTACACCCATTCACGCCTGCGCTGATCTGCATCCGATGTGTTTTGGGGTACGCTCACAAAAAATGTCTCTTCTTTCTCACCTTAACAGACTTGAATTTTCTCGGCATTAATTAAAAATAAATAGGAAAAAAGAAAAAGGAGAGTGGAAACCAAATGAAGCCTCTGCCTTCTGGTGTTGTCACTAAGTAGGGAATTAACTCTTTCCCAAATACTTGGGACCCAATGCTTGGGTCCCAAATACTTGGTACTCCATTACTAGTCTTTCCCAGTTCACGCCAGACTCCAATAACAAGCACTGCCTTTGGAGCATTAAGATGTTTACTCACAAAGGATGCTTCAACAGAGAGGTCAAACTAAATACATGTATCACAAACTAAACAGTAATAAAAGTACTTGAGAACCCCGTAGAAACTGTTAAATGAAGCATTACATTCTGGCCCAGCAGACAAGTCTGGTCTGGAGGCAACGATAGGGGCGGCCTGGCTATTTTTAACTGGATCCTTCCCCTGACTTATCCATCCCACAGGTACACAAAGCAGTACAAGTACAAGTGAGGGACAACACAGGAATAGCAGCAAGTGCCACTACCAAAAGAAAAAAAAAAAATCACACAAAGGGTCTATTTAGAGACCCTTTTACTCAGAGTACAGCAGTGTTTGTATTTACTATCTAAAATAAATTTGGCATTAGATTACAACTGTATTTCAAGTACCTCCATGGGTTTCAAGCCACTTGGAATCTTTTTGCTAACTGAAACGAGTCAATCTGCATCTAACACTGCAGATGTGAGCACTGGCTCTTGCTGCTGTGCAGAAGAGATTCAGAAAAACTATTTGAAGGGGAAGGGCTGTCATCACATCTGACTCAGGCTGCAGATTGCTGCAGGCCACCACAAGCTGTCTTTGCCCATTTGTATGGATTTTACTTTTGATATTCAGAACATCACAAGATCTCACAGCAGTACCATAATCAGCTGAGCATAAGTTACTCAAGTGCATACACCCAAAAAGTCAGTAAACTCATACAAATCTTGCAAACCAACAGCAAGATTTCTCTTAATTTACAAGACTTCACCCTCAGCCATTCTACACCATGAACAGCTCAGTCAGGAGCCCAGGCAAGGGGAACAGAAAGAAGTTCTCCTTCCTTCCTTCAGTCACCAACAGCAAAGCCATGGGTTAGCTACAGGGCAGAAATTCTCATTAGCTGGTTACACTCATGTCCATTGCGTTAAACGATTAAGGGGAAGTAGTTTAGAACAGCAGTCAGTGGCTGGGGAAGCCTAAGGCTGTACTTTGGTTACTGTGGTATTGCTACATCTAAGGTTTTGCATGTTTTAGCTATGACCGTAACCTGGATGAACTGGCAGCGTCTGCTAACGCAGCCTTGGGAACACCAGTAGCACATTCAGAAAGTTTTAAAATAGCACAAACATGAGACTCATTACAAAAGGGGGCACAATTATGCCAGATTTCAAGCTTCCTTGAAATGGTTAGATTACCTTGATTTTTCTTAGATATACAAACCACATCCTTCATTATGGTATCTGCCCATCTCTTAGTACGACATGTAGCATCAATCTAAACAGCTGTCTTATTTTCTAGAAACACTGCAGAAAAGTCCTAAGCAAGGAGTTTCCTTTTCAAACTCAAATTTCCTCTAATTGGTATTGTACTAAGGGTAATGCCAAAAATTCATTCTCTCAGTGAAGATAACAATGTTCAATGTATTTAATATTCCCCTGGGACTTAGGTGTAACGCTTACCTAAGATGTCAATGCAAATGTTTCAATAAAGAATGTGACGTATTACATGAAAAGCATCATTATTCTAGATTTAGACTGTCAAGAGAATTAAACTAAATGAAGACCTAAAGTTATCAAGAGTATAGTAGTAATTCCCTACTTTCTTTTAAAGATTTTTTCAGGTTTGAGACCTGTGACAATAGCACCGTCCATACTCACAACAAATAGGAAATGCAGCTATCCTACATGGTCACAGATATCCTTTCATGAAACATGCTTTTAAACCTCAGCCAGAAACACTACTTCATGGGTTCATTAATATACTGTAGATGTGTCCCAGCAGTCGCCACAGCAAGCATCAAGCACAGGCCTCCATTATTGGCAATATGAATTTCCACAAAGCCCTAATTTTGTAGGTTATGACTATTTCACGACCTACAGGCACACAGGCAAGCTCCACTGATTAAACTCCCAGAAGATATATATTTTTATAATTGCAGAAGCTATAAATGTATATATTTACAAATTTATATAAAATTCCTGAACTAAATCTCTGTTTGTCCATGACTACAGTATTTTTGGAAGGATAAATAGAGTCAGGCTAACAATTTCTATGAACTTCTGTAAGCTGCATCTACTTCCCCTATCCTTACTACAAAGGATAAAACACAGACACAAACTCAGTTTGACAAAATCTTAACACACCAATTTTTAAGAAAAATATCTAATGCCACTGGAAACCAGCTAACAACAATGAAATTATCATCTCCATCTTTTACCATCAGGACACAGATTGGAAGGGATAAATTAGGAGTGCACATAGACAGCTTCCCAGTTCAGGAGCACATATTTAGTCATCAACCAGATACTATGCACCATCTTTCTAGAAGGTATCAGACCTGCATCGGCTTCCATTAAAAATTAAATTAACTGATGGTCCAGTACAACAGTCTATATCAAGAAGTCCCAATATCTTAATTAAAAAAAAAAGAACAAATGAATATTATAAGATGTATGTGCTTGGTTCACAAACCTATCGGTTTCACTATCCCTACCCATATGAAAGCCAAAACTACTAAACATGGGTTATTTATTTTAGTTGGGATCTCAAACATCTCCTCTAGGTGATGTGCTCTAGTCCTTCTAGATCTCTCACCAAAAACTGATTATAGATATGCCATCCTGTAATTAGTCCTCATGTAAATTCAAGAATATTACTTAAATCTGACCCAGCACAGACTAAGATAGATGTGGCTTCACCTCCAGAAATACACAGGAAAAAAATACAGCTAATGCTCCTCTAGGAAGCAACAGCAATAAGTAATTCTTTAAAGTCTATTATTCTCTTTTCTGGTACGGCAAAAGAAGTCAAATGCCTTCCTGGTGCTCACAGGACAGCACATTCCCTTTGCGTGGAGCCACAGGTTTCCTATGCAGAAACATGGCAATTAAATCTAAACTAAAAGACATCTATAGGAGGCTGCATATGTTCTTTTGCAGTCACATATAATTGGCTGTACATGGAATAAGATATTTATCCTAGTCTGATAATAGAAGTTTTGCTTAGTCTTTACAGTTACAATGAACTTCTGCTACTTGACTTCTCCTTTCTCTCCACTTTGTTTCTAAGCATATTCTATGAGGCTGGCTGGAAATTATTTCCCTCAAGGTCAACGATATTTTCAAGACAATACAAGTCTGGCAAATTGGCGATAGGATTGTTTCCCAGTTTTAGTGCCAATATAGTTTGCTTCTTAAAGGAAAGAGATGTCTCCAAATTTGTTTTAAAACAAACATGCTAGCATTGATGCAGCTTCAAGATTATGAAGAATTTATGGTTTTAAACACATATTTCTGCTTATAACAAAAGCATAACCAAGTCTCTTATTTCAGAGATCCAATTTTGGATAGATTTTTATAACTTACAGAAACTAAGTCCCATCTGAAAGCAAATGCTTGAAAAAGTGATATTATTTTTAAACACATAAGTAATGGTGATGTAATAAAGCATGTCCTTCAAACAGGAAAAAAATACTTACTATATAGACACTAAATTGGGTAAGTAAATGAACAAATACTAAATTCAATATAGACAAAAAGTTCTGTTTTTTGAAGGCCTGTAACTACCAGTTACAGACAGCTAGACTCTGGGTATTGATGAATAAACTCCAGATAAATTCTGCAGTAGTCTCGTCCTCTTACACCAAGGAATGTATTTACAAAAGCAGTTAAACATCATCTCTGAAACAATGTAGAGATACAGAAGTGGTAGAGAGCAAGAGTACAAACAGACCAGGCCCTTCCTGAGTGGCACAGGATGAGCAAGAAGCACTTTTTAGACCAGAGTGAGAAACAATAGTAGTACTCAATACCCTTCACATGCATTGATATCCTCCTCTAAGATATGCAAGACAAGAGAGTTTTCCAGTAACAAACACCGTCTCAAGGCACTGCTTTGAGATGTTGAGCACTTGCTACACGGGATCTGCAAATATTCAACATGACAGAAAAAAAATGACATCTTCCTAACTGATTATTACAGAGTGCAAATTCTATGTTTTTTGCCTGCAAGGGATATGAAAAAGGGTCAAATGCTTTTATCACCTTCAACTGCATCTCATTTTTCACAAATATAACAGATTCACATAAAAATAGATTTACCCTACTGAAACTGACTTAGGTTTTTGAAAATACCTAAACAATCATGTAATATACTATATGAAACAAGTTTTCATATTAATATCATCTCATCATTTTATGGTAAGACTTTCTGAGAAAAGATGTGGACAGAGTTAAACATCTTAGTGCAACATCATTTACAGATCTGAGCAATCATTTAGCACATACTACAAATATAATGTGTTTTGAGTCAAAGATTTCAGCTTGCAAATATGCTTTAATCATGCAGTACTCTGAAAGGTCAGTTTTACTTTACAAAAAGTGATGATAATCAGTTTTCAGAAGTATTTATCAACTGCAAACACCTTCCTTAAGGGATATACATGAAAACTTAGCATATTTCACAGCCATCTGTATTAGATAACTGTATAGAGAGTTTCAAGCAAGAAAAAACACTCAGTAGCTGGCAGTAGTAACTTGCTGTTCTTTTAATTAAGTGACCAAATGCACTTTCAATTGCTTACCTTTAAATTTAATGTCAAGACCACTAAATTCCAATTCAACTCCTTGAAGCGCTTCTCCTAGGGTTTCATGGTAATGGCTGATACTCTTTTTTGATCCCACACAAAAAGGAAGAGAGAAGTATTTGTATGTCTCTTGGCGATTGTGGTAAGGTCCTACTGTATTCATCCATAAAACAACTTCTTCTTTATCTTGGTACTGAAAGATAAAGTTACTGAGTTAGATGAGAAACCCAGGCAAATGAAATGAAAAGTATCTCTTATTTATACTAACTAGAGAGGCAGAAACATTCAATCATAAGCAACATATATTTAAAAGCAGTCTGATATTTCTTCTTTTCAGGTGGCAAGGTGACAAGACTTTCAGCCTGTCTTCCTACGAAAAATATTTTAGTTGATCATACAGCTTTTTAGGAGCCTGTCACAGAAGTACCACAAGAGGAGGAATGGTCACACAAAATAGATTTAAAAAAGTGGGAAAAAGGAGCAATATAATTGGGGGAAAAAGGCAGAAATCTCAACAATTTTTGTTGGTTTTTTTTTGTAAATTTTGTGAAAGCATGCCCAGTTATGCAAGTGCCTCCTGAGGTACCGAGGGGAAGTAAATAACCTGAGGATCTTGTTAGACAAGATCTTATCAAACAAAGCAAGACATTTGCCCATGAGAGAGATGTTACAGATGGGGCAACCATTGAGAGCCATGAGTTTGTTTTAGACAGCATTATAAATCAACCAAACAGGATTCAAAGTCTGTAGGAAGCCAGACTTCCTTCATTCCAGTAATCATAGCTATACTGCATTCTAAATTGGAACTCCTTCTTAATGGTCCAAAGCAGTAGTAACTTCTTACGGTCAAAATTTCCAGGGAACTATGCCCTATAGTGAGAACTAAAATTCAATTGTAGTATACTTAACAGCAGCCAAGACATAAGATGTCAGATAGGAGGTCTGTATCTTGACATATTTCCAACATTACCACAACGGAGAGGAAAAAAAAAAAAAAAAAAACCTACAGAAGAGCAAGAAGTCTGGCGATTGCCATCAAATTCTTCGGAGGAACATTCACCCTTGACTTTCCACAGCTGCCATCAACAAACAAAACTTAAGTCCCTGACTAGGGGACAAAACCTTTTTGTCAAGTCTGTTTAATTTTTAACAAACATAATCCTTAGACCTGTTTGTCCATCAGTACACGGGTACTGTTTGAATAGAGAAGAATTAACTAACCCAAAATCATTATTTGCAGTACATCTGAAAGCATCTGGATGACATAAAAGGTTTGCTGGTTTGCAGCTTTACAAGTAAGCTGCATTACTCACTCAAGATAACCCCTTCATCTGTGTTAATTTCAGCAGATCAGCAGGCATATTGGTCTAAGTCTTGGGGCAGAAAACACTGCCTCAAAGCCACCAGCATACAGACAGATCACCATATAAACAGAGGACTTTTTTTTAGAGCGCACAGGAATGAAGTACTGTTAAGACTGATATACAAACACAGAAGAAAAGTCAGTTGTTAGTTAGTTATCACTATTCCAGAAAATAGTTAAAATACGGTACTTAGTTGTGCATCTCTATTTTAACAAAGGGAGAGAGGTCCTTCAACTTCATTTACTCTGAATAATCACTGTCATACTGACAATTTAACAAGTTAAGAAATTATTAGCTACATGCAAAATGCATAAAACTCTTGAAGTGTTCAAAAGTTAATTTCATGGATTTAAATAAGTGTGTTTTAGAAGGTAATTTAACCCCTTTATCTCAACATGTCACTTCAGCTAGGAGGCCCTCTCTTTTGCTTACGATGTGGCACAAGAGTCTGTCTTGCATCTTTTCCTTGAGCTATCTCCAACAGGAAAATTTCATTCCAAGCAGCAGTAGCAGAGATCAAACACTTTGCAGCTTCACAAACCTGCCTGAGAAAGGAGCCCACACCCTGGAATGGCTCCAAAGGGTAAAAACCGTCCAGGAGGAAGCAAAGGAAACAACACAACTAGATAAAGGAGACACTCCCCCTCTACACCCATGGCCAGGAAGGTTATACCCGTACCACACAGCTGTCTGACTTCCAAAGAAAGTTGAGAAAGAAAAAAATACAGTTCCAGTCACTCAGCAGAGGAAGTAGATAGCACAATCCTCACTACGGCTCTCACCAAGGCAGCAAGGGACAAACTGGTCCTCACTTCCTCCTATCCTGCCACACCTCTGTTTTTCGTTCCGTCCGCTAATAGCTACAGGATATTTTATGCCCTTTCTCAAAATGATGTTAACCTGCTGATACCATAGTTTAGCATTATTTCCTCTAATACAACAACTTTGATACAAACCAACAACTTAGACACAAACCAGAATCACAGAACGGTTGAGGTTGGAAGGGACCTCTAGAGATCATCTAGTCCAACCTCGCTGCTCAAGCAGGGACACCTACAGCATGTGGCACAGGGTGGTGTCCAGGCGGATTTTGAAAATCTCCAGAGAAGGAGACTCCACGACCTCTTTGGGCAGCCTGTTCCAGCACTCTGTCACCCTCTTCCTCATACAGAGATGAAGCTTCCTATGTTTCAGTTTGCACCACCCATAATCTGTTGCTCTGTCGCTGGCCACCACCAAGAAGAGTTTGCCCCATTCTCTTTACATTGTCCGTTCAGGTATTTGTCGATAACATCCCCTCCGTCTTCTCTTCTCCAGGCTAAACAGGCCCAGCTTGCTTAGTCTTTCCTTGTAAGGACAGATGTTTGAGTCCCTTAATCCTCTTTGTCACTCTACACTGGACCCTCTCTAGAAGTTCCACACCCAAATCGAACATAACCAAAGAAGTCACTCCATTTTTGTCACTTTCTCATTTTTCACAACCATCACAGCAAAATAGCTAAAGGGAAAACCGGTCAGGACTCCCATATAAAATAACAGGGTTCCCTGGCACTCCCAGGCTATGCCTCATTCACAACCATTAGGTCTCTAAGTTATAGCAATTTGCAATCCATTAAGTGCACACTTGTCAGATTTTGCTCAATTCGGTGGATGGATTTTCAAGTTTAAAAGTGCTTCTGTGTTAGTTACCTATAATCTCATTTAAACAAAGAGTACGAGGACAGGTATAACACAGCACGTCTTCAAACCTAGAAGCCGAAGGGTCTAGTTGTAGCCAATACTTTCCTTTGAAGTGGAAGAAAGACGCAGAAGTAATTACTAGATACAACCATTTCAGTAAGAAATAATTTCTTGACTGCTATCACATTCCCATACAGTGAAGAAACTAACACAAGACCACCAGCACCTCACCCACTTGTAACACTTTTGGAAAGAAAACTCCCTATTTTCAAAACCAGTATCTGAAATGGCACTTTTCAGACCAACTCCCAGTGGGGAGATACTCTTATCTGTGCACTGTCATACATCCAGACAGTATGACAAATTCACGTGCAAAGTGTTACAACCTTGCAATGGAGATGTCTGTCACTATCCTGCTTCACACCATTACAAAGCATCAGGAAAATTTATTTACAGAAAGCTTAAGAAACTGCTTTCTTTTCTGCCAACCCTCCTCATTCAATTTCTTAAAACTTTCTTCTTCATAGCTTCCTTCACACAAAACTCACCTTTGCCTTGACTGCTCAGTCCCACTCAGCCAAGAGGCATGGCAGCCAAAGCCCTTTCGTGCACCCCACTGAATCCCAGTATCACTTTTTCACTTTTTAAAACACCCAGAGATGGAAGAGAAAATAGACCAATGGCTGGTACTACTTTTTTTTTTTTTTTTTTGTATTTTTAGGGCAATTTGTTAGCAAGGAGCTCAGTGCTGTCAAAGAATTCAAGTGCTTTCTTGCATTACTGCTTTCTCAATATCAAAGTATTTACAACAGTCAATGCTAATGCGAAAGAATTATAGGAAAAAAAAATTGTTGAGGCAAGATAGCTACAGTATCTTCTGGGCCTGTTCTGTCACTTCACTAAGAGGTTTTTCAGATTTGGAGAATGCTTATGTAAGGGAATCTTACAGCTAGCACTTCCACACTGGGACAGGAAGACCTCACAAGACAATTTGCTAAAGAGCCCTGGGGTTCCAAGTGGGCCGTGGCTGTCAGGCACTCTAGTAGCACCAACGAGATTATGGTCAGCCCTCTCACCAACTGTATTGCAATGGTTTCAACTACTGCATGTTCCTGCATAGATTGTTTGGGGGCATTTGGAGCCTTGTACAGACTGCGAAATATAGGGGCCACAGAATATAGAAAGAAAGCTTCAGCTCAGTAGCACCATGCCTACTAGAAGAGTGGAAGGAATATGCTGAAAAACTGTTTCCCTTTCATCACAAAGCTATCACCTTTAATCATACTCGACAAAGTGACAAAAAAGAACCCTGCACTTCTACCTTCTCCTACTGTAATACTGGCTGATAAGCTGCTGCTTGGTTTTATCTTGTGAGCTTTGAATGCAATAGAGCAAATCAAAATTCTACTGACTTCTGTTAGCAGGACATCATAGTCAAAACTAGCCCAGAATAAGATACGCCATGAAGTTTGATGATCTCCTTTAGAGACTGCTCTAGAGTAATATAAAGCTTCCTTGTGCTATCACAACTGTAAGAGTATTTTTTTTCCTTCTCTTCCTCTACATAACCAGCAAACAAAATACTTGGATTCAACAACAGATCCCTCCAAATCCCAGGAAAGGAAAGAAGGAAAAAAAAAAAAGTTTCAAGAACTCCCCTCAAGGTGGGCAGCAAAACTCAGCTACAATGTCCAATTTTCAAAATACACGTCAAATGTCTACAGAGTTAAAAACCTACAGCTGCTTCATCCAGAGCATTTGGCTTCTTACCAACCTAAATAGAAATTTCCTGTTCTCATTACACATACAGTGATAAAGGCTTTGAGTCACTATTTGACCCATTATTGCTATAGGACTTTTAGAAAGAAACAAGTACATTCCTATTTCAGCAGCACCAAAACTACCGAAGGCTGCAACAGGGGCTTCATTAATATATGTTCCTATGAAATACCATGTCAAATGATAACAGTAACAGTTTGCAGAGTAAACTCCAAATTATTTGAATTACTTAAATACAGTATCTAGAGTTACACTTACGCATCAAAGTAATTTAAGCTTATACATTGTGAACACCAACACCACAAATCTTTCTAGTATGAAGGATGGTTACTTCACTGTAGTGGGGTAAAGCCATTTCAGAAACAATGTTGTCATTCTCTTTTGAGCCTACTTCGCACAGAATCAGATGTGCAAAGACAGCATTTCACATGCCAGGTGACCACCAGAGTTCTCTTAAATGTATAGTTATCGACAGGACAGCTAAGCAGGTGCCACTGAGGCAAAACATGTGAAATACTAAGATGCTGCTACCTCCACATTGCTAATTTCTTCTGGTTTTGCTTCACATAAAGAGACAATATCCTACATATAGTTCAGATAGCCTAATAAAATGAACAACAAATGATATGAGAAGACTATACAATGATATAGGCCCAAGGGTGGACTTCCATCAGCTGGCAATAAGGACAGCTCCCAAACGCTGGTCTGTGCGCCACGCTGAAGCTCAGTCCAAAGACCATCTCCACGGCCCAGAAATAATTCAAGTACAGAAATACTGGGACTACCTTGATCACAGGATATGCATTCCTTTCCTTCCTGTTGCTCCACAGTACACTCATGTGAAAGGGAACACAATTTAATGTTCTCTTGATAATAACTGTAGAAATTAACATGGCAGCTATGGAAATAAGCTATTTATCCTACAAGACTATTAAGGCTAGATTCAGCCATTAAATGGAAGGCTGCAAAAAAGGATGCGAAACCGGTAGCAGAGGGTTTTTTGGTATTCTTTTTCAACTATGAAAAAGACTTTGCAAAAGGGACCACACCCTAAATATTAAATCAGCAAAATCTTTTCAGATACTTTGCAATTCCACTCCTTTATTCAAACCTAAGTTTGGAGTGAAGCTTTCCAGAATATACTCCCTTAAACTCCAACATGTATCTCATGGAGAAAAAGGTCTAACATCTTTAAATGGCAGAGCAAAATTACAGGTGCAGGACAGGAAATAGAAAAGGAACAGCAGGAGCAGGAAGTACCTGCTCCCCAGTATCTTATGGGTATTCTGTCTCTTGAGCATTGTGATAACGCTCAGTTACCGCAGCTCATATCCACAGTCTATTTAACTGTTATTTTCAGCCTCATGTTCTCATTTGGGTAGAGCAGGTTATTTCTAGCAACCTATGTTTCTTGCCGAGTTTTAGGCCTGGTCGTAACACAGTTACAGCAGCAGCACTGTTGACAAAAACGAGCCTTTTTACTTCCACATTTCCCATGCGCAAGGTTGCTCAGCCATGTCCAGCTTTCATGACATTTATTTCGCCTCTTCAAAATGTAACTGCAAGAACTCCAAGAAGAATTAAGTTACCTCTCTGCACAAAATTTTCATGGGAAGACGTATTTTATCTGTACTGAAAAGTTTCTTAATAGTTTTCCTCTGACATTTTACAGATACGACACAGACTTCATGGTATTGTTATATACTATTTTTAAAAAAGTTTCATATTTTAGTGCACTACATCAGTACTTGCCCATTAAAAGCATCCCATTAATGTCCATTAAAAGCACTTAATCATATTACAAACTAGGAATTCTGAGGCCCAGGGCATGAGGCTTTCACTTTTTAATACTCAGCAAGTATTTCCACACTTACTCAGCGCTGATAACTAAAAGTAGCATTAGAATTAATATGTTACCCACTCCCTGCAACAGAAATATCACACTATTTCAAAGGGTTTTTTTCCATTTGTCTATTTTATTTTCAAACCCACCAAGTTTACCAACAGAAAACAAGTGAGCAAAGACCTGACACAGCTGCACCAACCCTAAACCTCCACCTTGCTACTGCAAAATCAGATTAAATTGTGATCAGGCAACTCGTAACACATCTCTACTAGGACTTCTGAAAGTCCAAAGTTAATGGTACAGTTACAAGAACAGGCAAAGAGGTCATAATGCTATTTGAAGACCTAAAATAATTTAAAGAATAGGCTGAAATATTTTCAATTTATTTTCAATAAATTATTTTGTCCCTGCCTGAAATTACGTTGCTGCTTTGTTTCTTAATAAAGACGACTTTAAATGTCATATCCCAATTTCTTTTCATTTACTGTTGATTTTAAAATATCTACATCCTCATCTCATGATCTCACTGATTCCCTAAGGACTGAAGATACCTCAAATTTAGGATAACACATTCATATTCTGAAAAGATTAGCTATTAACCTGATAAGCGTATCCACGCCTAATACCGCAAGATACACTAATGTTTGTAATTTCAGAATTTGATTTTCAGTCTTTTCTCTGCACAATTATCTTTTTATAATATTTGTCTATGCAGTCCTACAGTTATAAAACAAAGGATATGGATGAAACATTAACAGTCGATTTACATGACTTATTATAATTGCAGGAAGCAAATTAAAAATTAACCTGCTGCCACTGAGCACCATACAGTATTTCAAGTGCCTCCACGCAGCTTGCATAGTAAGATACTGCACACGTGCAGCTGAAAAGCTCTGGCAGGATACAACGATCTCCTTTATCTCCTCACAACTAGGTACACATCTGAATACAAAGTTGCATAGTGCAGGAATTAATAAGAGAATAGCAGTGCATGCTACTGCATCTTCCTATGAAGAGGACTCAGTCTTAAAGCCAGGGAAATTTAGGGTCTAAAGTTTTTAAAAGCAAATATTCCCAGATCAGTTTTTTCTCTTTGCCTTCCCGAAAGGTGAGCAGAGCTTTCAAAACATAATAAAACATCTAGAGTGCAGAAAGATTCAGTTTTCCAACATAATCAGTTTCAAAAATGAAAGTTTACTGAAGGAGCATTTCCCCAAGAGTCTTAATCACAGACTCAGGGTACTACTAAATAAAATATGAACTTTTTTTTTCTTAATGCATTTACTCCTAACCTCCTATATAATATCACAGTATCCAATTATCTAAATAAGGAGACTGGATTTCAAATCAACCATTTGACGTAGTCATATGACAACTATTTCTAGCCTATCACTAAATCACTAAAGCAATTATCGTATGTATTGGAATAGTAACATTAAAGATAGAGCTATGATTTTGAAAGTTTGACTAATTGATATGAAATATATATATATACACACACACACACTTTAACAAGAAAACCATTTTTCCCCATGGGTAATTGTTTAGGTAATTAAAAAAGACATTTAAAAATGTCTTTTCTCTAACTTAAAAAAAGTTAGAGAAATCACTTTTGAAGAGAAACAAAGCTCCACAAATTTGCAAAACATTTTTCTACCCAGAGAACTACTGATATTAAATGAATGACTGGAACTCCCACAATTCAAACAGCCTTAAAGGAAATATTGGATATTCTGCAAAACACCCCATCTCGGCAAAGGCTGGATTCTCCAAGTAGATTCTGTTACCCAAGCACGACAGATAAGGCAATGGAGAGAACAACCGTCCCTTGCTCTGTATCACCCCAATGTTTCTGACCTTAACTGCAAGAATAGTGAATCCATCAGCTGCCAACAAAAGCAATCCTAGACAGTTTTCAAAAGGCTAGAAAATGCACCGAATCATGAAGCTTCCTAACGAAGCACTGCTTAGGATAAAATATCTGATCACAAGTTTCATCAAAAACTCTTCTCAGGCTCGTCTGACCCTACACAAGCTACAGCAAGGCACAGCGCAAGCCTTCGCCACCTGCGCTGCCCAAGAACATAAAGAAGCTCCCCGGAGCCGGCCACGCACACGGCGACCCCGGCGAGGACACGCGGGTGCCTTTCAAGCCGGACCCCCTGCAGCCGCCCATGAGGGCCCGTGAGAGCCAGTCCGGCGCCACGGGAAAGGGCCCGGGAGCAGCGCCCGCCTCGGCGCGGCGGCAGCGGTGCCGGCAGTGCCCGCCGCGCAGGGCAGGGCCAGGCCCGCAGCGGCCCCGCTCCGCACCCTGCGCACAAAGGCGGCGCCGTCCCGGGCGCCCCGGGAGGCCGCGCAGCACCGGGAGGCCGCGCTCCCGCAGGCCGCGCCGCCACCCACCGTGTGCTCGTGCTCGTCGGCGCGGGCGCGCAGCGGCAGGCGGAGCAGGAGCAGCGCGGCGCTCAGCAGCAGCCCCCGCGCCGCCATGTCGGGTCCCCGCGCGCGCTGCAGGCCCCGCCGCCGCCGAGCCGGCCCGCGCCCGCCGCCAACGCCGACGGACGACGCCACTTCCGCCCCGCCGCCACGTCATCCGCCGCACAGCGGAAGCGCTGCGCCTACGGCGGCCCCGAGGAGACAAGAGCTGCGGGGCGGCGCCGCGAGTGCTCCGCCCCGCTGGGGCCGGGGGTGGCTCTGCCTTTATGCAGGAGTAGCCTAAGTTAAAGGACCGGGGGTAGAGAAAGAAAAAAGGCAACAAACAAACCCACCAACCCCACAGGAATCGCACCATATTACCTATCCATTGACCAGACATCGTTCATACAGAATGAACACAAAAGCAATCCTTAGAAGGTATCAGATGTGGTAGTTTCCCCGAAAACACGAGCTACATCATCTTCTCAAATATTACACAAGCCAACAAATAAATACAGATGTTAAAAGGATTCCTCCATGCTGTGCATTATAAGGTATTTTTGCTTTGTGCAAAAGACATTAAAACAAACTTCTCTGATTACCAATGCCCATCTCCTGTAAGAGCTTTTTCCCTTTGTGGTCACGTGCATTCCATTTTTCTTCTCCTAAAATAATTTAGGGGGTTAAGCTTATAGGAAACCTTTTCCAGATAAGACATTCGCAAGCTCCTGCTGATTTCAGGAGAAAAAATGTCCCTTTGGAGAGAAATGCTTGTCATAAACCATTCAAAAACCTTTTTTATATTATAAAAACTGACAGCTTTAATAACAACATGCGTTTGTTTCTCATCATTGCACCTCAGCTCAAAGCCGAGGAGTTATCCTTGGGGACTAGGAGAGGCGGCTGCAGCTTCTGTGGTTTATTTGGTACTTAAGTCCCCCAGTTAACACTGGGGCCAGCCCCAGCCATCTGCCGTGGAGGAAGGTGCGACCTCCGTCACGCAGGAGCAAATGCGCCTGCGCTCGCCAGCTGCCGCCGCGCATTTGCTCTCTCGGTCACTGTCCCTACACCTGTAAAGGCCTTTTACTTTTTACCAGCAATTTCATTAACCATCTTGTCCTGGACTCTAGTCTTGGGTGGAAATGTTATATCCCCAGGCCCTGCACATTCTGGAGAAACCAAGGATTTGGTGCATGCAGTTTTCTTCTTCTCTTCTGAGCTGAGGCACCACATGCTCTGCGCTCATCCAGCACAGCAGGACTCCAGCCACTGAGTCATAAGAGGCCAACAGGAACTTGATGAAATCACAGCAGTTTGGAACACTGGAAGGATCTGGCAGCTAAGGAGATGTAAGCAGCTCAAGAGCTGTGCCTGCATCTCAGTTAACTGTCTGCATTTAATAGGGAAACCATTTTAGTGTTTTTCCTTTTCTCCTGGCTAGAGGGATAGTTTTGCTGTGATTGATAGTCAGGGAGATCCCTAACTAATCCAGCTGAATTTACAAACAGGTAGGGAATGGCCTGAGGCTCCCTGTGTACCTTGGGTAGAGGTGGAAGCAGATAAATTCTTATCACATCACAGCTCCACACTCTGTAGCGGAGCTGCAGCCAGGACTAAGAAGAGATAGGGAACCTTTGAGCCAAGCCCAGGGGCTGTGTACAAAACAAAGCACATGTGACAGCTAAAGACAAGCGAACCCTCGAATTGCAGCTTTTAGTTTATTTCTTTTTTCCTTTGCTAACCTTCCCCCGAGAGCAGCAGGGGCTCCTCTGCCTTTCTTCAGAGATGGCCAAGTCACAGCTGCGCCTCTGTCACTCCTGTAACTCCTTGCATTAGCTTTGCTGCACTGCAGGAGAGGGGCTACCACTTCACCTCCTGCTCAGGTGCAGAGCAGGGGGAGCTTACATTATGCTTTATATGCTCTCTCTGAACATGAGGGATCCTGTAACACTGATGTCTCTCATGGGGATGGAAGAGGGAGAATGGCTTGGAAACCAAGTAGGTAATGCTGCTTAATCCTCTGTCCCAAATGCTCTTAAACTCCCACCTCTATCACTCATGGACAAATACATACACAGACACACACGCCACTTCAACCATTCCAGTCCCTTGAAATGAAGGATCAGAATGAAGTTCTGCTTTACATGCTCTCTAGACCCAGTTATCCAGTTATAAAAGCTCTTCTTCAGCTTGCAAGCTTCAGACAGAGACAGGCTGGAGATGCTGCTTGGGCCCCATGCAGGATGCTATGCTATCCCAAAGAATGAAGTGAAAAACCTTCACATCACTGCTACAGTCACCACACATGAGCGAGACAGAAGGTCAAAGCCTTGCTGCTCATTCCTTCTCCTAATTCAACAGGTCAGTCAGGGGATTTCAACCCTGTACAGCTCTTTTGTGACAAAACAAGTCCTTTTCCAGTTGTTAGAGGAATTTCCATGGCAAATACAGCACAAACAGCACCTTGTTAATGTCTGTTCGCTTCAGAGGGAAGGGGAAGAGGAAAGAAACTTTCAAGGCTGCATATAAAACATTCCAGAACATCTTCTTCCTCCAATGGTTTAATGATTGTTTGAGGGAGACTGTACACCATCTCAAAGTTCAATGTGGCCAGACCCTGAATGTTATTTCAAACAGCAGTACATTCACCTAATCCTGCTGTAATAAATGTTCTTTATATTAAGTCTTTTGAAGGATTTTCTTTTCTTTCTAAAGAATGCCCTTGTAAGTTGTACTGAGATTTTTGGCAACAACAATTATCGAGATTTGATTTCTAAAAAGATGCGAGTTCTTGGTCAAAGGGAAACTCCATGTTGGTGCAGGGCTGCCCGAAGAGACAGCAATGTTCTCCTTCTCAACCTCGACACTTCTCTCTGTATGCCCAAAGCACCAAAGTTCTTCCAAAGAAGTTCACAGAAGTCTAAACAAAACATCATAGGAAAGGTCGCAGAGCTTTATGTTGGAGGAAGGGGAATAAAACATTTGTCTCCTGCTTATAAATAATTTAAAACAATCCAAAGATATCTGTACAAACACATCCAAACAGAAAAAAAAAATCATATTCCACAGATGTTGAGAGATTCAGCGACCTCTTGGGGGCACAGGTGGAGGATAAAAGCCTTCACTGCTTACAGGCCTATAAAAAGATACAGAATAAGAATTCATTAAAAAAAAATCAAAATAGAATCCTGAGACACCCTACAACACACAGCAACATCCCATCTAAGAATGATGCACACACAACAGTTACTCAAGAAGAGCAGCACATACTGATGGTTACCAAAAAATAGGTTATCAATGATTCAGCAACAAGTGCAGGCATCAAGACGCGTGAGAGGCCTGTTCCTGACCAAGTTATTTTTTCATTCTGCTTTTCCATTTACAGTATTGCCGCTGTTCCTGAGAAGAGTTACTACTTGGAGTAAAATTGTGATAACATAGTAGATCTTTTCTGAAGATTAGATGAGGAGCAATGGGAAGACATCAAATGTTAAAAAAGTACTACATATAATTCCTTGACAGAGCCAAGTCCACACACAGAACTTACTACCTTAACACAGCACTAATTATTATTCCAGCGCTTGAAGAATTTTATTAGTATCTGTACTTATATGAGTCTCTGGGGCCTGGACTACATACATTTGCACTGGTCAAAATAAAGGCTGTTTCTGAGTTACAGTGGTCTAACTGAAACAATGTACAAAACCCCACACCTTTTATCAAACTACTGCAATTCTTACTTTGAGACAAATCGCACACATCAACAAATCTGCTTTGGAAAGATCTGAAATTTGTTAAAGTAAAAAAAGATATATCCAAAAGAATGCTGAAAGGGAATTCCCTCTGCATTGCATTTGGTGTCTTGTGAGAGAATTTTTTCAGAAGAATCAAATATTGAAGCTCTGCCTTAGCCAGGATGACATTTTAGCTGGGTCAGTCTAATCTATTTTAGAAAGTTTTGTCTTTCAGTAGGGCTGTTTCTTGCAGTGTGTGAAACAGCAAGAGAACTGTGATAGGCAGGTTACCAGCAAGGAAGCCATCTCCACCAAGTCCTCCAGATGAGCAGAAATGATCCCACAATTACTGTGGGTGGTGTGTGGGGTTTCTGTGTATAGATAACAGCCTACTAATTGTCTTATTGAAGGGGACACGTTCTCTTCAGGCCTGCTCTCTGCTCCATGAGGGCTTTACCTGCTCGCGCCTCGGGGCGGCACTCTGGGAGGCCTTTCAGGCAGCAGGAGAGGCAGCCTCTCTGCTTGGTGGGCAACAGGGCTGTGGCTTCTAGCTGCTTCTGGGACTTCATTGTCCTATGAAATGAAAAAAAAAAAAAACAAAGAAAAGAAAGAAGGAAAGAAAAAAAAAAGTTCATTGGGATTCAAATGCTTCAAAAATACTTCTTCATCCCTAATGTGCCCATCTCCCTCAGGGTTGTTCCCAGTACATAGTTTCTGGACTGAACTTATTGGCATTTGTAAACATATATACGAGCAAATGGAGAAAGCAGGCAGATGTGCTATTAGTGATAGAGCATCTGTATACTTAGTGTTTTGTGAAATAGGACTACATACTAATCTTGGCTACCCAGCTAAAGCTTGTGAGCCACCTAGGCAGTTAAATTCTGAAGTGGCTGGCACTGATGGCACAGACAGTTTCTGAACTGCACTAGTAAGGGCAGAAAAAGCAGAAGACAAGAGCGCAGAAAGGGCTACATAGGAAAGAACTCAGTTCTTGCCCACTTCACTACATATGACCATTTCTGCAAACGCAGTGCCAGCCTTGAGCTTTTTCTTTTGCATGAAAACAGAGCCATGCACTAAAGGCCAGTGGACATATATAAAACAGATGTGGGCTTACCTCACTGTCCCCTTCCATCCCACTGCTGACGCTCAATATGCTCCGAGTGCTAGAGCGGTTACTTGCACTACCTAGGTTTAGTAAGCAAGGAAAAAAAAAAAAAGGTGATTAAATCCTGGTGGTACAACTGCAAAACACTACCTTAGGACTTTCAATCTCATGCTTAAGCCTTTCAGAAATTCACCTAAATTGCTAAATGTTGTATTCCCACTGTTACTTCTTTACACATTTATGATCCCACCAACCACATTTCATACAACTCATACCACAAGGCTAAACCAGTTTTCCTTCCTTTCAACAGATTTCTCCCCTATCTAGGTTCAGAGTTATGTTTGAATATCTGCAACCATAATCTATCTGAAAGAGTGCAGTGCCAATATCAGCTTGCAAGTCAGATAAATATTTACACAACTGCTACACGCCCAAGTTCTATGTATATTTAAACTGTCGATCCCCAAGCTGTTCACAGCTAGACAGAGGTAGGTGGTTCAGAAGCTTGTTACACATTCACTATTGGAATGTCTGTGACTGCATGAGAGGTTATCATTCCCACTGCCTGCTCATCACAAAGATAGCTGCATATCACAGGAATGTTTCCTAGGTCATTTCAGGGCTAAAAGTGAGTTGTCTTCAAACAACTTCAGCAACCATTTAAGCAAATCCAAACCTCAAGGGGCACATAGAGGACTGGCTCTCAGCTTGCAATACAGCAAGGTCCTTCAGACCAGAACAGCACACTGCCTCCTGGGAATCACACAGTGATGGATCATCCTCTTTTCTATGAGAGCAGCTGCTCTCAGAGAGCAGCATCTTGATGTACCTGAAGTTGCTTTTAAAGTTTTAAGAACAGTCAACCTGAAGCATGTAGGATTTAGGGTGGCAGTGTCATCACTGGAGATTCAGGAATGGAAGTCCTGTACCTGAGCTGACTCCAGAGTCAGGCTGAGAAAACCTTTTCCATTCAGCTTCCCTGTAGAGAGGAGTGACACCCAGGATTTGCTTACTTGTTGTGCTTGATGTGCTTTCTGTTTTCCAGTCTCCTCGCTTAATCTCTTTTTTTGGTGGGAAAATGTTTTTCCGGGGGGCATATTCATATATGCCACATTCTGGTTTCCCCAAAGTGTTATGAGAATGACGAATGGGCACAGTTATTTCCAAATCTGGAAGGGAAAAAAATCAAAAGGAACACCTCAGGAGGGCCCATGCAAGTCTTTGCAAGACAGCTTAGCATTCCAACACAAAGCTAAACACAGTCACGTAAAGGAGATTGTAAATGTACACATGTGAATCATGATTCTCTCCACTGATGTGAGCATCCTTTCCTCATCCTTGGAAACAGGGTAAAGCAGCTTCCCCATGTTTCAGGCAACAGATTTTTTTTATGCTTTTCGACATGGGTGTGAATATGAACACATCATGTAATAGACACTATACAGACCCATTCCCGCTTGAAGATTTTACAAATGTTATCAGCTACTTCGTTACCAGAGAATGTCAGTCAGAGACTCTTACCTGCATTTTTGCCTGTTTTTTGCTTCTCCATTTGCCTCCGTGTTATGCTGTCTCGTAACCGTTTCAGATTTTCCTAGAAACATCAACAGAGAATCTTTTTAGGGCTTCAGATAAGTGAGGCTCAACAGCTCCAACAATGTCAGTAATGCTTCTGTTAACCTTGCAACAAAACCAAAGAAAGTCTGCTAGATCTGCCTGAAATCCAAACCATGTCAACAGATTTTAATCTATTCCCTTCAGAAATCCACATATGCCTTTCAGAAGCCAAGTTTTTTTTTCAGATGTTCATTGTTTATGTTCAGGTCAAGTTCACAGACTCACTGGTATTTGCAGATAAGCAGAACATTTGGTTTAGAATTCCTTCCATTTTTCATCTCCACTGCTAGTGGCACTAGTTTAGAAACAGGACTCTCGTTCAAGTCACTGCACAGTCCTTTTTGTACTTACAAACAGGTGAATCTGAGTGTAGCAGCAGAGAAAGCTGCTATGCAAGCCAGAGTACAAGGAACAGTTCAGAGAGAATTCAGGATGTTTCTACAAAAGCAAGAGGGGAAACCTGGAAGTGTGAGTGGTAACAGTCTCTTCACTGTTGTGTGGGAGAATACTGCACCTCACTGTAAGAAAGGGGAAGGAAAGACATTTTCAGCAGAAAAATACATACACATGTGGAAGTAGAAACCCCTGGATAGGGAGGGAAGTAGAAGGAGCAATTGCTATAAGATAAGGCAATATTCTGGAGAGAGGCTTTGAAAGATGCTCACAGGACTGAGATTCAAGGGCAGGAGAAGGTGACATGAACCTTAATTGCGATCTTTGAGCTCTTAGACAGCAATAAGCCACAGAGCACCGAGTTCCTCCCTGCCACAGATACCTGCTAGAGCAGTGCTGCTTGCTTTATTTACAGAAGAAGGGGCTCCCATGAGTACGTGCTGAAGAGACAGGACCCTTATATGCGAGTATCAGGAGAAGGAAAAGAAAAAATCTTGGTTTTGCCCTGACAGCTCTCAAAACACAATCTCAGAACCTCAGATGTCATGTCAGACTTTTCCACAGCATGAACAAGAGCTCCAGAAGAAACAATCTGAAGTGGGACTCCACTCTAGCCTGAGAATCAGGGCTTTAAGCTATGGCTGCTGGTTCTGCTGATAGTTGCGCTGCTGCTCTCAGCACACTGATTCCCTTAGTTAGCTGAGCCATTCAAACTCTGCTCCAACAGTGAAAGAAATTAACCACACCAAACTGCTTATATTTAAGATACATACATAGAGAGGCAGCTGTGGAAGCAGTCTGTACCTGTTGGAAGCGGAATGATTCTGATCTCTTTTTCTGATTCAACTGCCACTCTTTAAAATGAAGTACAGCTTCATCAACATTGAGTATTCCCATCTTCACTTGTTCTTGTAATGTAATCAGCTGCCGTTGACCTGGTGTTTTCATTCCAGCAAATGGATCATATATGCTTGATTGGGACAGGTCCCTTACAGGCCTCACCGCTGGCTCTGAGGAAAGACCACCACCGAACACATTACTGAATTAGTGACACCTATCCTTTGCACTGGACACACAGAAATTTAAGCAACCTCAACATAAGAGAGATGCCTAAAAAATTAATATCATGGATTGAATGTTTCCCTCAGACAAGTCTTCTGTCCTTAGGACATCCAACTCTTTGTCAGGGCTAAAAGAACCAGCTGAGAGACAGCATTGTGTGCAAACATGTTGTAGAGATAATCTCTTCTTAAAGCATAATTCAAGGGAACAGCACAAGATGTATTCCTTGAAGTGCTCTGTTTTACCACTGCAAAAGTCTCTCCTAGCAATGTGTTAAACAGCTCCACTTCCACAATCACAAAACTATACTATTTCTAGATAATCTATCCAGTGCAATTCCAGAAACTGAAAGGTGAAAATCCATCCTACCGATGCTAGGTTTTTGTACTTCATTTGCAACATAGAGAGGAGCTCCTAACATGTGATATCAAAGCTAGAATGTGGATTCTGGCACCTGATAGTGCACAGGACTAGAGGTTAAAGAAATAAGGACACAATGTGGAAACAGAGATCAACGGGAAATAGTTCACTAACAGTTATATTCCAGGAAATTGTGATTGATGGGCAGTGACTATATCCAGAAGATCAAAAGTGAAACATTTCTCTGTAAAATGGGTCACCATTAAAAAAATGGACTTCAGAGAATATTACAGTTCTGTCTTAGGGTATACTCTGAGAGAGGAGACATATGTACAGGATGTGATAAAAGAGCATTACAATCTGAAGACATAAAAGTCTTCAATGTCACACAAGGTAAATAAGGTTTTAAAAGATTCATTCATATAAAACTATTATCCCCTGTTTGTTGTAATTATCCCATATGTTCTTCACATAAAGGAAACTACTTCACCAGATTTGGTCTTGGATTACTGGTAGCATTTTGGGGGCAAACTTCTGACTTACCTTTCTTAATCCTTCCTCTAGAGACATAGTAGTTCTCAGGTCTTTGAGCTTTCTGTGCAAAAACTGTCAAACAGATACTTTAGACACTGAAAATTATCTCAGGAAGATAGAAACAGCAAGGCTTAACACATGAAATTCTGCACCACATTACAGTTTATGCTGCTTCACAGAAGTCCATGGGAGAAAACCAGATAAGAAGTTGTATGGCAGAACTCTGTTTCCATTGACCTCAAAAAATTTGAGAGAGATCTGTCATGTTTCCCCACGGGAAAGGTGGGAGAACAGGGGGTGGAGAGAAAGTACCACTGCAACTACATTTCCACATTTGACTGGAGTTCTTGTTAGCACATTCACAAAATATTACTAACAAGTTTTCAAAAACGCCTATGAACCAATAGGTATAGTTTTCTTTAATTTCAATTAAACCCTATCTCAGAG
This sequence comes from Tinamus guttatus, assembly GCF_059628265.1. Taxonomy (NCBI): domain Eukaryota; kingdom Metazoa; phylum Chordata; class Aves; order Tinamiformes; family Tinamidae; genus Tinamus; species Tinamus guttatus. Next base: position 666,088 of record NW_028288950.1, read on the forward strand.
AGAGGGACTGAGGTAGAAAACTGTGTCCTACACAAATACTACTGAATCAATTATGCTATTATAGCAGCAATGCCTCAATTTGTTAAGTTGATTGTGATCTTACAATATGAGGATATTTCCCATTTAGACTTGTTCTAACTGACTGCAGAAAATTTGTCATCCTACTGCTTTCATTAAGAAGCAGTAGGTCAAGACTTTGGGATACAACATCCCCACACTTCCAGAGTAGGTAGGAAAAACACAGATCTGAAACTGGATCCCAAAGGTAATCCAGCTGTCACAGGCTGAGAAAGGCTCCAGAGCCAAATAACCTACAGGTTTCAGAAAACATATGTAGAATGACACCTGGGGCCAAAATCAGCCTGCAGTTTAGGTCCTGGTACCCAACCCACCTTTGGAGATGTACAGCTCATTGTCTGGCTGTGGAGGGCTGGATTCAGGTCTTGGAACAGGAACTGGAGGTCTGCTAGCCATTTCCTGTGGAATAGTATTTCGTTCCACTGAATAGTAGAGATCTCCCTCATCACACTGCTGGTACACTTCTTCCTGTGATTCGGGCACATCCGCATTACTACCTACAAAAAGAAAAGTTTGTAAGAAGCACAAACAAACCACATTCCTCCACTCTGTGTGGCACATTCTTACCAAGCTGGCCATTTCACTGGCACGAGAATTAAAACCTATACAAAGATAGAGACAAATACAGACATTCCTAAGTAAACAGCAGCTGTGTGCTTGCCTTTGCTAGTACGCAGGGACTGGAATTTGAAATCACTCATCATTCTTGGTGAGAAAGGAACTTCATTTGCAAGATCACCTCACAAGCTTCACAGGCTACTTTCTGTTGCGCCAGGTCGGTACTCCCCAAGGCAACGCTGTTCTCAGGAAGTGATGGGGAGCTGGCTCCTATTCTTACAGATCAAGGAGAAATCTCAAATTGTATTTACTTAATTGTGCTGTTCTCCTCATCTCTCCCAACAGATCTCACCTTCTAAAAACTTGCGGAGCATTGAGTCTTTTGTAGTTAGAGAAACTTCATCTCTGTCGATCGGAGTGTCTGGTTTTGACTGAAGCATCTCTACATCTAGGAGAAAAAAAAAAAAGATCAGGAATATGAACCTGTTGATTATGCCCTTAAAAATGTGGAAGCTTAACATAACCAGATGGAATGATATTTCTGACTGGACCTTTGGTTTATAGTTAGAGACAAAGCAGAAACTAGACAACATACTATGTGTCTGCCTCAAAAAGGGCTTGTGAGTTGCTAAGTTCAGTCCATCCTGCACAAATCTTTTCCAGCTGTCTGATGATCACACTTGAGGAGAGAGACATGGCTGGCATTGCTTAGCAAGAAGTCCAGACAAGGCTGTAAGCAGATGCTGAGTATTAGTTATTGCTTTGAGAGTGTTGGCCAGGTGAGTGTTTTGGTCTCTGCACACAGTTCCTGAGAAGCCAAACTGAGCAGACATTTTGTGGACTGGCAAAACAAGGCATTAAGAGCAATTTACCCATTATGCAGAACATGATATTTGTTCTGTTTATTGGCTGAACTCAAAATAGCTGGATATGTTAATTAGACTAGGAGGTGTTTAGAGTGACAAAGGATATTTTAGTCTTGAGCAAGGAGAAACAACAAGCAATAAGGTACTTCATGAAATCACTGTTTTGACACAAAGTTTCTTATTAACATTATATAAAGAAATGTTAAGGCATACTGCAAAATATCAGTTAACATATAAATTAGATTGACTGGGTTATTTGAGACAATATTTAATAAATAGCCCTAAATTTCTGAAAATTTCCTAAATAGCCCTAAATTTCTAAATTTTTTTTTTAATATCTGCTTATCTGCTGACCTATTTTTCCCCTGCAAAGATGAAAACAGTGCAAGTGAAAAAGGGATAACAGTATGTTAGCAAGATTTTGCTTCACTATTTTTTTTTAATAATAATAATAGTCAAAGAACCTATCGAAGGTCATGTGAATGAACCCAAGTTAGTTTTAACCTCAGACGTGTACCTCCAGGGCAGCCACAGCAATACTGCCTGCTGCTCGGCTTCACCACTGCAGCAGCTTCATCACTCTGCAGCCCATGGCAAGTTTCCTGCAGCAAATGTGCTCACCATCAACCTGCCTGGAAGTTCTCTCGGGTATCACTGCACTACGTACAGCTCATTGTCTACGTAGGAGTAGAGATTTGCCCTTTGAGCATCCTAAAGGACTTGCATTACTGTAGAATGATTTTTCCACCTATTAGCAAATCAGATTATTGTTTTAAACATGGCTCTTAGAAATAAGCTCTGAGCAATTACAGGCCCTCTACAAAACCACTACTTCATGGATTTGGAGGCAGAACAATGTGAGATGTGTGGAAAGTTCCTTTCATTCTCTGTGGAGAGAACACCACTTTTTTTTTTCTATTTATTTTTGTTTTCTATTGTTTGTTTGTTTTCTATTACATAGTCGGTGTAGTTAAACTTCTCATCTAATTAACTTTCCTTAGTAGACATGACTGCCACTTTCCTGCCCTCCGGCATATAGCCCTATTTTGCATACAAAGGAGAACTAGAATCTCACCCATACACCAAAACTGAAGAAACATGCTGGATTTATTCTGGATTTATGCCACCTGTTCTAATTGGTGCAAAAACAGCAATTGATATTGATATTGAGACAGAAGTGATGAGAAAAAGGGACACAAACTCTGGGCATCACTGCACTGTTCCCAGGTTTTCTTGAAACTATTGGGCAAAGCTGTTTTGAAGGGCTAGCAGGGAGAGGGGTAAGTACAGAGTTTCTAGGTGTCAGTCTGCACCAAATTTAGTAACCTAAAAGGTACTTCCTCAAAGAGACTTTCAGTTTCCCTTTGCAAGGTTTCAGGTTTAAGGAGCTCAACCAAGTTGCAAAGAGACAGAAGACAAGTTACAACCTACTGACCCTCCACAAGAGCTAAACTATGCATGTATGGACACCGTTTAGAAAGTAATAACACTTCTCCTTTAAACATTCATAAAATCTGACTGCCAGATATTCCTACACATGATGAAAGCTACCTCTTTGCAGAGATCAGTTCTTCATTATGCAAGACAAAGACTTCAGTGTACTGCTGTAGCTTTAAAAGTAGTTGCATTTTTTTGTATACAATTCCTTCATTTTGCTACGGAAAACAAGGAGGCTGCTGTTTCTCATATTAGCTAAGAAAAACAAACAAAAAAACCCAACAGCACAAATTTGTTGCAAAGCAAACAAATATGGCAGGAAGGGGAGAAGATATGTTGGGGAATAGAATAAGGGCATCACAATTTGCTTATATTAATAAAATTGAAAAATACTGAAGAGGACAGAAATGTGTTTTTCTTCTCTGAAGGAAGAAAAAACCCTGAGACTGAAACACGATCGGTATAAAAACGCCCAGGTTTCTTATCAATGCCTCCTAGTACGCTTTTGCTATGGTCACTTAATGAAAAGGACAAAAAGGACTGGATGAAAAAAGTTAACCTGGGATTTAGGGACTAGAACTAAGGAAAAAAATACAACAACAATGCTGATGTTTGCAGAATCTGAACAGGTCTAGAGTGTAAAGTGTGGTGTCATCCCCTGCCCTCCTTGATCACCAGCTCAACAGTTCAACCTTCACAGATCCAAAAAGGTTTCCAGCACTTTTCAGGAGGCCTTGCTGTCCAAGCCCCTCCTGCATACAGCTCCAGCTCACCCACCAGGCTCTATTTTGTAGAAATCAGCAGGAGGTGCTGGTGAGAGGAGAACATAAAAAGCAAAGCACTTTGGGGTTCATACTACCAGACTGGTGTGGCAGAAATAACTCCCTTTATGCTGTTCAGCTGCCGCTTGTTACAGTGGAAAAGTGACTCAGTTAAATGAAATTTACCTTCAACCTGCATCAACCTGGAGCAAAATCCTTAAGTTTTTTGGAAAACCATGTTTGATTTTAAAGATACTTGAAAAGTATAATAAAAGGAAAGCAATCTTCTGGAGTGGGAAACATTCACAGTTAATCCTAAGAAATTAAATAAATAATGATTTAGCTTAATTGTTAAAGAGGCAAACACATTAACAGTAAGTGCTGGTAAGTTTGCCCTGCTCTGGCTAGGGAAAGCACTTTATGACCTGTACTGCTCAGGGCATGAAGACCTACCTGGAAAAGAGCCCTTCCTTCCAATAGAGGAGGAGACAGCATTTAGAGATTAACAAAAAGTTTTCCAGTTTTAACTCAAAACTTACAGGGACAATTAGCAACTTAGCACAGCTTTGTGCAACTCTGATGCAGCATCAGTTTATGTAATATTGATCCTTGTACAGCTTCTTCATCTTCCTTGCAAAACCTCCCCCAGGACCAAATGCAGCAAGAAAGAAAAGCATAAAAGTGCACTGGAAAAACAAGAATGAAGAATTCAAGAGCTGGCATAGCACACAGGCACCAACTCCAATCCTGTGTTACCTTGCTTTCAGACCAGCTGCTGCCAAACAAACTGACTCTGTGGTGCCCAACCTTCCTTTGATCAGTTCTCTGAAAGCCTGTGGTGGGAGCCCAGCCTGACGGCAATAAATGTGCAGGCTGCCAGCAGGGCTACACTTAAAGCAAGACCCAGCTATTGTCCTCTGCACCACAGCCCTAACCGCTCACCTAAGGGCTACTCTGACCTCCGCAGGAATTGAGGAGAGTTCCTAGAGAGTTTTTCATCCCCAAAAGTTTTAAGATTGTACAAAGACTTGAAGTCGTTATTTGTGATGGCGATGGCAGTCCTAACCCAGCCAGCACTCCCAACTTCAACAAGGCCTTGCCTTTGCACTGATAACCTCTGTATTAAAAAGCACCTTTGCTTTCAGAGAATCCATCTTTGTGAAGCACTGCTAATTTAACTTTACCTGTTACAATCCAGATCAATTTTAAGCACGGTCCAAAAAATACATATATGTTGTTCAGGCAAACAGTAACAGACTGCATAAGAAATAGAGATTTTCAGTAAAAGACTGCTGGATGGAAGGTGACAGATACGTGTACACAGGAGCAACAGACAAGGGAACTCTAGCATAAGGAGGAAACACTCTGAAATTCCTTGCTGAGGTATTAGAGATAAGCCTTATAGTGTCTGGCCTGTACGGAAAACAGGTTTCAAAATAGCACATTCATTCAGCTCTGCTTTTGAGTCAAGGATTTAGAAACACCTACATTGGATCAGTTTGACCTTTTTTTTTTTTTTTTTTAAAGCCTTTCCAGCCCTACTAGTCCTACAGAGCCTGCAAGGCCTTTGCACACGAGGACAACCATCTAATGCAGATCCCAAAGACCTCTCCTTCATGCTTCTTGCAGTCAAATGGGAAAAGGGACACACTACAAGCATCTTGGGCAGCGAGGGAGGTTGTAATATTCTTCAGCAGGGAAGGAGAAGCAGGCATCTCAGCAGTTAGCTACAGTTTGCAGGGCTGCCTTTCTTCAACCCTGTTCTTGTTTTTGGTCAGTGAGTAACTCCAATCTAAATCTAAACCAATAGGGAGATACTGTGAAAATATTTTTAGAGGAGCTTTCCAGAGGCTAGTTCAGAAGTGGCAAGTTACGGGGAGCCTGATTTGCAGCCATGAAAGAGAAATATGTCCTGCATGATTTCAAGGACATCTAGACATTTCAGGAGTGGAAGAAAGTAAATTGAGATTAGGGTTTTAGGCATGACTTTCCCCAGTCTTAATCAATTAAGCTCTTTCAGAGGCTCCTGGCAGAGCTTCCAAACATCTAAAATACCCCCCACGTACTACAGGGGACAAGAGTAGCTTTGTTCCTCAGGAGCACAACCAGCCTTACTGCTTATTATATCTTCAAGTGAAGAATAAACCTGGTTTTGGTATAAACAAAAAACTTTAGAGAAAGGTTTACGATTTCAGGCACAGAACTGACAGCAAAGGCTCCTGGATTACACAAGTCACATAACTGTGTTTAATATTGTCATTTGATCAAAAAAGTGCGGTAAAACTAGCCCAGGGCAGATATAGTCTATAAGCGAAAAAAAAAAAAAAACACCAACAAAAAACAAACAAACAAACAAAACAAAACAAAACCAGCACACAAACACTACAGAAACAGTAGAACCCTTCTGCAGGTATTAAGTTATAACAAAGCTAGGTTCTCTGTTTGTTCAGGAAATCATAAGCTATACCTGTGGGATGAAGCCTCTTCATGAGGCTCAGACTTTATGATATGAAGTCTTGCTCCTCCATATCATAATGCAGAGACTGTAACCGCAACAAGCAGGGTCCTTCTTTTCACCAGTCTCAAATTAGGAACAAGTTTATTAATCCACTTTTACCGGCCCCAAGCTTCCCACACACCAAATACATTGTTGCATCCTCTGGCATTCACAGTACTCCAAAACGATTAGTTTCTATTCCCGTTTTCATAGGAAGTGCATAACGTGCATGCCTGTCTCACACTGGTCTGTCACTAGGCACGTAGGTAATTAAGCTTTGGCACAAGCTATGGCAAAGCTCAGGTAACTCATTTTTTAATCAGCCAACATTAGAACTGAAGCTCACTTCCTTAGAGTGAGTGCAGAAATGCTAGAACCAGCCCTTACTCTAAAACTCAGTGAGGGCTCTGCTATGTGCAAGGGACGATGCAGCTGAAGCCTCCAAGTGGGGCACATCACAAAGATTATACGTACAAAGGTCTTCTGGGGCAGCAGGGACAAAGGCAGCCATGGATTCATAGAGCTCTTCATCACAGCCAGGATTCAGGGAACATTTCATCAACAGGTCAGTGGACAGATGAGCCATGGACTCATAAACAGACTCATCCTTCTCGCCTTGCATGAGCTCTTCTTTAATGTGACTCTTCAGCATATCTGCAGTTTCCTGGAAAGAGAGGAATATAGGAAAAAATGTTCAAGTCTCCTTTAAATACGGAACCTGAGAAAAGCAGGAGACCTCTCTCCCATCAGCCATGGAAGGAACCTTCCAAAAGCATTCCATTCTCAAAGACCATGGCTTTTCATATAAATTAAATCTCCATTACATCTGTCTGGGCACAGCTTTCAGGATCTTCACTGAAGATAATGAGTCTTTGTGACCACAGCACAAGTAAACCTGGTGCTTCTACAAGTAGCAGGATCTGAACAAGAGCCACTTGGACTCCCATCATTTGGATCCACAATGCAAAACAAGTGGTGGAAGAATAGTCAAGTCCAAATACAAGATGGCTTTTGGGAAGCAAGGCATCACACACAAGTCATTTAACTTCACCTGCACAGTGACCGCAGACACAAAGTGTGCTAGGGCTTATGGGCTGGGAAGAGATCCCAATTTCCATAATAAATGCAAGATTAATAACCAATATTGCTACAATATTAACAACATGACAACTCTCCAGGTTCACCTTGGGAAGGTGAAACAAGGAGGTGCTGACACATTCTGAGCAGTCATTACTGCCTCCTCCTTCAGTTTTGTTTTCTGCTTGCTATCTGCAAGCTCCTGGAACATAAGCGAAGCTCATTCTGAACACATAAGGCTTGCGAAATGCTATTTCTGGGGAACTGTGGCTGAACACGATGAGAACGCTTGCCGCATGCAGAGCACTTACAAGAAAGCAAAGTTTTAGCTTTGCTCTGGATTCAGTTTCAGTTTCTTGGCAATAGCAGCAGCATGTTAACACCCAAAGTGGGAGTACACAGACCACCTTCACCAAGAGTCTGACAGGAAACCTCACAGCAGGCAGCTTCTTGCAACACAGGCAACTCTTGATTTGCAGGATAGCAAAGCTATTTCTCAAACATTTGCCACATGAGAGGTACTGCCCTTCAAAGCTGCACAAGAAAGCAAAGTATAAAGCTTCCCTCATCCCCAAGCTATGCCATAAGCACAGCTCTCTTAGCTGGTTGCTGTACAGCAAGATATCCCTTTCCATCCACACCTTTCACCTCATGGGCCTCCATCCACGTGGCATCCGTGTCAATGTTTCCACACACACTTCCCTCCACAGTCGAAGTGGGTCAGCATTTGACATGCTGTGCTTTAGGGAGGTACCAATTAACTTACCCCAGAGAGAAAAGGGATTTCCAGATACCGATGCTAGTACTGCCACACAGGGCTCCCAGCCATTACCCTGCAGCAGACGCATCACTTGTGTGGTCTGGCTCTAAGCCAAATTGATACTTTGATGGGCAGCAAGCAGGGCTCACTCTTAAACACTCCTCTGTCACAATGTTGGAGAGGATAGAAGAGCACATTCCAGCCATGAGAGACTGGCAGCATTTCCCAAGCATCTCACACTTGCCCCAACCAAAAGATTTTTATCACACTGGCAATTTTTCAGCCATCCTGATCTTGGAACAGGGAATGGCCTGTATTTAACTCTTGCATATAGCGCCCAATCCATCCTTGTGTCCAGAAGCAGATAATACTATGGCTAATCAAAAAGCATCTGGGGCTGCACTGACCCAACCATCCTCTTTTCCTGTACTACTCCCTAGAGCAAGCGCATTGAAGGGACATGGTATTTTTAGCAAGATCAGGGGTTAGAAAAGCCTAACACAAGGTACTACATCTCTGCAGAAGCATCGTTAGACAGGTGGGAAAACAAGTATGGCAGACTCTGCTTCCTTCTTGTTTTGCATTATTCAGAAGCTCTAAGAATTACTCTGGCTTCAAAGCTGAACCCCAGCCTCCATCTGGGAAGCTCTCATGGTGGCTGAGCACCTACCTTGCACACCCTTCCATACCCTACCCCACCACAGTGCCCTTTACTACCCCAGCATTCCTGCTCCCACAACACTTCCAGCACCAAGTCTGGTGCCTCTACCCACCCTGCTGTAGGGGAGCACAGAGAGAATCTTACCACATATTCATCGATGAACTGGCGGAGGTCTTTGAAGCCATGCTTTTCCGCTATCGTGTTCGGATAGTGGCCGTATTTGTTGGCTACACTGTAGGCCTGCAGTGCTCCAGGGCAGGTAAGCAGCAGGGCAGTGAGGTTCTTCAGCCCGTATCTTGCAGAAAAGTGAAGCAATGTTGGCAACTCTTCATCCCTCTGATCTGTGAGAAAAGAGGACTGTTTAAAATCTAAGCTTCTGTCTAATAGGAATAGATCCAGTAGGTAAGAAAGACTTCCAAGCAAAGACACAGACCAAAACAGGCATGAAAGCCCTGAAAAGTACATACACCACTACAAAATGGAACTAGCTTGGCACGAGTGAACTATCAGAGGCAACTAGTGTATCTTCAGCTCTAAGTTCTATGATCTTTAGTGGGGAATCTTGTACTGTAATAGTGGAAGATATGAAGGACCACTCTTCCCCAAATCATTATTCCAGCAGGAACCAGCTGGTGTAAGGCACACATACCATGGTGCCACACTCATCCAGCTTAAGAGTCCATTCTGCAAATTAGAGTCATGGAGCTGGGGAGAAATGCCACACAACTGGAAGGAAGAAAAGGGAGAAGACATTTGGTGGGAGGCACTGTCTTTTCACTGTGGTTGTTTGAAGCTGTCCAGACAACTCTATCTGTCACAATGCAATGATATGAAACTGATGCATGTAGTAAAAAGCGTGACCCAAATCAAAGAGCAGGCCCCCTTCTATAGGCATCAGACTTTTAGCTTCCTGGCTGAGATCCAACATTTCTAGACAGCCTGTATATGCACTGTAACACTGCAGTGTTAAGGAGCTCCAAGGTACCTTCAAGGAATATAACTGCTAAAGTTTAAGGAAATTAAAAAAAATAAAATAAAAGAAACTTTAACTTACTTGTTGTCATATCTTCTTCTTCCAGCTGGTTTATTCCAAACAGGTGCAAACCACTGGCAGGAATGTTCTTCTTCAGTGACTCAGTCAGCAGTTTGTCCAGTGCTTCTATGCTGTATGGCACAATTTTAAAGGCCTAGAGATAAATGGAAAGTGATTTTTTTTTTTTTTTAAGTCAATATCTATAAGGTGATTTAGCAAGGTTTGTTTAGTATGCATCAGAAAGCACTACACTAGTTTTTTGGTCTAGAAATAGAGTATCATTGAACTGAATAGATGAGATTTTATATTCCAAAAGCAGCTGAAAACACAACAAACAAGACAATGCAAGGAGGCAGTCAGTTATGTAACTGGGAAGCAGGGAGGACAATTATTTCCTACTTCCTTGATTAGTATCATCTCTCTTATGAAACTGCAAAAGAAGGATAATTCCTCCTCTAAGTAGGAACCTGCTCATTATGAATTATTCTGATATACGCTCTGGGTTTGGCTTTTGGAACCAGTTCTTGATCGAAAACTGTGAAGCATCACTATTTCCCAAATAGAAGCACAAAGGCACCTCTTGCTCTATAACCTGAACTAAAAAGAAAAGAGAGAAGAGACTCATCAGCCTCATGATGCTGGTGACTGTCAGTACTCTGTAGGCATCTGCTCTGCGGCTGATCAGGGACATGCAAACAGGTAGTAAAGGCATCAGAGCTAGAGAACTTGCTCATGAAAGCTAGAGCAGTGCTCAGTGATCCCCTAGAACGTCCAAAATATGCCACGGGAACTCAGGATTGTCTTTAAAAATAGCTATTAAGAACAAATTCAGTTAGTTTTATTTTACTCTATTTCATTCAGCTATTCGGAAACTTTGCCAGCTTTTCACATCTTTTCCAAAAGGCTTACGTACAGATTTCCAACCAATTTCTTCATAAATGTCTGTTATTATCCAGTTCTGTCATTCCAATTTTTCTAATCATGCTTTTGCTAAAAGGAAATGTTGTTAGGCTACCCTCAAAATAACTTTCCATTTTTTCCCCTCTCAGAAGAGCTATCTCATAGCAGGTGTTTTTACTTATGTCTACTTGTCTGCCATCTGAAACAGCTGTTTTCCAAAGCAGCTGTTGAGTCATTACCTGGCACATGAACTGCACTGGATTAGCTGCATTAGCCAACAGATTGCTGACTTCCTCCATATCTGTGTGATAGATGATGCTTGTTTCTCCCACCATCAAGTCCCCTGAATATATCTGCATAGGCACTGTTCCAGAAGTTAAATCTTTGAAAAGAAAGAGAAGAAATCACCATTAAGAATAAACAATGGGAAAGAGTCCTCATCAAGTGACCTAAGGATAGGGAAGGTGTGTAGAAGCCAGCTGGACACTGGAAGAGTTTATGTTGTGAATTCATGAAAAGTCATGAAAGAGATGTTGGTCTGAACACAGGGTAGGAGACTACTTTGGAAGTACCTTTTTCAGAGCCATGTTAATGCACATCACAGCTGACCCACTGGGTCCATGTTTAAATTAGACATTTTGATATAGAACAGATTAATTCAAACTTTCTACAGTGGCTCAGACCACCTGCCTTAAATCCATCCACTTCCCTGACTTTATGAAAGTTGCCATAATGACTATTGGAGTCTGTTTCCACATCTGGCACATTGACTCTTCAGGAGGACAGGCCAAAGTAGATTAAATAAAACCATTCTGGGAATCTACCATAAACCTATAAAACTCTTCTGGTATCTTACTCTATACTTTTGTGAGCCTAAAGCTCAAACAATCTAAACTTCTGTAAATCCAAGTACATACAATGACTGAACAACTCTGATTTAAAAGGCAAGCTAGGATAAACAGATTCAGCTCTTATCTCACACAGTTCTTCACACATTAAATACATATTGTTGTAGTAATGAAATTATTTACTGGCACTCTTGACATCCTGCCAATAATAATATGGCGATGGTAAAAACACACACTACTTTGAAAGCTCTGATAATGCTTTCTGAATAGACAGTAAGATGCCTTTGCATTGCTACCCTATCATTACTTAGTGGCAAACTAGGGATCCCGAGCAGCAATTTCTCTCACTTCCACACCACAGAAGTATCACAGATGGGACATATTTAAGATTTCCTGGCCTCTCATTTCCCTATGTTACAAGCCCTACCTTGTACCTGCCTCTGGCGCTTTTCATAATAGATACCTCAAGAGAGCAAAGGAAGGAAAGGAGTGAAAAAAAACCTCAACCAGGCTTACTTGGAGCCTCCGCCGAGACCGTGTACTCATTCTCCATTTTGGCCAGTACACGCACAGATGACGCATTCTCTGGAGAGAACTCGACTTCGGTTTTCACTTTGCCATCTAGTTTGCATTTCATGATAATATAAACTGTTGTCTGCACCTAAAAGCAAAGGCATTAGTTTACAATGAAAGAATGTTTACTTTGTTGAAGTCCCATTTCCAAGGATTTTGCTACCACTGCAATTACCACATAAATCATCATCAATTATCTCCATGATCCTGAGTAGTTTTCAGGAGCTTCTCTCAGCTCTCCTATTAACTACTCCAAATTACATAAATGGTTTCTTGTTACAAGCTTGTGCCGGGATAGGCATTAAGTTGACAAATTCTGTAACAGCAGGAACTATCCAACTAGTCAATTATTTTGAACATTGAGCTCATAGAACACAGTCTCATTCCAAACAGGAAAAACAAACAAACAAACAAACAAACAAAAAAAAAAAGCAGAGACAGAAAGAAGGAACTTTGAGTTCAAATAAGCATATTTCTGGGCCACTTTTTGTGGTACCCATCTGTACTGCAAGTGTCTTACTGCTCAGCTCTCATCTGCCAGGGTTTTCAGTATCACCAAGACCTGGGCTGTGGCTGCTCACACAGCTCACTACACCAAATACTACAAACTAGTCTGAGCAAAACCCTGAAGAGACTTTCATGCCCATAATCTTATGCTGAACATAACAACCATTGCCTGGGCCAGTGGAAGCAGCACAGCAGCTGTAGATAACTCAAATGTTTCTGAATATCTTAGCATCTCCTCAGTGCAGGATCGTCAACAGCTCTATCCTGAATTCTGGACTCCATTCCTAGACACTTCTTGCCATGCAGAAGTCAATATATTTATCTTCAAATTAAAACACTGACAATCCAAGACAGAACAGTTTTACTTATCTCACAGTCACTGCAAAGCATATTTTGTTAATATCTGTCAACTTACAGAACTGAAAAAATTCCACCAGCAAGGAAGTCAATATATCAAGATATGCAACCAATTCATGGAAATGGGCGAAGTGATTGCAGTAACAGATGCCCAACAAATACACAGGGATACAACAGTATTCCTATGGTCAGGCAAACAGAGCTGATAGGGAAAAAAAATCTAGATATATCCACTTTTCTCTCTTTTAAGCTAACAGTTTTGCCAGAGTTTGAGGCAATCCAGGAATTGGCTGACTTCTCCAGCAAACCTTTGCTGGGGTCAGGGGTTACACAGACCTGAAAGAGACAACACAGAGAGCTCAGGAAAGGATACTTCCCAAAATGGCAGTAACTTTCTTTCAGCCCTCCCTCCTCGCTGCTAGCACACTATTCCAATGCAAAAGCAGATTACATCCACGCTGTGAGGCACATATTCAGAAACTACCAAATAGCCCCACATGACAGAGCTGTGACTCCAGGCACAGACTGAAATGCAGAACACTCCTAGGATGCTGCAGAGCAGACACTGAAGCTGCACCATAAACCCATGTATCTGACTACAGAAATTGCAGAGTCATTTTTATCATGCTAAGCACCTGCCAAGGCAGAAGGAAAGCTCTAATGGCCATTTTCAGGCTTATTACTCTCTCTGCTGTTTCCCTGCAGCAGAATATATGCTACTTAATTCTAGACTAACTTAAGAGTATGGCCAATAGCATTCCAAAGATCCCTTTACAAAATCACAAGTGAGGCAGTATGTTGCTTTTGAATTTAAGCCTTCTTGTTTACCTCCTCCCCCCCCCTTTTTTTTTTTTCAATTCAAGCTTCAGCACAGCATGAAGATCACACTTTAAGTAAAAGCAGAGGTTTCCAGAATTATGTGATTCCTTTAGTTGGCACTTTAAGAAAAGTGCCATGGGAAATTTAAAATCTCATGAAGCAGCAAAACTGATATGAGTAGGGGAAAAATATCCAACATGACCCCAGCGTACTGGAACTTCAATCTGCCCCTGCCACAATCACATGAGAAGGAAAAAATGTAAAGCAGCCGTCACACTTCAGTGAACCTTTGTTGAACTGTTAACTTTAACATTTCCTGACTAGTTCCTCCCACACTAGCACTTCGCACCTCAAAACTGTGCAATGAAAATCCAAGCTACACTGACTGGAAAGTACACTGCAGAGGTGAGGCTAGCTGTGCCATATGCTTTTCTCCTTGCACATGGTATGACAGTTTTCTGTCTGAGGAGATGCTACACTAAGAAACGCTGTTTCTTGGACAGGAAGCCATAATCCAAGCTCTTTGCAAGCACTTGCATGACATGCAACAGAACTGTTGTATTAGACTGTGTTTAGTTTCTGGTGTTAACTGGTTCATTACAATCACTTTGCTTCACTTGCTGCTGCAAAATCTCACCAGGTGAGGATTCAAGAGTATGAACCTGCCTTACAGTACACAAGAGGAACAGTGAGGTTAATGAGACTGTCAAAAAAATGACACTGCAGCCTAGAAAACACTGGGCACTGCATGTCACCTAGCTGTTTACTCAGGTTAGAATAGTCAGCTCATGAAATAGACACTGAAGAATGTGAGTAAAGGTAGCAGGAAGGGAATAAGGGATTACTGCCCATCTCAGTAATACTGTGCATTAAAGATGTGCATAAGGTATTTCATCAGCTCACAAGAACACTATCAAGGAGCAGACATACAGTACCCCACAACGTATATGGTCAGGTTGCACCACTGGATGGTCCCCCGCACTCTTGGATGACCCATGCTCTTCATTCATGGCAAGTGTGGAGGAGTAAGCTGGGTTCTTCTCGTCTTCTGCCTCTGTATCAGTCACAGAATCACAGCCCGAGTCTAAAATAAAGCATACAGAGTCTTGTGACATCACTCTCATTTGCAGAAAATGCATGAACACATCATACACATCCCAAGAAATAGCCTAGAAGAGAATATGGAGCAGGAGGGAACTTGCTGCACTTCTCAAAGTAATGCTCAGAAAAAGGGGAACTAGTTCGAAAGGGGGAACTACCAAATTTCCTTATTTATTCCCCTAAGGGGATTGCTGGGAAACATTTGCAAAGCCACAGAAGTGCTAGAGTAACACTGAATATGCTTATGCAACACAAAGTCACTCTGGTGAGATGGGCAGTCCCTTCCTCATAGGAGACAGGAAATGTAAGAATTATTGATCAGCAACTGGAGTCCAAGTCCTCCTCTCCTAGAATAAATTTCTTTAACTTTGGCAATGTCCTTAGTTTTCTGGGTCCTGTTTGAATTGCTTGCTGCATCTCCTGGGTTCACAGCTGTGTCTAGAAAGTAAAACTTCAGACAGTGCTCTGAAGGGAACCTGCACCTTAAAGCAAGAGCTGTAAATACTGAAAGAACTTAATCTATGTAGCTATCACAGCTACAAAATTACTTTTCCTGAATAGCAAAAACAAAGGACAATTTGGTATCAATTTAGCAGACAGAAATTTTATCTAGTTTCTACCTCTTCATACCATTTTTCTCCTCTGCTAAAAAATAGGACAAAAGTCACTAACTAGAAATCTGACATGAATGCTTAAAACTGCTTCTCTCACAACCAAATTTTTCTATTTAAACTTCAGAAAATAGTGGAGCAGTCAAAGATTTAACACAATATTTTGGAAGTTACTTTTTATTTAATATTTATTTTATTTAATACTGTAAAACACATCCGTAAAGAGAGGTACAAATTATTCACTACATAAAATCTCAGATTTGGACTAGCAGAGGTTTTATATTAGTAAGAAGTTTTGTATTTAAAATACTTGGGCATAATGAACAAGACTTAAAAGACTTGCTAGCATCTGCACTATCTAATAGTGAAGAAGTAACATTCATATAGTGAAGATGACTACCAGGCCAGGCTTTCAACAAAATTATCTCAGCTACCAAGTACATCAAACTTTCACAAATCAAGAGAGCCAAAGTGATTAAAGTGGGCTTCCATTAGAAATTCAGGTTCTGCTAGTTTCAGGGAACTTAGAAATCAGTTAGGAATTTAAGTCTAAATATCTCCAGTATTATTACTAATAAAGATTTAAGCTTAGCATACACAAAATCCTCTGGTTTTGTCATATTTATTTATTTCACATTTAAAGAGGATTTTTTTGGATTCCACCGATGGAGTGTTGTTTTCAGGAGACAGATTTGATGCCACATGTTTAGCAAATTATTCAGCTGAAGTGTTGAACTTTAAGCATGTGAATCACTCCGCATAGCAAGTAAGTTTGCTTGCAGGAATGCAGCTACATTATTGTTTAAATGTTTGTTGCAGGAAGAGTAGATACCAAAATCTGCAGCTTTAGGGTTCTAGTAGGGCATCACTGCCATCATCAACATTTCTTAAACCTACAAAAGCATTTGTAATTTAGCAAACAGATTTCAAAATTGCACCAACATAAATATACATATTTGACTAAGAAGAGTACTTTGCCATGGGGCTACATGCTAAATATGGTGTTTTAATGTACTAAGTGTTACTGGAAAAGGACTGAGGCTTCACATTCTTTAACTCAGTGTTTTAATTGAGTCATCAACTGCAGATCTCAGTTTTGGGAAGCCTCCTCTCAGGGCGAGGGACACTGCTCTGTCTGGGAGCACCAACCTGCCCAGTTGCGCAGGAGGAAATGAAGCGCCAGTCCCGCATCCCCCACGCACCTCTCGCTTCAAGCACTTGGCACGGGCACACGGAGGCACCAGAGCCGTGTGAGAGGAGGAAGAGAGGCAACTGCTGCTGGAATGGACTTTCTGCAATCCTTTAGTCATTTCCAGTATGACTAAATCAGAAAGATTGAGACCTCTGACCAAATCACAGCATAGCATTAAAAATCCTGAAACTTATGCATGGGTTGACACTTGCATATACCTTGATGCTAAATGCTTCAACCGTCACTCCAGAACGTGGAGAAGTCAGTGAGGTCATTTGCACCTACCTTGCCTAATGCATGCTCCATTCCACAAGGGAATAACGCCTAAACCTGTGGACCTCAGACAAATCCTTCTCAGTAACCAAGGATAAGAGGGGAGCAAGCAGCTACAAATTTACAGATGAAGGAGAATTATAGGAGTCTGTACTTGACCTTTTAATAAGTTGTAGCATTGCTTGACCCTGTCCTGCACTTCTGTGTTATTGTAAGAGCTGAGTGCCTGGAGGTCACGTAAGAACAGAGCTGTTAGGTAATACTGGAAGAAACAAGCAACGTTTTTCCGTTATTGGACTGACAGCCAATGAAACAAGCATTCAGAGTTTTGCACAGGAATCATTCATCCGTTTCTCTCAGAAAATTCTGAAATTGCAGATTACCAACTTCCCCTACAAGCAGCCAAGAGATGCTTATAGACAGAAAATATCTTGCAAGTTCCATTCATGTTAGCAATTTGCAGACATGCAAGCATCAGATGAGGAAGTCACCCCATTACTTTTGATAATACTAATAACTCTAAAGTGATATACGTTATTATATCAGAACTCCCACTCAAAAAGACATTTGAGAAAGGAAGGACATTTGCATATGCTGCATTATTATTGTAGTGACTGCCATAACGACAAACAAGTTAGAGAGGCCATCGCTGAAGACGTCAAACTCATCAGAAAGTTAAGCGAATACCTGAATTGAGCTTCTCCATTAGCAGCTGCTGTAGATCAACAACTCTTGCTCTTCTGCTTGCACAGAAAGGCCTTTCTGTTCCCCTTTAAATGAAGGCTACCTGAGGCCACGCCTGACACCAAAATATCCGTGAGAAGACAAACCAGGCAAGGAGATGCGGTCCAAGAAACCCAACCGCATTTCACTTTGAAGAACGTGCCCCCTCCAGGAAGCATCAGCAGCTGAGGTGGAGAGCAGCTCTCCGCACGCCCCTCCTAGTCACTCTTGCCTGACTCCACAGAGATGCCCTGCTGCCTGCAGAAACTCATCCCAGGGAAAACCCCAGGGAACGCAAAGCTCTGGACACATGCTTCTCGAGACATTTAACAGCTTTAGGAAAAAGGAAAAAAAAAAAAAAGGCAGAAAACTATTCTAATCTGCTGTTCTACAGAGCATGCAGCTTGCTGTCATCCATTTCCTCCTGGCTAAGCTGGCCAACTATCTGTAAGGAGCCGGCAGCTGTGGTTTCTCAGCGCGCCCAGCTCAGCTCTTACACCGCAGGACACGTGAACTCTCATAAGGAGGCAGTAGCCTGTCCAAATAATGCAAATGACACGACTGAGCAATAGCCTCTTCTCCATGCGGGACTGCCCCATTGCCGGCATCTTTGAGCACTTCCGTTTTTCCCACTGACCAACTCTTTAGCTTCTCTAGCTCTAGCAGAACTCTCTCTCTAGCTTCCACAAGGCCTCAGACTCTCACTGCAGTGAACCCAGAGCAAAAGAGAAGGCCCTCAAAGAGAGTTCCTGCTACCGCTGGAGGCTCACAGCTCACCAGCCTCTTTTTCCAAGGAGATTAGATCTCCCCGAGTAACTCGGGTTGCATTTGCAAGTAGGTGAAGTACTGATGAACTCTGAGGAGAGGGCAAAGTCACCCTTCAGCATGCAAACTGTCAGTGCCCCTGCCGTACCAGAGATGTATAAGCTCAGCAACGATACACCTCATGGTAATTCCTCTGTCCTACTAGTAGGATACAGGAAAAAAAACAAAACATACACAAATAAAGGGGAAAACGTAAGGTCTCCTCTACTTAGTTCTGTAAAGGCTATTTTAGAACATCTCATCCTCCTTTCAAAAAAACCTTCCTCTCCCTCCAATCCTATAGCCTAAGCAGCTTGGTTTAGCCACTGTGTTTATGGATTTAAGGGACAGATATTCAGATATAAAAAGTAATGGCCACATTTTATTTGTCCTATAAAAGGGTTTTTGGAAGTTACAGTAAACCAGTTTTAACCTCCATCAAGGAAGAAAGCTGTATTTTACTAGGCCAAGTTTTGCTGGAGTGTATTTGTGCATGTGTGTGTGTCTCAGGAAAGTTGTGTCCCTATGAAGAGCACAGCTGGGCTACTACGAGATCTGTTGACAGAATCAGAGCTTTACCAGGTTGTGAGAAGCTGGAAGGTACAGTTGTGTTTACTTTCATAACTTACTAAGATAATATATATCCTTAAAACTCAAAAACATACATTACCCCAGAGTTCCTCTGTAAAGTAACATCCCATCTTATCTTTAAGAGATTGTTTCCTTTTGTTATATTTTAGAACTACAAACATGTAACTGAAAGGAGAAAAGTGTCTTTCCAGTAGAGCACAAAAGGCTTTTATAACTATCATTAAAATTTAACCCAAGTGAAATGAATTTGTTCACTTTTCCTAGCTCAGCATTCCTCGACTCTGCTTCCAAGTTATTTTTTAGTTTCATCTTTGAAATGAACAAGTTGAGTCACCAAAAGTTGTTTAAACTATGCCAAGGGCAACTCCAAGTCACTCCTGTAAATATTAGGATTACAGATAAGAACATGACCAAAAAATACCACGCCTGCACTGTAGGAACAGGAAGCACGTAGTTCTGAGAATAGTGAGGTTAAGAAAAGAAACCCAGAAAAGCCACGATGATGGAGAGGATGCAGAAGGGAAAGCACAGACAAAAACTTGTAATGATATTAGATGCTAGAAGAGAGAGTGATAAAATAAAAACCTCAAGTAGCTGGGGAAGCAGCAGAACACAGAAAAGTAACCATGGGATCAAAGGCACTTTCTGTGGCAGAATTCCAGTTTTGAAACAAATGTCACCAGCAGTTCCATCTGCTCCTGCTGTAACTAGTAAATCATCATCAGCTTTTATGTTATGGTCTTGACCTTGTACTAGACCTATTGTACTAGATGCAAAGTCCATTGCTTCTCCCTTCCAAACCTGGCAGTCAAACCCACGCCAGGATGGACAACGGCACGAGGCCACCTGGCTCTCGTTAATGCTCCAGGTAGCTCGGACAGAGGAGGTAAAGTCAGCAGTGAAGCAGCTGTGATCAGATTGCTCCTCACAGGACATGTGTCCTCTCTGCAGGAGCACAAGACAGTCCCAAATGGCAAGTCCCTTCCACACTAGCAATGCATGGAAATGGGAGCTAGATTAACACATCCATGGGATTCTTGTCAGGGATCCAAGACCATCCAGGTAACAACTGAGAAACTGCTGACCACACATCACCTGCTCCAGCAGCCAACACTCCTGAGCCCACTGTGCCTTAAACATGCACGGCTACAGGAAAGCATCTTCTGCTACTTCAGTTCAGGTTTGCTGCTTGTAGCCCCCCTCTCTTTGCAGCTCAGGAAGGAACACTTTTGGTCTGTAATGTTACATGTCATGTGAAGAAACCCTCCACCAAGACCTAAGTGTAAGCAAGTTTCACAGCAGCTCAGCAATTTCCCCAGGACAGTAGGGGAACACCAAGCAATTCTATCACAGAATAAAGAGGTAATTGTAATTCATGACCTTCCGCAATATTCTTTCAAGCACAGAGGCCTTGTTCATTCACTAGCAGCTCCGAGCTAAGGGCAGGACCTCTGACAGAAACAACCAGATGCACCTGAGATGACAGTCTTCCAATTGCAATGTGCAAGACCTCAGGGAAAACGCACAGTCTGAATCCAGCAAGGTTTTCCCTCCAAACCCAGCAACAGGCACCTCAAAATACTGCTCTGAAACCAACTGACAAGTTCTGCTGTTAGAAATCTCATCAGATAACCTTGCAGAGTCCTAGAGAAGAAACATCTTCCAACACCTAACTGACCACATGATTAGCAACGCTCCCCCCCACAGGGCTATTGTCCAAAAGGAGATTGTGCTTCATCTCAAACACATGGTTCACTCTAAAGACTAACAATGGCTCCATGACTCAACCGAGCTGAGAAAAGAAAAAAAAAATCTTTGCACTTAACTGGGGGCAGGTGTTAATAAAGCTGTCTGCAGCAGCTTCACACACTACTGTCCCCATCACTGCCCCCTTTTCCCCATCCTGCTTCCCCTTCTGTCTTCCTCTGTACCAGAGGCTACAGCCCACATAGCTGAACGTGTGTTTGGCTGCCTCCACAAGTTGACCAATAACTTTCCTTGAACAGCTGACAACAGGGAGGTTAAGCTAAGCTGGAAAAGGAACATTTCACTTATCACTACTGCTAAGTCAGTAACTACCAGCTCAGGGCTAAAATAACACACAGAAGATATGTCCACCAAAGCTTATGACCATGTCTAAAGCCTCCTACAAAGGGTATTTATACCACAGTTCTTTCATGAAAGTACAAGGATGTTTTCACATTGCATCTGCCTCAAGCTAAAAACACACCTTGCTATGATTGTCCACCACTTGCCTGCCGACTCACTAAATTTTACAAGCCTTCAGCTAGCCTTAGGGAGATTTTGAGGAAGACGCAGGTTCAGACCATTCCATGTAGATGCCAGACGCTTCATATGTCTTATCAAAATCTCAAGAGAGAGAAGCCTGGCTGAGGATTTTTGGTGGTGCTGAAAAATCAAAATACACAAGTCACTGATTCAAGTCTTTCTGAGAGGAAAATTCAGCTTGCTGGTTAATTGTCTCTGATAGAAAAAAATGTTCACATGGAAGTCTACAAAGCTGAAAGTCCAGCCCAAGAGCTGGTTTAGAAACGTCCTACAAGTGGCCTCAGTAGATCTAAACCCACATTACTACTGCAAGAGGCAATCCTGCCCTCCCTCTCCTTCACACAGCTTCCCCTGGAGGGCCGCTCCTGCAGCCCTGTACCCAACCACATCAGACTGTTTAACCAAACCAAAGCCAGAAAAGGAAGTCCCAGACTACCACTTTCTGCAGCAGTCCAAGCTAAAATCAGTCTGTGCTACTGATGAAACCTTTCCCTGACAAACTCGAGGTACACTGATATGCTCAGTTCACTTTTGAAAGAAGCGTCCAAAGTCTTCTGCGGTAATGACAAACAGCCGTCAGAATTCTAAGTGCAACACTAAAAACAAAGCAGCTTTCCAAGTGCACAACAAAAGCTTTGTCTTTCAACAAGCTCTCAGCCCCACACTTACCTTTAGACCTGCTCTGCAAAGCACATATATTTTGATCAAGAACTTCTGCAAAAATCTTGCAGAAATTAATTTAGCTGTCCCAAATCGGAAGAAGCCATCAATGATGATCCCTAGCTTCTTTGTTTAGCCCTTATAAAAAGTTTTTTAAAGCCTTGTAGTATACTTGGGCGGATATTTAAAATTAGATGTAGTCACTATCCTTGCACAGCTTGTGGGGAAGATTATCAAAAATGTAAGCTACAGATAAATATTTTTAGTATTTATGATGTGCACGAAGCGTCTTACAACCCGATACTTTTTAACCACAACACTTTCTGTACTTTCCAAGTTCTGAGCTATCATTTCATTACATCAGTCTAACGAGACAGAATGCAGCCCTTCTAGATTTTCTTGAACCTTATTCAACTATGGAAGACAAACAGGGAGGCATCACTTTAAGCTTGCATAAACTGGGAGTTTATGAGAACTTGATGGCAAGCAATGCATCTGCCCTGCACCTGGGAAGACTGTTTCAACTGCTTGATCCTGTTTGCAAAGATGAATAAGAATGTTTGTGCATTTCTCTCAGCCTCTCTTAGTTAAGGTTTATCCAATTGCTTTAACCAGCTCTCCAAATTCTCCGGCCACACGACTAGCCCTGCGGAAGGGCACACTACCAGTATGTTCTCACACTCTTAACTCCTGTGCGAGAATGTCAAAGTTTTCTCTCCTTGAGGGGCCCTGAGAAGCAGCCAGGCAGCCGAGCTCCCATCTGAGAGGCTCTCGCTGCCCACTGCAGTGGATGACTAACACGTCACCCGCTCCCGTTCAAAGAGCAGGGTCAAAGCAGTGCATCTTCTGTTTCAACACAAGGAAATGGTTTTGAGAATTCACTTAGATATTTGCCCTGTTAGAGAGGGAAAGAGAGAGTGAGATAGGGAGGGAGGACTGCAATGCAACAGGCACAGAGCCACAAGTAAACACAAACAGACCCCAGCCAGCTTCACATCTCCCTGTCCTTTCTGATCTGTACATCAGCTCCTGTCATTTCCTATCTGCAGCTCGCTTCCTCCCGTGCATTTCCAATACCGCAACAGCCTCTGGAGATGCAAGCAGAGATCACAAACTCAGCGCAGACATCCACGTCTGATTTCCAGATCCTAGAACCTCTCAAGGGCACAAACGGTTCCTGCAGAGAATGGCAGTTGCATGTTCCTGATCCTGGCAGGACGGAGAGCACGGCATGGTGACTTCACGAGATCTACTGGTGAGGTAAAGCCAATGCCAGGATCTAGCACAGGCAAGTGAAGATGCTCCAGCGAGGCAACAGGAGCACTGCACCAGCCTAGAGCTGCATACACAGCACAAACACCGGTACAGGGAAGAGCTGCTGCATAACTCGAGCCTTGTGCTACCTCTAAATGCAACAGCGAGCTCCACAGGCACTTAAAACCACAGCACAGCACTTCTTGGAAGAAGCACATTACCATACAAGACAGACTGAATCTGTGGAGAGGGAGGCTGCAGTTTCCAGTTTACTGCATATGTGCTGTCCTGTAAGCTCAACGGCCCCAACACTGACCTCGCAGCAAGCCTGTGCTTTGGTCCGGCTTAGAGCTCTAGAGACAGGCATATTTGTATGACTAAAACAAGACATTGCCATTTCTTGCTCAAAAAAAAAATTTTGTATTTGCAAGACAACCCCAACACTCCAAGGTTAAGAGCGCAGCATTCCAGCAACTCTGGCATTGAGCTTGGGTTGGTGCTCTTAGAAAAACAGCTTTTCCCTCCTCTTGCAGCTCTTTCTCCCCACTCTGTGGGTTCAAGGTAATACTTTGCGCTGCCTTCTAGTGACCTCCGGCTGCACCTGGAAAAGTAGCAGTGGCTACTGAAGAGCTCAGACGAGCAGCATCCTTGGCAAGACAGCACGTACCGATTGAGGCACTCCATTTCTGACACCTGGTGCATCATGTTGCCACTTTATGAACATCTGTTGAGCTGGAAAAAGGAGCAATCTTTGAAGCAGACAGAAGATAAATCCTGAAGTTCAAATCCACTTTCTTGACTGCAACTAAATAAGGGCACTTCAGCTAACCAGATGCCAGTGTGAATGAAATTGACATGTAAGGGCGAACAAATAAGCAGCGCCGAATACTCACGAATTAAAAGCTATTCTACATGCACTAAAAAGATAACTACTTGCTTCAATAAAAGCCCACATGCTACATAACATTTTTTTGCCATTAATTTCACCCAGATTGCTCACAAAGTCAGGTCTCTCCTTTTGTTCAAGAAAGCTATAGAACTGAGTCAGCTTTTATGCACATAAAGGCAAGCAATGAAAGAAAATAAAAACCACTAATTTGATGGTAGCTGGCAACATCCTAAGAGTTCGACCTCCATGCATTTGGATTTGTGGCATCGTATGTCTTGTAATTCAATTCATAGTTTCATCAGTACAACAGAAGAAATCCAGGAAGTTAATTCAATACATAGTCATGCACAAGAAGAATGACAACAACTTACATCGTTTATCTTATGCCATTTCACTCCAGCAGATAAATCAGCCCATTGATAGCATCTTTCTTTCCTGCAATGGCAGACCACAAGTCCTTGGGCAGGCAAATAGCTTCTGCATGTTAAGCTTTTCATAGACCTAATGAAGGAGCAACAAGCCCAGTACGGAAAAAAAAACTGCTGTTTCACAACCACATCATAAGAACGCCACAAGTCTCGTACCCCACCAGTTTTCAGAGTGGCACAAACATGGTTCTACCCTGAGAGTTCCTACTGCATTCCTCCTAAATCATACCTTTCTTGTGGCATTACCAAAGCTCACTGCCTTGCTCTGCAGGTGCACCAGGACTAGGAGGTTTCAGGAAAAATCCCAGCTTTCTGCACTTCCTCCATCTTACCAGCTTCTTCTAGCTGTCCACTGTCCTTCATCCTATTTTGAAAAACTGCCTGATAATAAAAACCTGCTACCTTCTGTAGTTCGCCATGATTAAGAAGATGTAGAGTTCTACACAGCCGCATTTAGAAGAGACCAAGGGTCAGCAGCAGCACACAGTTTACTCTCACCAAGGCTTCATGAGAGCTTCCTCATTTCTTACTTTGTGCTAAACTAATAGTAGTTAAAATAGCTTTGTGTGTGTGATGTCTGGGGGCGGCATGTTCCCATGATGCACCAACCAAACCACAGCCTAACAGCTGCGGCAGAGGCAGTAGCATAGCCCGAACAAGGACAGCGGGCAGGCTCCAGAGGAGGATTTGTCCCCACTATGCCATGTCATATGCTCCACTCACTCGGATTTCAGCTATCAGGAAGCTGAAGCTCTCTCATTTTTGCATTATTTTTATTTTTGTCACTGTATGCTGATACTGCTGTTAGGAGTGCTGACAAATGCACATAGATAGAAATACTTCCACAAAAAGACCCAGATACACAGTATGGCACTGCTGGAAATAATCCAAGTGTTGTACAGATGGAGGAGTGCCTTCCTCAGGAAGGATCAGTCCACTGTAGAGTGGACTTAACTCACACCTCCTTAGAGCTCCAAACTTCAAAGCCTTCATCTCAAAACTTAACAAAGTACCAGGAACACGGCACCAGCTGGGTCTCTCTGTGGAAGAGGTCCGCTGCCACAAACACTCTTACTTGACGCCACTCATACCAAAGTTGTCTGCAATGAAACTAACAAGGCAAATGCTGATTTTTAGCACCAGTCAAGAGGAAAGTTTTCAGTTTCCCCACCAAGAAAGGGAACTGTGTACACCTGGGGCTGTCTTCCCTTCAGAGGAAGCAACGGAGCATTTGCATTTGAGGTCATTCACAAAGCTTGGTCTGCAGAAGGACAGGACAGAAGAGGTCACCTAACCCCTTTCTCCATGCTGAGGCAGGATCAGCTACATTCAGCTAAATACTTCTGCCCTGAAATAAGCCTACCTCGAGTAGATTCTTCCTTCACACAAGTCAGGGTGACAGGGAACTACTTGCCTAGAGAACTGCTCTGATATGTATGATGAAGAAGCTTGACATCGCGCAAATTTTATGTATGTCTTGGAGCTCACATCAGATAGGGCTTCTGTAACAGTAGGAGAAATCTAACATCTATGTTTAGAAAGCTGTTTGGAAATTGCTTAAAAAAAAAATAACGGCAAATGGGAGTTTCCATGATAAGTGGGAATTTTTATTTTTCTCATTTTTCCTCTGCCAAATATTGTCTCATATTTGGTATGTGATTTCACAAAGCCAATTTGAGATACATGCATTCTTATTCAAGTAAGAAAACAGAAAATGAATGGAATCATTTTTATTACATAAAAAAACAACACAAGTCCAAAGCATTACTCCCTTAAAAAAAAAAAAGTGTTATATGTGTAGCTAAAGCACAAACTGCTTTCAACCCCCCCGCCAGTGCAAGCTAACTTTCAACAGAGAGTCTTTTCCCAGAGGTGTCTAAAGACTGTCATAAGGTCAGACTCCTGCTGCCTTTCCCCAAAGACATTTTGCTACAGATGCATGCCAGCCAGGTCTCCACACAGCCCTGCGCACAACACAAGGGTTTGCTGGCTGCTCAGACAGACAGTGCAGTGCTGCCCCTTGCCAGGGCAGGCTCGAGGGGAGCTGGAAGCTTCCACCAGCCGGGAGGCCTGGCAGCAGGACTCGGGTACTTGTGCTTCCCATCTCCCCACAGCCCGAGAAGCACTAACCTTCTGTCTGACACCATTGTACTTCATACACTTGGAATACCCTGGACTAGACCGAAAAAGACAGACAAGAACTTGTTCTGGGAGGAAGAGAGTTCAGGACCAATATATTTTTGTGCTTCCACACACCCCTCAGTTACCCGAGCTTACTCCTGCTCTGATTTAAAACTCTGGCAATCCTTGGATATATTCAAGTAAAATAATTAACATTAGCAATCCAGACACATGTTGCTTGAACCTCCCTAACTTTGAAAAGCATATTTAAATCAGTAAGATATTCATACTGTTCTGTAGGAAAACAGCGACTAAACTTTCACTTTTACCAGTAAATGGCAGAAAAGCAAATTTAATCTCTGTTTTTTTTTTTTTTTTTTTTTTTTAAAAGAGTATAAAACCTCAGCCACCATTTGCTGTCTTCGCTACAGGCCCGAAGGGAGGGAGCCAGACTA
Organism: Tinamus guttatus; assembly: GCF_059628265.1. NCBI lineage: Eukaryota > Metazoa > Chordata > Aves > Tinamiformes > Tinamidae > Tinamus > Tinamus guttatus. The sequence goes on from NW_028288950.1 coordinate 693,211, forward strand.
TGTCTAGCTCATCCACTGGGAAGTCCAGGTGATTTAAGGGAGTTTGAAAGGGAGGTCTAACCTGTAGATCTTAAGTGGCACTGGAATTGTATTTTGTGATCTGGTTACCTGCAAACGCCTTATCCAGCACAAACCCCAAGTCATCTTTTTCCAGGAAGACTATGTACCTAAGAACATAACTTTAAAATATCTTTTTATCATAATACATTTGCCATCATAGTTAATCCTTGGCATAAAGTCCCTTGATACAGACATCACCAGACACACAAGAAGTCTGCACTGCTTCATAAGAATAAAACTTGATCAGATCAGCCCTAACCCAAGAGGCACCTGCAATACTCCTACCCACCAATGTTGGCAAGGAACACTAACCCAAAGGATGGACAGTGTTGTCATACACAGGAGCTCTCCATATTTCTCTCAGGATCTCTCAAAGGAGCACCACACATGCCTCCAGAGCATAGGAAGGGTCAGATGCACCAACAACTACATAGATTAGACTCCTATTGTCTCCAGCCATAACCACTTCTGTACCAGTAAAGCCCTCTGGGATCCTTATGAGATGACAGAGAAGTCTGGTCACTTTTGGACTGGTTGGATCACTTTTAAGTCCATTAGTGCAATTCTATAGTTAACCTCTGCTATTCATTCACATGTAACAAATTGATTCGGCTTTGACTTTAGGCTGAACACTAGGCAATACACATTAAAGGATAACTATATCTTGCTCCCAGTATGATGGAAAGATAACTCTGAAGAAAAAGATAACTTTCCCTTGATCAGGGTTAACAAACTGCAGGCAAATTTACAGGTAGAACTTTCGAGTTAATTTTACTTTCCGTTTGCGTTCAAAACCAGACACCTAAGATAACTTCTGAATTTGAATGGTATCTGAGAGTCACTGGTGAATTTGCTTAGTGACCAACTCACAAGCTAAACCAAACCCAGCTTGCAGCACTTTTTAGCTTACACAGATTCGTGGAATTTATTTTAATTTTCTATTTCAGTATTAAAACAAGGATGAACAAGACCACACAGCTCCTTCCCCCAACCCCAACTAGGAAACACAACCTTACCTTCTGAAATAGCCTTCCTGACAGCTGCAAGGTAGGCATCAGGCTCATCATCATATGTGACTTCTTGCCACTGAGACCAGTCCTTGAAAAAGGTCAAATAGTCATCACAGTCTGTAACCCCGCAGAACAGCTTGACCACTTTGTGCGGGGGCCACAAAGCTTCCTGAAGGCTCTGCAGGACCGGAGGAAGATAAAAGCTCTGCACCAGTTCAGCAGAGAGCAAAACGATGATACTCCGACTTCTGCCAAAGATATCCAGCTCCTGACGGGAAATTGCAGCCTCACTTTCCACCTGGTAGCTTCGAATCCGATGCTTTCGGATGTGCTGAGTAGAGAGGAAAAGATTCTGAAGGTACTGGCACCATTCAGTGGCGTCACTTGCATACACAATCAGCACATCATATCCTCCAGGGGTTCCTGTGCAGGTGGCAAAAAAAGAGAAGAGCATTAAAGCCACAGCAAAACCTAACTCTCCATTTTACAGAAGGAGAGAGCTAGAGGGCTGTCCTTCATTAAGAAGCTTCAAAGCACTTTAAGAGAACAGCAGGTATAGGCAAAGCAAGCAGGTGTTCAGAGCCACTGGACAATTCTAAGTTTGGATCAACTTCTGTTTGCATTTTCCCTACTAAAAGTTGTATAGTTTTTTCATTCTCAAAATCCCTATGTAGCTTTAAGTGAAACACACCATATGTGGAAGTTTTCAGATGTAAGGCATGTCAATAGGAAAACAAATAAATAGATAAATAAGTAAATAAATAAATGAAAACTCAACCTCCAAAACAAAAGTAGCTTGAAAAGGACAATCCGCCTTCAGGTGAGAGATAAGACTAATTTGAGTCAACTTTAAGGGCTCTGCAACACAAATTTGCTCGTTGCATGCTGAAGTAGAGCACACACTAAACATAGCACACCTAAAAGGAGAAAGGTCTTTATTTAAATAGCATCTCACGATGCTCACAGGAAGCCACCATGGCCTCCACTAGGCTGGTCATTTGCTGTCATTGCAGCAGGAGGCAAACTGCCCGGAAGGCATACGTGCAACAGCCCCAGTGTTTAAATTTGAACTTATTTTTTCCCTTCACCTGTGAAGAAGTTTACCCAGATTTGAGGATTATGGCTGTGGTCCCATGGTAAATTTCAGTGTTTAGCATTTCCAAAATTATTTAGTAGACTGCTTTTCTTCTAACCCCACTTTGACTCTTTGAAAGTACAACATTTCCAACCCATCTCCATCCAGAAGCAAACACACACAGATTTTTCTAATTAAAGTAGACAACTGCCTAAAATTTTGCATGCCAGAAAGAGCAAATTTACCAAGAACAGAGATGGTACTTCTGCAGTCACCTTATTAAACTTAAAATTGAACAACCTCCAAAGATTCCATTCTGCCACCTGATCCACAGTCTTTATTATAGTTGTAAGGATTGAAATGTGAAAGAGGGATTGAATGCGAGTGCTACAACACCCAGCTCCTGACCATACAATTGCAAACGTTTCTGTAAATTGCAGTTAAGCAGAAGTGGTGCAATCGAAAAGTAAAGCTTAGAGATCTCATCTATATCCACTCAATAATGGTACAGTTACCTGCATAACTGCAAAGGCTCTATCCAGGAAAGACTGATATCCTAGATCTACAGAATATACAGGATGCAGTTTGAGAGGTCCCATAATAGCTGCATGCTTCTGTGTGTGTGCAATTCACAAAACCCAGGCTGAAGTTTGTAGGAGAAAGTATTCTCCATGGAGGAGATCCATCAAAGCTATAAAGTGGCCCTGGGGGCCGTTAGGGAAGAGAGCAGAACTGTTCTGAAGATGGATGGTTTTCACCCCAGTAAGAACAACACCGTCATCAAAATATCCCCTTCTGGTTCAAGACCACCTCACAGAGAAGATAAAACTGCAAAACCAGAAACAGGGGAAACAGGTAGACTTTAGCAGGTCTTACTCTAAAGAGCAAGAGAGGAGAACCAGAGACTTCAGGAAGCGCAGTAGCAACTTGTTCTTTCGGGGCCCAATGGCGATCATCACTATGGGCAGGGGGAAGGCACAGCACAGCCAGGTGCAGGGAATGCAGCAAACCAGATGAGCCAACCCTGGGCAGATGGGAGACCCACTGCTAACCCTGGAGGCAGCAAGGGGAGGAATCCAAGGCACCTTGGAGCCAGTGGCTGTGATGTGAGAAGAAACAGAACCACAGAATGATTGAGTTTGGAAGGGACCTCTAGAGATCATCTAGTTCAAGTCCACTGTTCAAGCAGGGACACCTAAAGCACGTGGTACAGGGTTGCATCCATGCGGATTTTGAAAATCTCTAAAGGAAGAGATTCCACAGACCTTCAGTTCCCACCACGTATTGCACTGTGGGGACGCTATGAAGCCAGAAGCCTTTCTTCTCCAAAATGGGCACAAAGATGCAAATCTGCCAGACCACATTCCCTCTCAGCATTCATATCTCCATAGACAACATAGCCAAGAGCAGTACAACGTCTGCACCCATCAGGGACAAACGTCACCTGGTGTTTAGGAAAGGAATCAGTTCCCCCGTGCACCTCTGCTCCACCAGCGCCACCAATTCTGTTCTGTTCCAGCTCTCCACAGACTCTCTTATGTGCAGGCCTCTAGTCTCTTACACTACCAGGGGAACTTTTCTAGTAAGATGGCACAGAATTTGCTTTCTTGGATCATGCCGTTATTTGCCTGGTGAAATACTTCACCTTGTAGCACAAACTACTCTAGTCCTCAGGGAAACAAACAGAGGATACACAATGCTTTTTTTGGGGGAAGGGGGTGAATTTCCCCACCTTTTTATACATCAGTAAAACTGTAACTGACGTATGAATACTCTTTTAAGCACACTTAAAAGCACAATATAAACTTCACCTATTGTACACACATAAGGAAATATCTAGGCAAACATCTAGCACTTTATTCCTACTGAGCCCTGATGTGAGTTGTCTGCTTTGACACCACATTTCACAGGCTGGGTTTTGGAAAACGAAGAACAAACAGAAGGCAGCCTTCACTCTGCAGCGAGAATGACTTCAGACAGTGTATATGGTAGTAAGATGAGGAAAGGGCATGCAGGCAGCTAACCTTTTCAAAAAATAAAAATAAAAGAAAAATCACGCTTCCAAGTTAAAATTAGTTTAAGATTCAATAATATTTTGTTCCTAGATCCCAGACTTACAGACTAAAAGTGACTATTGCTTTAGTTTACAAGATGTCAGCAGTATTTAAACACTTGCAGGTATTGTTTAATTGCTTATTTCATAGAAGAACATCTAGGTGTAGGTCTGTAGCAGTTTGCAATTATAAAAACAACCCTTGGACTCCTTTCAAGGTGCAACAGTCCCTTTCAATGCTCAGCTGTAAACTCCAATATACAGTAATAGCATAAAATTGATGAGACTGCAAACCAGTGCTGTAGAAATGCTGAAGACCTCTAATAGAGGCTGCAATCCTGCAAACTAAATAGTGCAGAGACAGAACAAGAGATAAAGCTTTTCTAGTTTATAAACTGTAAATGAAATAGAGAAGGAAATAAAACAATCTGCTCAAAAACAAAGGTGGCCCATGGCGAGTCCAAGAAGAGAATAAAAGTGTCCTAAATTGATAAGATTGTATTGTGCATTTATAGTCCCTCTCAGAGAGGGAAACAAAACAGGCCCATCTTTGGACAGATGTGCAAAATGACAATCCCTGAGTTCGGAGTAAACACAGAATAGCAGCTTATAACCATATCACGCAATTCTAACTACCTAGAGCCACTAAAATAGCTAAAGAACACTGGAGGAAGTCAGCATATCAACTCTGGCTAAGATTACCTGTTAACCACTAAACACTTCCCAAATTCGACCAGATATCATCTGCTGTTACTACTGGCTGAAAGGCTTGACCTTTGTCAATTTACACATCATTAATATTTTTAAACTGTACTAATGGATTCCAATATTCAGACATTCAAGCCCTCTAACAATCAATTCACTTCTCTCTGTCATCTCATGCAGCCCTTTCCTCAGTAGACCGTGATTTTTCAAGGTCCACAGACCAACTACAGGTTAAAAAAAAAAAAAAAAAAAAAGCTGACGGACATCTTAGATGATCATATTCAGCGGCAAGCAAATCACTTTTTAACTTCTTATCTGCTAGATCAAATCCCTCCCAAGCACTCACTAAACGGAAGAACGCTATGTAGCCTATTTTCATTATCATCAATTTACTTTGGGATTTAAGTACATGAAAGATGCGCTTATTTCCAAAATACCAGTCCTTGATAGAGGGAAATCCAACTTCTAACCAAAAACAACTTTCTATGATATAAATGAAACTCAGCCCACTGTTTCTTAAGACCCCAATTCCTGTATGAGTGAGACCTTCCCGGAGGTGTTAAGAGCTCCTAGTGAGCCATTAACAGCCCTCAGCACCTTTCAAATATTTTCGTGTCTAAAGTTGGTGCATTTAAGTGATGTATGACGAAACGAACACATACTTTGCCTGCCCAGAATGCATAACAAAGTAACAGAGATCACATGCAGTAATCATTAACAGGCTAGTGAGATCTCTCAGTTTGAGTGGAACCGAAAACCTTGACTTTATTTAAAGCACTGCAAACAAGCAAGAGATAAAAAATAGAATCAAACTAGAGAAAAAAATGTGAACAAAACTTCAATGATAGGAATGAGAGATTTGCATTAACAATATGTGAATCTAAAGTTGTTCTATTTATAAGAGCCTTATTGAAACTTACTTCTGGTTACAGGGAGAAAAGCAGTTTTGCTCTCTGTCCAGGAGTCTCCCGTGGGGTTCATTCAGATTATTTTTACATCTCAAGGAGATACGCGCCAGCGAAACACTAACGTTACTTCACACCCGGGGTGGCACGTTTTTCCTTTTTTAGTTGAAGCAAACATGTACACTCCCCTGCAGGGAGAGGAACTTGCAAATTTGGCAAACTTACACAATATAGGTTAAATTTCATTCTCTGTAGAGTCTGCAGATGTATTCTAACCAGCTTTATCTACACATCAGTAGCCAAAACATTGCCAGCGATGGCAGCCTAGGATAGCTTGTCTGTGATCCCGTGCCAGTGGGCAGCAGGCAATACCCCAAAAAGGCGGTATGCAAACACTGAGGACTAGAGCAGTATTTGGGGAGAAGCGAGTTCAAAACAGCCCGCTAAGGGCTGGGCACATCAGTTGCTCTGCGGGATACCCTCCCTCCGGGCTGGCCGAGCTGAAGCGCGCGCGGGAAGGCAGGCATCTCCTCCGGGACAGCCCCGGCGAGCGGGGCACGGAGCGGGTGCTGCGGGCGCCACCGGAGCAGTGGCCCGGCTGCCGCCGCAGGAAGCTCCGCTGGCCCCGGCGCTCGCCGGAGCGCAGGCAGGAGGGACCCTCCTTCCTCTTTCACACAAGCAGACGAGCGCCAGAGAAGAGCTGCGAAGCCGGCTCCGCGCCCCAGCGCGGGGCGAGCCTGGCCGTGCTCCGCACCCGCGCGGCACTGCCGAGGGCAGCGCGGCCGGGGGGACCCGCCCGCGGCCGCGGCACCTACCGGGGGCCGCCATGGTCCGGGCGGCGGGCAGGGCTGCGGCCCCGTCGCTCACATCGCGGGCGCAGCGGCGGCGCGGGCGGCGCTTCCCTCCCTCCCTCCCGCGGCCACTTCCTCGGCCCGGCCGGGGACTCTGTCCCTGCGCCCGCCCGCGGGCCCCGCCTCCCGGCCCGGGCCGCCCCCGAGCGCCGCCGGGCACCGCATCCTCGCTGTTAAACGCGCACCCGAAACCCCCGCATCTCCAGAGCGAAGCCCCGGCGCACGAGCCGCAGCCCTCCCCTCCTGTCCTGCCCTGCCTAACACACCACAGCGATCCAAAACTTTCACCCTTCCCAGTTCTGCTTTCCAGGAACCCGGGCGCTGATGTGCTGTAGGGCTCAGCTTTCAAAGCAAGCAGCTAGAATTCCCACATCCTTTTGGGAGGGGATTATTGTGAATTGCTACAGCTCCCGTGGCTTAGGTTGTAAGTGAACTTTAGCTCTGTAGGGCAGACTCCTGCTTGAGGAGGCAGGGAAGTAGGAAGAAAAAGAGATTGCTACAGAGGAAAAAGATTAAATGACATGATGAGAGCAAGATATCTGCCTGTTCCTCAGTCATTTTTCCACCCCACATTCCATTGGGGACTGGCAGTTCCTTCACATGCAGGTAAGCATAGTTATTAACAGAACTGGCTATTAATCCACATTGGCAAACTGCACTTTTTAACCAACCACTTGGCTGCACTGAAGCATGGCAGGGAAGAAAAAGGGTCCAAGACAGGTTAAGAGTAGCTGACCATAGATTTGAGGCATCAGAAAGTTCTTGGATTCCCATCAGCATTTTTCCCCCATTTCAGCTCCTTCATTTCCTCTTTTCACATAGCTTGGCTGTAATGACTGAAGGATTACTGTATGAGTCTTGCTCATCTGTTCCTTTCAATAAGTCCTTCAAAAACAGAACCTGATCATAAACGTTCATTAGCCTTGACTAAGTATTACCAGTCCTGATCTTTGGAGGAGGATAGGCCTTACTTTCCTCTGGCTGGCATATACAGAAATTAAAAATGAATCCAAGTAAGTGGATTCCCTGCCTTGCCATTTCCTGCCTCCTGGAACCGCTCTGTGATTTCTGCTGCAGCATTATGCAAGCACGCAGCTTCCTCGAACACTTCTCCAATTAGATGTTTGCCTGGGTCTGGCTGCCCCTTGTTTTCCCCACCTCACTCTACAAGTCCCAGTTCCCCAAAACTTTTATTATCCACTGCGGTGGTTGGCAGACACCACCCTGCAACACTGGTCCAGGTGTTATCTTTAACCTGTCCTTCTCTGAAGGAAAGTCTCTGACCCAAAGTTCAGACCACATAAAGCCTAAGATAGCATGGTACTTCCTTAGCAAGTTCTTTTAAGAGATGTGCGCCTAAAGCCAGCCGGGCACTTAATCTCAAAGAAGTACTGGAATTCAGACTAATCAATCTATTACCAAGGAGTTTTACTTTTTTCCTTGGGGAAAATAAGTTGTTTTATATAAAAAATGAAGCTACAATCCTGTCTCCAAACATTCCTTTATCCAGAGCCTGCTGCAAACTTACAAACTATGGCCACTGCCTGTCTTCCAAAAACATTTGTTCCCATAGTAATATATATATATATATACACATATATATATATATATATATTCAGGAAAAATACTACTTCCTAGTGATACAGCCTTATAGGAAACTTTAGATAGGCAGAAAAGAAGCAAGGACTTTCTAAGAACGAATCCTCCAGAAGCAATAGGTAGAATGAAGAACATCTGGCTGAAGGAAAGATATGCAATACAGAATCTTATTTGGATTTATGCATAAGAAAGGTTCAGTCAGGCCAAGTCCCTAGCCAAATTCTTTGAGTGTTATGAAGTTATACTTGCATGTAGGAAAACAAAAGTGAACAGTCACATTTATGATTTTATAATGATTTTTCCACACTATTTGCTCTTGTAAAGCTCCATGACTTTATCTTTCAAATTCCAGAGGGGAAAAAAAAGTTGAAAACAAAATCATACCTCTTCTTTGCACAGCACCTCAACCTACTGAAAGTAGGTTTCACTCCTGGGAAGGAGTTTATATATATATATATATATATATATATATATATATATATATATATATATACACACACACACACATACATATATATATAAATATATGTAATCTTTAAAACATTGCAGTATAAGGCAGAAGACCAACTGATGCCTGTTTCTTGCTCACTGAGAACCTAGGTTCTCTCTAAGAACTTATCCACAAGCACTGGTGTTAGCCATTTATCAATACAAAGCCCATAGAAAATGCCTTTAAATTTCCTTAGATGTTAAAGAGAAATTAAAGTGCCCTGCCCCTCCCCGTCTTCCAGGAACTTAAGTAAAATACCTGTCAATGCAAGGTTTCTACAACCTTTACAGCAATCTGAAAAACAGATGACAAGCTGGGTGCTTTGCATGCTAAAGGGGGAATCTAAAGTTCTCATGGATTACCAAAAAAGCATCAGAAATGTCCTATTGCCCTGCTATTGAAGAGCTGAGGTCATCTCTCTCCCTGCAACTCTGGGTCTCAGCTCTCTTGCACAAATTTAAACTGCATACACAGTATGCATGCTACTGCATGGAATTTCTTCTTCACTGCAAAAAAACAACCTACCAATTTACAGAGAACCTCTAAGCCTTGCTGAGTTCCCTGATTATTAGAAAACTGTATGATCTGCATCATCCATCCTTCCTTCTGGGCAAGGAGGCCAGTTCCAGTTCTCTGGCACAGTGCAAGAACAAGGGAAGTCATGGCCGTGGCAGGCCAGATGGTATCTGTACTGGGGGCTGGTACCCACGGAGGGCAGAAAGGAACATTGTGAGCTTCAAGCCATCAGTTCTTGTCCTTCCGTTGTGGAATTATCACCTCTGATATCACTAACAGTGCTAGCCCTCCACCTACCTTGCAGGGTAGGAGTTGAGATAGTGCCCTGGACTTAAAGGGAAACAAATCCTTATGTTTAAAGATATTTCTGAGACTTCTGTCTTGCCTAACCCACATTTCCATGGGTACAGTGACTCAAGCGACATTTGACAGGAAAATACCTATCAGTGCTCTGCATTGTTCCTGCTTCTACAAGGAAGTCAATCACCATGTGCTTGTCTACTGCACAGGACTTGATGAGTCCAGCGGCTTCAGGTGAGAAGGGGAAGATGGGGCCAGACTCCAAGGTCAAGGGCAGCATCTGGGGGCATGGGGAGGAGAGAAAGGGCTAGGACAGAGTCTAAGACTCCAGCCAAGCCCAGCATCTTCCCAGCCAGGCAGCCCGGAGCATCACTGACTACCTGTGCTTTGGGAATCAGATGCCAAAGGCTCCTTTCACCTGTGAACCAAATCACTCTCCCTTCCTAACAGGAAGACACCAACCCTCTTTGCTATTGATTTATCAGAAAATAAACAGCATTATTAGTCACACAGCAAGGTTTGTTTTCTGCTCATAGCCTTCCTTCTGCACACACTCCTCAAGCTGGGCAAGATTTTTACTGTGAGAATTTGCTAATACAGAGCTTTGACCCTCAGACACAATTTTAGAATAGACACCACTTATTAGCTCAGACTTAACTGGCTTGATCTAAACAGTAATAAAGCAAAGCACAAGTTTTCACTGTTATTCAGCTTCCATCCTCAAGGACTTTGTGTTGTCTCAACCAGAGATAAGTTGTCTCAAGCAGAGATAAGTTTAAGTTTAAAGCAGCCAAGCAAGCCCTCCTCCTCTAATATTAAGGAAAACTTTACCTAGACTTGTTTTGTGGACACAAAAAGAACCCCTCTCACTAAGCAACATGCCTGGTGAGAAGGGCTCTCTTCTCAGTCACTGCAGCAGACACAGCTGAGAGCAGACCTCAAAATCTGTCTGAATCACTGGAACTACTGCTTAAAAATGCAGTGCACTGATATGAGGGGCACTTTAACTTATTTTGGGTGGGATCATAGGAATGGCTCCATGCTATTGATGACTCTCAGGGCAGAGACACCCCCTGTCACTGCCATGTGCATGTAAAATAGGAAAGCCCTTTTCTTCACTCCTGAGTACTGTGAGATTTTGAC